>NC_072411.2:26260000-26885000 GCF_028858775.2 Pan troglodytes | reverse complement strand
GATCCCATTTGTTAATTCTTGCTTTTGTTCCAATTGTTTTTGTGCCGAATTGTGAAATTGCAGGGTCATAGGGTGGGTGTTTATAAGAAATTGCCAAACAGATTTTGAAAGTGTAGTAGTGCTATTAAACATTCCTACCTAGCAGTGCATGATAGTTCTGGCTACTTCATTTTCTCACCCGCATTTGATACTATCAGTTGTCAATTGTTTTGAGTCATACTAGTGGTTTTAAATGGTATCTCATTATAGTTGTGTATTTCATGTCCTTCAATACTGATGATGTTGAGAAGCAATCTTAACTGCTTTAAATATTTTCTCCTTTTCTACTATATTATAGTATTTCAAGCTTTTTTTTCTTCCCTAGGCTAGGTTTTGGCTGCTCATTGCATCTCACAAATATTTTTATGTGGTGTTTCCATTGATATTCAGTTTAGAATATTTTCTAATTTCCCTTGTGATTTCTTATTTAAGCCAGGAGTACATAGTGGTGTGCCAATTAATTTGCAATACTTCTTGATAACTTAGAAGGTTAATGTTTAATTTAATTTATTTGTGTTCAAATAACAGGCTTTGTGAGATTTCAGATATTTTTCATGTATTGAGACTTGTTTTATGGCTCAGCATATGGTCTATCTTTGTGAACATTTTATGTGCATTTGAGAAAAGAATATGTATTCTGAGGCCATTAAGTGTAGTGCTGTGTAATTGTCAGGCCTAATTGAGTTGTACTGTTGTTAAAATCTTTTACGTATTTACTGATTTTTGGACAATAGCTAAATCAATTGCAGGGAGGGGGGTAAAAATCTCCAGTTGTGATAGATAATTTATCTATTTCGCCATTTAATCAGTTCTTGCTTCATGTATTTTGAGGCTCTGTAATGAGGTACATATGAATTTGCAATTGTTATGCCTTCCTGAATAATTGATCATTGGTCTGCTGGTGTCTCTCATTCTTCATTTATGTGAAAGTGCTTTTATTTTGCCCTGATTTTTGAAGGCTAATTCTGTAGACATAGAATTCTAAAGTTTTTTTTTCTTTCAAACTTTAAAGATGTCATTTCATTACATGACTGGCTGAACACTTTGAACTTACAGAGGCGTGGTTTTATGTACTTTGATGGAGCAGGTTGGTAGAAAGCAGAAAGGATTTACCAAGACCCTCTGACTTGTCAGGACCCTCTGACTTGGCAGGATTTAGACTAAAAACTTTCTCCATTATGTGGAAACTCTTGCTTTCCTGGGGGTCCTTGGAGTTTTCTCTGTACATGCATAGTGCAGGTGTCCCGAGGGGATCGGAGAATAGTTGGGGCTTTCCCTTTTCAAGGATTTTTCTCTCAATTTCCTATTACTCTAGTAGCCTTGAACGCTGTCTTCTGACACTTCAAGGCAACAAGAATGGCATTCTTCTTGAGTTTTGGTTGTGCCATGCCTTAGGGACTGTGGTGTATGCTATAAGCATGAGTGAGTGTGGTTCTCCTCTTTCAAGGCTTAACTCCCATCTGGGTTCTGCCTGCTTTTGATGCTCCTTGCTGCCTTTGCTATCTTTGTGACCTTGAGTCCTATACAAGTGGCTCCACAATTACAGTCTCCAGAACTCCAACCTTGTACCTTTCTTTACTTTCTTATTCTGCACTCTATAAAACAGCAGATAGCCATTAAATATTTGTTGATTTCATTTTATATTTTTACTTTATAGAAGTACTTAATTTGAAAGAATATTGAAGGGCCCTTAGCCTTCTATTAAAGGTAATAAAATAAGATATCTCAAAAAAGCAAACAGTTGGAAATTAAATGGCACAGCTCTAAGTAACCCATGGGGAGAATATCAATACTGGTTGTGTGAGCCAGTTGCAGTGGCTCACACTTGCAATCCCAGTGTTTTGGGAGGCCGAGGTTGGAGGATCACATGAGCACTGGAGTTTAAGACCAGCCCAGGCAACATAGCAAGATCCTGGCTCTCCAAAAAAGAAAATTAAAAATTAGCTAGGTAAAGTGGTGTGTGCATGTAGTCCTAACAACTTGGGAAGCTGAGGTGGGAGGTGAGCTCAGGAGTTTGTGGCTGCAGTGAACTATGATTGAGCCACCGTACTCCAGCCTGTGCAATAGAGCAAGATGTCTCTAGAATACAAAACAACAAAAAACACTGGTTGTAAGTATTCCATAAAAGGACTAGAAAAACATGTGTTACCCTTGCCCCTAGGGTTGCCATATTTAGTAAATACAAGTACAGGACACTCGGTTAGATTTAAATTTCAGATTCACAAATGATAATTTTTGTTATAACTATGTTTCATGTAATATTTGGGATATACTAAAATGGCTTTGTTATGTATCTAAAATTCAGATTTAACTGAGTGTCCTGCATTTAATCTGTCAACACAACTCCCTCCTCCCTCTTTTCCTTGCCTCCTGCTTGTTTCCATGCAGCAATATCAAGCCACGAGCTGTCACAATTCATGAGCTTTGGACTTTGGGCACCATGGGATATCTGGCTGTGGAATGGAAGAAACACTTTGGCAGACTTCCTGATTATTCACGTTATATATTTTCTTCTCTCTAAACACTGTGATGAAGTGGGAGGTAGGGACAGAATGTAGAGCCCACAGCTGGGCTTAGAATCATCCCAGTGAGAAACAGCTGCCTGGTTAGCTGTGTGCTTGTGGACTTGGCATGTCCACAATGGCCATGGTTGGAGTGGGGCAATGAAACCTCTTGCAAATACCATGATTTCTTCTCTTTCCAAAAGTATTCTAAGGAAAATTTGTTCAAAAATAGTACGTTTGTCTTACTGGGTGGCAATTACCATAGAACTCATTTCCGTCAGCTAATTCCCATTGTATGGGGTTTATCATAATTTATTCACAAATTACTTTATCATACTTTATCAATGATGTAACTCCAAATTTTCATCATTGGAAATAAATGAAGATTGACCAAATAAGAACAGGCAGAAGCAGTTCAGAGTTTGCTGTATCACGGGAGTCAGCCACCATCACTTGCCTTTTGGCTAAGATGCTAAGGCAGACAAGGAGTGGGAGAGCTTTGCAGTGGACAGAAGGAAGGCTTCAGTGTGCCCTGATGGAGGCTGTTGGCATGGGAAGCTGGAGGAAGACTCACCGAAAGTGGGTATCTTATGGGATTGGTTAGAGGAGTATATTTGTTTTTTTCTGGTTGGTCCTAAGTTGGAAGCAGGTAAAAAAGCATTAGGGAAGCTTTCAGAGTTTAATTAAATCTTAGCTATTTTGTTACAGGAATTACTATTTGGCTTCTTGCACTGGTTGCTAGAGACCTTGGTCTGATTTCCCGTAAGTCTGGCTTACAGATAACAGGCTGGATTCCTGGGCTGTTTCCTGTAGATAAGGGGTTGGTGTCCTGGCCTTGCTGCTGCAGATTGTGGGTCAGAATTCTTTTGTTATATATGTTCTGGCCATTGTCCATCTGTATATTCAGGCTCTCAATTATTAGAAATTATGCTGATTTATTGCCTCTGCATATCTTGCTCTTCTTACTCAAAACTGAATTGCCTATTTTTGCCCTACACTTGTATATAAATGTTAGAATCAATTTGTTGAGGTAAAACATGCACACACAAACAAAATTAAAATTTAAAAATTCTGTTATGGAAAACCGAACACCCCATGTTCTCACCCATAAGTCGGAATTGAACAGTCAGAACACATGGACACAGGGAGGGGATCATCACACACCGGGCCCTGTTGGGGGGTGGGGGGCAAGGGGAGGGACAGCATTAGGACAAGTACCTAATGCATATGGGGCTTAAAACCTAGATGACAGGTTGACGAGTGCAGCAAACCACCATGGCACATGTATACCTATGTAACAAACCTGCACATTCTGCCCATATATCCCAAAAGTTAAAGAAAAATTTTAAAAAATAGAAAAAGAATAAAAATTCTGTTATGAATAATTAGAAACTTCAATAAGAATTCTTACACTCCAATATTATCTATTTCAGGTACATGTTGGATTGTTTGATTAATAGCAGCTTTTCTAGACTCTTATTTCTCCTTGTTTATGTTGGAATTCTTTATTCCAGTTACACATAAATGTAGCCAGTACTTGTAATACCCTCCCTTTGTCCCTAGTGCCTGAGGTCTCACAGGGGAGGGTCCTGGGGTCGGTGTTCCCATCCATTGTGCTGATCCATCAGTGGACACTTAGAGGTTTGATCTGGGATCAAGAAACTGTAGTCCATGGGGGAAATCTGGGTCATAACCTGATTTTCTGATTGGCTCACAATCTAACAATGTTTTTACATTTTTTAAATGGGAAGAAAGAAGAAGAGGAGCAAGAAGAGGCTGAGAAGAAACAGAAGATTTTGTGACATGTGAACATTGCATGAAATCCAAAGTTCAGTGTCCATAAATAAAATGTTATTGGAATACAGCTGGTCTCCTTCACTGATGGGTTGCCTGTATCTATGGATGTGCTTTAACAGCAGAGTTGAGTCATTGTGACATAGACAGAAAAGGGAACGTGGCTGGTAAAGCCTGAACTGTTTTCTATCGGGTTCTTTACAGGATGTTTGCTGACCCCTGGGCTAGATTCCACATTCTCAATGGCTGAGTAATTTTCTTGAATTTTTTTTTTATTTTTATTTTTTAGACAGAGTCTTACTTTGTTGCCCAGGCTGGAGTGCAGTGGCGCGATCTCAGCTCACTGCAACCTCTGCTTCCCGGGTTCAAGCGATTCTTCTGCCTCAGACTCCCGAGTAGCTGGGACTACAGGTGCCTAAACCATGCCCGGCTAATTTTTGTATTTTTAGTAGAGGCAGAGTTTCACCATATTGGCTAGGCTGGTCTCGAACTCCTGACCTTGCAATCCTCCTGCCTCGGCCTCTCAAAGTACTGTGATTACAGGCATGGGCCAGCACGCCCAGCTGATTTTTCTTTTTTTTAATAATTTCCTCCCATCCATATTCTGTTCTCTTTTTCAGAAATTTATATTATGTAAACATTGTATGTCCTGGGCTGATTTTTTCATTTTGTAAATTTTTCTCCCCAATCTTTCTTTTTTCCTATAAAGTTTTGATAGCTCTGCAAAATCTGTGACAAGATTTCTCATTAATTAGAATTATAAACAATTGAGCAACCCTCTGGATCTATATTTTTATGTGTCATTATTGAAAAGGATGAATATTACATAAAATTGTGATGTTCAATAAAATTACTACAATCGTCTTCAAACTACATGCTGCTCGATGGTAGCAAAATATAATATTGACATTAAGAAGACACGGTCAAGAAAATATGTCTCTTAAAAATACCTTCCTTGAGTAATAGTTACGAGTGGAGGCATAATATAGCAAGATAAAATACTTAAAAATATTGAGAGACTTCCTTATTCTGTTGGTTTTTCCTGTACATTTTCCCAAATTAAAATTTAAAAGCAAGAGAATATGCTTAATGATATGTTTATTTTGAGGTGCAAATTTTGTTTCTTATAAAACAGGCAAAACTCTGTCAAAATAAGATTCCATCATTTTCATGGCCTGGTGTTCTTTAATTAGTGAAGTAGAAGGTTTTAAATGCACTGTCATCAAAGGAAAAAGTAAAATCTTTGTGTATATCATAACTAAATAACCACATGCTTTAAAGAATTGATATTAAAATCAAATATAATTTCCCTTTTAATAGCATGAGAGACTTCACTTGATACATATGAGGCTGACATCTGAGTCTTTCATGCTACTCCTGTCGTGACAACTGTATTAAACCTTTCCAGTGTGACATTTTTCAACTCTGAAAATAATATGACTGCATCCATGTAGAGCTTCCATTTGCAGAGTTGACAGAATGCGGATGCTGACTGCCTTACCTCTGCAGACTGTCTCAAGCTATCCCAGGCTGTGAAAAACATGCGTCCCACTCTCAGCATAGACACATAAATGATGCTCCACTCACAAACCATGGGCCCTCACTTACTGACCTGGATATGCCTGTGATTCTCCAGAGCGATCCAGGGGACCTGTCAAGAACATTTTGGCTGCCAGACCGGAAGATACACATGCGCGCGCGTGCGCGCGCACACACACACACACACACACACACACACACACACACACACACACAGAGGTAGGGCTGCTGCTCAGTGCTCAGGGGGGCAGTCCAGTTTGCCTAGAGTCTAGCCACCTGTGCGTAAAAGCAGAAACAAACTGAGAAACAGAAAAGGAAGATCAGAAAGGATGAAAAACACATGTGTTATTCCCTCATATTCCATTTCCTATGTGTTTTGTTTTTTTATTTATTTTATTTTATTTTATTTTATTATACTTTGAGTTTTAGGGTACATGTGCACAATGTGCAGGTTAGTTACATATGTATACATGTGCCATGCTGGTGTGCTGCACCCATTAACTCGTCATTTACATTAGGTATATCTCCTAATGCTATCCCTCCCCCCTCCCCCCACCCCACAACAGTCCCCAGAGTGTGATGTTCCCCTTCCTGTGTCCATGTGTTCTCATTGTTCGATTCCCACCTATGAGTGAGAACAAGCAGTGTTTGGTTTTTTGTCCTTGCGATAGGTTACTGAGAATGATGATTTCCAATTTCATCCATGTCCCTACAAAGGACATGAACTCATCATTTTTTATGGCTGCATAGTATTCCATGGTGTATATGTGCCACATTTTCTTAATCCAGTCTATCATTGTTGGACATTTGGGTTGGTTCCAAGTCTTTGCTATTGTGAATAGTGCCGCAATAAACATACGTGTGCATGTGTCTTTATAGCAGCATGATTTATAGTCCTTTGGGTATATACCCAGTAATGGGATGGCTGGGTCAGGTAATTCCAATTACTTATTAGTAGGTTTCTTCTCACCTCATTTATGTACTCAATTATTCATTTGTAACCAAGATCATTCCATTTATTCAACAATTACTCAGAGAGAACCTACTGCTTACTAGGTACTTATCTGGATTCTGGGCATACCACAGGGAAGAAGGTAGTAAAAAGCATCTGTCCTCAAGCCTATTACATGTTATACATGAGGAAATGAGTACTTAAAATAGATAATATCAGATAGTGCCAAATGCATGAAGGCAACAGAGCAGGGTAAGATGACAAGCTGAGCTTGTGGGGTGAGGGCCACTTTTAAATGTGGCACTCAAGCCTGGCCAGTGAGAGCAATGACCTAGGCCTGGAATGATGAGGAGCCAACCCTGAGGAGTTCCCTAGGATGAGCACTTTGGGCACAGGGAAAGATCTGAGGCCCTGAAGTGGGATGGAAACAGGGCAGGATGTGCAGGAGGGCTTGGCAGTCACTAGGTCAGAAGAAGAGGAGCATCAGGGAAGTGCTTATGTGATGGAGGGCCTTAAAGGAGAGTTCATGGGCCTCCCTGCCCCCTCATATATAGATGTGATGGGTTCATTCTCCCCTTTCACTGTTTCTGAATAGCCAACATCCTCTCCTCTCCAGGAGGTCAGTGAATTTCCAGGGGTGTTGCATGACACATATACCAGTTTTTGATTCCACTGGCGAAGAAGTAGGGCAGCCGAGAGCCATGGCTTTGTCCCAGGTAGCCTTGCTCAGCTCAGCCTTGGCCTCAGCTGGGAGTGGAGCACAGACCTGTTCTCTGATTTTCAGTTCTGCAGGCATTGCCATACCACTGCACCAAACTGTAGGCTGGAGAGTCAGGTGGAAGCATCAATGTGAATGGACGATGTTAAATTAAAGGTATATCAAGGAGGAGGGGGTGGAGAGGGGAAGAAGAGGAATTGTTAGACACTCTAGGTCCTTAGAAAAATCTGCTATCCTCTGCTTCCCAGCCTTGCTCTTCCTATCTTCTCCTCATTTGTGTTCTGTCTCCATCCTCATCTCTGTCAGTGTGTAATTCAGAGTTTATCCACCTCTAATGCTCCCTAGCTTCAAAGTGCTTATGCCCTCAGGGATTTAGTTTCTATTCTAGGCATTTCTTTACCCTAAAGAGGTTTTGTAATGATTCTTTTTAGAGTTAATTTCTTAAAATAAATTTCAGTAACAGCGGTTTAAATAAGTTTTTCACCCCATTTATTAAAAAAAATATTTTTAAAGAATATGCTATGTACCCGATTCTATGGTAGATTTTGGAAATGTTGCTGAACCAGATATTTTGTGAAACTCTCAGTGTATTGGGAGAAAAAAACTCACCTGATAAGTATGCAAAAATTAACCAAATATAATTGTGATGAGGACTAAAAATTAAATTATAATGGGGAATGATGTGATTTTGATGGATTATGGTAGTCTTTTCTAAAGAGGGATTATTTATTCTGAAATTTGAGGCAAGAATAAGAATTAGCCAGGGAAAAGATGGGGCAGGAAATATCCAAGACAGGAAAGTCACAGAAGGTTATGATTTTCTGGGGGAAGAAATTCATGTTTGAAATTACTGGAGTGGTGTCCTTGAGGAATAGGTAGAAGGTCAGTAGGGATTGCAGTAAGAATTGTGATATGGGAGATGGGGCAGATAGGTGGAGGGCATATTATGGAAAGCTTTGAAAATTTATGGAGATTTAATTTTTGTTTCTTAAGAGGAAAGGGAGATATTAAAGAAAGGCCTGAACAATTGTGCTGGCTTATATCTCTTTCCAGGGACAGGAACTGCATTTAACAGAGTAGGTGGACGCTGCGTGAGTCTACATAAGAACTGACTTCATCGC
This sequence comes from Pan troglodytes, assembly GCF_028858775.2. Lineage (NCBI taxonomy): Eukaryota > Metazoa > Chordata > Mammalia > Primates > Hominidae > Pan > Pan troglodytes. The sequence goes on along the minus strand of NC_072411.2, from coordinate 26,876,333 downwards.
ATGGTCACTTGCTAACAATGGGTGAATGGCCTTTCTAGATTGCCTAGTGACTGGGTAGGGTGATGAGGGGGCCACTTGAGACCTAGTCCCTTAGATCTTTAGACACATAAAAACATTCCATACAAAGAAACTTATCATTAGCACTGCACAGAGTGGGCAAAAAGCTATATTTCAAAAAGTACAGAAAATAAAAAATAAGACCATTCCCAACTTTGTATCATACACAAAAGTTAATTTCAGGCATATAATTTACCTCAATATGCAAATCAATAAGATAAAACTTCTAGAAATAGGAGAATATCTTCATGATACTGAGGAAGGATAAGCTGACAAGTTTATTGAAAAGGAGAAAGAAAATTATTAATGACAGCAAAAAGGATTGATAAGTTTGATTGCATGAAAAATAAAAACTACCGTTCATCAAAAAGTCACCTTTAAGAATATATAGAAAATGCACACTGTTTTTACTTTAAATTTTAGAGCAGTTTTAGATTTACAAAAAAAAGTTTCAGAGAAAGTACAGAAGGTTCCTATATATCCCTACACCTGTTTTCCCTATTGTTTACATCTTACATTAACATGATAGATTGGTCCCAAGTAATGAAACATATGCATATGGAAACATTCTACGTATGTCTATTGATACATTGCTGTTAACTAAACTTCATTTGGATTTTTTAATGTCTTTAATTTCTTTCAAGGTCCCTTCTAGGAAACCACATTACGTTGAGTTGTTATGTCTCCCTGTGACAGTTTCTCAAACGTACCTTGTTTTTGATGATCTTGAGAATGTTGAGCAGTACTGGTAATTAGCTCTGTACAATTCAGGTTTGTTTGGTGTTTTTCCTTAGGGTTATAATGGGATTATATTTGCGGGGTAGGGGAAGACCACAGAGATAAAACATCATTCTCATGATGTTGTATCAAGGGAACATGTTCAACTTGATCCCAGCGCTGAAGTATTGATTGTCATGTTTCTCCACAATAAAGTTCCTCTCCCCTCTCCCCTTTTAGTAAAAAGTGTGCAACCCACAACACACCTAAGGGATGGGAGTTATGGCTCACCTCTCTGAGGGAGGCAGTATCTACATAAAGTATTTGGAATTCTTTTGCCTATTATTTGGAAATTTATCTTCCCTCCTCCCCTATTTGTGGACTTACACAATCATTTATTTATAGCAATATGGACTCGTGGCTGTGTGTTTTGTACTTTCATTATGATCCAATATTACATTATTTATTTTGTTGCTCACATAGTTTGTGACCTTCAGTGATCTTTCATTTGGCTCCTGTGTTCATTTTCTTACTTTCTAACCTAAATAATGAAAATTAAGTTATTTTTTAAAATTGTGTTTTTTTCCCCACAAAATAAAAAGTGGAGAATTAGCACAGACACCTAGCCTGGTGTGATAAACCACTTACTGATATCAAAAGGGCCTAGAGTCCTTCCATGGCTGTGCTCAGGGTCAATTTCATCCTAAGGACAATTTTCTTCCTCATCACAATATGGCTTCCAGTGGCAACAGGAGCTTTCACTTCTTTATTTCTCTCCAATAAGAATATTAAAATAATCCTCCCCTGAGCCAATATTTAAGCCTTCCCTCTGTAACTGAAGAGAGATAGGTGGAAGTAGTTGTTGGATTTGCAACTAACAGTGTCTGTTTCATTCCACAATTGAACTAAACTCAACAGTTAAGTCTCATCTGTGTGAGCATTTAATCCAAGACAAAATGTATTGACAATAAGTTCAAATAAATCTATGAAGACTTACATGGAATTCTATATCTGTGAGTAAAGGGACACTAAACAGAGACACTAAACTAAGAATAGCTAGGAGATCCCAGAAAAGAAACATCAAAATTCAATACTAGCTTGTGTGATGTCCATATTCAAAGGCATAGGTCTGAAAATAAAGGAAGGTAGGGTGACATGCATAACACGTACATGGAGGAAAACGTGGGAGAAAAAATCGGGGCATTGTGAAACAATCTCTCAGACAAAATGCCTACCACAGGAGGTGCTAAATTAATAAGAAAAAAACATAAACCATTATTACAAAATTAATATGTGTAGTGGGGAAAAAATAAGTCTCCAAAATAAAATGCAGTTGCCAATAGCAGTTTCCCCAGGGTGCATAGTGAGAGTAGAGAGACAGCAGTTCCAAGGTATCTTCAAATTAATTACATTTTGAAAACACTCAGAAACATACAACGAGGTTTGATTCCCTGGCTAGTGGATGAACAATTCATTCATTCATTTAACAAATATTTAATGAACTCAAATAATGTACCAGGCACCATGCTAGATTTTGTGTCTCGAAGACAGCATCCAAAGTGATAAGAATTTAAAGGTAGCATGAAATCGTGCACATTTTTCTTCTGAACTCTAACCATCCCTTTATTAGTATGATTCCTGAATTTCCTCAAAGAACTCTCACTACACATCTTCCATCTTTTCTTGAATTACTGGCATGTTTTCTGAAATTTTTTCCAAATCCTTCTTGATCTTGTTTGTCTTCAGCCAGCATCAAGGTAATGAATTGTGGTAATGGTTATACACGCAACTCTGGATGTATCCTACAAACCACCGAATTGTATACTTTAAAAAGGTGAATTTTGTGGTAGATGAATTATACTGAAATAAAGTGGATATGGAAAAAAATGAACAAGGCAGATCACTGTATGTAGTAGCTCATTCCATATGAGCCTGTGCTCAGTCCAGCCTCAGCCTATCTTTCTGGAATCACCTATTTGTGTTACATTCCCCAGCGAGACTTCTGGATTTACCACCGGACTAGGGTACTTTGTGTGCTTATGTCATTCTTTTGCTCACACCATTCTCTGCAAATATTCCATTTTCTTTGAGTGTATCAAGAATCAACTTAAATTAATGACCTCTTTCTCCAAAATAAGAAAGGGGAGAGAACATTTCCATGGTGCAAGAACAGCTAGAATTTGCAATCTCTAGGTTCGCCTTCCCCATAAAGACTTTACATTTCAAAATTGCCACCACTATACTGATCTAGACTGAACCCCAATATTACCCTCCATCCCTATAGCACAGCAAGGACCAGGATAGAACATTAGAGAGGATGGAAAGTCTGAGTGAAATTGAAACCAGAGTAACATGTATTTCAGATAATAGAATCCACAGACCCATCCCATATTCCTCCTGACCTAGATAGAGGACCATCCCTAATTACCTGTCTCCTGGGTCCTTCCCAGGGGGCTTCTGCCTCCCTGTGAAAAGGAATATCCTCCCATCAGCCAGGTCACTCTGGGGCTCTCTCCCAAGAGTCCAGACCCAAAAGGCTGGGATCTAGGAAGGAAGGAGTTCCTTTTATTTTTAGATCTGCCATCCTTTTTCTAAACAACTCAACTAAAATAGCATTTATCTCTGACCCCGCTTTACTTTCCAATGTAGCACTGCACTGTCAGGAAGCTGTCACATTCCTTATTTGTTTGATTGTTTGGTTTCCCAGGAAGACTTCTATATTAGGTTGCTGGGGCTGCCATAACAAAATACCATAGACAGGGTGGCTTAGACAACAGAAATCTGTTTTCTCTCACTTCTGGAGGCTAGAAGTCCAAGAACAAGGCATCAGCAGGATGAATTTCTCCTGAGACCTCTCTCCTTGGCTTCCTCACTATGTCCTTATGTGATCTTTCCTCTGCACACACATCCCTGGTGTCTCTTTCCATGTTCAAATTCTGCTTCTTAAAAGAACACCAGTCAGAATGGCTTACGGCCCATCCTCATGGTCTCATTTTAATTTAATCACCTCTTTAAAGGCCCTGTCTCTAAATATGACCCCATTCTGAGGTACTGGGGGTTAGGACTTCCACATATAAATTTTGGGATGGGGAAGGCTCAAATTAGCTCATAACAGTGTCTTGTGGTCTTATGAGGCAAGACTGCATTTGTTTTGTGTATCTTTATATCCCCAGTACCAGGAACAACAGGCTCTCAATAAATAAACACAGTTCCTTTATCCTATCTGTGGTAGACAGAATTCTAAGATGGGTCTAAGATTTGCCCCCCTGTATAAATTCTCCCCTTTTAGTGTGGCAGGGCCTACAACTATGATGGAATATCCTCCCCGTGATTAGGTTATGGGATATGCCAAAGGTGAATTAATTTTGCAAATGTAATGAAGGTCCCTGATTGATTGACTTTAAGGATCAATGGAGACATGATCTTGGGCGGGCCTTACCCACTTAGATGGGTCCCCTAGAAGAAGAAGATTTAAAATTCAAAGACAAGAAGCAGCAGAGATGCTCTCCTCCCCGCCCTCAAGAAGCAATTTTCCAGAATGAGAAGAGGGCCTCATGGCAGGGAACCATGGGTGGCCTCTAGGAGTTGCTTGCCTGGATTCACCACCACACGGAAGTGAATTCTGCCCACAACCAGTGAGTTGGGAAGAGAACCTCGCAGCTCAGACGTGATCACAGCCTGGAGGACAGCTTGAGATCCTGAGTAGAGGAATCATCTCATCCTTGCTCAGAATCCTAAACCATGGAAACTATGATGTAGTAAATATGTGGGGATTTTTTGTGTTTTGCTTTTGAGATAAGGTCTCACTCTCTTACCCAGATGGACTCCAGTGGTGCAATCATAGCTCACTGCAGTCTTAGACTCCTGAGCCCAAGTAATCCTCCTGCCTCAGTCTCCCGAATAACTGAGTATGCCACTAGGCCCAGCTAATTTTTAAAAATTTTGTAGAAATGGGGTAGTGCTATGCTGCTCAGTCTGGTCTCAAACTCCTGGCCTCAAGCAGTCCTCACACCTCAGCCTTTCAAAGCTCTAGGGTTACAGGTGTGAGCCACTGCACCCAGCAATGTGTGTCATTTTAAGCCACTAAGTTTGCAGTAATTAATTATATAGCAATAATAATAATAAAACAAATAAGTGAATATACTATCCCACTATCTTCCTTCCTAAGGATGACTAATATTTGCAGTGTTCACACTTTTCAGCTGAGCCCACAACCCCTATAGAGTCAGGAAAGCTTAGCCCCAAAGATCTCCTGACCCTGTAGGAGTTGGACACTAGGGGAGGGTATGGAAGGCAGTATTATTTTCTTCTACTGTCTTTTGACGCTGACCTCAATTTTTAGCTTTTTCGTGGATTCTTCATAGTCCACGGGAATGACTTCCTTTTCCAACTCTATTTATGTGTTGTATAACGTATGTGTATATATAATATGTATTATATGTAATACATTTATAATATATAACATATATATTAGGTTTGTCATTAATTTTGACTTGCTATCTCACTATTAGCTGTTGTTTGTCTGTAAACCTTATCTTTCCAACTGGCGTGCAAATCCCTTCAATTCAGGGGTTTCAGGGGCGGTAGTGTGAAAAAGTAGAAGGGTCACAGTCATAGCGCCTGGAGAAAGTGAGTGTGAATTCCAAATCTGCTATTTACTAAAGTATAAAAATAATTGAACTTCAGAGGCTTTGTTTAATCTTCTTTGTTTCTAAACAAGATTGATAAATGTGACCTTGGATGAGAAATAAATACATGTAAATATCCTGGCATAGAGTAGGGCTCAATAGATGAAACAACTCATATTATTAAATTTCTTCACATTTTTTCCACTCATACATTTTTGCATATATTAGGCATTAGATAATGTTATAAGTTAATTCTAAAATTGATTGTGAAAATTATTCCACAGGACTTTTTTCTGACTTTTTTTTTATTCAGCCAAATATCCCTCTCCTCTTCTTCCTCGCAGATAACTTTATTATTATCCCAGTGCTTTCTAACTATTTTAACATCTTCTATCCCTGAGGAGACAAGGCCTTCCTTTAGAGCAAAAGTTTTTTGCTTTATTTATCTCTATGTCAAGTACATAGCTCACAAGGCTGTGTGTTTGATGAATGAATGAATCAAAAAATAAGTCATTCAATCAAAAGTGATTGTGAAATCATTGAAGCAAAGTGTTTCTCAATTTTAATAGGCTTGCTGCAAGAATAGATAGTAATTATTTCCACCTAAAAGAAGGAAGAGCTTGAGTTTTTGATGGATGAGTTTCACTGATGTAATATAGAGATTGGTTCTGGGTGAAAACATTGTCTCACACATTCATTCACCTTTCCTAACATTTCCCTTTGGTGGAAGAAATACCGCATGCCAAATCCTGGTTCTTTCTCAATATTTGCAATAGTAATGTGAAATGGGACAAGTGACCTATTCTCTAGAGGCCCAGTTCTTTCATTTCCATAAATGAACATGATTATGCTTCCCTGAGAGGACTCAGTCTCTGTAAGATAGATCAGGTGCAAGGGGCAGCACATGGCAAGCCTTCCACAAATACCCATCACCCATACCTCCCACCCATACTCCCTTGCCGTTTCTTTTTTCTTTATTTCTTTTTTTGTTTTTTTTTTTTTTTTGAGATAGAGTCTCACTCTGTCACCAGGCTGGAGTGCAGTGGCACGATCTTGGCTCAGTGCAACCTCCACCTCCCAGGTTCAAGCAATTCTCCTGCCTCAGTCTCCCAAGTAGCTGGGACTACAGGTGCCTGCCACCATGCCCAGCTAATTTTTGTATTCTTAGTAGAGATGGGATTTCACCATGTTGGCCAGGATGGTCTCAATCTCTTGACCTCATGATCTGCCTGCCCGGTGTCCCAAAGTGCTGGGATTACAGGCGTGAGCCACCGCAACTGGCCTCCCTTGCCCTTTCTATACAGGTATTCCGAGGTTGCCTGCCTGAAACTCACAGACTGGCTTCTTATCATTACTGAGGTACTTAGCAATCTTTTCAGTGCTAACTCCCAGTTCACGAGGTTGACATTCTGAATGTTTCTGAATATATTATTTATTTTAAGCAGGCTCTGTGTTACATTGGGCCTCTGTAAGCTTAAGTTTCTAATCTGTGAAACGGCAATGAGGATACCTCTGCCATAGGGTTGTTGTGAGGTTGGATGTGGTCATTCATAAATTAGGGTTAATATTTTGAAATAAGACACTTGAGTGAGAAATGGTAGCTCCTCCAGAATCCTCATAAAATATTACTGGACCATCTTACCTATTTTTTATAAGGTGGGGGTTGGGTGTGAGGCTCCCTCACATAGATGTCATGTTGATAAATTGGAGTTCAATCCTGGGACTTCAGAACACAGAACAACACACTGTCATTTCTAGCATAAAAATGGCAAGTGTTGCCAGACACTTAAATAAAAACTCTATTTGTACCTTATAAAAATATACACACTACCTGAAAATGAATGAGTGGCCTTTTTCCATTATGAAAATAATAAATGTATCCAATTTAGATGAGATAAAGGTGGAAAATTGACTATTTTATTTTCTATCAAAATAGCAAGAGAGACTTGAAACATTTGCATTTTAGTAAAGCATTTGTAGGAAAATCTAACCATGACCAAAATATAAAAATAAAAAATAAAATAGAAAGAAAATAAAAGAAAAAGAAAAAAAGGAAGGAAATTAAAGGAAACAAACAAACAAACAAAAACAACCAGGGTTTGTTTAATCAAATGAACAAATTCTGAGAGGCATGAGTATTTTTCTTGCACATTCTCTCTCTCTCCACCCCTCCGCAGGAAGGAGATTTCTACATCTCCCAGTAATCGCATAGTGATCTTTGCTGACTTTCTTGAATCCTTCTGCAGCGGGGCTACTGCATTTGATTTCTATCAGCCCTTTGTAAATACACAGTTTTTGTTTCTGAATTCTCCCTGAGATTGTTATTTGCTTTCCTGTCATGATCATTCTTGAGAGCACAAACACTGAAAATATGTGGGCAAGGGAATAACACAAGTTAGTTTTCCCAACTGCCCGCTGGACTCTGTCTCCCAATACCTGAAGGGCCATCGAAAGAGAAACAGCTGAACTTCAGTACACCGGTTTTTCGTCATTGCATCATATAACTTCTAATAGCCTGAGCTTCTCAGGAAGGAAATATACATCTTTGCAAAACAGTAGTCTCCTTGTTGCTAATTGTTTTCCAGCAGAAACTAAATGATACTGCATTTTTCAGTAGTCAAGAGGGTAGGTTATGTTCTTCCAACATAAATGGCCCTATGGATTGAAACACACACACATGTGTATAAACTTACACATAACTCTCTAAAAGCAAAGAAAGGAAACACAGAGGGGAGGGAGGAGATAATAACTGCTGCTATAAAAAACTACCTGAGACTGGGTAATTTACACAGAAAAAAAGTTTAAGTGACTCACTGTTCCATATGACTAGGGAGGCCTCAGGAAACTTACAATCATGGCAGAAGGTAAAGAGGAAGCAAGGTACATCTTACATGGCAGTAGGAGAGGGAGAGAAAGAGGGGAAGTGCCACATTTTTAAACCATCAGATCTTGTGAGAATCACAAACTATCACAAGAACAGTGAGGGAGAAATCTGACCCCATGATCAAATCACCTCCCACCAGGTCCCTCCTCCAACCTGTGGGGATTACAATTCAAGATGAGATTTGGGTGGGGACATAGAGCCAAACCATATTAGTTGCTCTTGTAATTCCTACAGGTGTGGCTCCTCCCAGTGGAGAGCTGTCTCCTTTTTTGTACTTCACTTTTGTCACCTCAGGGATTCTTCTGGTGCCTGTCATCTCTCTCTCATTGTTTCTCTTTCCCTCTTGTGCATGTTATCCTGGTATTTGGATTCAAATGGATTAAAGACTTAAATGTTAGACCTAAAATTATAAAAACCCTAGAAGAAAACCTAGGCAATACCATTCAAGACATAGGCATGGGCAAGGACTTCATGTCTAAAACACCAAAAGCAATGGCAACAAAAGCCAAAATTAACAAATGGGATCTAATTAAACTAAAGAGCTTCTGCACAGCAAAAGAAACTACCATCAGAGTGAACAGCCAACCTAAAGAATGGGAGGAAATTTTTGCAATCTACCCATCTGACAAAGGGCTGATATCCAGAATCTACAAAGAACTCAAACAAATTTACAAGAAAAAAACAAACAACCCCATCAAAAAGTGGGCAAAGGATATGAACAGACACTTCTCAAAAGAAGACATTTATGCAGCCAAAAGACACATTGAAAAAATGCTCATCATCACTGGCCATCAGAGAAATGCAAATCAAAACCACAATGAGATACCATCTCACACGAGTTAGAATGGTGATCATTAAAAAGTCAGGAAACAACAGGTGCTGGAGAGGATGTGGAGAAATAGGAACAATTTTACACTGTTGGTGGGACTGTAAACTAGTTCAACCATTGTGGAAGACAGTGCGGCGATTCCTCAAGGATCTAGAACTAGAAATACCATTTGACACAGTCATCCCATTACTGGGTATATACCCAAAGGATTATAAATCATGCTGCTATAAAGACACATGCACACATATGTTTATTGCGGCACTACTCACAATAGCAAAGACTTGGAACCAACCCAAATGTCCATCAATGATAGACTGGATTAAGAAAATGTGACACATATACACCATGGAATACTATGCAGCCATAAAAAATGATGAGTTCATGTCCTTTGTAGGGACACAGGTGAAGCTGGAAACCATCATTCTCAGCAAACTATCGCAAGTACAAAAAACCAAACACTGCATGTTCTCACTCATAGGTGGGAATTGAACAATGAGAACTCTTGGACACAGGAAGGGGAACATCACACACCAGGGCCTGTCATGGGGTCGGGGGAGGGGGGAGGGATAGCATTAGGAGATATACCTAATGTAAATGACGAGTTAACGGGTGCAGCACACCAACATGGTGCATGTATACATATGTAACAAACCTGCACGTTGTGCACATGTACCTTAGAACTTAAAGTATAATTTAAAAAAAAGTGGGTAGCAAGTAATCTGCTTCCTAATGAGCTTCCCTTCATTTTTTGGCCTCAGTTTTCTATTACAGCTTCTCAAAGCATTATCAATCACTTCTCTGTGAATAAAGCTGTAAATTTTGTTTGTTTTATTTTTTCTCACTCTGTTACACTTTCTACTTTCTGTGCTTCTTTTGAGTGAGAACCTCGAAGAGAAGGAGGGTTAAGTGATACGATTCAGTCAGTAGTAACTTGCCACCATTAAATCCTGATCACTTATGTTTGTAAAATTATATGAAATCTTACTTTGTTTGACCTTTATAACCTCCTGCCTAGTTGTTAAGGTAGAAGCCACTATCCTGTTTTAAAGATGATGATGTTGAGATATATTAAGGTTGAGATGCAGAGCAAGTTTCAAAGTCAAGATTTAAATTTGTATCCTCAGAATAGAGGTTCAGCAATTCTAACTTGAGACTGTGCCAATTAATATCACTTCATTTCCACTCAAGGTTAATCCCAGGTGACACTCACCAGGACACTGTGAGATTGAACTTCCCAGCTGAACTGAGGAGGTAAACATTCACAAAATTAGATATGGACATGTGGCTCTGGGATTTTGTAGGAACCTAGAGAAATGAGGCTAAAGAATTTGCTTGAGTCTGAGCCCATTGGTCGTAGAAATCTAAGGGCAAGGGTTCCTGAAAGCTATTTGGGTCACATTTAAAGTCATCTCATACCAAAGCCCGGGACTCAGTAGTGCTCAGTAAGTTTAATTACTTTTACCTCTTAATCCATTCTGATGTTAACATTAAGATTTTCAAATTCTGCATTTCTCTTAGTGAATTCCCTTTCATCAGAGTTTCCCTGCTATTTCTTTATCCAACACTCTTTTAAAGAAGGCAGTAAAAGAGTGATCAGACCATCAAATATTATCTCTCCCAAGAGGATGCACCTTGTAACAGGCTTAAATACCTTATAGGTAAGAAGTTCAACTATAAAGGTACAATTTGAGTCACAGGACATAGATAGAAACAACTATAAGAGACAAAAAGGCTTATGGGGAGGAATAAATCAGTGAAAATACAGAACGTTCTAGCTGAGCTATCAGCTAACAGCTGGGTACCTTCAATCTACCCATCAGCATGCTTAGGCACTGGGAAGAAATAGAAAGAAATATGTCTTGTCTTAAAATGGGGATGCATATGAACATTTTATCTACTTCAATTCTACAAACATTTACTGAAGGCCTGCTAAACACCAAGTCCTATGTTAGGAAGAAGTATACAGAGATCATGTCGAGACTCTTCTCCTCCATCAGCAGTTTCAGGAAGTGGGGGGCTTTCTCTGGATTTACATACAACTCTCCTCACTGTGAGATCCTGGTGATGTTGCTGGTGGAAAAGACTATGAAAGTGGACCCTCCCCCTCAACCATGACTGTGGCCCCAGGAGCTTCTCATCTCCAGCTAGCCTATGCTGGGGCTCTAGCAATTTTTTAAAATTCCTTGTTAGTGTTCCCCAGGCTGATGGTGTTCCACAGGTTCTACTCCAGAAAATAGAGGAAGAGGAAGTGTTAAAAGTCAGCGTGTTCTTGACTGCTCCTCCCAACTCCCACCCAAATCAGCACCTTCCATGTCTCCTGCATCAGCAGCCCCCGTGGCCCCAGTCTCTCTGGTATCCATCAATACCAGCTCCACTTCCTCAGGAGGGGGCCAATGACATCAGAGTACCATGGCAACCAAGATGCTAGCTTTACCTCAGGGAGCCAGATCAGTCATTACTTGTGTCCACCTAAAAATACTAGATCATGTTTGAAACTGTTTTGGAAACATATTTTCTATCTTTTAATGCATAATGGTTGCTGTCATCACTACTGTCACTATCATTCTCTTTATCTCAGAGAGATCTAAGCACAGTGCTTGCAAATAAATATGTGTGTTTAGGAAAAGGATGCACTAATTAGTGTGTCCAGTGTCTATTCCTTGGCATCTCAATCCCACCTAAGGGTAAAAATATGGGTAAAATCCCATATTTAAACAGGTTTCTAACAAGACTTAGTCTTATCAATATATAATAGATTGATTTCTAACAGGATGTACTATCTTATAAACATATAATAACCCCTGCTGGATTTGTAACAATTTGCCCATGGCTTACAAAGTATTTACAATTCTATCAATGTATTGGTTTTGTTTATATAGGCTTGTGCTGTACAAAAGTTGCAACGTGTGTGTATATTCTCAATTACGTCAATATTTCCATTTACGGTTACTCCATTTCCCCATCTTTTTTAAAGCTAATTCTTCCCAACTTTGAGGTTAAGTACATATTCTGTACATTTCTTTATTTTTAAGCTTTTGATTTTGAAATAATTCTAGATCTATAGGAAGTTGTAAATATGGTAGAGAAAGGTGCGATTTGTAGTACTATGTTATTTTTTATCACCTGTATACATTGGTAACCACTGTCCCAATCAGCATACAGAACATTCCATCCCACAAGGATCTTTTTCCTTCTACCGCTTTATAGTCACGCCCACTTCCTTCCCCTCGACCATCCCTAAGTCCTGGAAGCTATTAGTTTATTCTCTTTTGGAGACAGTCTTGCTCTGTCACCCAGATTGGAGTGCAGTGGTGTGATCTCGGCTCACTGCAACCTCCGCCTCCCAGGTTCAAGCAATTCTCCTGCCTCAGCCTCCTGAGCAGCTGGGATTACAGGCGTGTGCCACCACACTCGGCTAATTTTTGTATTTTTTAGTAGAGATGAGGTTTCACCTTGTTGGCCATGCTGGTCTCAAACTCCTGACCTCAGGTGATCTGCCAGCCTCGGCCTCCCAAAGTGCTGGGATTACAGGCATGAGCCACTGCACCTGGCCTCCATTCTCTATTTTTAAACTTTTGTAATTTCCAGGAGGTTGGGTTATAGAATCATTCAGTCCATGACATTTTAAAATTGGCTTTTATCACTCGGTGTATGCCCTTGAGATCCATCTGAGTTGTTGAGTGTAACAATAGTTTGCCCTTTCTTATTTCTAAGTAGTATTCCATAGCTTTAAGGTATTGAGGCTTGTTTAGACATTCACCTATTGAGGGGCCTATTGGTTTTTCTCAATTTTGATTATTACAAATAATTACAGTAATTATGAACATTAAAATTAATTAATAAGGGAAAATATATGTCCTTTAGAGTAGCTAGAGATATAGCCATTATAAATCTGAAAATAACTAAGGCCTACCTTCTCTTTGTACTAAATATATATAAAGTGAGACAGGCTGGTGTGATGGCCATTTATGTGTTAACTTGACTAGGCTCTAGTTATTTAATCAAACTCTAATATAGGTTTTGCCAGGAAGGTATTTTGTAGAAGTGATTGAAATCCATAATCAGTTGACTTTCAGTAAGGAAGATTATCCTAAATAATCTAGTTGGACCTGATCCAATCAGTTGACAGGCTTCAGGAGCAGAACTGAGGCTTAATGAAGACATTCTATCTGTGAACAGCAGCTTCAGCTCATACCCAGCCGTCATTCCAGCCTGTTCTTCCTGAAGGCCTGTCATACAAATTTTAGACATGCATAACCAGCCACCCTCATTGTGTAAGCCAATACCTTGCAGTAAATATTGTAAAATATATCTCCTACTAGGTCTACTTCTTTGGCTGAACCTTCACTGAACAGGATAGGAGAGACTTTAGTGATCATTTAGTCCAGTGCATTTTCCAAATATTCAGTAGTCTCAGAACTTTTGAGATAACTTTGAAATTATCTCTGAAAGTCCATTGTGTAATGCAGACACACAGAACATAGGTGGGTTGCTAGAATTTTTCTTGCTGAAGTCACCTCTCCACTTCCAGGCCAGGTATCGTCAAAGAAAATCCATGTGTCACTTTCAGGAAACTTTTGAATGGAAGACCCTGAAATCAGAAAAGATTTATAATTATTTCTCTCATCTATCAAAATGAAAAAGACTGAATAATTCGTTGTGTGTTTAAAGCTCACTGCTGGCTGTAGGGTAGGAAAAATTGATATTTTATACAGTTTTAATTAGTCAATGAATTAGCCATTTCTATTACAATTTAAAAATGAGAGAAAATATCCAAAACTCCTGCTTCACTCTCACAAATATACTGCGGCATGAATATTAGGATATAAGTGCAAAGATGTGGAATATAAAACTGCTTTCAATGACAGAAAATTGGAAATGGCCTAAAATTATGTAAGTGATAGGATTATACATTCATTTTGTTGATTCTTTTAGGTAGTTAAATGGAGGGAATTGTATTGATGAATGGTGACCAAATTAATATTGATGTCATATTTTCTTCCACACAGTCTAATTTCTTTGTTAAGTTCCATCTTATTTTGGGGAGTGAGGAATGTTTCCAGTTGTGAGGACTGACCCATTTGCGCAGCTTTTTCCTGAAGTAAAGGTGAAAGAAGGAATAGAGAGTGCTGTCTGCAGGATGCCAAAAACTATCTTTGCTCCCTCTACAAATCATCTCTCTTGTGTTGGTGATGATTAGGCATAGGTGGAATTCAAGTTTGGTAGGACAAAGAGAATCAATGTGGTTGCCATTTCCCTATGTGTTCAGGGTCACAAGCATTTGTGACTACACAGCTGATGCTGTTCTTGTTGTTTGTGTGTATATTATACATGTTGGACAGCACATATTCCCATTCAAAAGGCAGACAGGCTGTTGTTTGGTTGTAGTTTATATATTAAGGGGAAAAAATTGATATTGACATTGTCTCAGTATAAAGATAATTGTGACTTATATCTCACAAGTGACATGGCTGACGTGACTTCTATCATGTTTCATATTCTATTACATTATTGACACTGGAAACAATCCTGACCACAAACCCAGGGCATCACATTGAGACGGTGAGGAAGGCACGTTCTCCCCAGCTCTTGCTTTCTTCCTTTCCCTCTTACTCTCAATGCATTGGGAAATGTGAACGAAACTGCATCCTCCTTGATAGGGAAGCTAAGCTATGGATGAGTAGGGTAATAGAGCCAAAATATAATATACTCCTAAGTTCTGTTGTACTCTGTATTATTCATTGTCTGTATTATTCAATGTCTGCAGTACCCTTTTGTTTTAGGAAAAGACGTTGAAAACCTCTTATTGTTCTTAGATGTTTTCCTTTTCCCTAGTCCCCTTGACTGGTAATAGGAAAGCAGAGACAAAGGCAAAAATTAAAGTGAGGACTCTTTATTTGTGAGGTGCAAGCCCAGGGTTGTGATGGTGGGGAAGAAGGAACATGGGGCCAGGAAAACTGAAAAGCAGCCAGTGCAATGTGTTACTACTTGGGCGATGTGTATCACTAAAAAGCCAAAGAGGAATTGAGGGCTGGAAGTGGGAATCCTAGCAAGTAGCTCACTTCCCCAAGGTGGGACCATGCTTTCAGCAGTACCAGCTCTTCCAGGGATGATCTAAGAACTGGGTTCTGTAATCTCTGAACACTTCAGCCAAGTGCCTGGAGGAGAGGGTTGAACTGGACTGAACTGAATTTGTCTCTGATATAATGGAACTGGAGGTTTGCTTTGGTATTCATTTTAATCATGTTTTGCCATCATAAAGCAAGTAGGGGGCAAAAGCAGTGTGATTCACCTCTTGTCCCCCAGCCCCATCTGGATCTTGACTGTGAGTAGAATGCCAGTGTCACCATCCTCACATGTCTCTGAGACTGCTCCCCTTGGCTCTGTCAGAGGGCAGAGTGAGGTTTGTGTGATTCTGGGGTAATATTTCTGTCCCTTGTCTTCTCCTGTTGGGCTACTGGCTGTGGGTGACCTTGGGTTGAAGTTCCTAAAATTCCTCCATCTGTAAAATGTGAAATATGATGCCTTTGACCTACCTCGGTGTGTGATAGGTGGCAGTGGACTGTATGAGATCTAATGAGTTAACATTTACAAAATGCTAGGAGCTATTTTAGAGAATGGCATTCTGTAAGCACAAAACATCGTTATTCATTACCCAGAATGCACACAAATAAAATAAGAGCGTTTCAGAATAGGAAGACTGATGCAGGGAGCTGTATCTGCCCTGTGTGAAAGACAGGTTGGAGATTAATTCAACGGATAAACTGTTTTTAAAACCCGGCAGTTTCACGCTAATGAAAAAGAGGCCCACAGACTATATTTTGGTCTAGTGGTCACAGCAGAACTGGAAATGCCAAACTGGCATGATTCACTTCTAGTGTTCCCTCTCAGTTTTATTGAATACCTCCAGGCTATGCAGCCTAAGATTTCCGGAAGGAAAATAACACTGTATATAAGTGTAATGATATGAAGAATACAGTCTTCTGCATCTGTATCACTCATAATAGATGTGATATAGAGGCTGCCTCCACCAGAGATCAGACATCTGATTACACATCTCTGGTGCTTTCCAACTTGGCTTCCTCACCAGTCAAGTTTAACTCTTTCACTACACACTCTGCTAACCAGATGGTATAATATATTGTATTATCTGAGTGTAGCCTGCTGATGGAAGAACTTACACTTATTAATTTATAATAGTTTGTCTCTCTCCATATATATATGTAATGTGTATATATATTTATATATGTATATATGTGTATTTATATGTATATGTGTATATATGTATATATTCATGTATACATGTATATACACACTGATATAAATATCTGTATATATATTTATATTTACAGGATATAAATATTTATAAGGATATGTAGCTTATGTCTCTATCTTGGTTTTCCATATCGCTTCTTACATTACGAAGAGTTTTCATCTCATATACTTCTTGTGATTTGCCAATTATGTATTTGAACATAATTTACAATTGTATTTATTTTATGAACAAAGACTATGTATATGCCAAATGCTGACCCAATTACTAAAGACCCAACAAGATTTCTGGTTTCACGGATCTTGTATCTAAAAGGGAAAGTAAAACAATAAAAAATAGAAAGCCAGATGGGCTGAGTGCTAGATAGGCAACTGATCAAGTTAACATGATAGAGAGTGAAAGGACAGAAGGGCTATATTTGATACAATAACCAAGGAAGGCTTCTTAGAGGAGGTTACACATGAGCAAATTTGAAGGCTGAGAAGTCAGCTGTGCAAAGATAGAGGGAAAAATCACCTTCAGTAGAGTGGGCAGTAAATGCAGAGGCCTCCAGAAGCAATAGAGCTTTGTACTTTAGGGGTTGGAACAAAGGCCAGAGGCCTGGAGCAAGTGGAACAAAGAGATGAGATGAAGTCTTAGAAGAAGCTTTGCAAGCCCCAGCATGGGGGTTGTAATTTATTCTTCATGGGATGAGAGGTCGTAGGAAAAGTTTAAGAAGGAGATTGATGAGATTTTATTTAATAGGGTGTCCATATGTCCTCGTTTGCCAGAGAAAGCTCCAATTTGTGAGTGTTGTCATGGGGAAACTATGACTGGAATAGTTTCAGAAGGAATGGTACCAGCTCCTCTTTGTACCTCTGGTAGAATTCGGCTGTGAATCCATCTGGTCCTGGACTTTTTTTGGTTGGTAAGCTATTAATTATTGCCTCAATTTCAGAGCCTGTTATTGGTCTATTCAGAGATTCAACTTCTTCCTGGTTTAGTCTTGGGAGGGTGTATATGTCAAGGAATTTATCCATTTCTTCTAGATTTTCTAGTTTATTTGCATACAGGTGTTTATAGTATTCTCTGATGTTAGTTTGTATTTCTGTGGGATCGGTGATGATATCCCTTTTATCATTTTTTATTGCGTCTATTTGATTCTTCTCTCTTTTCTTCTTTATTAGTCTTGCTAGCGGTCTATCAATTTTGTTGATCCTTTCAAAAAAGCAGCTCCTGGATTCATTGATTTTTTGAAGGGTTTTTTGTGTCTCTATTTCCTTCAGTTCTGCTCTGATCTTAGTTATTTCTTGCCTTCTGCTAGCTTTTGAATGTGTTTGCTCTTGCTTTTCTAGTTCTTTTAATTGTGAGGTTAAGATGTCAATTTTAGATCTTTCCTGCTTTCTCTTGTGGGCTTTCAGTGCTATAAATTTCCCTCTACATACTGCTTTGAATGTGTCCCAGAGATTCTGGTATGTTGTGTCTTTGTTCTCATTGGTTTCAAAGAACATCTTTATTTCTGCCTTCATTTCGTTATGTACCTAGTAGTCATTCAGGAGCGGGTTGTTCAGTTTCCATGTAGTTGAGCGGTTTTGAGTGAAATTCTTAATCCTGAGTTCTAGTTTGATTGCACTGTGGTCAGAGAGACAGTTTGTTATCATTTCTGTCCTTTTACATTTGCTGAGTAGTGCTTTACTTCCTTCTATGTGGTCAATTTTGGAATAGGTGTGGTGTGGTGCTGAGAAGAATGTATATTCTGTTAATTTGGGGTGGAGAGTTCTGTAGATGTCTATTAGGTCTGCTTGGTGCAGAGCTGAGTTCAATTCCTGGATATCCTTGCTAACTTTCTGCCTCGTTGATCTGTCTAATGTTGACAGTGGGGTGTTAAAGTCTCCCATTATTATTGTGTGGGAGTCTGAGTCTCTTTATAGGTCTCTAAGGACTTGCTTTATGAATCTGGGTGCTCCTGTATTGGGTGCATATATATTTATGATAGTTAGCTCTTCTTGTTGAATTGATCCCTTTACCATTATGTAATGGCCTTCTTTGTCTCTTTTGATCTTTGTTGGTTTAAAGTCTGTTTTATCAGAGACTAGGATTGCAACACCTGCCTTTTTTTTGTTTTCCATTTGCTTGGTAGATCTTCCTCCATCCCTTTATTTTGAGCCTATGTGTGTCTCTGCACATGAGATGGGTTTCCTGAATATAGCACACTGATGGGTCTTGACTCTTTATCCAATTTGCCAGCCTGTGTCTTTTAATTGGAGGATTTAGCCCATTTACATTTAAGGTTAATATTGTTATGTGAATTTGATCCTGTCATTATGATGTTAGCTGGATATTTTGCTGGTTAGTTGATGCAGTTTCTTCCTAGCCTCGATGGTCTTTACAATTTGGCATGTTTTTGCAGTGGCTGGTACCAGTTATTCCTTTCCATGTTTAGTGCTTCCTTCAGGAGCTCTTTTAGGGTATTCCTGGTGGTGACAAAATCTCTCAGCATTTGCTTGTCTGTAAAGTATTTTATTTCTCCTTCACTTATGAAGCTTAGTTTTGCTGGATATAAAATTCTGGTTTGAAAATTCTTTTCTTTAAGAATGTTGAATATTGGCCCCCACTCTCTTCTGGCTTGTAGAGTTTCTGCCGAGAGATCAGCTGTTAGTCTGATGGGCTTCCCTTTGTGGGTAACCCATCTCTCTGGCTGCCCTTACCATTTTTTCCTTCATTTCAACTTTGGTGAATCTGACAATTATATGTCTTGGAGTTGCTCTTCTCGAGGAGTATCTTTGTGGCGTTCTCTCTATTTCCTGAATTTGAATGTTGGCCTGCCTTGCTAGATTGGGGAAGTTCTCCTGGATAGTATCTTGCAGAGTGTTTTCCAACTTGGTTCCATTCTCCCTGTCACTTTCAGGTACACCAGTCAGATGTAGATTTGGTCTTTTCACATAGTCCCATATTTCTTGGAGGCTTTATTCGTTTCTTTTTATCCTTTTCTCTCTAAACTTCTCTTCTTGCTTCATTTCATTCGTTTGATCTTACATCACTGATACCCTTTCTTCCAGTTGATCTAATCGGCTACTGAGGCTTGTGCATTCGTCACGTAGTTCTCTTGCCTTGGTTTTCAGCTCCATCAGGTCCTTTAAGGAATTCTCTGCATTGGTTATTCTAGATAGCCATTTGTCTAATTTTTTTTCAAGGTTTTTAACTTCTTTGCCATGGGTTCGAACTTCCTCCTTTACCTCGGAGTAGTTTGATCTTCTGAAGCCTTCTTCTCTCAACTTGTCAAAGTCATTCTCCATCCAGCTTTGTTTTGTTGCTGGTGAGAAGCTGTGTTCCTTTCGAGGAGGAGAGGTGCTCTGATTTTTAGAGTTTCCAGTTTTTCTGCTTTGTTTTTTCCCCATCTTTGTGGTTTTATCTACCTTTGGCCTTTGATGATGGTGATGTACAGATGGGGTTTTGGTGTGGATGTCCTTTCTGTTTGTTAGTTTTTCTTCTACCAGTCAGGACCCTCAGCTGCAGGTCTGTTGGAGTTTCCTGGAGGTCCACTCCAGACCCTGTTTGCCTGAGTATCAGCAGTGGAGGCTGCAGAACAGCGGATGTTGGTGAACAGCAAATGTTGCTGCCTGATCGTTCCTCTGGAAGTTTTGTCTCAGAGGAGTACCTGGCCGTGTGAGGTGTCAGTCTGCCCCTACTGGGGGGTGCCTCCCAGTTAGGCTACTCGGGGGTCAGGGACCCACTTGAGGAGGCAGTCTGTCCATTCTCAGATATCCAGCTGTGTGCGGGGAGAACCACTACTCTCTTCAAAGCTGTCAGGGACATTTAAGTCTGCAGAGGATTCTGTTGTCTTTTGTTTGGCAATGCTCTGCCCCCAGAGGTGGAGTCTACAGAGGCAAGCAGGCCTCCTTGAGCTGTGGTGGGCTCTACCCAGTTCGAGCTTCCCGGCTGCTTTATTTACCTACTCAAGCCTTGGCAATGGCAGGGGCCACTCCCCCAGCCTTGCTGCTGCCTTGCAGTTTGATCTCAGACTACTGTGCTAGCAATGAGGGAGGCTCCATGGGCGTAGGACCCTCTGAGCCATGCACAGGATATAATCTCCTGGTGTGCCATTTGCTAAGACCATTGGAAAAGCGCAGTATTAGGGTGGGAGTGACCTGATTTTCCAGGTGGCCTCTGTCACCCCTTTCTTTGACTAGGAAAGGGAATTCCCTGACCCCTTGCACTACCCGGGTGAGGCAATGCCTTGCCCTGCTTCAGCTCATGCTCAGTATGCTGCATCCACTGTCCTCAACCCACCTTCCAACACTCCCCAGTGAGATGAACCTGGTACCTCAGTTGGAAATGCAGAAATCACCCGTCTTCTGCGTGGCTCATGCTGGGAGCTGTAGACTGGAGCTCTTCCTATTCGGCCATCTTGGCTCCACCCCTCAGTCCAAGTTGTTGTCAATTCTTAATCCCTGACACTCATCTGCAGGACCACTGAGCGGCTTCCACCCTTAAGGGGTACAAGGTGCAGAACAACATGCTCCCAGAGAGCTAAGGCACCCCGACACTGAGTTAGGCATTTAGGATGGCAGCATTTTGGTGAGGAGGCATCTTCTCCGTAGTCTAGCCAGACACATCTCATCGCGCCTCTGATTCTGTTTTGATAAGTGTCTTCCTCAGAAGTATGCCCTCAAAATCCCTTGTACTAGGAGGCATTGCTGCCTTAATTGCTACACATCTGCCTGTTGTTGCTTTCTCCTTTACTCTGCTTTTTGGCATTGTGCGCCTTTCTCTTAACTAGTCACTAGTTAGTGGGAAATCACACTTCTTTCCACAGTAAAACACCACAAGACTCCAGCTGCAATAAAAGCAGAGCGTGCACAAAGTTTGTGGTCACATGGGGCTGCCCTCCCGTCTACAGTACTGCTTGGAGGTGGTTCCACTACCCTGCTAGTTACCCGGAGAGTGTTGTTCCCTTCCATGTGCAGTTCTGAGCTCAGTCCCACAAGTGCCTAGTTGGGCATCCTCTGCTTCAGTGAGCTACAGTAGCGGACCAAGGGGGTTGGGGGACAAAGACTCATCCCATCTTAACTCATCTGAGAGGCTTGAAAGAGATGATGTCTATATTCTAGTAATAATTATTTTGTGTATTTTATTTATTAGAGACGATTATTTTATTCCTCCTCCTGCTCCTCCTCCTCCAACGTCATTGTCTTGCTCTTGTCAACCAGGCTGGGGTGCGGTGGTGCGATCTCAGCTCACTTCAACCTCCACCTCCCGAGTTCAAACGATTCTCCTGCCTCAGCTTCCCGAATAGCTGAGATTATAGGTGCCTGCCACCACGCCAGGTTAATTTTTGTATTTTTAGTAGAGACGGGGTTTCACCATGTTGGCCAGGCTGGTCTCAACCTCCTGACCTCATGATCCACCCGCCTCAAATTACTAAAAACAAACAGACACACAAACAACAAACAAACTTAAGATAGGGCTTGACACCATGATTTAGTGAATGTAAATTAACCAAACACATGGAAAAAAATTGTTAAATGGTCAATATTCTTGCCCTGCTCCCAAGAGAAGGATTAATCAGCATCCGGCCTGTTTGTCAGCATCTTTCATTCCTCTTCCTGAGCCTGCCCTCCCAGCTGCTCACACTAACAGCTGCAGACGTTCTCACCTGCAGCCCCACCCAGTCTTGCCTGGTCCCAGAGCCAGTCACTAATAAAACCAAAGCGTTTCTTATTTGCTTCAATCCTGCAGGTTCCAGCAGAGCTGGGATACTGTTACCCATCTCCTATTGTTTATACTGCTTTACCAAATCTAAAGTGTCTCTAATTACAGGATTGAAAATTATGTTAACTGCCTTTCTCCAAGTGAAGGATTAAGTATGTTTTTTCTGTTCTTCATTCTGCTATATTTCTCAGCCAATTCAGTTGATGAGTGCCTGTGTCCTCATCTATATCTGAACATTAAGTAAGTCTCTGTGTATTACAAATAATTATCAATACTGCAGATAAGGCATTCCTTCCATCCCAGGTTATAGATACTATTGATTTAGTCATTACTTTCTGAATTTCTCATTTTCTGGGCTTGAAGATTTGCTTTGCCCAGCGTTTGTGAGAATTGTGTTGCTGAGTTTTAAATAGAGTCCTCAGTCAACCCTGCATCACATCCCAAGCAGAGAGTAAAGAGAGCATTGTTTCCTTTTTCCAGTGATCAACTTCTGTTTCAGCTTAAAGAAAATCATTAACCGTCCTGTTTGTGGGTGACATTTGATCACTAATTTGCTAAGTGTGGGCAGAGAATGTGCTATACATTCTCACTCCATTTTTAAAAACAGAAATTGCTCAAGTGAAGCCTCATGCCAGCAGGGTTCTAGTAACAGGGTGTGGGAATATATAGGTTTGAACCTGCTCTTTATTTAGAGAGACCACACAATTTCTAGTGAAAATCAGGTGTGAGAGAAAGCAGACTCCTGAAAAATCAAGGCAAAGAGACAGTGTTCAGCAACCTTACATGGAAAAGCCTGATATACAGGAAAGCTTTTTGTTTGTATGTTTGTTTCATTGTTGCTGTTTTTTTAATTTTTAATTTAATTTTTTAAAAATTTTCCCCTTCTCCATGCAGTAGTGGCATAGATTTGATTTACTTTTGGTGCCAAATACCAACCAAAGAAGAATCCTTCTTTCTATAGAAAGCCCATACTGAAGACTTCTGGCAAAAAAAAAAAAAAAATGTATTTCCCTCTGCCAGTGCTGTCAAAGCAAAGACGGAAAATATCAGGACTGACATACAGTACCTGCTCTCCTATCAACCGTTTATGAACTAAGGCAGGTTACTTAGCCACTTTGGATTCAATTAGCTACAACATTTGCATAATCCAATGTTTCTTTTAGCGCCAGAATTTATAAGATAAACAAATACTTATTGCTTTGCTTAAAGTATTATTGATACTGAAATCTATCAAAAGACCATTGTTCTGTGGGAACAATAAGGAACTGAATCTGTATTAGGCTAATGAAAGCCTGTTTATGGAAAATTTCAGAATATATGAGGAGACCCAAAAGTAGGGTGTTTAAATGAGAATACTGGCCTTTTGAGAATAACAAAAAAGAATGGTAAATATATTTAGGGTTAGTTGTGTAACATATAGTCACTTGTTCTTATCTATTTCCAATGGCAGCAAAAGAAAATGAAGTTTGGCCCCAGCCATTTATACCAGGCTCCCTCTTCAAACTGTAGAGAATGTCAGTGACCACAGGAATAAGGTAGAGAATAAGATTCTGACTTCAGGTGTCAGGCTCTGTGGGACCTTGGGAAAGTCAGATACATGTTTGTCTGGTTTTTTTTTTTTTTCTCTATAGAAAGGGAACAAATAATAGAAAATATTTAGTAAGGTTGTTGTAAGGATTAAATAAAATAATTGTAAAGCACATAGCGTAGCACCTGGTACATAATGAAAATTCAACAAACATTAATTGCAATGATGATATTGGTAGTGGTGGTAGTGGTGGTGGTGATAGTGATGATAATGACTCTCTTTGAAACTAAACCTCATTGGTGTTGTTTACAATGTGAACTGATATAGCTGAGGAGGTATCATATGAACTTCTCAGCGTTCAGAATACATTAAAAGGTACATCTCACTTTCTAGACTCCTTCTTTTGAGATTTTACTAAGCATTTCTTAATGCCACCTGCCCCAAACAAATCACTATATCCCTATGAGGCATTGAAACAGTATATACAAGTTGTGTGTGATCAGAAAATTATAATATTAACATAGGGACAGAAATCAGGCTTCCACTTAGTACAATGAAGCTGGTTCCAAGGCAGTTTACTATGGTTTGGCCATGTGCCTATTTCTGCCTTCTGATCCCTGTGTTTAATTGGAAGGGATTTATCCATTTGTTGGTTTGGCCTGCTATGGACCGGACTCTGTCATCTTTTTTTTCCCCATCCAACCATCTTTATATTGAGTCTTACTGTGACCTGCTATAGAAAAGTTATGCTGTGACTTGTAGCACCCCTTCTCTTTTCCTTCAGGACTAATATAAATTATTACTCTGTCATATTTAAGCAGCAGCATGAGGGGCTGGAGTTACATGTTGGAGCAAACAAAAATGCCCAGTGACGTAGGTTGAAAATATTTAAATAACCTGAGGTACCTGGGATCTTGTTTCTGGGCATTATGGATGGTCTTTGATAATATACAGCTGTGAGCATTCAATTTTCCACAACATCCCATAGTGGCACATCCCTAGCACATTGCTAACCCATTTCATAATTAAGCTTTTGCTTCTTGCTCCTTGGCCCACAAGACACTATTATAGAAATATATAAACATGGTTATAGAAATAAAAGCAGGGATTTATTGTTGTTATTGCCCACACTTCCCAGTAAAAGCTATAATATATGGTGTGGTAATACATTTTATTGGTACACCATGTCAAATGAAATTGCTAGTGCGTAGAGAAATTGAGAGGCCTGAGAATGCGTATGTGTAAACATTCTTCTAGCAGCCAAATTTTTGCAAATGGAGAACCAATGGTAATGAAAGACAGAATAAAACAACTACTTCATAAGCCAAGTTGGACATAGATTTAAGAAAGTATAATTCTCAGTAGTATCTATGAATACCAAGATGGCTTCTGCATACAGAAATTGGTGTGTATCATTCTTTGAGGATGAGAAATCCAAAACCATGATTCCAATGATTTAAAATTTTTTAATAACTGGAATTAAGTTGCCAGTTTTGTTATTTGGTCACATAAATTTTTTTTAAATAATCAGATCTACCATCTGTTATCATCACTGTTTCATAATCAAAACAATGACTTACCAAAAAGAATTTTAAAAAAGCATTGAAAGTCCTTTATATGTTTATTGGCCACTTGTATGTCTTCTTCACTAATTATCAGAGAAAGCCAAATCAAAACAACAATGAGATACCATCTCACACCAGCCAAAATGGCTGTTATTAAAAAGTCAAAAACAAAAAACAAAAAAACAGATGCTGGAGTTGCTTTGGAGAAAAGGGAAGGTTTATTCACTGTTAGTGGAAATATAAATTACTTCAACCATTGTGAAACGCAATTTGGAGTATATATCCAGAAAAAAGAAAATTGTTCTACCAAAAAAACAACAGTACTAGTATATTGATCACAGTGCAATTCACAATACCAAAGATAAGAAATCAAATTAGGTGTCTATCAATGGTGGACTGGATAAAGAATATGTGGTACACATACACCATAGAATACTGCCCAGCCTTAAAAATGTAATGAAATCATGTCCTTTGTAGCAACATGGATGCAGACTGAGGCCATTATCTTAAGCAGATTAACAAAGGAACAGAAAATGAAATATCACATGTTCTCACTTATAAGTGGGAGCTAAACACTGTTTACTCATGGACATAAAAATGGGAGCAGACATTGGGGAGAGATGGAGGCAGGCAGGGGCTGAAAAACTACCTACTGGGTTCGATCCTCACTACCTGGGTGGCAGGATCATTTGTACCCCAAACCTCAGCATCACACAACAAACTCATGTAACAAACCTTCACATGTACCTCCCAAACCTAAAATAAAAGCTGAAATTAAAAAGAAAATAGAAAATCCTTCAAATAGATCACATGGAACTACTTGAAAAACTCATGATGTTGTCCTTATGTTTTTAATTTTGCTATAGTTGTAAAAGTTTTTGCCAGACTTGCACTACTCCACAGGGCAACATTTGAAATTCATGATACTTATGTTGGTGCCTGTATGTCACCAAGAGTCAGGGGTTTATATTCTTCTCATTCATGACTCTTGGTGAGATTAATTTCTACCCCTGGCTCCATAGGCAGTCATGGAACTGGTATGTATTCAACAGGGCACTGCTCAAGATGAAGTTTTCAAAGTTCTGTGCTAGCAGGAAGACCCTTCTAGACTTACTAGCACATGCATGCTCTTAGCACAGAGGATGCCTCTGAGGGGTGAGCCACCAGTGAGGCCAATCAAGGGGACACTCAATACTTGACAAAGCAGAACCCCATTGTTTGCTATGGCATCTATATTTCACAGTGCACTCAAAAGCAGCTTTTTATTTAGCAATTTTGGGGGGACTCCATTGCTTTATATTACAGCTACTCAGTACCTGGCATAATACAAGCTCATACTATCATTTTTCAAGCCATTAAATGTTAACTTCATTTGCTTGTATGAATTATGCTTTGCTCTTTTAGTTTTGTAATGAAAAATAAGTACAGGTTATGCAAGCAATAACCCCTGTGTACGCAGCAGCTATCTTTCTAAACGGTTTATTATGCCACAGTCTGGTACTCCATTAAATATAGATTACAGACTGTCGAATAAATGAATATCAACTAAGCTTCCCCGTCCTTCTGTACATATCAAGGCAAATAATGAATTGTGGCATCTCATGAAAATGGAAAACTAAGAAGAGTGGGTCAAGAAGTAATTACACATTTGTCTTATCTCATGCTTCTTGCCCTCAAAACAGCTGAATACATCATGTGGCGGAGGGGATGGTGCAAAGATACATCTGATCTGTTATTATCAGTAAAAGCATGCCCTCTACTCTTGTTTTCTTTCTCTTCACAAATTTTTATGTGGGAGGGGCCACCTTGGACCTAGTATTCACTTCTGTTTACTTTCACCAAGCTCTATGAATTAAGACCTGAAAGCTTCATCATAGCTCTTTGAAAAGAGAAAATGTTGTCATGTAATTATCCCTGTCTTGCACTTGGTGCTTGGGTAAGCACTTGCCTCTCTTCACCCATATTGAAATTGGAAACTTCTGAGCCAGAGAAAATAGGACAATGCCATGGCCCAAAAATGAATGGACATTTCTATTCCTTCTCTTCTTCTCTGACTTGAGACTGGTCACTTCAGTCAGCCTTCCTTCTAGAGGTCTGCGGCCCTTATGAATTCACTCACATTTTAAAGGATGCTTATTTTACAGGAATAAAAAATAAGGAAGAATTTGCCTTCTGGAAGTTAATACCTTGAGTGGCAGGGTAGCGCAGAAGGTGTCTCTTAGTTTACACTTTGAGAGGATAAACAGTGATGCAAATCAATTCTAGTTTTCAGTGCAAGGATTACTTCTACTGAAGAGCAACATAGGTGGTTTTGGTAGTTTAAATACCAAAACGTGCTTCTTAACAGGATTGCTTTATATTTAATCTCATATCTTCCTGCTCCTTCTAGAACGTCATTCTTTCAAGTCCAGTTTTATCTGTTCATTTCCACTTGGCCCTTCACTTCTGCTTTCAAGCATGTTAGGTTTCTTCACTGTTTAAGGAAAAAACAAGGACCTCACCAGTGTTATCCTTTCATCCTTATCTTACCAAAATCCTTAAAGGAGCTTAAAGGAGTAATTTTTTTCCTCTCTGTCCACTCACTGCTCCTTAATCCAGTGTAGTTTACCTTTTTGCTTCTTCCTTTCCTCCCAAACTGCTCCCTCAAAAGTCACCTGTAGCTGCTTGGCCTTTCTATAACACTCAATATTATTAACTTCCCTTCTGATTATTGAAAACTTTCTTCTTCATTGACTTTTGATTCACTCTGCTGTCTTATTTGGACAGCCAACATTCCTATTCTTTTTTCTTTTTTCACTGATATTATTTCTTTTTTAAAATCTCTAAAATATTACTAATATGCAAGGTTTTGTCTTTAAATTCTCTTCCTCTTTTTTTTAAGGTTAAGCATTTTATTCGTATCTTCTGGGAAGGAAGTTTTCTTCCTATTCTTTCTCTCCGGGACAGGCAGACTCCTCCCTCTCCTGTGGCCTCTTGACACCTCAATTGTCTGTTTCTCAAACTAGATAGCTACAGCCTCTTGCATCTTTTCAGCCCCACTGCCTGCTGCATGGCACATTTTCAGTAAGTATGTGTGGAATATGTGGATGAGTAAAAGGGTATGCTGAATTGTTGTCAATAACAAAGTAAGTTTTAGTGCTTAATAAACAGCTTTTCAGATAGACTAAATTGTCCTAACAATAAAAGTATTAAAAACAATAATAAGAGTGATATCTGTGGTCTGGGCCACATCTGGGGGTGGCATGCCTGCTATTTGGTTGTCAGAAATGGCAAAGGGGAATAAGGCTCCAAGAGAGACTTCAAAGTAGCAAAAAGAATGTAACAGGATTCTGGGAGAGATTCTTTCCTATTGACTCAGAACTGTAGCTGACACCTAAATCTTGTAGCTGAAAGAGGATCATTGCCTGTTGCGTGGTGAGTAAATACACCAAGACACCCCAGGTTGCAGCAGAGAAAGAATCTAATAATCATAGGGCAGCTGAATGAGGAGATGAGAGGAAATGTCAACTCTGCCTCTCAGAGAGGTTTGGCGATGGGGTTTTTAAGGGGTGTGGGGATGAGTGATGGACCAAAGTGTAAGGATTATTGATTGGTCAAGAAGTGAGGGGTGATATCCTGGGACAGGAAGACGAAGAAAGCTCATTCCTTTGCTATGTCAGTTCCTTGGTGGGCATCTTTGATTGGTGGGCATCACTTATTTTACTGGAATTCAAGATCTGAAAAACTCAGTAAGCAATTCTTGGGTAACAAGGTCCAGTGTCAGAGAGTCTATTTATAGGAACAATGGGTGAGGAGGTGGTCAGCCTGCTATACAACTCTCAGTTAGCAGCTGCAGGGAAGTGGGTTGAAATGCACCAGCCCACCCTGTTCAGTGCCTATCTACAATTCTGCAGAAAGCCTGATGTGTAATTCCTGTTTACCCTGTGAAGGGGGTTTCAATCTGAGAGTAAAAGGCATTAGGGACCCCATACTTGAGGTTTATAAATATTCACACAGTTAGAAACAGCCCCTATGGAACAGAAAAAAGAAAGCACTGATGCAATTTTCCCTCAAAAACGGCATCTTTTCCTCTTCAATGCCAAAGAGTGAGCTGGCATAAGAACTACTCATAAAGTAATTAAGAGACTGACAACTTTTGGAGAGACATTTATATAGTGATGGACTTCCTAATCTGTGCTATCTCAGCAGGGAAAATAACATTGCTGATTGGTAGGAGGGCTAAGGAGAGCACCTGTGGCACGGATGTAGCCATGTTCTTTGCTGTGCCAGCAGCTTCCCAGGAGTTTAGTGGTCACTGCAGAAGTTAGTTAAGCAGGTAGCCCAACCAGAAGAGTTACTTTTCAGCAGAAGGGAACCAGAATGGAACACCACCGTGGGAACTTAGGAAGTAGTGGAGTAGGTGAGTCCATGACTAGATCTCATGATCAGACCGTGGAATTGGTCCCTGCAAGAAGCTCCAAAGAACCTTTGCCTGTCCCCTGTGAGGGAGCCAGCTTGGCTGCTTGCCATCTAGTATTAGCCAGTGAATTCCTGTTGGTTAAGAAGGAGAGAACTCACACTCACTCAAGTAAGCAGACATGCCATTTCCTGCTTTAATGCTTCCCACTTTAATATACATGAGTAGTTTCTCTGCTGCAACCTGTGCATCTGAGGGAGTGAGGAGGATAGAAGGGTAAAGAGGTTATTCTGCAACCCATCCCTCATCTACTCCAGGAGACTGCACTGCAGAACAGCTGAGCCTAACCTGGGGCTGCAATTAGGGCAGGTAAAGAAGTAAAGGGCTTTCAATTGTGCTTGAGAGTAACACTTCCAACAGAGCAGAAGTGAGTCTAAATATTGAAATGAGGCTTTTTCAAAAGCCAAGAGTAACTGAGAAGTTATAGAATCTGGCCAAGATGTCATTAAGGTATCCATTTTCTACCAAGAAAGAGGGGACAAGTGGTGAAGAGTGGTGGTTTATACCTCCACAGCCTGAGACCCTTGCAACATGGTTGCACGAAGCCTACAACCATAGAGGGGACACGTGGAGAGACCACTCTGTATTTTGAAGACAAATCCAGGGACAGACCAAGGTGCTGCCAGGGGGAAGGCCAACACAACCGTTGCCCGGAGACGTCACAATATAATCTCTAAGAGTCTGGCTTTCTGCTTCAAAAATGTGGCCAGTTCACTTTCATTTATTTATTTTTATTATTATTTCAGAAGTCTTTTTATGTCGTAGAGGAAACTAGACCTTGGGAACACTGATTCATGCTAACCCAACTCATAAGAGAATGATACGTGAGACAGAATGTGCATTTGTTTATTAACAATATAGCATTTTATTTCGGGAAACATAGGGGTCTGGACTCTGAGACCTAACCAGATAAATCAGTTACACAAGTGGTCCGATTGTTAAAAACTGCTTTAAAATCATGACCTCAGGATACGGCGGATAAGCTAAATATTGGAGGTATCTGATGACATCAGACCCTGAAACCCTGCCACATACAGTACCACAATAATAGAGGACTGAGTGCTACCTGCTTTGTGCGCCCAAAAAGCCATGCTTCGGAACTATGGGTTCCTCTCCACAAGACGGCCTTGAGATGGATATTCTAGGGTTGGTCTCTGTGACTCTTACCAAGCTTCAAATACTGAGAACTTCGGTGATTGAGTCATATACTTGCTAATTCAGCCACACTACATTTCTTTTTATTTTATTTATTTATTTTTTTTGAGACAGAGTCTCACACTGTTGCCCAGGGGTGTGATCTTGGCTCACTGCAAACTCCGCCTTCCAGGTTCAAGCAATTTTCCTGTCTCAACCTCCCAAGTAGCTGAGATTACAAGCATGCAACACCACACCTGGCTAATTTTTGTATTTTTAGTAGAGACAGGGTGTCACCATGATGATCAGGCTGGTCTCGAACTCCTGATCTCAAGTGATTCGCCTGCCTAGGCCTCCCAAAGTGCTGGGATTACAGGCGTGAGCCATGGCACCCGGCCTCTGCTACGCTACATTTCTGAGCAACTCCTACATTCCAGAAAGTATGCCAGATGCTGAGGACTGTAATTTAGTGGTATGTCCACTGGTCAGAGAAAAACGTTAAACAAATTAAATTTAACGGGATTTAATTGAACAGGGAACGATTTGCAAATCAGGCAGCTCTCAGAACTGGAAAACAATCAGAGAGCTGCTCTCTGCAGAGTGAGCAGGCAGTGTTTATGGACAGGAAACTGAAGTGAGGCGCAGAAACAGCTTGATTGGTTATGCTTCTGCAGTTGCCCTATTTGGACATGATGTGATCAGTTGGCAGCCTGTGATGGGCTGAAGTTTGTTGTGTGATTGGCTGAGACTCAGCTACTTCTTACAGGAATATACTGCAAACTTAGGCTTTCTGTTAGTTTAGGTAGGAGGCTAGGTTGCAGTTTGTTAAGTAGGAACTCAAAGTGCATGGGCATTTTTTGGCCAAATTTAGTTTAATTTACCACCACCCATACCATAGCTCAAGAGAAAAGCTCAAGTGGTGCTATTTCCCCAACCTCGGTCAAAAGGCAACTACAGGGTAGGTGGGAGGGGAGCTCTTCAAAGGTGATGCATTGATAGGTGGAAGAATGTACATTCGAGCATCCTCAAAGCTGAAGCCGTTTTCCAACAATCCATAGTGCTTTCACCCAACCACATCTCATCTCCTGTTAGAGGATAACATGCCCTTTGCTTTCCTTCTTGGGCCATTTTTCCCAGCAATTTCCCCTTGAAAATAAAGATATATGTCTCAATAGCCAAAAGAGAAAGAATCTCTTGGGTATGAGTAGAAGAGAGAAGAGTTTCATCAAGAAGCAGTAAGAGAACCTGCCTTAAACACATCTCTCTCTCTCTCTCTCTCTATATATATATATATATATAACGTATATATATATATGTGTTCTTCCCCTAAATGCAAGATAAATATATTCTAAATATATATAAATAAATTTATATTATATTTTTTATGTTAAAATACATGTAAATATATATGAAGTATATATATTCAGAATATATACATATTATCTTGCATTTAGAAAATAGAAACTATAAACATAATATGAAAGCCATAAGACATTCATTTACTTCCTTATTTCGTTCTCTGTTAATAATGATAATAATAATGGTAGTAGTTGCAGTAGCAACAGCAAAGTGTTATAAATTGCTTATTGTGTGGGAGGCAGTATTCTAATGGCTGTACCTCCATTGACTTATACATATATCCTGGTATATAGATATTATTAATATTATTTACTATGGGGTAACTGAGTGAATTGCTTATGCCACATATGTAGGAAGTGGCAGCACCAGGATTTTAAGACAGGGAGGCTTGCTTACCAGCTTGTGTTCCCACAGCAACGCTTGCTAGCCCTGTCTCCTTTTCCTTCCAGGACAAAGGTGCCATGTGCCATGGGCTTATGGTAGTGGTGTGTTTCTTAAGCATCTCAATTCTCCAATCCCCTCTGAAATCCACTATGAATATTATCACAGCATGCTCAATAGTTCCTAATAGTTATGAGAAAAAAATGTGCAGATAATGTGGCACATGGAATAAAATACTCAGTACACATAAAAACCCCTGGCAGTCAGGGAACGTAAGTGATTTTCTCATCATTTGCCATCTTTCTTGTTCAACCCAGCAGGAAAAAGTGCACCACATTAATATTTCAATAATGCTCAGAATTTTTAAAATAATTTTAGAGTTTTATATGTGATGGTTTGATTTCCACAGAGAGGTCACAGTGAGTAATGCATGAGTATGGAGAATAAGTCTCCTTCAATATTGTCACCCCTTAATTTAGATGCCCTGGTACTTGGATTTACCTCTGTAATGTTTCTGAGGCTTCATTCCTGTTGTGTGTATACTTATCTGTCACTTTTGCCATACAATGAGGTTTTTAAGTCAAAATTTCTAATGTATTTTTCTATCTTCAACACAAGCACAATATCTGACAATAGACATTTGAAAAAAAAATGAATGAATGAATGAATGAATGAATCAATTTAAAAACATAACTGTTGATCCCTGGGAGCACTGTGCTTTGACCCAGCCATGTATTTCTCCTTGATGGTTTTTTCAAACATCACCTTCTATTGTTCACCCATGCCCTGCACACTGCTTCAAGATTGAAGATGGCAACTCTCATTTTAACTTGATCTGTGATTTACAGCCTGCAAAGAGCGTCTCTATAAGGTGTTTGCTTTCATTCATATTCATCATAAGTTGTGCTTCAGTTTACGCTTTCAAAGTAAACTGATATATGCTACTATTTTGCAAAAGGGCATACCTCCCTATTTTCTGTGAACTTTAGTGTACTGTTGCATGAAGAAAGGACCAGAATGATGAATAGTTGTACAAAACTGAAGCATTGAAAAAACATACAGCTATTCTCTTACTAAATTTTCTGCTCATTTGTAATCAGAAGATAGTCCCTCAGCTAGGGTATTTCTAGGATCAGAAGAAATTTACAGATAGTAATTGCTGATGCCAAACATCTGGACTCACAGTGGCAAGTCAGGAGATTCAAAGTGAGGCCTCATTAGGTCTGAGAGCTGGTTCTACGCTGGAGGCACCTGGCACAGGAGTTGCTGTGTGTTTGGGCCCTGCCATACAGGGAGGAAACCTACGTGTAACATGCAGTCAGACAGCCCCAAGTGTGAGATGTGGCTCCACCAGATGACTTTCTGGTAGTGTTACCTCGGCTAAATTCTTAACATTCTTTTATCTAGGAAAGGGAAACAATTAGCTACGTAGCTATTCAATTCTGTAGAGGGGAATAAATATGGTGACATATGAAAAGCACTACAAGTTGGCACAAAGTATGTGTCCCACGAATGCCACTGAATCTTATTTCCATTCTTATATTTATAGTTAAGCATCAAATCTCTGTAGATCTATTTCTTTTTGATTATCAAAGTGCTTATTAAATATGCTTCATCACTGATATTTAATTTCACATTTCTGCAATATTTTATAATTGAGTGTGTGCACAGGTAGCTATGCAACTTGGAAAAAGGGGTTATTCTCAGTTGCTACTGATTTATGGTCAGTGGCAGAAGAACTGACCTTGTCTCTCTATAAAGTTGAAAATAAAAGAAGAATATAAAAGGGCCTGTATATTTTTAGTTAGATAAACCCTTTATCCAAGATGCACCTTTGAAGTTAGCTGTGGGTATATCCAGCCACTCACATCTGTGAGTCATCAACTAAAGAATAAAAACATATATACAAAGAGCACATGACCTTCTCACTCATGTTGCTAGTTGTCTTGTGATGATAAAAATCAAATTAAATGTATATTCTTCACTGAAGACCCTAGTATTTTTAACCTTCAAGAGAAGTTCTGGAAACTTTGCTTGTTAGGATGAAAAGCTTCAAGCAATTATAGTCGTTTCCTATTTTTCTGACTAAAGGCTGTCTTTCAAAAAATTCTTCCTCCTAGCTCTTTAAGTTTTTAAGCTGCTAAACTCTTAGTCTAGGTTTTCTTCCTTCTCCTTGAATCAAATAGGCACCTGATAGTCCCCTCTTCCATGTTGTGTGTTCCCAACATATTCTGTCCCATCAGCAAAAGTACAGCCATGGTGAGCTGTTGGACCGGGACTTCTCTTCTTGGCTCCTCCCCTCTTTCTCTTATCTAGCTTTGCTTGTATCAGGCTTCTTTAAAAAGAGTGAACTTTGGTTTAGGATTCTTGTTTCTGTGAAAACCTGGTAAGTGAGTTAACATTTGTGGAGGCTTTGGGACATCAGATTCTCTGAACAAATTTAACTGCTGGGTGACTCAGCACAATGACACTATTTCTTCTACCTCTGTAGCATTCCCTGATCTTGAGATATGCTTCTTGGAGAGGATATTGAAAACCGAAGCACTGTTTCTCTACAGATGGATAATTTCAGGATCAGAGGAATAAATAACTTCTCCTAAATGACAAAGAGGGGAAGGGCAGCTGGACTAAAATCTTCCAGCTGACCACTGTGTCATCAAGGTAAGGGAGAGGATCTCAGAGCCGCAGATGCTGACTGCCAGTCCGCAGCTCTGTGTCCGGGCTCCAAGACCTCCATGTTGCCGTGCACCACCTGCTCTGGGCTGGGATGTGTTTCATCTTTGTCGCTGAGAAGAAAACAAAAATCTGCCTCTTTTAGGCTTCAAAAGAGAAGCAAGTAACAAGAGCAGTTGAGCAGGAACAAAAGGCGAGAAACTTCAAGCATGGTTGCTCATTAAGGAAAGAACAGCCGGAAGATGCACAGCTGCCCAGCCCCACGTTGAACAGAGAGAGAAGGGAAAGAGCGCACTGAGCTTCATCTGAAGCCACCTGGGCCAGGCTCTGCAGCTCACTTGGTGCAAAACGTCCAGGTCCTCCACCTCCCCGACTCTCCCAAGGCCCCTGGTTTATTTCAGAGTCTCTAAGAGTAAATTCCAAGTTTTCCTGAATGTGTCTCTTAAGCTGCTATACAACACCCAACACTCTTCTTTCTCTCCTGTTAAACAGTCTCTTTCATTGATGTCACCCATGAAGGCTTGTGAAGGATTTCACCTCTGTCAGTGCGGCTGATGCCACCTTCTGCAGCTCCTCCCTATCGAGAAGCATGGCTGGAGACTGTGCTGCTGCTACTGCATGGAGCTCACTCCACTAAGGACCAGCATAGCTCGCTACTGCCTCCCACAACATGGCCTCACGCACACACATAGACAGACACAGATACACGCAGAGTCACATGTAGAAACACAGGCAGAGACAAACACAGCCATATACACACGTAGACAGACACATACAGAGACACATGCAGACACACATGCAGAGACACACATACATGCAGAGACGCAGAGAGACACAGCCATATACACACATAGACACACGCAGAGACACAGGCAGAAATACACAGTCATATAGACACAGACACACACAGAGACACATGCCGACACACCCAAAGACACGTGCAGAGACACATGCTGACACAGAGAGATACACACAGTCATATACACACAGAGACACAGACACACAGACAAATGCAGAGACATAACACAGCCAACACACACACATATAGACGCATACAGCCATATACACACACTCACACATATAGATACACACAGCCACATAAACACACACACATAGACACAGCCACACACACATACTCACACACACACACATAGACACACAGCCACATACACACATTTACACACATAGACACACACACAGCCACATACATACACAGACACATATGGGCATACACATATACACACACACAGAGACATCCACAGAGAGATACACACATAGACACACAGTACATACACACAGAAACACAAGGACATACAAAGAGACACACAGAAACACCGAGACACACACAAATACACAGATACAAAGACACGTATAGCCACACACAGACACAGATGCACTCACAGACATATTCAGATGTATACATAAAGACACACAGCCACACAGATACAGACAGACACAGATACACACACACACACACATATCCACACATACAGACACAGATAGATACATACACAGACACAAATACATGGAGCCACACACTGCCTTACACACACGCACAGAGCCTCCATCGAGGTGCACACACAGACACACACAGATGCACCCACAGGCACACACGCAGCCACACTCACAGTCTTACATGCCCATGTACCTTTAGTCCACCCCCATCACAATGACTTTACCAAGAGTGCTGCCTTATGTTTATTTCTCATATAGACATTTTCATTTTTTTGCATAAAAATACCTTATTATCCTTAAACCCTCTTCCTTTCAGGATGAGGAGCAAGACTGTTGGGGCAGGAAGAAAGAGAGTGGATAAGAAGGCCAGTCTCCATGACACCTCCATCTGCTCTCAAATTCTCTATGTCCATTGCCCCCAGTACTTAGGGCAGTGTAGGTCCAGTTCATGGCTTTCCTTCTGGAGAGAAGCTCTCCTATCTACCGAGTCACCCCAGGCCACCTAGCAAATGTTATAGGGCCATGGGGCATGCCCAGTAGCCTTCTTTCCACTACTATCTATCAGAGCCAGCCAGGTGTGAAACCTCACAGGATTTGAGGCAGTCAGAGCCCCTTCCCTGGGAATTTGGAATCCACACGAAGATGGTCTAGACTCTTCTACCCTGAGTGTGGCCAGCAGGGAAGGCTGGTGTGCAGAAAGACAGAAGCATTGAGCATTTCCAGAGAGAGACAGGGAGGAGAGTTAGGGGTGGATCCTGCAAGTTTATGAGTTCTGGCTCTTTGTTATGAATCTGGTGCATCCCTGCCCGTGTCCTCCAGGAGACACTCAGATGCCAGAGGAAAATATTCCATAAGATTAGATGAATGAGGCCAGGCGCGGTGACTCACGCCTGTAATCTCAGCACTTTGGGAGGCCGAGGCAGGCAGATTGCCTGAGGTCAGGAGTTTGGGACCAGCCTGGCTAACATGGTGAAACCCTCTCTCTGCTAAAAATACAGCAATTAGCCGGGTGTGATGGTGTGTGCCTGTAGTCCCAGCTACTCAGGAGGCTGAGGCAGGAGAATCGTTTGAACCTGGGAGACAGAGGTTGCAGTGAGCCGAGATGCGCCACTGCACTTCAGCCTGGGGACAGAGCAAGACTCCGTCTCAAAAAAAAAAAAAAAAAAAAAAACAAATTTAGATGAATGCCCTTCAGTTACAACCAAGTCATTTAAATTAGGAAAAAGCGGGACTTGAAAAAGTTCTCACAAAATTAAATATAAACCTCTATATTTAATAGATAAATACAAATATATCACATATCTATATCTATATCAATATCTATATTCCAGTAAAGATTTTTCTAAGCTCTTGAAGCTAAATATAGGTAAACTGAGTATCTAAGTGTTCTTTCCTTTATGCTGAGATTATGTTCTATTTGTTTGGTTTAAAATGTCATTTTTATTTTAATGTTTCTTTAAAAAATAAAGCACGATTGGGTCTACATTTTTTGTTTTCTAAGCAATTGGAGAAAATATGAGTTGTAGGAAGTCACTAATATACCTTGCCTGGCTTCTGGTATGTCTCTCAAATCTCCTTTGTGTGTGTGTGTGTGTGTTTCTATGTGTGTGAATGTGTGTGTCTATTTGTATATGCTTAATTTTAATTGAAACATATTTTACAAATTTGTGGGGTCCATTTCATATTTTGTTACATGCATAGAATGTGCAATGATCACATCAAGATACTTGAGGTATCCATAACTTAGAGTGTTTATTATTTTTCTGAAAGTTCTAAAATCAGTCCATGGACACCAGGTTTGTGCAGCCTCAGAGTCTTTAACTTGGCTTGTAACACACGCATGTGCACACACACAGGCTCACACACTTCTGGAGAGTCACATTGTCCTCCAAAGCCAGTTTCTCTTGCCACGGTGAACCTCTCCACGATCAGGCTCCTCTCAAGAAGAACGGTGCATCTTCAGGCTTTCCATTCTCGTGCGCAGGATCCCCATCCAGCACCAGTGCTGTGAAGATGAAGACAGACCTGGTGCTGAGCAGCACAACCTTCCAGCACTCTGCCTTGACCGTCACTGCTGGCTTCCTGGCTTGCACTTGTGCCCAAGACATACTCTGGGGCAGCAACACATTCCCACTTGGATTCTCTGGCTCTTCACACTGCACCTGACTTTCCTTCACTCCAGCCACGGTGGGTGCCATACATCCCTTGACAACACATGTTAAACCATCCATGGCAACCTCCAGCCCCAGGAATAAGCGCAACCTTTTGAGCGCAACCTGGTTGGCCCCATTGGCATCAACCGTGGCAATCTTTTGGCTACTTAGATCACCTTCCCTCGCTTGGCCTGAATTTAGATCCATTTCACTCAAATCTTGTTTCTCATAGACACACACTTCTATATTGCTCATTTCTGGCTTTGTTCATTGAAAACTCATTTTTTTTCTCATTGCATGTTAATTTTGATTCTTGACTGAGATAGCTTCTCTCAGTCTTTGAACATTTCTCATGATCTGCTCACTGTAACTGCATGTGGTTCCAATTTAGAACTGTGCAGCTTAGGAGATACTCCTTTGATGATGTCCTAAGCCTGGCAAACATTACTGTAATCAACGGCTGCATATGTAACAAATAGCTATCAAAAGGTAGACAGGAAAATGGCCCCAATAATGGGCTATCTTAAGGTTAGATTTCATTTTTCAATTTTGAGAAACTGAACTCCTTTACATATTTATTTGTTTATTTATTTATTGAGATGGAGTTTCTCTCATTGCCCAGGATAGAGTGCAATGGCGCGATCTCAGCTCACTGCAAAGTCTGCCTCCCAGATTTAAGCAATTCTCCTGCCTCAGCCTCCAGAGTAGTTGGGATGACAGGTGCCTGCCACCATGTCCAGCTAATTTTTGTATTTTTAGTAGAGACAGGGTTTTACCATGTTGGCCAGGCTGGTCTCAAACTCCTGACCTCAAGTGATCCACACACCTCGGCCTCCCAAAGTGCTGAAATTACAGGCATGAGCCACAGCGCCTGGCCCCTTTACAATTTTGGAGTACAATTTTGCATATTTTGATACACAGCTCAGGAAAGTGCAACTCTAGATTTCCCACCTCACATAAAAGAACCAGAAATAAAAATAATCATTCATATGGTGGGGGAAATTGTGAGCATTTGCCCTGGAGCAAGCTGACTACTTGTTCTGATCTATAACTAAAGAAACAGAAATCTGATCAACACTGGAAATAAATCTGTCTTCTTTGGCTTACTGTGAGAAAGTGTGTCAGTCTCAACTGTGGCATGATCATTATACTATTCTGTTTTCATTTTGACAAAGTAATTTTTTCCTTTAGAACCTGAAGCAGTGTTAAGGTGTGCTTCCCCTGGAGTTGAACTTTCCAAATCAATGTGGCAGCTGATGGGAGAAAGGCAGTGTCTGAGCTTTAGAAGCCTGAGGATGTGAAGAAAGCAGAAAACTGTATACCTGTCCCTGGCACAATATCTCAGCCCTCCACAAACTCAGGTAACCTTACCACTACCCTGTGCTGCTCTGATTTGCTTCTCATTGCTCCCGCTCACCCTGCCAATCACTTGGTCTTGTTCGCCATTCCGCCAGATCCTAGTGCACCCCGTTCGTCCTGTTAGTTCCTTGCTGTGGACCATGCACACCTGCCCAAACGTGAGGGCTTCTGTTAGGCTCTTTCTATGAATCCTAGGGCCCAGGCGGGATGCTGCAGAGTAGGACCAGCCACAGGCCTATGTGTTTGCACTTACCAGAGCAATTCTAATTTTTTTTTAAGACAGAATCTTGCTCTGTTGCCCAGGCTGGAGTGCACTGGTGCGATCTCAGCCCACTGCCACCTCTGCCACCTGGGTGCAAGCCATTCTCCTGCCTCAGCCTCCCAAGTAGCTGGGGTTACAGGCACCTGCCAAATGCCTGGCTAATTTTTGTGTTTTTAGGAGAGATGGGGTTTCTCCATGTTGGCCAGGCTGGTCTCAAACCCCTGACCTCAGGTGATCCACCCACCTCGGCCTCCCAAACTGCTGGGATTACAGATGTGAGTCACTGAGCCCAGCCTGCAATTCTGATTTTTTTGTTACTTATAATTATAGTTTAAGTTCTGGGATATATGTGCAGAATGTGCAGGATTGTTACATAGGTATATACGTCCCATGGTGGTATCCCTCCCCTAGCCCCCAGCCTCCAGCTAGGCCCCAGTGCATGATGTTCCCCGTCCAGTGTCCATGTGTTCTCATTGTTCAACTCCCACTTATGAGTGAGAACATGTGGTGTTTGGTTTTCTGTTCCTGTGTTAGTTTGGTGAAAATGATGGTTTCCAGCTTCATCCACATTCCTGCAAAGGGCATGAACTCATCCATTTTTGTGGCTGCGTAGTATTCCATGGTGTATATGTGCCACATTTTATTTGTCCAGTCTATCATTGGTGAACATTTGGGTTGGTTTCAAGTCTTTGTTATTGTGAACAGTGCTTCGATAAACATACGTGTGCATGTGTCTTTATAGTAGAATGATTTATATTCCTTTGGGTATATACCCAGTAATGGGATTGCTGGATCAAATGGTTTTTCTGGTTCTAGATCCTTGAGGAATCTCCACACTGTCTTCCACAATGGTTGAACTAATTTACACTCTTACCAACAGTATAAAAGCATTCCTGTTTCTCCACATTCTTTACAGCATCTGTTGTTACCTGACTTTTTAATGATCGCCATTTTAACTGGTGTGAGATGGTATCTCATTGTGGTTTTGATTTGCATTTCTCTAATGACCAGTGATGATGAGTTTTTCTCATGTTTGTTGGCCGCATAAATGTCTTCTTTCTTTCTTTCTTTCTTTCTTTATTTTTATTATTATACTTTAAGTTTTAGGGTACATGTGCACAATGTGCCAGTTAGTTACATATGTATACATGTGCCATGCTGGTGTGCTGCACCCATTAACTTGTCATTTAGCATTAGGTATATCTCCTAATGCTATCCCTCCCCCCTCCCCCCACCCCACAACAGTCCCCAGAGTGTGATGTTCCCCTTCCTGTGTCCATGTGTTCTCATTGTTCAATTCCCATCTATGAGTGAGAACATGCGGTGTTTGGTTTTTTGTTCTTGCGATAGTTTACTGAGAATGATGATTTCCAATTTCATTCATGTCCCTACAAAGGACATGAACTCATCATTTTTATGGCTGCATAGTATTCCATGGTGTATATGTGCCACATTTTCTTAATCCAGTCTATCATTGTTGGACATTTGGGTTGGTTCCAAGTCTTTGCTATTGTGAATAGTGCTGCAATAAACATATGTGTGCATGTGTCTTTATAACAGCAAGATTTATAGTCCTTTGGGTACATACCCAGTAATGGGATGGCTGGGTCAAATGGTATTTCTAGCTCTAGATCCCTGAGGAATCACCACAGTGACTTCCACAATGGTTGAACTAGTTTACAGTCCCACCAACAGTGTAAAAGTGTTCCTATTTCTCCACATCCTCTCCAGCACCTGTTGTTTCCTGACTTTTTAATGATCGCCATTCTAACTGGTGTGAGATGGTATCTCATTGTGGTTTTGATTTGCATTTCTCTGATGGCCAGTGATGATGAGCATTTTTTCTTGTGTCTTTTGGCTGCATAAATGTCTTCTTTTGAGAAGTGTCTGTTCATATCCTTTGCCCACTTTTTGATGGGGTTGTTTGTTTTTTTCTTGTAAATTTGCTTGAGTTCATTGTAGATTCTGGATATTAGCCCTTTGTTAGATGAGTAGGTTGCGAAAATTTTCTCCCATTTTGTAGGTTGGCTGTTCACTCTGATGGTAGTTTCTTTTGCTGTGCAGAAGCTCTTTAGTTTAATTAGATCCCATTTGTCAATTTTGTCTTTTGTTGCCATTGCTTTTGGTGTTTTAAACATGAAGTCCTTGCCCATGCCTATGTCCTAAATGGTAATGCCTAGGTTTTCTTCTAGGGTTTTTATGGTTTTAGGTCTAACATTTAAGTCTTTAATCCATCTTGAATTAATTTTTGTATAAGGTGTAAGGAAGGGATCCAGTTTCAGCTTTCTACATATGGCTAGCCAGTTTTCCCAGCACCATTTATTAAATAGGGAATCCTTTCCTTATTTCTTGTTTTTCTCGGGTTTGTCAAAGATCAGATAGTTGTAGATATGTGATGTTATTTCTGAGGGCTCTGTTCTGTTCCATTGATCTATATCTCTGTTTTGGTACCAGTACCATGCTGTTTTGGTTACTGTAGCCTTGTAGTATAGTTTGAGGTCAGGTAGCGTGATGCCTCCAGCTTTGTTCTTTTGGCTTAGGAATGACTTGCATATAAACAGAACCAAAGGCAAAAACCACATGATTATCTCAATAGATGCAGAAAAGGCCTTTGACAAAATTCAACAACCCTTCATGCTAAAAACTCTCAATAAATTAGATATTGATGTGATGTATCTCAAAATAATAAGAGCTATCTATGAGAAACCCACAGCCAATATCATGCTGAATGGGCAAAAAGTGGAAGCATTCCCTTTGAAAACTGGCACAAGACAGGGATGCCCTCTCTCACCACTCCTATTCAACATAGTATTGGAAGTTCTGGCCAGGGCAATTAGACAGGAGAAGGAAATAAAGGGTATTCAATTAGGAAAAGAGGAAGTCAAATTGTCCCTGTTTGCAGATGACATGATTGTATATCTAGAAAACCCCATTGTCTCAGCCCAAAATCTCCTTAAGCTGATAATCAACTTCAGCAAAGTCTCAGGATACAAAATCAATGTACAAAAATCACAAGCATTCTTATACACCAATAACAGACAAACAGAGAGCCAAATCATGAGTGAACTCCCATTCACAATTGCTTCAAAGAGAATAAAATACTGAGGAATCCAACTTACAAGGGACGTGAAGGACCTCTTCAAGGAGAACTACAAACCACTGCTCAATGAAATAAAAGAGGATACAAAGAAATGGAAGAACATTCCATGCTCATGGGTAGGAAGAATCAATATCATGAAAGTGGCCATACTGCCCAAGGTAATTTATAGAT
The DNA here is from genome assembly GCF_028858775.2 of Pan troglodytes. Taxonomy (NCBI): domain Eukaryota; kingdom Metazoa; phylum Chordata; class Mammalia; order Primates; family Hominidae; genus Pan; species Pan troglodytes. Next base: position 26,832,658 of record NC_072411.2, on the reverse strand, counting down.
TCAATGCCATCCCCATCAAGCTACCAATGACTTTCTTCACAGAATTGGAAAAAACTACTTTAAAGTTCATATGGAACCAAAAAAGAGCCTGCATCGCCAAACGTCTTCTTTTTAGAAGTGTCTGTTTATATCCTTCACCCACATTTTGATGGGGTTGTTTTTTTTCTTTTAAATTTGTTTAAGTTCCTTGTTGATTCTGGATATTAGCCCTTTGTTAGATGGATAGATTGCAAAAATTTTCCCCCATTTTGTAGGTTGCCTGTTCACTCTGATGATAGTTTCTTTTGCTGTGCAGAAGCTCTTTAGTTTAATTAGATGCCATTTGTCGATTTTGGCTTTCTTTTGCCATTGCTTTTTGTGTTTTAATCATGAAGTCTTTGCCCATGCCTATGTCCTGAATGGTATTGCCAAGGTTTTCTTGTAGGGTGTTTATGGCTTTAGGTCTTACATTTAAGTCTTTAAACCATCTTGAGTTATTTATTTATTTATTTATTTTGAGACAGAGTCTCGCTCTGTGGCCGAGGCTGGAATGTAGTGGTGTGATCTCGGCTCGCTGCAAACTCTGCCTCCCAAGTTCAAGTGATTATCCTGCCTCAGCCTCCTGAGTAGCTGAGATTACAGGCATGTGCCACCACGCCCAGCTGATTTTTGTATTTTTAGTAGAGATGGGGTTTCATCATGTGGGTCAGGCTGGTTGCAAACTCCTGACCTCATGATCCGCCTGCCTCTGCCTCCCAAAGTGTTGGGATTACAGGCATGAGCCACTGCACCCAGCGTTGAGTTAATTTTTTTATAAGGTATAAGGAAGGGGTCCAGTTTCAGTTTTCTGCATGTGGCTAGCCAGTTTTTCCAACACCATTTATTAAATGGGAATCCTTTCCCCATTGTTTGTTTTTGTCAGGTTTGTTAAAGACCAGATGGTTGTAGATGTGTGGAGTTATTTCTAAGGCCTCTGTTCTGTTCCATTGGTCTATACATCTGTTTTGGTATCAGTACCATGCTAGTTTTGGTTACTGTAGCCTTGTAGTATAGTTTGAAGTCAGGTAGCGTGATGCCTCCAGTTTTGTTCTTTTTGCTTCAGACTGTCTTGGGTATATGGGCTCTTTTATGGTTCCACATGAAATGTAAAGTAGTTTTTGTAATTCTGTGAAGAAAGTCAATGGTAGCTTGATGGGGATAGCATTGAATCTATAAATTACTTTGGGCATTTTGGCCATTTTCATGATATTGATTCTTCCTATCCATGAGCATGGAATGTTTTTCCATTAGTTTGTGTGGTCTCTTATTTCCTTGAGCAGTGGTTTTTCATTCTCCTTGAAGAGGTCCTTCACACCCCTTGTAAGTTGTATTCCTAGGTATTTTATTCTCTTTGTAGCAATTGTAAATGGGAGTTCACTCATGATTTGGCTCTCTGTTTGTCTATTATTGGTGTATAGGAATGCTTGTGATTTTTGCACATTTATTTTGTATCTTGAGACTTTGCTTAGCTTAAGCTTTATCAGCTTAAGGAGAGTTTGGGCTGAGATGATGGGATTTTCTAAATATACAATCATGTCATCTGCAAACAGAGACAATTTGACTTCCTCTCTTCCTATTTGAATACGCTTTATTTCTTTCATTTGCCTGGTTGTCCTGACCAGAACTTCCAATACTATGTTGAAAAGGAGTGGTGAGAGATGGCATCCTGTCTTGTGTCGGTTTTCAAAAGGAATGCTTCCAGCTTTTGCTCAGTCAATATGATATTGGCTGTGGGTTTGTCATAAATAGCTCATTATTTTGAGATACGTTCCATCAGTACCTAGTTTATTGAGAGTTTTTAGCATGAACTGGTGTTGAATTTTATTGAAAGCCTTTTGTGCATCTCTTGAGATAATCATGTGGTTTTTGTCATTGGTTTTGTTTATGTTATGAATTATGTTTATTGATTTGTGTATGTTGAAACAGCCTTGCATCCCAGGGATGAAGCCGACTTGATCGTGGTGGATACACTTTTTGATGTGCTGCTGGATTTGGTTTGTCAGTATTTTGTTGAGGATTTTTACATCAATGTTCATCAGGGATATTGGCCTGAAATTTTATTTTTTTGTTGTGTCTCTGCCACGTTTTGGTAGCAGGATGATGCTAGCCTCAGAAAATGATTTAGGGAGGAGTCCCTTTTTTTCTATTGTTTGGAATAGTTTCAGAAGGAATGGTACCAGCTCCTCTTTATACCTCTGGTAGAATTCGGCTATCAATCTATCTGGTCCTGGGCTTCTTTTGGTTGGTAGGCTTTTATTACTGCCTCAATTTTAGAACTTGTTATTGGTCAGGGATTCGACTTCTTCCTGGTTTAGTCTTGGGCGGGTGTATGTGTCCAGGAATTTAACCATTTCTTCTAGATTTTCTAGTTTATTTGCATAGAGGTGTTCTCTGATGATACTTTGTATTTCTGTGGGATCAGTGATGTTATCCCCTTTGTCATTTTTTATTGTGTCTATTTGATTCTTCTCTTTTTTCTTCTTTGTTAGTCTGGCTAGTGATCAATTATTCTGTTAATTTTTTCAAAAAAAAACAGCTCCTGGATTCATTGATTTTTTGAAGGGTTTTTCATTTCTCTATCTCCTTCAGTTCTGCTCTGATCTTAGTTATTTCTTCTCTTCTGCTAACTTTTGAATTTGTTTGCTCTTGCTTCTCTAGTTCTTTTAATTGTGATGTTAGGGTGTCGATTTTAGATCCTTCTTGCCTTCTTCTGTGGGCATGTAGTGCTATAAATTTCCCTCTAAATACTGCTTTCGCTGTGTTCCAGAGATTCTGGTACATTGTATCTTTGTTCTCATTGGTTTCAAAGAACTTACTTATTCTGCCTTAATTTCATTATTTACCCAGTAGCATTCAGGAACAGGTTGTTCAGTTTCCATGTAGTTGTGCAGTTTTGAGTGAGTTTCTTAATTCTGAGTTCTAATTTGATCGCACAGTGATCTGAGAGACTGTTTGCTATGATTTCCCTTCTTTTGCATTTGCTGAGGAGTGTTTTACTTCCAATTATGTGGTGAATTTTAGAATCAGTGCCATGTGTTGCTGAGAAGAATGTATATTCTGTTGATTTGGAGTGGAGAGTTATGTAGATGTCTATTAGGTGCACTTGATCCAGAGCTGAGTTCAAGTCCTGAATATTCTTGTTAATTTTCTGTCTCGTTGATCTGTCTGATATTGAGAGTGGGGTGTTAAAGTCTCCAACTATTATTGTGTGGGAGTCTAAGTCTCTTTGCAGGGCTCTAAGAACTTGCTTTATGAATCTGGGTGCTCCTGTATTGGGTGCATATATATTTAGGATAGTTAGCTCTTCTTGTTGCATTGATCCCTTTACCATAATGTAAACCTTTTATTGTCTTTTTTGATCTTTGTTGGTTTAAAGTCTGTTTTATCAGAGACTAGGATTGCAACCCCTGCTTTTTATTGCTTTCCATTTTCTTGGTAAATATTCCTCCCTCCCTTTATTTTGAGCCCATGTGTTTCTTTGCATGTGAGATGGGTCTCCTGAATACAGCACACTGATAACTCTTGACTTTTTGTCTAATTTGCCACTCTGTGTCTTTTAACTGGGACATTTAGCCCATTTACATTTAAGGTTAATATTGTTATGTGTGAATTTGATCCTGTCATTATGATGCTAGCTGGTTATTTTGCCGGTTAGTTAATGCAGTTTCTTTATAGTGTTGATGGTCTTTACAATTTGGTATGTTTTTGCAGTGGCTAGTGCCAGTTGTTCCTTTCCATATTTAGTGCTTCCTTCAAGAGCTCTTGTAAGGTAGGCCCAATGGTGACAAAATCTCTCAGCATTTGCTAGTCTGTAAGGGATTTTATTTTTCCTTTGCTTATGAGCTCAGTTTGGCCGGATATGAAATTCTGGGTTGAAAATTCTTTTATTTAAGAATGTTGAATATTGGCCCCCACTCATTTCTGGCTTGTAGAGTTTCTGCTGAGAGATCCACTGAGAGAGGAAACCTGAGAGAGTAAACCTGCTGAGAGAGGAAACCTGACCTCTCTCTCTGGCTGCGCTTAACATTTTTTCCTTCATTTCAACCTTGGTAAATCTGATGATTATGTGTCTTGGAGTTGCTCTTCTCAAGGAGTATCTTTGTAGTATTCTCTGTATTTCCTGAATTTGAATGTTGGCCGGTCTTATGAGGCTGGGGAAGTTCTCCTGGATAATATCCTGAAGAGTGTTTTCCAACTTGGTTCCATTCTCCCCGTCACTTTCAGTTGCACCAATCAAATGTAGTTTTGGTCTTTTCACATAGTCCCATATTTCTTGGAGGCTTTGTTTATTCCTTTTCATTCTTGTTTCTCTAATCTTGTCTTCATGCTTTATTTCATTAAGTTGGTCTTCAATCTCTGATATCCTTTCTTCTGCTTGATCGATTCAGATATTGATACTCGTGTATGCTTCACAAAGTTCTCGTGCTGTGTTTTTCAGCTTCATCAGGTCATTTATGTTCTTCTCTAAGCTGGTTATTCTAGCTAGCAATTCCTCTAACCTTTTTTCAAAGTTCTTAGCTTCCTTGCATTGGGTTAGAGCATGCTCCTTTAGCTTGGAGGAGTTTGTTTTTCCCCACCTTCTGAAGCCGATTTCTGTCAATTCATCAAACTCATTCTCCATCCAGTTTTGTTCCCTTGCTGGCGAGGAGTTGTGATGCTTTGGAGGAAAAGAGGTGTTCTGGTTTTTGGAATTTTCAGCCTTTTTGGGCTGGTTTTTCCTCATCTTCATGTATTTATGTACCTTTAGTCTTTGATGTTGGTGACTTTCAGGTGGGGTTTTTGTGTGGATGTCCTTTTTGTTGATGTTGATGCTATCCCTTTCTGTTTGTTAGCTTTTCTTCTAACAGTCAGGCCCCTCTGCTGCAGATCTGCTGGAGTTTCCTGGAGGTCCACTCCAGACCCTGTTTGCCTGGGTATCACCAGTGGAGGCTGCAGAACAGCAAAGATTACTGCCTGTACCTTCCTCTGGAAGCTTCATCCCAGAGAGGCACCCGCCAGGTGCCAGCCGGAGCTCTCCTATAAGAGGTGTCTGTCGACCCTTGCTAGGAGGTGTCTCCCAGTCAGGAGGCATGGGGGTCAGGGACCCACTTGAGGAGGCAGTCTGTCCCTTAGCAGAGTTCGAGTGTTGTGCTGGGAAATCCACTGCTCTCTTCAGAGCCAGCAGGCATGAATGTTTAAGTCTGCTGAAGCTATGCCCACATCTACCCCTTCCCCCAGGTGCCCTGTCCCAGGAAGGTAGGAGTTTTATCATTAAGCCCTGACTGGGGCTGCTGCCTTTCTTTCAGGGATGCCCTGCCCAGAGAGAAGGAATCTAGAGAGGCAGTCTGGCTACAGTGGCTTTGCTGAGCTGTGGTTGGCTCCGCCCAGTCCGAACTTCCTGGTGGCTTTGTTTACATTGTGAGGAGAAAACTGCCTACTCAAGCCTCAGTAATGGTGGACACCCTTCCCCACACCAAGCTGGAGCATCCCAGGTCGACTTCAGACTGCTGTGCTGGCAGCAAGAATTTCAAGCCAGAGGATCTTAGCTTGCTTGGCTCTGTGGGGGTGGGATCTGCTGAGCTAGACCTCTTGGCTTTCTGGCTTCAGCCCCCTTTCCAGGAGAGTGAACAGTTCTGTGTTGCTGGCATTCCAGGTGCCACAAAATAAACTCCTGCAGCTAGCTCCGTGTCTGCCCAAATGCCCACCCAGTTTTGTGTTTGAAACCCAGGGCCCTGGTGGTATAGGCAGCGGAGGGAATTTCCTGGTTTTAGGTTGTGATGACCGTGGGAAAAGCATAGTGTCTGGGCTGGAATGCGCTGTTCCTCATGGCACAGTCCCTCACAGCTTCCCTTGGCTAGGGTAGGGAATTCCCCAACCCCTTGTGCTTCCTGTGTGAGGTGACTCCCCATCCTGCTTCAGCTTGCCCTCCTGCGCCTACTGTCTAAACAGTCCCAATGAGATGAGCCGGGTACCTCAACTGGAAATTCAGAAATCACCTGCCTTCTGTGTTGATCTCGCTGGGAGGTGCAGACTGGAGCTGTTCCTATTTGGCCGTCTTCCCAGCCACCACAATTCTGATTTTTAAAATATTTTTTCCATGCTATATCTTAGATTCCTCTGTAATATTTTGTTTGAAATTTAAGTAACACTACAAAAAAATAAAAACACAGCTCTAAGGGACAAGTTGGTCATTTATAATATTAGGGTCAGGAGCTCAGAGAAAAATGTGAAACCTCTTTTACTGCTGTGCATATATGTAACTACAGGTCTTAAGATTTTTTCATTAATACATGTAAATGAATAAGGTACATGGAAATTAGAAGTGAATGGCATTTTTTGGACTGGAGACTGTGTTGTTTATAAATGTAATAGTGAACTACATAATAGCCTTCAGTCTAGGAATTCAGCATTCTGGTAAATGTCACAGAGCTCATTTGAATGTGAGTGACTAACACAAAATAAACAGCATTCTTTGCTTGGCATTAAAGGTAAAGACAATAAAATCCAGGGTTAAATGCAACCACAACCCTCAGACAGGATTCATACAAAAATCAGGTTGCATTTTGCCTGAAAAATGGATTATTTGTAATTACAAAAAATACAGTGTTTGTAAATGGCCTAGGCAAGATCTCTTGAGTTGGGTAATTATTCCCATTTTGCATTTTTCAATTTTATTTACTCCTGGCCCATTATTTAAGTAAATGATAAAACCCTGTTTTTCCTCTCAGACAGTTTTAAAGTGGATTCTGTTTTTAAGCTTTTTTTTGTAATTATAATTATTTTACTTTTAATTTAAGTTCAGGGATATATGTGCATGTTTGTTTTATAGGTAAACTATGTGTCACAGGGGTTTGGTGTACAGATTATTTCATCACCCAAGTAATCAGAAGAGTACCTGATAAGTAGTTTTTTGATCCTCATCCTCCTTCTACCCTCCACCCTCAAGTACACATATGCATATGTGTACTCAAAGTTTAGCTCCCACTTATGATGAGAACATACAGAATTTGGTTTTCTGGTCCTGTGTTAGTTCACTTAGGATGATGGCCTCCAGCTCTTTTTATGAACACATGTACTGAATGTGTTATGAGCCAAGATAATTCATGTCTAAACTCCACAATATTTCTGCAAATCCCTCTTTTTTAATGGCAAAAAATAAACAGCACTATTATATGTAGTTTAAGTTTATCTGAATACCGTATATATAAGGTTTTATATGTATATATTTTATAAATAATTTGAATAAATATAATGTATATGCACATATTTATATGCATGTTTCAGTATAATTATATATTTTTCTTGCATGAGGGGCTGTTCCCCAGGGAACTGGACCACAGAGCCCTAGGATAAATGAGTAGATTGGAAAAAATCCTGACTCTGTTTCTAACTGGCTCTGAAACTTGAGATCCAACATAGAAAAGATTTTCATCCTTGCTAAACCAAAGTGAAGCACAGAGAGCACAGAAATGAGTTCCGATTGGAGTTTTAGCCTCTCATTCTAGAGTGACTCCTCTACTGAGTTTCAAGTGAGCTTCAGATGGGCAGAGATATTGATTGCATTCGTGTTCTGGGCTTTCGAGTGGCTGGACCCTGGCTGGCCTCCTTCTCCAAGGACAACTTTCTTCACTTATTATTGGGACAGTACACACAAAGTTTTCAGTGTATGCCAAAACATAAAAAGAGTTTAGGGTCAGGGAGCTGATCTAAATAATCAGCACCAAAGTAATCCTTTCCTAACTTCATCCGATTCAATCAATTATTGCTTATTAAACATATGTCAAACATTTTGCTAACATAATGAGTAAGGTCTAATCTAATCTTTTAAGAAGAACTTTGCTAATTGAGAGAGGCAGGCATAAACAGATACAGTATCTTGCAATCTGGGGGTGTTTTGCAGAGATAATAAGAAAATCGCGGTTAATATCCTAGAGAGTTACAGCATTGTTGCAAAGAGCTGGTTTTCAAACTTTGATTTGTAGGATGAAGGAGGAATTTGTTGGGCAAAATCACTGGGTAACAGCACATCAGACAATGGGTCTGGGGCAGCCACAGCAAATGGGGCAAGCTATATAGCAGGTTTGGAAGGGATGATGGTGTGTGTCATGAGGAGAAACTTCAAGAAGGTAGTTTTGATGTCTGCTTGCAGAGCAACTTGTATATCCAAGTGAAAAACATGGATTTTTGCCTTTTTGCTAACAGGAAACCACCAAGGAATTTCAAACATGAAACTGTTGATGTGGTTACTAAACCAGGCCCATTTTGCCTGCTGTGCAGTGTGCCAATCACTGAGATAACAAGTTTTACAGTGGTGGAGGTGTGTATTCATGTGGCAGCCAAACAAGGAGATGACAGAACAGGTCTCAAATCTACCTCTCCAAAGATGGGGTTTAGGGATATTTATGAGATAGAGGAGCAGGGTGATCTGAGGCATGGGGTAGGGTGATTGCAGGTTAGAAAAAAATGAGGTAATCAGTGTTCTGCCCAAGGGTAGTTAAACTTTATAGCTCTTCGTAGGATGCGTGTTTGAAAAATGGCAGCATTAGCATGATCTGAGGGTGAAGCTTTCTGCCCTCTGACATCAAAAGGTCACCCATCATTCATCCAGGCCAAGTTGATAGATCAGTGGTCTCAGCTGGCATGAAGTACTTAAGAGCTGATGCCGAGTTTCTGAAAAACAACTTAGGAAACCATCACCATTATTATCCATACTTCAGAGATGTTATCTATAGGGAAGCAGAAGGGAGTCTTGTGATACATTGCTTAGCTACATAACATTTAGACTTAGTGATATTACAAAACTATTAAACCAGCTAAAAGCAAGTGAAGCAGGTTAAAATTTGATGACCCTAATTATGTTTGCCCTCAGCTTCAATGTTTGGCTTATTTTGAAAGATAAAGTGTGTCATATGATTGCACTGAGTTAAAAAAAAATGGTTGCAGGATTGTTTATTTAACCAATATCTTTACATTCCTATTATGTAGATACTTTTCAGTGAACTAGGAATACAGTATTAAAAAAATAAGACTGAGACCTAATGACTAGACTATACTTGTGTTAAATGTAAAGACAAATATACATTAAAAGTAGAGACTGAAGAAAGATAATTATGCCAACACTAATTTTTAAAAAGCTGGTGTCGCTATATTAATTTCAGACAGAATAGACCTTAGAACAAAGAAAATTGGAGGAATAAAGAGAAATATTAAATACCAATAAAGTAGTAAATTCTGAAACAAAATGTAGCAATTCTTTATGTGAAAGCCTTTAACATCAACATGTCAAAATGTTTTAGGCAAAAACTCAGAACTGCAAGGAGAAATAGATTAATCCAGTATTATTGTTGGAGACATCAACACCCCTCTATCAGAAATGGATAGATCCAGCAGGCAGGAAATCAGTAAGGACAGAGTTGAACTCAACACCATCAATCAACTGTATATAGTTAACATCTATAGACTACTTCCTTCAACAACAGCAGTGTGTACATTTTTCTCAAGCTCACATGGAACATTAAACTACATAGACCACATTCTTGCCCATAAAACACACCTTAACAAATTTAAAAGAATAGAAATCATAAAATGTATTCTCTCAGGCGACAATGGAATTAAACTAGAAATCAATAATAGAAGGATAGCCAGAAAAATTCCAAAAAGTTGGAGATTAAACATCATACCTCTAAGTAACTTAAGAGTCAAAAAATAAGTATCAAAAAAATTCAAAAACTATTTAACTAAAAAAATGAAAATACAACTTTCAAAATTTGTGAGATACAGAAAAATCAGTGGTAAGACATAAATTTATAGCATTGAATGCACAGATTACAAAAGAAGACAGATATAAAATCAATGATTAAAGATTCCACTTTAGGAAACTAGAAAAAGAATTCTTTAATTATAGATGAAGTGGAAAAAATACATAATAAAATTTTGAGTAGAATTAAATAAAATGGAAAAAAGAAATTAATAAAATAGTAAGTGTACAAGGTAATGGATACACTAACTACTCTGAATCATTATATAATACAGATATGTATTGAAACATCACACTGTATCCCATAAATATGAACACTTACAATATATCAATTTTAGAAAGAAGGAAGGAAGAAAAAAAGAAAAAGGGAAATCAACAAAAAGCTTATTATTTGAAAAGGTCAATAAAGTTGATAAACCTCTAGCTAGGATAACTAAGAAAAAATAAGAGACGATACAATTACGCACCTCAGAAACGAAAGAGAAGACATCACTATAGATTCCACTGCCATTAGAAGACTAATAAAGAATACTATGAACAATTATATGCCCACAAATTTGATAACTTGGATGAAATAAACCAATTCCTTGAAAGACAACCTGCCAAAAGTTACACAAGAAGAAATAGACAATCTGAGTAGAAGTTCATCTGTTAAATAAATTGAATCAATAGTAAATAACCTTTCAAAATGAAACATCAAGCATAGATGGGTTCACTGGTACACTCTCCTGAACACTTAAAGACAAATTTATACCAATTCTCTATAATCACTCCCAGAAGATAAAAGCAGAAGTAATGCTTTCCAACTCATTCTATGAGATCAACACTACCCGAGTGCCAAAACTGGAAAAAAGACATACGAGAAAATTACAGACCAGTATCTCTCATAAACATTGGTGCAAAAATCCTCAACAAAATGTTAGAAAATTGAGGCCAACAGTATGTAAAAAGAATTACACCATGACCTAGAGTGATATATCCCAGGTATTCAAGGCTGATTCAATCTTAGAAAATAAATTCCTATAGTTCATCAAATCAATCAGAAAAATCACATATTCATGTTAATAGATGCAGAAGAAAGGATCTGACAAAATCATCAAAGACTTTTTTTTTCCAATTTGATCTGTGGATGCAATGTAATCTAAATTAAATCCTAACAATTTATTTCCTGGATACTAGCAAACCAATTCTAAAGTTTACGTGGAGATGCAAACTCAATATTGAAGGAGAAGAAAAAGAGACTATCTCATTTTAAGACTCACTATAAAGGTACAGTAATCAAGAGAGTATGGTATTAGTAAAAAATAGACAAATGGGTCATTGAAACAGAATAGAACTTTGAGAAATAAACTCTATAGATATAGTCAATTAATAATATATGATAAAGATACTTTGGATAAACCATGGTCATTTAAACAAATGATCTGGGACAGATGGACAAACTACAAGTTAAAAAAAGGAAGGGAAAAGGAAAAGAGAGAGGAAGAAAGGAAAGAAAAAGAGAAAAAAAGAAAGAAAGAAGAAAGAAAGATACAGACCTTATATACCTCAAAAAATTATCTCCAGAAGGATCATAGACTTAAATTTAAAATTCAAAGACATAAAACTCCTATAGTATAACATAGGAGAAAATCTAGATAATTGTGGGTATGAAAATAACTTTTTAGATACAATACCAAAGGCATGATTCATGAAATAAATAATGTATAAGCTAGACTTCATTAAAATTAAAAATTTCTGCTCTGCTGAAGACATTATCAAGAGAATTAGAAGACAAACCGTATACTGAGAAAATATATTTGCAAAAATATATCTAATAAACCACTGTCACCAAAAATACACAAAGAACTCTTAAAACTCAACAAGAAGAAAACATACAACACAATGAAAACATGGGAGAAAGATCTGAAGAGATACTTCACAAAAGAAGATTTACATATAGCAAATAAGCAGAAGAAAATATGCTGAACATCATATGTCACTAGGGAATTGCAAATTAAACAAATTAAACAAATACCACTACACACATATTAGAATAAAAAATGTCTAAAACACTAACACCACCAAATGCTGGCAAGGACATGGAACCACAAGAATAATCATTCATCGGTGTTGAGTATTTAAAATAGTACAGCCACTTTGAAAGACATTTTGGCAGTTTCTTTAAAAAACTAAACATAGTCTTACCATATGGCCAGCATTCTCACTTCTTGGTATTTACCCAAATAAATTGAAAACTTATGTCCACACCAAAACCTGCACATGGATGTTTATAGCAGGTTTATTCATAATTGCTAAAACTTGGAAGCAACCAAGATATCATTCAGCTGGTGAAAGAATGAATAAGCTCTTTCATACATAGACAATAGGGTATTATTTCATGCTGAAAAGAAATCACTAGCATTCCTAAACACCACCACCAACAGTCAAGCTGAGAGCCAAATTAGGACCACAGTCCCATTTTCAATGGCCACAGAAATAATAAAATAGGAATACAGCTAATAAGAAAGGTAAAATATCTGTATAATGAGAACTGCAAAACACTGCTCAAAGAAATTAGAGATGACACAAACAAATAAAAAAAATCCCATGCTCATGGATAGGAAATATCAACATCATGAAAATGGTCATACTGCCCAAAGCAATTAAAGATTCAATGCTATTCCTATCAAAAACTACCAATGACATCCTTTACAGAACTAGGAAAAGCTATTTTAAAATTTATATGAAACAGAAAAAGAGTCCTAATAGCCAAGGCAATTCTAAGCAGGAAGAAAAAACCTGGAGGCATCACACTACCTGATTTCAAACCGTACTAAAGAGCTACAGTAACCAAAACAGCATGGCACTGGTACAAAAGGAGGCACATAAACCAATGGAACAGAATAGAGAACCCAGAAATAATGTCACACATCTACAACCATCTGCTCTTTGACAAAGCTGACAAAAACAAGCAATTGGGAATGGACTTCCTATTTAATAAAAGGTACTGTAATAACTGGCTAGCCATATGCAGAAGATTGAAACAGGGCCCCTTCCTCACACCATATACAAACATTAACTCAAAATGCATTAATTACTTAAATGTAAAACCCAAAACTATAAAAACCTTAGAAGACGACATAGGCAATACCCCTCTGGACATGGGAAAGGACAACAATATCATGACAAAGGCATCAAAAGCAAATGGAACAAAAGCAAAAATTGAGAAATGCGATCTAATTCAGCTTATGAGCTTCTACACAGCAAAAGAAACTATCAACAAATTGAACAGACAACATACAGAATGGGAGAATATATTTGCACACTTTGCACACTATGCATCTTACAAAGGTCTAATATCCAGCATCTATAAAGGAACATAAATTTACAAAAAAAGCAACCCCATTAAAAAGTGGACAAAGGATATGAACAGACACTTTTCAAAAGAAGACATACATGCAGCCAAAAATGAAAAAGATTGACATCACTGATTATTAGAGAAATGCAAATCAAACCCACAATGAGATATCACCTGCAGCAGTCAGAATGCCTACTATTAAAAAGTTAAAAAAGAACAGATGCTCGTAAGGTTGTGGATAAAAGGGAACACTTAAACATTGTTGGTGGGAGTGTAAATTGGCTTAATCATTGTGGAAAGCACTATGACAATTCCTCAAAGAGCTAAACAGAACTACCATCTGACCCAGCAATCCTATTACTGGGTATATTACCCAGAGGGTATAAATCCTTCTGCCATAAAGACACATGCACGCTGTGCTCATATGTTCATTGCAGCAGAATTCACCATAGCAAAGACATGGAATAAACCTACATACCCATCAATGACAGACTGAATAAAGAAAATGTAGTACATATACACCATGGAATACTATGCAGCCATAAAAAAAACCAAAATTCTGTGTTTTGTGGGAATATTGATGGAACTGAAGGTCATTATTTTTAGCAAACTAATGCAGCAACAGAAAACCAAATGTTGCATGTTCTCACTTATAAGTGGGAGCTAAAGGATGAGAACACATGGATACAAAGAAGGGAACAACAGACACTGTGGCCTACTTGAGGGTTGAGGTTGGGAGGAGGAAGAGGAGCAAAAAAATAACTGTTGAACACTAGGCTTAGTAACTGAGTGATAAAATCATCTGTAAAACAAACCCCTGTGACCCAAGTTTACCTATATAACAAATATGCACATGTACCCTGAACCTAAAATAAAAGTTAAAATTAAAAAAAAAGAAATAAAATATCAAGCCATGAAAAGACATAGAGGGAACTTAAATTCATACTGCTAAGTGGAAAAAGCCAGTTGGAAAAGTCTACATACTGTATGATTCCAACTAAATGACATTCTGGAAAAGGCAAAGCTATGGTTAAATGGTTTGGCTCTATGTCCCCACTTAAATCTCGCCTTGAATTGTAATCTCCGTAATCCCCACATGTCAAGGGTGGGACCAGGTGGAGGTAATTGAATCATAGCGGCGGTTTACCCTATGCTGTTTTCATGATAATCAGTGAGTCTTGTGAAATCTGATTTTTTTAAGCATCTGGCATTTCCCCTGCTTACACTCATTTTCTCTCCTGGTGCCATATGAAGAAAAACATGTTTGCTTCCCCTTCCACCATGATTGTAAGCTTCCTGAGGCCTCCAGGCCATGTGAAACTGTGAGTCAATCAAACCTGTTTTCTTTATAAAATTACTCATTCTCAGGTATTTCTTCATAGCAGCGTGAGAACAGACTAATAGAGTAAATTGGTACCAGAAATGGGGTATTACTTTAAATACCTGAAAATGTGGAAACAACTTTGGAACTGGGTAAGAGGCAGAGGTTGGAACAGTTCAAAAGGCTCAGAAGAAGACAGGAAGATGTGGTAAAGTTTAGAACTTCCTAGAGACTTGTTGAATGGCTTTGACCAAAATGCTGATAGTGATATGGACAATTAAGTCCAGGCTAAGGCGGTCTCAGATGGAGATATGGAACGTATTGGGAACTGGAGCAAAGGTGACTCTTGCTATGCTTTAGCAAAGAGACTGGTGGCATTTTGCCCCTGCCCTAGGGATCTATGGAACTTTTAACTTGAGAGAGATGATTTAGGATATTTGGTAGAAGAAATTTCAATGCAGCAAAGCATTCAAGAAAAAGTAGAACATAAACATTTGCAGCCTGATGATGTGATAAAAAAGAAAAGCCCATTTTCTAAGGAGAAATTCAAGCCTGTTGCAGAAATTTGCATAAGTAATGAGGAGCCAAATGTTATTCAGCAAGAATTGGAGAAAATGTCTCCAGGGCATATCAGGGACCTCCACAGCAGCCTCTCCCATTACAGGCCCAAATGCCTAGGAAAGAAAAACAGTTTTGTGAGCTAGACCCAGGGCCCCTCTACTCTGTGCATCCTTGGGACATTTTGCCCAGCGTCTCAGCTGCTTCAGCTCCAGCCATGGCTAAAAGGGGCCAAAGTAAAGCTTGGGCAATTGCTTCAGAGGGGCAAGCCCCAAACCTTGGCAGCTTGCATGTGATGTTGGGCCTGTGGGTGCACAGAAGTCAAGAATTGAGGTTGGGGAGCCTTCACCTGGATTTCAGAGGATGTGTAAGTGCCTGGATGCCCAGACAGAAGTTTGCTGCAGGGGTGGAGCCTTCATGGAGAACCTCTGCTAGGGCAGTGGCAAAGGGAAATGTGGGGTCAGAGACCCCACACAGAGTCCCCACTGGGGCACTCCTTAGTGGAGCTGTGAGAAGAGGGCCATCATTCTCCAGACCCCAGAATGGTAGATCCACCAATAGCTTGCACCATGTGCCTGGAAAAGTTGCAGACACTCAACAACAGCCTGTGAATCATCCAGGAGGTGGGCTGTACTCAAGAAAGCCACAGAGTCAGAGGTGCCTAAGCCATGGGAGCCCACCTCTTACATCAACGTGGACTTGATGTGAGACATGGAGTCAAAGGAGATAATTTTGGAACTTTAATGTTTAATAACTGCCCTATTGAATTTCAGACTTATATGGGGCCTGTAGCCCCTTCACTTTGGCCAATTTCATCTATTTGGAATGGGTGTATTTACCCAATGCCTGTACTCTCATTGTATCTAGGAAGTAATTTGCTTTTGATTTTACAGGTTCGTAGGTGGAAGGAACTTGCCTTGTCACAGATGAAACTTTGGACTTGGACCTTTGGGTTAATGCTGGAATGAGTTAAGACTTTGGGGGACTGTTGGAAGGGCATAATTGTGTTTTGAAATGTAAGGACATGAGATTTGGGAGGGACCAGGGGCTGAATATTATAGTTTGACTCTGTGTTCCTACCGAAATCTCACCTTTAATTGTGGTCTCTGTAATCCCCACATGTCAAGGGCATAGCCAGGTGGAGGTTATTGAATCATGGGGTGGTTTCCTTCATGCTGTTCTTGTCATAATCAATGAGTCTCATGAACTCTGATGGTTTTAAAAGTATTGGGCATTTCTCCTGCTTGCACTCATTCTCTCTCCTGCCACCATGTGAAGAAGGATGGTTTGCTTCCCCTTCTACCATGATTGTAAGTTTCCTGGAGCCTCTCAGTCATGTGGAACTGTGAGTCAGTTAAACCACTTTTATTTATAGATTACCCAGCCTTGAGTTTTTTGTCATAGCAGCACAAGAACAGACTAATTCATATGGAGACAGTAAAATTCTCATTAGTGTCAGGAGTTAGGGATAAATCTGTGGAGCACCAAGAATTTTTACGATATACATAGACTATTCTGTTTGATACTATAATGGTGGATACCTGTCACTATGCATTTGTCTAACCCATTGAATGTACAATACCACAAATGAACCTTATAAACTGGACTTTGGGTGAGACTGACATGTCAACATAGGTGCACCAATTTTAACAAATGCACTACTCTGGTGAGGGAAGGTGATAGTCGGAATGTGGTATGGGTGTAGGTGGGGACAGAGGGATATTTGGGAATACCTTGTACCTTTGGCTCAATTGTGCTGTGAACCTAAAGTTGCTTTAAAATAAAGTCTATTTTAAAAAGTACTATGTAATATATTGGAATGTGATAAGTGCCACTAAGAGTAAGATGAATAGTAAAATAATTCAAGGAAGGCAGGATGAGAATGTGGGAGTTATGATTTTAGCTTGATTTTTCAGGTAAGCTGGTGGGCTCCACATCCAGACAAGAGACCATATGCAAGACCCAGAATGTGTGATAAGGGACAAGTTATACAGGGCTTTGGAGGTATCTGAAAGGAGTTTCTAAGAGCACAGGGAGCTATTGGAGCATCAGGTAAAATGTTCTTAAAACTAATTCAAATGAGAGAGGAAGAAACTCTTGATTAAGACACTGGCAAGGGAGGTAACTAGTGGAGAAGAGAGGCATGAGGAGTTTTAAAGAAAGAATGGCCGAGTGTACCACTGAGTTTCTTAGCCAGGGCAGATTAATAAGTGCAAAGGAGAAGGTAGGAAAGGCAATATGTAGACTAAAAATCAGTGCTCACAGCTAGAAGGGAATAGTAGACTACAGCTTGTCTAGGCTGAGGCTTTCAGGATGTAAACTATATCACTATCCTTATTGAACAGGACACCAGACAGGTGCAGTGTGATTAAGTGACATACAGCACAAATCTCTTTAATTGAAGTTTACTGAGTAAGTGCCCTTAATATACTGCAAAGTAAAATCTAATTAAGCACGGAGGCCAATAGCAATTTTAAAGCCACAAATTGTATTTAACCAATTATTGAGATAACAGGGACTAATCCTATCATCTTATTAAATAATATTTTGAAAGCAAGGGGCCAATTCTTGTTCCCCTTTCTTTTGGAATTGGTTATTGGAGAACAATGAGAAGAAAGTCATAAGCCATTTTGATATTTCAAACACTTTTAAAGTAATTTTTGATTAGCTTTTTAGTGAATTTTGTGGCCTTCTGTTTAGGCTGGATTTAATGAGAATGCTACTTACATATGCATCAAATATATGCATATTGCATTTTTTTGTACTTTGTATTAGTTTCCTATTGCTGAAGTAACAAGTTGCCATACATTTGCCAGCTTTAAAGAACACAAATTTATTACTTTACAACTCTAGAGGCCATAAGTGTGAAAACATCTTCACCAGGATAAAGTCAAGGTGTTGGCAGGGCTTGTTCCCCCTGGAGGATCTAAGAGAGAATCTGTTCCCTTGCCTTTTCCAGCTTTGGAGGCCACCTGCATTCATTGTGGGTTCAGACCCTTTCCTTACATAACTACAACCTCTTACATTTGTCACCATATCTCCTACGTCCTCTGCTATAGTAAAACATCTTTCTGCCATCCTCTTACAAGAACATTTGTGATTATATTCAGCACCAACCCAAATAATCCAGGATTTTCTTTGTATCCCCAAATCCTTAAAATAATCACCTCTGCAAAGTACCTTTTCCATATAAAGTAATAGTCACAGGTTCTGGGTATGAGGATGTGAATACCTTTGATAGATGACAGTCCAGCATGCCATACATGCTATTTACTGTATACCACTTCATGGATTAGAAAGGCAGTTTATTAAGTAAAATAGAGTGCAATTTAGAATAAGAAGCAGATTGACTCTAGTACAAGCTCCACTACATAATCACCTTTTGATCTTGGGCAGTTCCTAACTTTAACTTCAGACTTTCTGGAAGAGTCTCAAGCTGGGAAATAAAGGTAATACCTTGTAGAGTATTTTAATATGAAGAAAGAATAATTATAACAGCATCCATTAATTAAACCTATTATAAACCTGGACCAACCACTGAAGTTACAACTGTAATTGTACAGACCGATTATCATGCTCACAGAGAAGATAACTGAGCAGGGGAACAGACATTGAAATAAGCAAGAATGCTAACCAGTGATGACTGCAGGGACGGCAGAAAGATTTCATATGACAGTAAGCTGTGTAACATCAAAACAATCAATCTTGGACCACTTCCAAGAAGAGTGAGCTCCAAACTAAGATCAGCATTATGAGAAGGAGTTAGCAAGTCAGAGGAGAGTAAGTGTCTTTCAGGCAGAATGTTCCAAAGCTTAGGAAAAAAGAGAGGGGGTGGAGAACAAAAACTTGAGAAACTGAAAATATATTTTTTTCTGTAAATGTATCATGAAATTAATAAGACATAAAGCAAAAGAGAAATTTAAAAAATTAAACAGCATCAAGATCCAGACAGGCCAGATCAATTATGTTTGAGCTTTATCCTCAGAACCTTGTAAACAGACTAATGTTTTCAAGGTCCAGGATGACGATACTAGACTCTAATACAAGGTGCTACAGAAAGATCCATGGACAGCACCAAGGAATGAATGGGGTGATCATGCCCTGGGGGTCACAGCACCTTGAGAGTAAGAATTCTGTTGATATTAAACAGTTAGAACAGGCCGGGCATGGTGGCTCATGCCTGTAATTCCAGCACTTTGGGAAGCCAAGGTGGGCGGATCACGAGGCCAGGAGATCGAGACCATCCTGGTTAACACGGTGAAACTCCATCTCTACTGAAAATACAAAAACTTAGCTGAGCATGGTGGCGGGTGCCTGTAATCCCAGCTACTTAGGAGGCAGAGGTTGCAGTGAGCAGAGATCGAAACACAGCACTCCAGCCTGGGTGACAGAGCGAGACTCCATCTCACACACACACACAAAAAAGAGTTAGAATGGATAGGACTTGAAGGACATTGAGAGATAAGTGAGAAGTAGTAGTTAGAAAAATGTCAGCTTCTTCTCTTGGAGAAATGTTAATGCCAAGCTTGGAGATATTGGAGATAGGTGACAAGGGGATAAGGGGAGTTTGGGCATGTACATAGGGATAGAAGGGAGTGGTGGTGAGCTCTCACCCTTGAATATGTTTGGATTGAGATTCCTTTGAAAAATCCATGTAGCGTGCTCTATGGCAACACTGTTCAAAGTAGCCAGCTGTGAGCAGAGTCTATCGAAATTTCTTCATCATATTTTGGTAGAAGTGTTGTGAGTCACAGGGATGAGGAATGTATCAAGTAGCTACTGACTGTGGAAGGTGATGTGTGAATGCTGGTTTAAGGGTAGGTTAGGAAGAGAAAAGATGTAAACTTTCATGAAAAAGTACCACATGTGAGCCCAACTACAGGAATAAAGAGAGTCTGGCTTCTACCACATAGTTTGTGAGCTTCGGAATTCTTGGAGAAAAGCTGAGAAAATAAACATCCTCCTCAGGTGAGTTCCCTGGGTAAGAGAGGTAGGAGAAAAAGACGTATTGAAGTAGTCTCTCCCAATGTAAAATATGGAGTTGCACAGTCAGGCTAAAGCTGTTTTTTCATCTGTGCTCTTTCATTCTTTCTGATCACACACACAGAGACACACACAACCTAGATGTTAGTTGCTAATGGTCTTGAACTCCTCTGGGATTCTGGCACCTTTTGTTTCCAACAAGAAAGTGTGATCTTTTTAGGCAAATACCTTGCCCGGGCCACAGGATGGGGAAGCTCAGTAGAAGACAGAGCAGACACTGGAGACTATGCTGTACAGCCTGAAATCAAGAGCATCCAATGTGAATCAGACTGACTTTGTCAGAAATGGGATGATGGATTACCATGCAATTGACTGTTGTGACAGTGGAAAAACTCAAATCAGCTTCTGAATACTCAATTACAGGAGGGACACATAAACAGAGGCAGGCAGCAGAAACTAAGGATTCAATTTCCTTGAGTTCCTCTGCCTGATTTTCATTACACCCACTTTAATTTATTTGAGGCCTCAGGCTTGAGTACTCAGCCTTTCTTGATTTTCATGCATAAATGACATTTTCTTAGTTTCTACCTCATCTCCCTTCCTTTGTCATTTCCTAATGGGCTCTGCTCTGACCATGCTCAGCCTGGGGTGGCAGTGTGGCCCTGTGGGCTGCTGAGTGCCTTGAGCTTGGTTAATTACCATAAATGTATTTTAAGTAATTATCCAAGGAAGAAATGCCAGCACCTACCATGGGAACCACCAGTAGGTGAAAATAAGCAGCTCCTTAACAACAGCCTCCAGTCAAATTTGATCAGGAATATTGGGCTCTGTCCCTCTAACAAAACCAGCTAGTGCACATAAAGAGGCCCTTGCCACTGTCTTACAAAACCAAAATCTATAAATCAATAAGTCAATAATTATCAGCCCAGATAATTATAGCTTTCCTTTGTTGTTGAAAAAGCAAAAATTGTTTCTGTCACCTCCCTATAAACTTCTTTAGTGACAAAAAGCACATGTCAAGAAAATCTAATTGATCTTATTATGTCAAAAACAATTCTTATTAAGGGACTGAACAGATCAGAGCTTTTAGAAAGAGCTCATGATCAAAGCCCAGGATAGAACACACTGGTTAGAGCCATGGTTACTCACATGCCCAGAAATATCAGAAATATCAAGGCCAGGTATGTTTTTAATAAAAAGAACAATATAACAGCTAAAGTTTATTGTCTAATTATTATAAATTATTCTGATAAAAACTCAATTTTTAATTTGTAAATGAAAACTTAGAAAGATAAAAATTAACCTAAATTAATCCATACAGAGCAAGAGTTTGAAAACAGGTCTTCTAAGTGGAGCACCTGCACATTCAAGCAGGATCTTGATCTTTGAGTAGAAGCACTGGGCTCACCCTGGGTCCCTGCGATCCTCCCATGGCTTGCTCTTATCCTTCCTTCCACTAAATCAGGATGTCTCATGGACTTTTGAACAGTGAGTGCAGAGTGAAATGCATTAAGTTTTCAATAAGCTATCCTTGATTTCATATGTAGACCTTGCCACTTACTGTAGCCTCACTTTCTTAGTCAATACCATAGAATAATATTATTCCTCTAAAAAGGTCTACAAGAGAACATAGCATGTTGAGTTGATCCGTACCCCTTAAGAAAGGAAAGATCGTTTGTGTCTCTATCTGGCTTACTATGTTTTTTCCTCTGCATCCCATAGTATCGCTGCGCCATACAACAGTTTTTAATCTATCCTTCTCTTCTCCATTAAAATATGCTCTAACAAAATTATTTTCCATCAGTAACTTGATGGAAAATCTAGTTGTTAAGTTGATGAAAAGAAGCTCATTATCTTATTCTTCAAACAGCTCATTTTTTGCTTCGAATGTATCTATTAGGAATTTAATCACCTTATTTAGCTGAAGCATTCAATTTTAAAACTTTCATTTGTTTGGACAAACGTTCTTACTCTTTAATGACCCCATTACCTATTTGAAAACACACTGAGTGCCACTATAACTATTAACTACACTAGGCTAAATGATGCCAAGTTTTTTTAGCCACTGAACTTCAGGGGACATGTGTGTGTGTGTAAACATGTATATGTAAGGGTTTGAATGAAAAATTTTAAGCAAACTTAAACATAGCAAAAACAGTATGATATATACACATGGTAGCCATCACTCAATTTCCAAAATTATCTACATTTTATCAAATAATTTTTCACTAGAATAGCATATCATCTTGCTCTATTCCTCTCAGTCTTCCTCTGTTAAAAAATAATGGTACTCTGACATACTGAAGAATGCATCAGAGTCTCTTAACAGCAGAATTGATCAAGCAGAAGAAAGAATTAGTGAGCTTGAAACAGGCTATTTGAAAATATCACTCAAATGAGACAAAAGAAAAAAGAAAAGAATAAAGCATGCCTATAATATCTAGAAAATAGCCCCAAAAAGCAAACCTAGGAGTCACTGGACTTTAAGAGGAGGTAGAGAGAGAGCTATGGGTAGAAAGTGTATTCAAAGACATAATAACAGAGAACTTCCTAAACCTAGAGAAAGATAGAAAGATATCAATATTCAAGTACAAGAAGATTATAAAACACTAAGCAGGTTTAACCCAAATAAGACTACCTGAGGACCTTTTTTTATACAAATTCTCAAAGGCCAAGGAAAATAAAAGGATCCTTAAAGCAGCAAGAGAAAAGAAACAACTAATATACAATGAAGCAACAATACGCCAGATAGCAGACTGCGCAGTGGAAACATATGCCAGAGTGAGTGGCATGACATATTTAAAATGCTGAAGAAAAAAAAATCCTATAATAGTATATTCAAACAGCAAAAAAAAAAAGGCTATTTGACAAATAAGATAATGAGCTTCCTGTCATCAACTTAACAACTAGATTTTCCACTAAGTTACTAATATAAAATAATTTTGTTAGAGCATATTTTAATAGAGAGGAAAGGGATGGATTAAAAAGTATTATATATTGCAGTCATATGATGGAATGTTCTTCAAATATAAATAAGAAATAAAGACTTTCCTAGAAACACAAAAGCTGAGGTATTTTAGCAACACCAGACCTGTCTCGAAAGAAATGCTAAAGGGAGTTCTTCAATATGAAAGAAAAGGGTGTTAATAAGCAAGAAGAAATAATCTGAAGGTACAAATCTCACTGGTAATAGTAGGTACAGAGAAAAACACAGAATAAAATAACATTGTAATTGTGGTGTGTAGACCACTCTTTAATAGAAAGACATCAAGATGAAGTGACAAAAATAGCTATAATAATTTTTTAAAACATAGACAATACAATAAGATATAGATAGAAACAACAAAAACTGAAAAAGCATGGAGATGAAGTTAAATTGTATAATTTTTATTAGTTTTCTCTTTGCTTGTCTGTTTATGCAATCGGTGTTACATTGTCATCAGTTTAAAATAATGAATTATAAGATATTATTGGTAAGCCTTATGATAACATCAAGTCAAAAAACATAGAACAGATACACAAAAAATGAAAAGAAAGAAATTAAAATATATCACCTGAAAAAGTCATCTTCACTAAAATGAAAAAAAGAAGGAATGAAAGAAAGAAGATAAGATTACAAAATAACCAGAAAACAAATAACAAAATATAGTATTTGCTTATCAGTAACAACACCGAATGGAAATGGACTAACTTCCTCAACAAAAGACATAGAGTGACTACGTAAATGAAAGAAACAAGAACCAATGATCTGTTGCTTACAAGAAACACACTTCTAAAAAGATACACATATACTGAAAATAAAAGGAATGAAAAAGATATTCCATGAGAATGCAAACAAAAAATGGCCAGAGTAGCTATATTTAAATCAGACAAAATAGATTTCAAGAAAACTATAAAAAGAGAAAAAGAAAGTTAGTATATAATGATAAATTTGTAATTAAGCAAGAGACTGTAAAAATTATAAATATATATACAGTCAGCACTATATATATATATATATATATATATATATATATATATATATGGCAAATGTTATTAGAGCTAAAGAGAGGGATGGACCCCATTACAATAATAGCTGGAGACTTCAATATACCACTTTCAGCAATGGACAGATCATCCTGACCAAAAAATCAACAAAGAAATATTGGACTTAATCTGCACTATGGATCAAATGGACCTAAAAGATATTTACAGACCATTTCATCCAATGGCTGCAGAATACACATTCTTCTCCTCAAAACATGGATCATTCTCAAAAATAGACCATATGTCAAGCCACAAAACACATCTTAAAAGATTCAAAAGAATTGAAATTATATAAAGCATCTTCTTTGACCATAATGGCATAAAATCAGAAATCAATAATAAGAGGAATTTTGGAATATTGTTCACTTTCATGGAAATTAAACTACATGTTCCTGAATGACCAGTGAGTCAATGAAGAAATTAAAAAGTAAATTTAAAAATTTCTTGAAACAAATGATCATGGAAGCATAATATACCAAAACCTGTGAGGTACAGCAAAAGCAGTGCTAAGAGGAAAATTTATAGCTATCATTGCCTACATTGGAATAGTAGAAAAACTTCAACTAAATAATCTAATATTACATCTTCAAGAATTAGGAAAGCAAGAGCAAACACAACCCAAAATTAGTAGAATAATATAAATAATAAACCTCAGAGCAGAAATAAATGAAATTCAAACAAAGCAATACGAAAGATCCACAAAACAAAAAGTTGGTGTTTTGAGAAGACAAACAATATCAGCAAACAGCCAAACTGACTAGAAAAAAAAAGGTCTAAATGAATAAAATCAGACATGAAAAATGAGACATTACAAAAAATACTACAGAAATTCAAAAGATCATTAGAGGTCACTATGAATAACTATATGCCAATAAATTGAAAAACCTTTATAAAATGGACACATTTGTAGACACATCCAACCTACCAAGATTCAATCATGAAGAAATCCAAAACCTGGGCAAACCAATAACAAGTAACAAGATTAAAGCTATAAAAAAAAGTCTCCCAGCAAAGAAAAGCCTGGGGCCCAATGGCTTCACTGTTGAATTTTACCAAACATTTAAAGAAGAAATAATACCAATTTTACTCAAACTATTTCAAAAAATAGAGAAGGAGGAAATACTTACAAACCCATTCAATGAGGCCGGTACTACCCAGATACCCAAACCATAAAAAGGCTTAAAAAAAAAAAAAGAAACAAAAGGAAAATGACAGACCAATATCTCAGATGAACATTCATGCAAAAATCCTCAACAAAATACTAGCAAAGTGCATTCAACAATACATTTAAAAGCTCATTTACTGTGACTAAGTGGGATATATTCCAGGAATGCAAGAATGGTTGACCATATGCGAATCAACCAATGTGATAGATTATATCAACAGAATGGAGGACAAATCTATATGATTATTTGAATTGATGTTACAAAAGCATTTGATAAAATTCAACATCTCTTCATGATAATAATCCTTAAAAAACTGTGTAAAAAGCATATGTGACCGTCCCTCACCTAGTATACTGAATGGAGAAAAACTGAAAGCCTTTTCTTTAAAATGTGCAACATGACAAGGATGCCCACTTTCACAACTGTTATTTAACATAGTACTAGAAGTCCTAGCTAGAGAAATCAGGCAAGAAAAAAGACAGAAATAAAAGGCATTCAATTGGAAAGAAAGATGTCAGATTATCTTTGTTTTCAGATGATATAATCTTATATTTGAAAAAAACTAAAGATTGTTAGAACTTATAAACGATTCAATAAAGTTGCAGAATACAAAATCAACATAGAAAAATCAGTAACATTTCTATATGCCAACATCAAACAATCTGAAAAAGAAGTCAAGAAACAGTCCCATTTACAATAACTATAAATAAAATAAAATACCTGGGGATTAATCAAAGAAGTGAAAGACCTCTACAGTGAAAACTATAAAATATAAATTTAAGAAATCAAAAAGGACACAAAAAAGGGAAAGGTATTCTATATTCATGGATTGGAAGACCAATATTTTTAAAATGTCCTAAAGCAATCTACCTAAAACAATCTATAGATTCAATAAAATCCTTATCGAGTTAACAATGACATTCTTCACAGAAATAGAAAAAAAAATCCTAAAATTTATATGGAACCACAAAAGACCCAGAATAGCCACAGCTATGCCGAGCAAAAAGAACAAAACTGGAGGAATCACATCACCTTACTTACTTACTTACTTAATTTATTTATTTATTTAAGACAGAGTCTTGCTCTGTCACCCAGGCTGGAGTTCAGTGCAGTGATCTCAGCTCACCTAAACCTCCCCCTCCCAGGTTCAAGCAATTCTCCTGCCTCAGCCACCGGAGTATTTGGGATACCGGCCAGAACTTCCTTCCTTACAGAGGCCTAACTTTGATACAAACCTACATGCAATGTCACCGTCTGAGATGAGACACAACTCTTTAATTGGACTGACCTATTTTCAGATCTCTTACTACTCAGCTACATACCAACAAATTTTTTTCTCTCCACCGACATCAGCTCAGCTTTCACTGTGTAGAAGTTTTAGGAAAGGTTTAGACAGGGGGAATGAAAAGCTCAGAACATGCCATCCCTCAGTATGCCACTTTGATATGATAATTACTTCAAACTGAGGGCCTTTGGGGAAAGCAAATGTAAAAAGGGGCTTTCTCTGAACTTTCCTTATCTGCTTAGTAGATCATCCAAAAGAAACTTAATTGTCACCAACTCCCTCCCCAGGAATGTCATCAACCAAGGAAGATTAGCTGACAGAAGAGACTGGACATTGACACTACACCCAGACAGTCTTTGTCACAGGTTATTATCTATTCTTCTAAAAACCCATTCGTCTTTTCCAAAATCATTTACCATCTTCAAAATTGCCTACATCACTCCTTCCTTTTCACTTGTGAAGAGGTTAGTCAACCTTCTAGATCATCCTGGGTTTTGAAGTATTCACTTTTCTTTCCTGGGATGTCCTAAATGCATGTAATAAATTTGTGTATCTTTTTTCCTGTTAATTTGCCTGCTGTCAGTTTATTTCATAGGCTTAATTTTCAAACCGTCAGAGGGAAGAGAGAAAGTGTTTTATTTCCTGAAATTGTTGAGGATGGACTCTGTTTTATTTGTCACTGTAGACTTAGACTCTGTACAGTAGAAGAAAAGACAGAAAGAGAAGAACATAAGAGGGAGAGATAGAAAAGCTTTAAAAAAGGATAAGAGATGAAGGAATGGATGGAGGGAAAGAAGGAAGGAATAAAGACAAGAAAGTAGGAATTCAGGAAGGAAAGAAGAAAGGAAAGAGAGAATTAAGGAAGTACAGGAATGAAGCCTTCTGGAGTAACAATCTGTAATGTTTTTGAGGATTTGAAATATTGCTATGAGTTTATTATTGTAGGGAAAATTGTGCAGTATTAATTTCAGCAAATATTTGCATTTTGCTTTACACTTTGCAATGTTATTTAATACAAAATATCACAGTTTATATTACGACAATAAATAATATAATAAATAACTCACCAAGCCAGCCTGTGCCAGAGGAAAAAGGAAGATATCCACTGGGGATATTTATCTTTGTGATAATATAGCACACGTTTCCAGAAAATCTGTAATAATAGTCTCTGTCCTTCTATATAAACAAAACCACTGATTTAGCTACTTGTTCCCCCAAGTATAACTACAAAACTGATAATGCTATATTTGCATTTATAATTTATATTTAGAATTTTATTTATTTGTTTATTTGTTTATTGGACAGAGAGAAAGACTTATCTGGGAACATAAAACTACATGGAAGAAGAAAAGGACTTTTAAATATTTTAAACTTAACATTTAAAAATTTTCATAAGACTCCAGTCAAACCCAAAGTCAATCTTCTGAAGCAGACTCTACTTGACCCCGGAGGATGCAACTGACCAGAGGCTAGTAAGCTTGCTAAATTATTATGGATAACAGGGATGTATGGTGACAAGAATTTACATATGAACGAAATGTGAACAGTCGGCTTAATTTCCCTCAGGATGCAAACTTGGTAGAATACCAAGAATAAAAAGTCACTTTTTATTCAGAAAGCAGCATCAAATTATTTCACGAAACACACATGTTTTTAGAAGGAGCGCTGTAGTGTAAAATTAATTTTATCTTTTTTATTGCAATTTATTTAATAACACATTCTCTGATATATGCAGTCTGTCATATTAAGCTGGGTGATTTGAAAATGGAACCCCCTTTCCTCCAGCCTCCACACATACCCAAATAAATGATGAGTAGAAGTTCTACTTTGGAAGCTCTTTGTACTTCAACTTCTAGTTTTCTGTGCTTTTTCAATTATAAAGTCACGTATTTGGATTAGGTTTTTACATATATTAGCAAAATAAATGCTTTTCATAATGTGAAAATGCTTCTTCTTTTAAAGCTAAATGGTGTCACTGTGGTGATTCTAATCTATGACTTTCTAAACTAAAGCGTAAACTTTCTATTTAATATAGCTTCTTTATATCTCCAAGTTTGGGGCAGTTAAAGAAAGTCTTCATAGTCCCTAAATATTATGAAGATAGTGACAATTAATATTGTTTTGGTCTTCACACAGTTTTTTCTCTTCTGTCTGTGCTTTCTGGCCAAATATGATACTTGAAATTCTACCATTGAAATCACGCTTCCCTTCAGATTATATCAGAATGCTCCTAAATAAAAACTCATTTCCTAAAAAGGGGATACACCAAGTCATTTGTTTTTGGTCTTAGTAGGAAAAGAACCAGTGTATATAAAAAGTGTATAATATGTCAATGGTTTGCTAATCCAAACAACAAACATCATATTTTACTTCTGTTTTACCACAAAAGAGATTGAGGTTTAGAGAAGGTCTATAATTACTAACAGTCACACATTTCAGAGGAGAGGGAGTCAGAATTCTAGCCCTTTGATGGTCTCTTAAGATAATACAAAGCTATCAACCTTTAGGGATCTTTGTTATTGTAGAACTCACGAGAGAATTTACATGCCTTAGCATGATCTGAAACCTTAATATTTTCATTCTTCTCCTCCTCCTCCAGCATCATTTCTCATCATCTACCTCTTTCTATTTGATTTCAAACCTAACGTCACAGCCATGCTAAATATAGAAATGTGACAGTAAGATTGCACTTAGATGTCTAAGTAACAAATAATTAACCTGTCCTTTAGAATGCAGAGGATACTATCACGTGGAAATTTGGATCTGCAAAAAGAAATAAAGAGCACCAGAAGTAGTAAATATGTGGGTAACTATGATTTGTGAGCTTGTACTCTCTACCACTTTAAAAGCAACTGACTGTTAAAAATAAAATAACAATACTGTATTATGAGATTTATCAGTGAAAATAAAATATGCAAAATACAAAAATATCTAGATGGAATATGGAAATTTACTGGTCAAGCAGTACAAATATGTTAAATGAAGTGATACAATAGTAATTGTAAGTAAACTTTGGTAAGTATGCTTATTGTAATTCCTATGGCAACTGATATAAAAATACAAAGAAGTATAAGCTAAGAGGCAATAGGGAAATTAATGAAATATACATAATGTTTCAGCATGTTTTTTTCTTTTTTCATTATTATTATTAATTTTTATCTCCAGTTCTTCTACATTGACAAAAAAACTCACATAACAGAAAATTAACCATTTTAACGTGAAATTCAGTGTCATTTAATACAGTCACAATGTTGTGCAACCATTTCCTCCATCTAGTTCAGAAGCATTTCATCGACCCCAAAGGAGACCCTGTAGCCACTAAGGTACATTCCCTCCTTTTGTTAGCCCTAACCACTAATCTGCTTTCTGTCTCTATGGATTTACCTATTCTGATTATTTCATGTATTAGTAAAAGAAATCATATATTCCTGGCAAGAATGCGAAATTGTAAAAATACTTAGAAAATCTCTTTGAAATTTTTTCTTATAAAATTAAACATTCCTACCTTTTGATACAGAAATTCTACTCAGGTATTTCTCAAGAGAAATATGAAACAACTTTATTCATAACAGCTCCAAACTGGAGGCAACCCAAATGTCTATCATTAGGTGGCTTGAAAAACACTGTGTGCTATATTTAAACAATGGGCACTACTTATCAATTAAGCAAAATAAAATACTGATATAATACATAGCATGGATGCATCTCAGAAACTTTATTTTCAGTGAAATAAGTCAGACACAAAAGTATACATATTGTTTAATTCTATTAATAACAGATTCATAGTGAGGCAAAACAAATGTATATTATAACAATTGCAGCAGTGGTAGCTCCAGTGAGTAGGGATTGCCTGGACAAGACATAAGAAAATATTCTGGGGTAATAAAAATGTTCTGTATTTTGATTGGTGTGACCCTTTCACTGTATTTAAATCTGAACTCAATTTTAAAATAAATAATATAAAGCAGATACTTCTATACTATGAATAAAGAAGAAATTAGATCACTGAGATCCAACAGTTTGAAACAAACATATTTCAAAGTGATGAGTCCTCCATAGACACTTATACATAAGGAAGAACTTTGAAGTTTCTTTAATACAACTCCTTTCTTCCTTATTTCAGAAAAGTGAGGCCCAGAGATCAAGTTTCCTTTATCTTACTCTACATTAGAGATTGTGCTTTTATTGCAATTTAAAAAATCGTTTCCTATAATAACCAATCAGATTGTAATCCATGAACTAGAGAGAAAATTTCAACAAACATGTTAGCTCAATTAGACTAATTCATTTTTTGAATTATTTAATTGAAGGAAAACACATAAAGAGGAGCATATAAACATAATTGTACAGTGTAACAACCATAGAGATCAATAAACAGCTCTCTAGAAGACATCTATTTTCTAATCCGATTGCTATTTCTTTCCATATTCCCAAAGATACTGCCCATCCTTACTTCGAATCTAGCCAACTAAAGTAGATGTGGCTGTTTTTGAAATCTATGTAAGTGAGATTTTACTAGATTTACTCATTGATGTCTATCTTCTTTCCGTTAGTAGTATTTTTATGAAATTTAATCACATTATTTTTAAAAAACTATAGTTAAAAAAGAGTAAATTTACTATTGATAATCTATCCTAACAATGATTCAGTTTTTCCAGTGTTTATATTACAAATAACGAACATTCTTGTACATTTATTGTATATTTGTGCGTGTGCTATTGTTGAATATTTCACAGCAGAGAAATTATAGAATTATTTAGTATATGATTGCTCATTTTTAGTAAACCATATTCCAAAATGGATTGACTAGTTTATGTCTTCACCAGCAAAAGAAGAGTTGCTCATTGCTTCCTTTCCTCACTCACACGTTTTTACTCTCAGTCTTTTTATGATTACCCAGACTAGTGTGTGCCTATTAGTATTTCATGGTGGATAATTCTTATTTCCCTGATTGCTAATAAAATAAGGACTTTTTTATAGGTTGAACTGCCAAGTGCCCATCTTCTTTTTGAAAGATGACCATTGAAGTTTCTTGCCCATTTTTAAGTTAGGTTACCTGTTTTTGTAAGAATATTTCTATATTTTTAATGTACATCACTTTCAATTTATGTGTTTCAAATATGTTTTCTATTCTATGGTATTTTTTCTCCCTCTTTTTTGATAATAGGACCTTTCTAATTTCTTTTTTGCCAGATGTAACAATACCTTTACTTATTTACTGTTTTTGTCTTATTTTAAAAAACCCTTCCACACACCAAATTCTTGAATGTATTTTTTCTACTTTATTTTATAAACATTTTATTGTTTAGGCTTTTATAGTTTAATCTACAATACAACTGGAACTGCTTCATGTATATTGTGGTGTGCATGTCAAATTTTTTTCATATTTATATAAAAATTATACCATACATTGAAAATATTATCTTTTCTTTACTATTTTTATAGAATCAACAATGTCATAAATCAAATGTCCATATATATGTTTATAATTGTTTCTAGTTCATTCTTTTTGTTCTATTGCATATATCTCTATTGTACTCCCAATATTATACTGTCTTAATTACTATAACTGTATAATAAGTCTTAATGTGGTGTTCCTTTTTTGTATTAAAATATACATATGTGGTCAGCTTTTTAATTATCACACTTTTTTGTACACATAAAAGTAAGGCCTGGGTTATTGATGAGGATTTCACTGAATCTGTAAGTTAACTTAAGATAAATTTTTATTTTTACAACAACTTGCCTTGAAAAACATGACCATGGTGCACTCCTTCATACATATAGGTCTTCATTCATTTCTTTCAAAAATGTTTTGTCATCTCACCAAACCCTTTCAACATCATACTGGAAGTCCTAAATATGCAGTAAGAAAAGAAAAAGAAAATAGAATATATCCAGATTAAGAAGAAGAAATAAAACTACGTTGGATAGTAGATGACATAATTGTTTATGTAGACAGTCTGAAAAAATCAATAAAAAATTCTTGAAACTAGTAAGTGATTATAGCAAGGTTGTCAGATACAAAATTAAAATACAAAAGTCTATCACTTTCCTATATACCAGCAATGAACAAGTAGAATGTGACATTAAAACTGCAATACTATTTACATTAGCACTCTCACAATTTAATACTTAGGCATGTCTAATAAAATATGTGGAATATCTATATAAGGAAAACTAAACTTGGATGAAGCGAATAATAGAAAAACTAAATAAATGGAGAGGTATCCATGTTCATGGATAGAAAAATTTAATATCACCAAAATGCAGCTCTTTCCCACTTTCTTTATTAATTCAAGGCAGCTCCAATCAAAGTCTCAACCTTTTACTTTCTGGATCGTGATAAATTGATTCTAAAATTTATCTGCCGAGGCAGAAGAGCCAGAAGAGCCAACACAATATTGTAGGAGAAGAACAAAGTCAGAAGACTGACACTATTTGACATCAAGACTTACTATAAAGCTACAGTAATTAAAACTGTATAATATTGGTGAAAGAAAAGGCAAGTGGATGAATGCAACATAATAGATAGCTTAGAAATAGACTTACATATATATAGCCAACTGACTTTTGACAAAGGAGCAAAGGAAATACAATGAACAGCTTTGGTTTGTTCATTTTAATTTCTGTAAAGTTTTCAATTGCGTAAATAAAACACATTGTTTTATGTATTCATTATAATGCCGATGGGGCATTTGGGTTGTTTCAAGTTTTAAAACGTAATAGTTTAAAACTTAAAAGTTCAAAATCTAATAGTTTTAAATGCAAAAGTTTTAAACATAGTTGTTTAAATGCAATATATAGTTTAAAAGGATAGTTTAAACTATTATGATAAAGTTATGTAGATTTTTGTTGATTTAGGGGCATAAATGCAAATATATATTGGGTGCATACCTAAGAATAAAATCGTAGGGTTGGTATTCAGTGTTAGTAGATTTTGACAAATAGATTTTCTAAGATAGGAGTCTT
The DNA here is from genome assembly GCF_028858775.2 of Pan troglodytes. Classification (NCBI taxonomy): domain Eukaryota; kingdom Metazoa; phylum Chordata; class Mammalia; order Primates; family Hominidae; genus Pan; species Pan troglodytes. The sequence continues at coordinate 26,799,253 of NC_072411.2, read as the reverse complement.
TATTTCTATCATCAGTAAAAGATAGTTTTTATAGCTCCATATCTTCATTAAATTTTCATATTACATAATTCATCAATGTTAGCAATTCTGCTGAGTTTTTATTATATCTCACTGTGGAATTAATTTTTGCCTCCCTGATTTTTAATAATAGAAAACATTCTTTTATGTATTTATTGACCATTTTGGTATCTGCTTTTGGGAAATATCTGTTGAAATTGTTCCTTTTCCTTTTGGTTTGTTGGGTTTTTTTATTGTTTTTTATGGTGCTTAATTATATATTCAATGTATGTACCCCACATTAATTATGTCTGTTTTAAATACATACTCTATGACTTGGCCTTTGCACTTTCCTAATTGTGCTTTCATTAAAAGTTTCTTATTTTAATGTAGGAAAATTTATCAATTACTTCCTTTTAGCATGAGTGTTCTTTATATCATGTTAAAGAAGTCTCTGTCTCCAAGGCATGAAGCTATTATCCTATGTTATTTTGTAAATAATTTATTGTATTTTTTATTTCATAATTAAATATACAGTCCCTCTGGAATTTATTTATATGTATGGCAGGAAGTAGATTGTCAATGGCTGTTTTTTTAATACAGATTTGCAAGAGACTCCACAACATTTATTGAAAAAAGAAAATTTCAGTGTTTTTCAATGTATCTTGATAACGACTTTTGATTTTTTTGTGTAGAGGATTAGCACAACTTTTATTTATTCTTAGGTATTTAGTGCTTTTCATTAATTTAAATATTTTTATTTTCTAAATCTCAGCTTCTAATTGTTGCTGAAATACAGATATGTGGTTGACTTTTAATCAGGTAACATTTAAAAATTCACTTGTTATGTCAACTAATATGTGTCTTTTTTTTTTTTTAACAACCTCTCTTTTTTTTTTTTTAACAACCTAGTTACTCAAAATGTTGGTGGTTTTATTATTTCATGCCTGATTGCACTCATTAGAACACTCTTAGCATAATAGTGAATAGAACCTGAGAGTGTAATTGTTTTATAGTCTTCCAGACTCAGAGAGAAAACCATAGTATTTCACCTTGAAGTAATATGCTTGCTCTAAGTGTTACCTGGTATCAGATTTAAGAAAATTGTGTCCTTCTTAGTTTAAAATTCTTCAAAATGTATTTTGTATGTATTAAATGTCTTTGCATCTATTAATACTTTATCCTTTATTTTATTATGTGATATATATTGCAATAATTTTAAATAAATATTTTCTTATTAAACTACATAAGCAAAGAAAAGTGCACAAATCATAAATGTACAGGTTAATTAATTTTTCGTTATTTTCAGTTTTGTTTCACATGTGTTAACTTTTGTATTAGATATTTACCTAGTAGTGGAGTTCCTGGATTATATGTACCTTTCTCATGAGTTTTTCTTGAAAGTTCTGTTTAACTTGTAACATCATCTCACTCTCAGTAGCCTTTTTCAGGTTTGACAAACGCCTCCAAACTTAAAGAGATTCCAAATAATGGCGTATCTCTCCATTTCTCTTTTCCTGAATTCTATGCAGTAATATTTGTCTATATTTATATATTTATTTACTTAATTATTTACTTAGTATAGTTTTTCCAAGTGTCCTCATCACAAGTTTCGGGTCAGTTTATGTAGTAAGCTACCAGAGGCATCTGACAGACCATTTGTTGACTAAATTAGTGAACTGCCTATCTGGTCTTTAATGTTAAATTCAAAAGATTTGGTTCATCACAACCAGTAAATTACCTTTGTAACAACTGTATTTCAGATTATTTCTGACTCCTTTTAAAACAAGATCTAAAGTCCCACGCTATCATTAATTAATAAGGCAATCAGTCAGAAAACAGAAACTACTTTAGAACTGTCTTACATGTGCTAGAATACTATTAATTAATTTGGGAAAAAACAGTGAAGTTAAAATTTATACGTGCTGACTAATTTAAAGTCTTTAGCTCATGATTTTATTTTTGAAAAGTAGATTTCTTTTGACAAGTTTTCATTTGCAATAATGAGCAGATAAACCAAAAAATGGTAAAGATATTTAGAAGATGAGTACAAATGTCATAGAACTTGATAGTTTTGTGTGCATGTTTATTCATATTTATGTATGTAGCTTTTTCAGGAGTAAATCAGCTGTTAAAAATTTATGCATCTAGCCCAAAGATATAAGAATCCATGCATAAATAAATAAGACTTTGAATACATTTCACAGAGAAAGAAAGCACCAAAGATAAGGAACTATTTAAATCTGTTTAACTATTTGAAATGAGAATTATTTGGTATTCTAATTATGAAGAGATGCTCCATTTAAAAAATAAGTTTACTTAGGGATTTTAAGGTCTGCTGTAGTAACCAGAATACAATGTAATTTGTTGCTGTTATTGGCTCACAGATACAATGAAACATCTGATAGGGAGTTTGAAAGAACAGAAATCAATTGAAAGCATAATGTAAAGGCATTTAAAAAATCCTAATGCAATTCTCAGCCAGCTTTTTTTGTTGTTCGTATGTGTGTTTACTTATTCATTCATTCATTGTATATAGTAATATATTTCCATGTTGCAATATTGAACCATGCTTACTATACGTCTTTTGTGGTATCTGGTGAATTATTTCTATACTCTCACTAAGAAACAAGGAAGGCTTTATCACGGTGTTTAATTTTATGCTAATCATTGAATCATCTGTGTAAGGATTTATTTAACAAATATGCTGATTTATCACAATGTTACCTTCTTTACTGTAGAAAGTAAAGAGTTTCCTTTTCAAAGTTCCCCTTCTTGTTAAAGAATAAATCATAAGTGTTAGAAATAATAGTTTCTTTTAAAGACGAACTTTCTTCAAGCTTCCTTGCTTTGTGCTAATAACTCTTTGCTAAGCCCTATCCTATGTAACTGTTGGACATGCTCACAGGTACATTCCAGCTCACAGCCTATGCCCCTTCCTTATTTGGAAATGTTACTGCTTCCTTAAACCTTTCATAAGCAACTTCTTTGCTCTTCCTTGCACTTACCTATTTAGGAAAGTTTTAGGATATTAGCAAATTCGGTGTCAGTTTGAGAGTGTGAGGTCCCGCTGTAGCCAATGGATGCAGGACACAGCAGTAAGGACTACCCAAATGTGTAAGAGATAAATACATCTGCTTTTCCTTTGTTCAGGTGTGCTCTCGCCATTGTTCCATCTGCAATTGAGCACCCTTTCTGCTGAAAGCAAAGATGGCCTTGCTGAGAGATCTTTTGTCTCCGTGCTGACTTTTTTTTGCAGCACCCATTATCTATTTCTAACAATTTTGATATTTCTAACATTTATCATAGTTTACACAGAAACTTCACAATGGAGTGTAAGTGGCAGGGATTTTGTCACTCTAATCTCAAGTTTGACTCTTTTGACTGTGGAGATTTCTTAAGTTTTCTGTTCCTCAGGAATTATCACCTGATGGGGTGTTGTAGAATAAAACATGTCAGTACAAATGCTTGTTCTCTCTGCTTCTCACTGCGTCAAGAATCAATTCTTAGTCTAAAATACGTGGCCCTTTATTATATTCTATAATGAAGTTTTCTAATTATTTCCTGTTGCTCTTGTTACCCAAATTATTTTGACTTCTTTCAAAAATTAAAATGGTATTATAAAAAAGGAGTGTTGGATTTAAACTCAGAAAGACCAAAAATAGAATTTTCCCTCTAATACTTCTTAACTGTTGGATCTTAGGCAAGTTACTTCATCTTTCTAGTTTCATTTTCCTCATCTGTGAGATGGAGTTAAAAATGTCCACCAAATGGAATGGTTACAAGAATTAAATGAGACACTATATGAAAACTCATTAGCTGAGTTCCTGGCAGAATGTATGAATTCCATGAGTCCTCTATTTTTCCCTGCCTTTCTTTCTTGAGAGCAGGCATTATATATTTTTTCCTAAAACATTCCATTCCCCACTGCACTTATTGTCTAGCGTGGATTGGGTCTATGGCTGATCAGAAAGAGTACTTGGTGTTTCAAACACAACTTGATAGTCAACATGCTTCTTCCCTGATATTGCCTTCATCTTTTTTTCCACACATATGTTGTGAGTGCCTGCTGTACACCAGGCATGCTCCTGGCAGCTTGCTGAAACCACTGTAAGAAACAGCAACTATTAAGACACTGCTTTGCCAGAACTTGAGGGTTAATTGATTAATCAGATAAGATAAAAAGAGAACAATAAAGTCATAAAGGTGAGGATGGCAGTGAACAGCCTTCAAATAGCTATGTGTTATAGTCCTCCTTATTACCCACATCCCAGTCAGTGTCTTATCCTTCATGAGGGGGATCCTTTTCCTTTCGGTCACAGCATCAAAAAATATTTGGTGTCTTTGGGGCATCATTGTTTGAAAAGAGGCATGGGGAGAGAGAAAGTCCTCAGACTGGTGTACAAGGCTGTTTCTGGACGAGCTTCCTACCCTTCCTACATAACCTTAGTATCATGTACCCACCTACACATACACACATCCTGAGCTCTGTCCACAGAAACTACCCAATGTTATTATTCTGTGTGTGTGTCTTCATATGTGCATATGGATAACGGGACGACTAAACACTCATTTGAATCACTTATATGCCAAGTGGTTTAAAAATACCAGGTATTTGACTGACAGATGCACTTTTTATTTGCTCATTGATGACATTCAGACCCAGAATTGAAGAATCATACATAAACAAGTTGGAAATTATGCCCATATTGGTCTCTGGGAACTTTCTACTCAGCCCCAACATAGTTCTAATTAAGTTAAAATAATCACGTGGGCTATGTTTCAAAGACAGAGAGAGAGCACTCCCCTCTGAGAATTTATGTTAAAGTCAGTTATTATGAACTAAATTTGAAATCCAAAAAAAGATACTCAGTATTCTGTATTTAAATCCAAACCTGCATTATCATATTATTTTTTATTCAGCTTGTATTATGAATATTTGTTAAAGGCTTTTGTTTCCAACCCTTCTCATAATATATTAAGGTGGTTTCATCTCAGTCATTTTCTGAAATTGGATATTGTATCATGACAATTCCATGTGCATGTTAATTGAGAAGTTATTGAAAATAAAATTAAAACTAATGGCAGGCATTGTTATTACCATTGTTATTATCATTATTATTACACAGCTGTGTTTGGATATAATTTGATCTTTTCAATAGCTCTGTGAGGTAGAAAAGACAGTATTATAATCAAGAATTTATAAACGGCATCTAGTGCCTAGCTGAGGATATTTATCCGTTGGGTAAATAGTTATGTAGCTATTTTGTGCCAGGATTGGAATGAGGTCTCCCAACCTTTGACCTGGTTTTCTTCATTGATCATAGACTTCATTTTATTTTTTTTCCCACTGTAAGAATCAAAGTATTTAAGTGCCACCTACAGCAAATTCAGCCCTAGAAGGTTTTGGGCTAAAGCACACATGCAGACATTTCCTTAAAGGTAGCTTTTAAAGAACACAGTATTTCCTTTGCCCCCTTCAAAAATTAAGATTGTCTTTCTAGCCTATTTTCCATTGTGGTTGTGTCTTTCTTAGCTTTGGAAAGATTCTGCTAATTTTCCCTTCTGGTCAACTACTTTGCCCAATATTTTATCTATTTAGAAGAGAAAAAATGTCACCTCATTTGGCATATGGAAATAGAGAACTCTTTAGTTTCTCATCTGAGCAGGGAGATAATGGCTTTAAGCAAATGCTTGGGTATTTTGCACAAGGGTGTACTGCCTTCCTTATGGTCTCATCTTCTATCGGCACCTGCCTCTGATTCTTTAGGCTCCCGCGTTTCCTTCCATCCTTTCTTCCGCTTGGAAAGCTGATGGGATTGGGGATATGTGTTTCCTGCCCAGGTCTTCTGGCAGTGATTAGATAATCTTATCTACTTTGGAAAGATAAGCAAACAAATAAAAAACTTGGAAACAAACCTTTGACAGCCTCTCATGATAAGAGCATGCCCATCTTTCTACCCTCACACCCCACTTGCATATACTCAGATTCTTTTCTTGGGTAGCATGGGCCGTTGACGAAGGTCTGTACCTTTCATTAAACCTGTGTGTAAGTCCCATTATTACATTATCATTTATTTTGCCTCATAGCTTCCAATGTTGAGGAAGACATTACTTATCCGTGCCTTGGTAGAAGACACGTTTCTTTCTCTCTGTGTGCTATTTGAATGGGCTGTTTGTTGTGGCTCATCTTCAGTTGGGGCTCTTTCTAGACACTTTCTCTGTGGCCTCCAGCTCTGAGGTCTAGAGTCACATCCAGAGTTTCTGAGAGATAAGGTAATGGATAAATTTCAAAGTAAGTAAATAAATGCAAATAAAAATGAAAGTACTGCTTGCTGAGCTGCTTTGCAGAGGTTCCACAGATGCTCTGCACATTTCTCTGAGTTAGGCTCTACTTCATGAACTGAAGATCCTAAGGCCTAGAGAAATGAAGATATTAAGCCAAGTGACAAGTCAGTGAAATATCTCTGTATTTCACCCCAGCTCTCTTTTGCACCAAAGTGTCATCTCTTTCTGCTCCACTATATCACCCTGAATACACACAGGAAAAAAGGCATAATGAGAAATGGATGCATTGTTAAGACAATATATCTCCAGTGAAGAAGAAGAAAATTCCAGATCTCAAACCCAAGTTTTGCCATTACTACCTGTATCCTCAGTCAAATTTTGTAATCTCTAAGGACCTCAGTGTTTTCAACTCTAAAATGAGTCTAGCAATGCCTTCCTGAAAGGGCTGTTGTGATGATAAAATGTGAATAAAAACACTTTCACTACCTGGAAAGTGCAATGAGGGCTAAGACACTTGAAATGTCTTTGAAATGCATGTTATTCATCTTAAAACTGAAATAATTGCCAGTTACTATCTGCATGGTCTCATCCAGTTCTTAGACTTCATGATTCTATCTTGATTGTGATCTTTATATTTGATCCTTTTACTGTTGTCTGATTCTGTAAGTGCTTAATTCATCCTAACCCAAACAAAAGTGCATTGTTGTAGCATGTACAAGTATATCCACCACCATTCAGATGAAAGTTCAGCCAGAATACAAAGATATGCCCTTGGGCAGTGGCTCCTACCAAATCTGAGACATGTGCAGCGACAGGAAGCACCACTCACACATTACTCATACCAGTGCCAGGTATGAGAGCAGGACTAGGAGGCCATAAGGATTTTATGGCAGCCCTGGGCCATGCGAGTGCATAAGAGGTCCGTACTCTAGAGGTGCAATAGCACAGCCAATAGCATGGCAACCTCTGGAGTCCCACTGTCTGAGTTCAAGTCCTGTGTGACCACTTTCTAATTGTGTGGCAAGTTACTTCTACGCACAACTGTCCCATGTGTACAATGAGAATAATAGCTTCAACCTTTCAGGGTTTTGACAAAGATTAAATGACCTAATAAGTATTTAGCACTTAGAAAAATATCTCACAAATAATATAAATTAGATATATTTCTTGCTTGATTCTCAAAATAATCCTGGGTAATAGGAATTGTAATAAGCAAATGAAGGTTTGATAGGTAAAACAATTTTCCCTATATTATACCTCCAGTAAGGAGATGCATCTGGTATTCAAGCCCTGATTGTCTGGACTTAAAGCCTGGGCATCTCTAATTTAACACAACACTATCTGTGTCCAGTGAAATGATTATGTGTATGCAACTATAAGCCTGGAAAAGCAAATCTGCAATGACAGGTGTGTTACTCCAAAAAATTTTTCAGAGTAAAATGTCAACACTAAGAAGTATACCTGCTAAAACTTAGAGATGCTTGAGGGACAACAAATCTTGGGGCAGAACACAGCCACAGAAAATAATGATTTAACAAGTTTTCTAACTATCAGGGAGCAAAATAATATAAACACTTAACTGCTAATGGCAATGATTGTAAAATCAATGGAGTATTTCATGAGATTTAGTGCGATGCCTACGAAATGGGGGTTATGTTTTCTCAACTTTTGAAAGTGAGCTGAAAATAAAATTGCACATCATTTTATAATTAAAGACTTTGAGGGCCTCTAAAAATTTGTATGCTCACCCCTTAGTTATGTTACTGTATTGCCTGTTGTCAATGAAAAATCAAATGGCTTTAGCAGTAGTAAATTATCAAGGTATAACAATTTAATATTCAGTGTGATGAATGAGGCCCCAAATTAAACAAAAAAATCACACTGAATTCAAGGTCATCTAAGAGAAAATCTACCAGCTAATGTTAGGTACAGAGGCAAGTAACCTAACATTGACTAAGTATCACTATTTAATGTTCCAGGCTCTGTCGTGGGTGTTTTAAATGGCTACTTCATATCATCCTCATAACAGACCTAGGAGACCTAATTTATTAACAGGTAAATAGTAACAGAACTATGTTTGAAAAACTGGTCACTATAACATGTCCTTCTTATCGTTTTTGTTTTTCCCACCTTTCCTCTTGGACCCTCTGTTTTTCCTTCTTTCTCTTCTTTCTTTTTTGATTCCCACTTTCCCCAAATAATTTAACCAACATTTACTGAACATGGATTACATATGGGACACTGGATTAGTTGATAAAGATTGAATGGGGAGTGAAATCCTCTCTGGACCATTTCAGTGGAGCTGAACCTGAAGTGGAGGAAATGAACATAAACTATTACACCCATGAAGGTAAAATGACACCTAAGATAAGTGCCGTGAAAGAAAGAATATGATTCCACAGCAAAAAGGAATATGCAGTTAAAGAAGTCATCCTTAGGAAATGATACTTTAACTGCTACGTAGAAAGTGAGCAAATTACCTAGGATAATGGATGAATGTGTGAGGGCTTGAGAAGTATTCAAGGTAATTGAATTGTACCTGAAGAGGCCAATGACCTCGGTGAGTGGATTACTGGGATACAGAAGCAGGACAGGAAGGCTGAAGCACAAAGACCTAAGGTGGGTAGTGAAAGATGAAGCTGAGTACGAGAGCCTTCTGAGGTTCCTTTTAAAAATGTAATTTCATTGTGGTTTTGATTTGCATTTCTCTGATGGCCAGTGATGAAAAAAAAAAAAAGAAAAGAAAACTGCACTTGTAACCTCTAAATCTATAAAAATAAGAAAATTTTAAAATTAAAAAATAAATAAAAATGTAATTTCATTTTATTGTCCCCAGGATAAATATTTTATTTTATCTTAAGAAAAATAAAAAACAATAATACATCAGTGTTTCAAAAAGTTGAATATGATGGCTAATAAAAAAAAAGGATAGATAATTTGGGCGGGGGAGGAGAATAGGAATGAAGAAAATGTATGTGGTACTACCAAAAAGAAAAGGGAAATTACCATGCCCTGAGCAAGAAGAAATAATGTCTATAACTATAGAAGTAGAGGGGTGGTAGTGAAGATAAAGGGAAAATTCTTAAAAGAATATCCTTTATGTGAACTCTGTTATTTCTAGGTATTAGCAATTTTCTTCCCAAATGTGATTAAAATACTCCTATTAGTTAGGATAAGTAGTATCTGAGATTGTCACTAAATGTCCACGGGGGGGCTTAACTCAGTCAATGAACCCAGTGGATTGGGAAAAAAAATATCACTGGGAGGAATATGAGGACACAACGGTAGTCACAGCATAAGTGTCATAGCTTATACAAACATTAACTCAAAATTGATCATGGACTTAACCATAAATCATAAAACTATAACACTTTTAGGAAAGAACATAGAAGAAAGTTTTTGAAATTTAGCATTAGGTAAAAAGTTCTCAGACTTCACACCAAAAGTGTGACCATAAAAAGAGAAATTGATAAATTGGACTTTATTAAAATTAAAAAATTTTTTGTGTTATGCAAGTTCCTGTTAAAGGGATGAAGTAAACCTACAGACTAGAATACAATAGTGTGGCCAGGCGCAGTGGCTTGTGCCAGGCACAATGGCTAATCCCAGCACTTTGGGAAGTTGAGTCGGGTGAATCACAAGGTCAGGAGTTCAAGACCAACCTAGCCAACATGGTGAAACCCTGTCTCTACTAAAAATACAAAAATTAGCCGGGCGTGGGGATGCACACCTGTAATCCCAGCTATTTGAGAGGCTGAGACAGGAGAATCTCTTGAACCTGGGAGGCAGAGGTTGTGGTAAGCTGAGATGGCTTCACTGCACTCCAGCCTGGGAGACAGAGCAAGACTCCATCTCAAAAAAAAAAAAGTACAATAGTGCTTATCTAATAAAAGACTAGTGTGTAGAATCAATAACTCACAAAATTCAACATTAAAAAGCAATCAAATTAGAAAATACAAAAAAGACATGAAGAGTCACTTCACCAAAGAGAATATATAGGTGGAAAATAATCCCATGGAATGATCATCAGTCATCAGGGGAAAAAAAAAAGAACTGATTAAAACCACAATGAGATATCATGACACACCTATAAGAATGGTTAAGTTGAAAATTAATGGCAGCACCAAGCATCCAGGGATAACTTATGCTTCATCTATTGCTGGTGAAAATGTGAAATGGCAGAGCAACCCTAAAAGGCAGTTTGACAGTATCTTACAAAAATCAACATGCAGCTTCATAAAATCCAACAGTTGTATTCTTGGGAATTATTACCAGAGAAATAAAAACTTACACTCACACACAAAAAAACTGTTTATAGAATCTTTATTCACAATAGCAAAAAATGGGAAACAACACTGATACCTTTAATAGGTAAATGGCTAACAAATGGGTATGTTCATAACAAGGAATATTACTCAGAAATAAAAGGAAGTGAGCTACTAATACAAGCAACAACCTGCAGGATTCTCAAGAGAATTACGCTGAGTTTTTTTTAAAAAGCCAAAAAGGTTACAAACTATATTATTCCACTTATATAATGTTCTTAAAATGGCAAAATTATAGAAATGGAGAAGATTAGTGGTTACTAGAAGATTGAGTGGCATGTTTAAGCAAGAAGGAAGTGATGCAGATATAGAAGAGCAACATGAGGAATCCTTGTGGCGATGAAAATATTCTGTTTGTTGACTCTGTCAACGTTACCATTGGGAGCATGATGGTATACTATAGTTTTGCAAGATGTTAACATTGAGAAAACAGGATAAAGTGCTAATGGGATACTTACATTATTTTTCTACCTGCATGTGAATTGACAATTCTATCAAAATAAAGCATTCAATTAAAATAATAATTTCTCATAGAAACAAAGAGTAGAATGGTGGTGGGGTGAGATCCCAGAGATAGTCAAAGCATACAAAATTGCAGTTAAATAGGAGACATAAGTTTAGTAGCTGACGTACACATGGTGACTATAGTTAATAACAATGTATTGTAGTTTTAAAAATTTATTGGAGTAAAAGAAAAGAACAATTGAAATACATTTCTATACATCTGAAAAATATCTGTGATATATTAATAAATAAAAGAAGTAAATTGCAAAGTAATACAAATAATGAGACTCAATTTCTGATCTAAAGAAAAAGACAGAAAACAAAAAATTATATGTGTACATATTTGTATAAGCGGACACACCCCAGACTATTGACACTGGTTTCCTCAGGGATAAACTTATTAAGGAAAGGACTACTATTTTTCTTTATATATTTTTATATGGCTTAAATTATTAAAATAAACATCTATAGTTTTGTGATTAAGGAAAATATGAAAGATCATATTTTTGGAGAAAAAAATCCTAGCGTTTATAACACATAAAATGAATCATGTTTTTACTAAGTCTGGGTGTGTGCAAGCAAGTGTAGGGGCCTGCATAGAAGGTGGCCACCTTCTGTTGGGGTTTTCTGCCTCCTGCGTAATTAGCTCCAGCTGCTGATGTACTTTACAGAGTCCCTGCAATTCTATGCGTCATGGTTTGAAAACCACTGCACTACACAGTATCAAATATATTGTCAATGTCTAAGATTATTGAACAGATGGGAAGTCCAAAGTCAATGGGAAGATCTCCATGGTCTCAGGCTGCACATGACATTCAGAATGACCTCTCTAGTCTTGCTCCACTAGTGACTGTTCACTTACCCCATATACATGTCCACGTGGTCTCTTATACTTTTGTAAAAGTATAACCTAGGTCAAGGTCATCCTTATGAAAGTTGGGTGCCCTAGCCTGGATATAGGCTTTCTCTGGGAATACCATGTAACCACTCACCCTGTCAGCATTGCTGACCCTGTGGGGCCTACACTCTTTTTGGTAGTCCTGATCCTAAAGTGACTTCTACAGCAAGTTAATTACTCCCAAGTTCACAATTGTCTTCTAGATTCAGGGAAGGCTGCCATTCAAGATGCTACTCATTTCCCACTGAGACTCACAAATTTAATTGCACAAGTTCATTATACATTACTCATTTAAAAGATAGCTATGTGTTTAGGTCCGTGTGTGTGTGTGTGTGTGTGTGTGTGTGTTCCCCTAATATATACACATGTATCTTCATCTATTACTATTTTTATTTCTATATCTGCATCTATATAAACACATATGTACATACACATACGCGTGCGCACACACACACACACACACACACATATATATATCTTTTAGAAGTTTTAGATTCTGAAGGCAAATGAAATAAATCCTTTCCATAGTAAAAAAAAAATTGTTTATTTCTAGTATGGTTTTCTCAAGTAAAATCCATTTCATCTAACTTCCATTGCTTTCTGGAGATGGCCTTGTTGCAAAGGGGAAAAAGACACAAACAAATATACACACAGCAACAGCAAGGCAATCCTTTCCTGTTCCACACATGATTAAAAACATAATACATTTTCCATTCTGTGACACTATCAACTTTTCTCCAGCCGTGTTTAATCCCATGACCTTGAAAGGCTTCAGTCATAATAGAATGAAAGGAGGAGGAATGTGGGGTTTGATCTCGCAAGTGGAAAGAGTCTCCTATTTTGAGCCGGAGCTCCTATTTTGATCCAGAATTCTGAAAACGAATTAATCTTTTCACTCACTGAAGAGGCAAAAGACCCTTGGCTGCCCAAAGATGCTCAGAGATGAGTGTCTTTGACAAGGGCAGAGCCTGGGTCTTTACGTTAGTGATTGGCAATAAGAAAAGAAAGAAATATTGGGGCAAATGGAGGGCAGAATGCTTCAAAATCTCAGAAAGATAGAGTAGAAAACGGAAAATGTATCCCTTGGTCTTAATGGCTCAGCATGAACCAAAACACCTATTTGGAATGTGTAGAAGACATTGTACAGTTTCAAGAGTTCACAGAAATTCTTTCAAATGTTCTCCCACTAAAACAAATTAACACCTTTTTAGTGTTGGGAAAAGGTAGGGAGAAAAAATATTCTTAATCCTATCATCAAAAACAATGTGTTAACATTTAAGGTTATTTCCTTATAGAGTTTCTCTATACTCCATATATGTACTGTATAATTATGATAATTCTGGTTTAAAGCCATTTTTCCTATTTATTAAAGCTAAATACTTCCTCTATACTATAACAAGTTCTTGTTATAGTAGACTACATGGGAACAAGGAATATGGTTTTGAGTCTGAGTCTTTCACATGTACATCTTATCTGATTTAGACAAAATTCTAATTAAATTGATTTCATTTTTCTCATTTTAAAATAGTAGCTTGAGTAATACATTCCTTATAGGATTATTGAGATGCTCAAATAATAAAATATATAAATAATTACATAAAAATCATCATATGTTTATGACAATTTATGGTACATAGTAGTCAATAAAAATTAGCTAAAAATAATAACATGATTTGATACTCCTATTTTAGTTTATTCTATGACCGCCTAATAATTTAGTTAACCAAATAGCTATTGTTAGACTTTTAAATTATAGCAAATCTTTACTTTTAAAAACTGTCAAGATACTATGGATCACTTGACTTGTATTTTTTTTTTTAAAGCCTTATCCACCATGATCAAGTGGGCTTCATCCCTGGGATGCAAGGCTGGTTCAACATATGCAAATCAATAAATGTAATCCAGCATATAAACAGAACCAAAGACAAAAACCACATGATTATCTCAATAGATGCAGAAAAGGCCTTTGACAAAATTCAACACTTCATGCTAAAAACTCTCAATAAATTAGGTATTGATGGGACGTATCTCAAAATAATAAGAGCTATCTATGACAAACCCACAGCCAATATCATACTGAATGGGCAAAAACTGGAAGCATTCCCTTTGAAAACTGGCACAAGACAGGGATGCCCTCTCTCACCACTCCTATTCAACATAGTGTTGGAAGTTCTGGCCAGGGCAATTAGGCAGGAGAAGGAAATAAAGGGTATTCAATTGACTTGCATTTTTAATTATTATTTATTTAGGATAGTTTCCCAGAAGTAAGATTGTCGTGCTAGCAGTTATTCTCTTTTTAATTGTTCTTGATACATATGAATTTTGTTTTCATTAGGAATTTACCAATCAATTTTTTATGTCAACAACATATGAGCATGTATATCTCTTAAATACATTTTCAAGGACATAGTTTTATATTTATTTCTCTCAAATCAATACTTCATCATTGAAAATTAAGTCATTGTTTTTGTTATTCTAATTTAATGTTTTCAAATTTTATTAGTTATATATCAATTATATATTATATAATTTTACTTGTTAATCAATTATATATTACTTATTAATTATATATTAATTTTAGTTATTAACTATATATTACACATTTTTGAAATATTAAGTATCAAATGTCCTTATCTTTTTATAAAAAATAAATATTCCATTTGAAGGTCAATCATTATTTCATATTTACACTGTTTATTTATAAATACTACCTAATCAATACTTTATGAACTTTAAAAAATTTCTTACAGGTGAACAAAATAAATGTAGACATATTTATTCTTGCTTACTTATTTATGTGTGTTGGGCTGCCAGAGGTATGTTTATGAAGGGCATCATAAATTGCTAAATTTACTTAACAAATAATTAAGCTTACTTGTCAAATGACTCATAACACAATTTGATCAAGTTCCATGGCTAAAATTATGTTATGACAAAACACTACAATAAGGGGCTGGTTGGTTCTTAAGTATGTTAGATTTTAAAGGAAAAAGACTTCTATTTTTATGGTATCTGTTGACTTCTAAAATTATTGTGGTGTCATCATTCTCCTTTCCACCTCTGTGAATTCATCCATGCCATTTCCTCTGCCTGAACTGTCCTCCCAACAAAATCCTGCTCACCCTTTAAAACATACCTCTGACAGCTCCTTCTCTGGGCAAGTCGCATGAGCCTCTCCTCTCAAGGTATATAGGTACACTCTACACTGCCACTCAGCACATACCTATCATAACATATGCGTGGTTTTGGAATTACTTAATTTAGATTCTCATTTCCCATATTATCCTGCCAGATTCTTGAGGGTAGTAATTGTCTCATTCGTCTACCAGATCAATGTTTGGCTTTAAAAAGGTGCTTTGTAAATATTAACATGGCTTCATCTTAAGGAAACTATATTGGTCTCTCGAAGTATGTGCCCATGTGTGAAGCCCAGTGTCCTCTGGTCAACATTTCTCCAATTACATTCTCTAAGATTATGGACTCTTATGGTGCTCTTCCCTTCTAGGGCCCATCAAGGCAAATTGGCATATTCTCCTGATGTTTTGTCCACTGTATCCCACAGGTCATTAGGTGAATTTGTGTTATTTTTTCACTTGTCTAAAAGTGCTTATTAAGTATAGTCCAGAGTTATATGGAGATTTTTTACCATTCAAGGATGGATGCTAGTGGGTATACTGAGAGCCCAAAGGAAAATAGTAATATAAGATCTTTGCTGTAAGCTGGAGTCAAAATTTCATTGGCGATGTTGATGCTCCCGTGTCTGCTAATATCTTTGTCAAATACCATATGATGTAAATTGTTTGATCATGGTGAGAGGGTTTAGGGGAAGGGGTAGAAACATGCTGAAATAGAAGAATATTACAAAATGTTGCAGTTGGAGAACAATTTCTAAATTAACTTGATCTATATTTTCTTTTTAGTTAGGCCTGATGCAAACACATTTTTCACGACTCCACTGGAAATCATGTTGCTAATTAAAACTCCTGTGCTATTGGAAACCCAGAATTGTCCTTTTCACTGTATACTACACAAAACCCCAGGTGCAATAGCAATGCAAATATTGCTCTGGGAGAGATAATAGTTTGTTGAATGAATGAGTGATCTAGTAAATTACTGAGCTGCTAAAAACAGTAATTAACTGTGGATACACATGATAAATTTTATTTCTACCTCTCCCATTATATGCCTACATTTAGGATGGCATTTGTGCTGCAGAGCAGATACTCAATGAATGTTTTTATTTAGGGAATAAAATCATTTGCCATTGTATATGTGCACTTTTTAAGTCCTCTACCATTAGAAGAAAATCTCCATGAAGCCAGAAATCTATTTTGTAGTTTCTATTTTCTGGGAAGAATTTACTGAAGCACAGACTCACAGTGGGAGGCCAGTTATTCATTGACTGAGTGGATACTTGGATTTAAAAGAAAAGCATCAACGCTGGACTATGGCACAGGATGATAACAAATTCATCAATGTAACAATTTTGCTGATTTCTAATGGCTACCCGCCTATCACAGTTCCAATCAGATTGATGGTGTAATGAGCTAAATTTGCACCAAAATAACAGTTTGATTATTGAGTGGTTTTGTAAGCTAAGTTGACAGGAATGTAGTCATTAAATCCATTGTTTATCACTTGCTTTTTATTTATTTAATTGGAATAGGTTTCTTTTGAAGCCATTCGACAGATGTTTGATTACGATAAGATTTATTTTGGCTTGAAATGCTCAATTAAAGGGTCACTGATTATATCAGTCAGGGTTCAACTAAGGGAGCAGAAAAGTCAGACAGGTAGTCAGGAAGGGAGGGTCACAGGCAAGCTCAAAGCCACAAGCACAAGTTGAAGCTGTCATCCACACAGGAAGAGAAGCTCAGGAGCAGGACTGGAACCCCATGGGGATGGAGCAGGCTGCTATCCACAGGTGGAATCTCTTCCCCCTCCCAGGGAAGCCACAGTTTTGCCTTGGCACCTTTCAGCAGATTCAGTCTGAGCCATGCAGTTATCCAGGATAATCACCATAACTTAAAGGCAGCTAATTGGGGCCTTCATTACATCCGCATAATCCATTCACAGCAGCACTTACATTATTGTTTGACTGAATAACAGGATATGTAGCAGAGTCAAATTTACACGTTAAAAAAACCGTCACATCTTTCTCCACCAGGCCTAAGATTCCACTCCTCTACACAGAGACAGAAGGTCAGGGAACAATAGGAGAAGCATTTTGCCACACACACACACACACACACACACACACACACAAAATCCATTTCATGAAGTGTTCTCTATTCCACACAGGCAGGGAAGATCCTACCAAAATAAGCAAGCCCCTAGCTCACTAAATATTATTTGTCCCCTGCAGACTGGAGACTCCCCTTCCTTGCCTAGCAGCAGCAGGCAGCTCAAATATGGAAATGACTCCTGCCCTCCAGGAAGGAGGCCTCAGCTGCCAGCAAGGACCAGTGGGAGCCCCAGTTGTTTGAGATTGTTAAGTTTTTTCTAAAATTTATGTGAAAAGATGTGGGCCCTAAAATAGCTAAAATCATAAAAGATTAAAGTGGGAGGAATCACTCATTCAGCATCAATGCCTACTCTACAGCTGCAGTGATTATTTAGCCACACCAGTTTCGGTACCTTCTGTCCGTTATGCTCCCAAGCTGACCAAAGAGATAATTAAAAATAGTATATAAATCACTTCTGTCTTAGCAGTTGACTAATGTTGTATTTTTTAATACAAATATAATATTAAATGATTTCCAAGTTTTGTTAAATGTAATTTACTAATTGTTTCTGCAGTGGTGTCACCTTTCGAGGACAATATAGTCTCCTTTATAACGTTGTAATGAGACTTTTAAAAATATGAAAAATATTTGTTGATGTTTTAGGTGTGGCTCTGTGCTTCGTGATTTACATGCACCATCATTAAGTCCTACCACAGCTTATTGGCAAGTATTATTTATTCCATTTTACAGATGAAACTGGAGCTCAAGGTAGAAGTTAGATGAGTCAGAATTTGAATTAAGACATTTTGAGTAAAAACCCAAGCTCTGCCATTGTACAGACTCCATGCCCCCTTCACCAAAAAAAAAAAAAAGTCATTAATTACACATTTACATATTTTTCCTTTAAAAAATGTTACTTTGGGAAAATGCATTTGTTCATATATTTGAAACATTTTCAAATATCGAGCCCCCCTTTTGACAGGATTTTAGAGCCAGTATGCCAGCAGCAGGAATACAAACACAAACAAACGAAAACAGTTACTACTTTATAGTCACATTTCATTTTTATGAAATATGTTTCATCAACTTTGTAACCGGTCTTTTTCTCTAGTCTTCCTTCTAAATGTCATCTATTTCTCATATCAAACTCTTTCATAATATTTATCTGTTTAAGCAGGCATGCTACTGATTCTGAATGCAGTTGTAAACAGGAATTCCAAAATTAATTTTAGTTACAGAGGCATTTTGAAATAAGTGGATAACTGTTGTGTTTTTTTTCAATTTATACTGAAAATATTACAGTATTTAATATATTTAGGAAAGTAGAAAAACAAAACAATTTATGTATCATCACATCCCCTCAGTCCTAGAGTCAGGAAAATTGGCTTTTTATCTCAGTTCTGCTATTTAGTTGTAAGAAGTTCAGTGGCTTTGAGGAAAGAACCCAGAGATTCTTTTCTAATCCCCACTTTCCTAATTCTAGACATTCATGCCATAATTATAATGCCAGCCTTATGGGTTATTGTGGAATAAATGAGAATGTATGTGGCATGCTTTCATTGTTTGGACACTGTATCCTAGGATAGCCTATATTTCACACACATATTCTGTGTGGCTGCATTCATAATATGCACTGTTTTATGATGGGAGCTACCCATTTTCAAACATTTGTTATGAAGTTTTGTATAAAAAGTCACATGCATGGATGGATGTGAAAGAATTTTCATTTTGTTTAGTCTCACCAGGAATTTAAGAGTAATTCCCAAATTGCTTCCGGGCCTTGACTTTCTGTCATCCATTCAAATGACAAAACCTTTTCCTGGAAGAATGTGCTACACCTGCTGCAGGTATGACCACCACGTTTTTGGATTTATGTGCCACCTTTTGGCTTCTGAAGTTTGCTCATACTGAATAAATTCTGATCTAAGTTCTCTGCATTCCTGGAAAATGGTTCATAATTCAATGAAACTGTTATAGGTAAAGATGAAACAGAGAATTTAAGTGACATGTAGTAGATCTTGTGTTTGGTTAAATTCAGAACTAGAGTTTTATGTTCATAGAACATTTGTTTTTAGTGTCCTCCCATTTTCTCCCACCCCCCCATAAATGGACAGTGTTTAGATTGCTGTCATTTCATGAGATGAAGTGAGGGTGCTGCTGTTTTTCTGAGTCAAACCTCTGACCTTTCAGGGTGACGCTAAACACATTCTCATTTCACGTTTACAGCAATTATATTAGAGCTTCTTTACTCTTGAATTGCTCTTTCAAAGAGGACTTAATTCATTGTGTATTTTATAATGAATTTAATCAGTTACTTGAATAGCCAATATTCATTAGAAATAAATAATTAAATTAAAACACTATTATTTGTATATTATGTCATGATGTACCACCTTCACTCCTGTTTGACCTTGACAATGTAAATAAACCCATAAGATATATATTATTGTTTCTAATGTGTTATGTAAATGAGTGAGCATAGGCTCAGGAAATTTCAGTGCTTAGCCCAGAGAAAGAAGGTGACAATGCTGAATTTTAATTTCTGTGGCACAATTTTATGTTCCCTTTAAGGTACCGTAATATCATGTAACCTCCAATTAGGCAACATGAATGAGAAACTAAAGTTTTTTAATCTATTGTTTGATATATCTTATCACGGGCTTTTATATTTTCTCTCTTTTTATGTCACACAGCTCCAGTTATGCCCTTGATAAAATCAGTCAGAATTATTTGCTATACAAGAGTCATTCATTGATTTGTCCATCCTTTCTATAAGCATTTCCTGAACATCTATTATGAGCAAGATACCACATCGGATGCTAGATAAAAAGAACAGAGAAATAAAGTCTATTCTTAAAGGCAGCACAGTCAAGGGAGGTATGGACAAGTGAATAAAGTGTGACCGTCACTGTGATGAGGGCTATGCTAAAGGTAAGCACAGGTGCTTGTGAGAATGCATAAGAGAGAAAAGGAGAAAAGGAGAAAAGTCTTAATATCAATGTCAACTTTTTTTTAAGACTGCTTAACTCACAAACTAAATTAAGCAAACAAAACAAAGTGAGCCTCACAAAAGGAGAAAAATCTTAATATCAATGTTGACTTTTTTTTAAAGACCGCTTAACTCATAAACTAAATTAAGCAAACAAAACAAAGTGAGCCTCACAAAAGTATAATCTAATTTGGCATAAATTACATTTAAGAGTAAATCATTGAATAGAAACCTGAGTTACTCTAAGTTTTCTGAAAATGAAGATCACAGATTGCATGATAGGGCTTATTCTGTAACTTGAAAGAAGACTTTGTATTGTGAATGCATAGCTCGACAATGGGCTGTTGGTGCCAAGCAAGATAGCATAGGAAAGTGCAAATGCACAGGAATATTTATGCCAAATCCCATTGCTGATATATGCCTTTTAAAATGAATCCTTCAGGAAAATTCCATATTGGCTCTAAGGAAAACTTCCCTTAAACTTTGTCTTTGGTGCACTTTCCATACGCAACTATATTCTTTTGACAAGAAGATGAATGTTAATTTTTTTATCACAACAGTTTTTCTTATGCTTCATCTCCTGCTTGGAAACCTTTCTCTATATTTATCTAAATGTCCCCAACCCATAAAAGCTTAGTTTTAACAATCAACTAATATTGGGCAATTAGGTAATGTGCCAAGTACTTCAGTAGATGCTTGAATTAGAAAGGCAAGTAAGACAGTTTTGTCCTGTTCCTCACAGAACTTTTTTTTTGTGTGGTGGATTTAAACATGGCACTTATTTCACAGATATCTGATTACAACTTTGGTAAGTGCTGCGGAGAAGGTGAGGGTATAATGAGAGGGTGCTAATATATAATTGAGAATTATGGACAAATGCCATAAAAATAGTATTTGAACAGAGCTCTGAAATATAAATTTAGTTTAACTGAATTAAGAAGAAAAAAATATGTGATGAGGTCCCAGGGGCTGGTGAGTCCCTTGGAAGAACTCATTGAAAGCTATTGCTGCTGAATCACAGAAAGGAGACGGTGGTGCTTGTGGCTGACTCTAGGTTATACCAAATAAGGTAGACGCAAAGTTGTACATGATCTTCTTGATCAATATTAAGACTTTAAGAGTACTTATCAAAATTTAAGTTATTATTTTAAACACATTTATATTTTATAGACATATACTTGTTTATGGAGGTAAATACAAATTGAAAGGTTGATGTCACAAGACCAGACGAGAGAATATTTCTGTAAGGCAAGAGAAAAAATCTTATTCTAGGCTAGCATGTTACAGAGGAGATGGAAATAAATTGATAGAATTAAAACATATTAAACAAAAAAGCAGTAAATATTCATTGATGGAATATAAGAATAAACAAGAGATGAGTGAAAAGCATCTAATCTACTTGTTGGCTTGTGTGACTATGGGGGATAGAACACAGATAGCTAGAGAAAATAAGGTTAGAGATAAAGATCATGAGTTGAGTTTTCAGCATTGAGACTTTGATTACCTATACGAAAAGTCAAGATAGATGTATTGAGTAGAATTTCGAAGTATGGAACTAAGAAAGCAAGTCTGAATTAGGGATCCAAATGTGGGAACTGTAAGACAGAAATTTGAGCCATCAGGATGGAAAATGTACATATATGTACATTTGTACGTATATGTACCATTTGTACATATATGGCAGGAAGGGAAGAATATCTTTAAACAGAAAACCTTGAGAAGTGCTTATACATTTATCAATCCAGTAGAGGAGATTAAATTGGCAAATACAATAAATTAGGTATGCCTTAGCCCAACCAACTCCACTCAATCCAGATAATTTAAACTGAACATGAGATAACTCTGCTAACGCCTGCCCTTGACCTTGCCCAAACAATGTACTTAGTAAGTAAAGAACTTTTTTTCTTCATGTGCAAGGCTAATTCCAAGAACTGCCTCTCTCACGCCATCCTGGAATTATCCATCATCTCAGCAAATTAAAATATTTGAATACATATGAAGTTCATATGAGAAAATATATTATTTACAATAATGGAAGCCATGTTTCTTCTGCTTGAGAAATTCTCAAAAAGTACAAAACAAGAAGGTGAAATACCAGGGGAGTGAGCAACAAGTGGCTCAGGCTTAGACCCCTGGCAGTTACTTGGCCAGAATCCCTGCCCCTGTTTTCCCCTGCCCCATATCCAAGGTAGGAAGGAAATAAAGCTCTCTCCATCAGAGAAGGGAATTACAAACATATAAACAGGTAGGGTGAAAAAAAAATGAATTCTGTGACATTGGAGTGAAGTTGAACATATCAATATTAGCTCAGACTTAGGATAGAAGATAGATGATAGATGAGTAGATGGATAGATAGGTAGACAGACAGAGACACAGAGAGAGAGAGAGAGAAGAAAGATAGATGGTAGATTTTCTAATTCTGTCAGTTTAGAGGGCCTAGAAGCAATGAAATCCCTATATCAATGAACACATGCAGCACCCAGATTTTAGTTTTCTAATATTCTCCACTAAAGGGAACAACTGATCTTTTTGAGAAATAGCAAATTCCAGACTGTGTATGGGAAGTGTATATGAGTCTCAAATGTCTTCTTGTTCCAGAAGGTAGAAGATTGCTTAAAAAATGATGGGAACTTATTAGAAGGACAAAAGAACCTATTTAAATGACTTTTACTGGTCTAGTATGGGAGAAACTCATCATAAAATAAGTAATGGTAGTAATGAATCATAATCTATTGAATAAAATAATTCATTTGTCTAATACTGACATATATATACATATATATGTACGTACATAAATACATAAGATAATAAAGTTCTTCCTTATAGGAGAAAGGCAATTAATAAATGTAGAAGAAGAAATGGAATTTGAAAATCACTATTTGGCCACCATCATGGTAATAATTGCTTGAGTCAAGAATCATCAGTGGATCATTCTAATGGGTGGAAGTTTAAGCACTAACAGGATATTTCATGGTCTCAAAGTCCTCTTCCCACAAGATGTTTATAATAAAAAATAAAAAGCAGAAACTTCAGAGCAAAGAAGTCTGACAGACACTGCCAAAATCAGTCAAGCCAATATCATGTGTTTCCTAATACAATGCACTAAGAGAGGCACAATATCACTTCTGCAGCATCCTTGCCAAAAACACCTAATGATAGTTTTATTATGATGAAACAATGAACCACTTTCAAACTGAGGACATTTTATGAAATAATTTGTCAGAACTCTCAAAAATTATCAAATAAATGAAATATAAAAAGAGCTGTTAAGGACTTGGAGGACTGTTAGATTATAGAAAAGTAAAAAGACTTTACAGCTAAATGCAACAAATAAAGATGCAATATTTTTATTAAAAACGTTGAACAACTAGCAAAAATTGTGATAATGTCTATATATAATAGCATTATAGCAGTATTAAATTTTGATTTTAATTATTTTCCCCTAATCGTGAAATTTCTATTTTAGAAAATATAGACTAAAGTGCTTGGGGTGAAGAGAATATGTATTGAAAAAATACGTACATATATGAAGAAAAAAGAAAATGGTGTAAACTGTTAGCTCTTCGAAAATGAGTAAACAGTAAGGTAATTATTTGTGCTATTCTAACTATTTTTCTACAAGTCTGAAATTATATCAAAATGTTTTTTGAAAGAAAAAAATACGAGATAGATTTTTATGACTTGTATAGTTCCTGCTTATTGTAAATTTTTGAAATATAAAAGTGTATGTAAAAAAACAAATAAATGACCATTATCTCACCACTAAAGTATATTCATTGTTAAAACTTTAGTAATTACATTTTAGTCTTATATTCTCCACTGGAACACATACACACACCAATACACGATTTCAATACTTAACTTTCATTTGTTAATAAAAGCACATTTTCCTAGGTTTTAAAATATTCTTACACATTTTAATGAAAATATAATGATCTATACTTCAAATATATTATAATTCATTGAATCACTCTCCCCTTTTTCATTATTTATGTAATATTATGCACTTATATGTAACGCTATAATAAAAACACAATTGTGGATAAATTTCGTATGCATTTATTATTTCCCTAGAATTCGTTCTTAAGAGGAAAATTTCTAGGTGAGGTTATGTTAATATTTTTATTTCCTCTGAATGTATGTCATGCCTCTCCTGTTGATTAATCATTTCTCTGACTCTTCGGTCTCCTCAGTCATATTTCTCCCCCTACTCCCT
The DNA here is from genome assembly GCF_028858775.2 of Pan troglodytes. Taxonomy (NCBI): domain Eukaryota; kingdom Metazoa; phylum Chordata; class Mammalia; order Primates; family Hominidae; genus Pan; species Pan troglodytes. Next base: position 26,774,811 of record NC_072411.2, on the reverse strand, counting down.
CTCAGCAAATAACGTTTGTACCTACTACATCACAGAGAAGAAAGAAAATACATCTTAGATTTTCTGCTAACCAGTCTAGGAATAGATTCACATTTTTGCCCATTTTTCTCTTTCCTTCTGGTTACAATAATGGAGTTACCCTTCCACCTATCCAAAGTCAATCGCTTCACAAGATCTTTGCATCTCCTAACTTTATTTTTCAGGACCCTTAAATATTGACTATCCCTTCTATATTATTTATATTTACTTTAAATATTTAATATTGAAATATACTTAGTTGTCTTCCTATCTGACAAACAGAATATACTCTCTCTTCTTTTTCAAAGTCAGAATTATTTGAATATTATTTATTCTGTCTCCAATTTATCACCTTCCATTCCTCAATGTTGTTCAACCTGCTTTTATCCAAATAACCATGTAATAAAAGCTTTTCAAAGGTCATCTCCCCCTTGACCTTTAATCTAATGCAGATCTTTTGGACTCTAATTCACTTGCTTTCCAATAGTTTTCAACAGTATTAAACTATCTACCTGTCTTTTCAGTTTATATTCCCTTATCAGAATATTCCATCTAGACTGATAATTTTAATTATCACTTACCTACTGACAACTCCCAAATATTATTTTCGTCTTAATTTCTCCATTTAGATGTGCATTCTATGCATGTAGGACAAGAATGGCTCAAATGCTTTCTATGTCTGTGGTGAGGTAACCTGAACACCTATGCATATCAGTCATTTTACATTGTAAATGCCTATTCATGACCCAGGTGAAGTTGGGTGAAGATTGAGTAGCTATTCTCCAAGTGATGTCTTAGGGATTCAGTCTCCTTCCAAAATGTGACTTACTCAGCAATTTTGAAGATCTAGGCTTCGGTGAGTGGAAAAAAATTAGGGTGGGAGATCCCGAAGGACCTTATAGGCACTAGAAATAGAAATGGCTTATCTACTCACATTCTGTTGGCCAGAAGTGGCAATGCCTAGATCCTAATGTGCTGGAAAATGCAGTTTTCTTAGCTGCTCAAAAGGAAACCAAAATTTGATGAATGTATTATCTCAGCTCCTGTTCCCCAAATGGAAAAAAGGAAAACCCATTCCTTCCAGTTCCTCCAATGCTCCTGCTATCTTCCAATATTCTTCCAATGCTCCTATCTAAATAATTGGCAGCCTCTTTATAATTGGTACATTTTTAGCTTCATATTCATCTTCCTCCCCAGTTTAAAACCCTTTAATCATGTGCCTTACGATAGATGACACATTTATAATTCTTAAGGTATCACACAACAACCTGAACAATCTGACCTTATTGTAGCATCCTCCAACCCCCTATCATATGTCCTCCAGTTACCCTATACTTTGATAATCTTTTGATGTGCTATTTTGTTTTCTATCTAATAGTACTTGACTGTAGTATTCCCTTCTCCCAAAATTGTTTGCCTAGCCCTTACTACATCAATTATATATTTTTTTCTTTAGATTAGATCTCAAATATTGCTTTCTCAGGTAATTTTTCTTTGATCTCACAGTTTAGAGAAGATCCTCCTATTCTACACTTTCTCAATTTGGTGTGTTTTTCTTTCTTTTGCATACCACAGTTATAATTTTGCATTTAACTGTATGGTTAATTGAAATATCTCTATCTCTTCCATATGTAGTAAGAAGATATTCAGAACAGAATAAATACCATTAATTTCCACATGTTATACACAGGGCCTATCTCACAGCAGGACCTCAGTAACTATTTATTGAGTGAGTAAATAGATTAATGAATACATGAGTCAAAGGCTTATTTTCTCTTATTGCAAAATGTTTCACAGGAAAGTCATCTTCAGTGAGTAGAGACTCATCACACACTATCACAAATATGAACATTAATTTTACTTTCCATTGCGATTCAGGCCATTTCTATTAAATTGTCTAAGCTCTTTTGTGGTAAGTATTTTCATGGCTGCAACAATTTATACTCACATTCCACATAAGCAGTACAGAGAAATATACCCCTTCATTTTTCTTGAAGTTTGTAAAAAATAGGAAGTTCCAATTATTCTACCTTTTCTCAATCCAAGAGAATTTGCATTTTTAATTTTACTTCACTATTGATAGTCTCTCAACAAAAATGGAAACCAGTTAACCAGTTGTATCTATCCTTCTCTAATTTGGAGAATGGTCTTTCATTTCCCAAGATCACATATACTTGCAAAACGAATTTGTACTAAGAGAGAGACATTAATAATATGGTACACTAGGAAGTGCTAGGTCCTTGTTCCTACCTAAAGAAGCTATCATGGAGTAAAAATGCCAGACAACTGAAAATAAGCCATGTTAACAATGGGACCAGAATTTCACATTAAGTAGTAAAAACAAGATTTTTTAAAATCTTATAAACAACATTTAAATATACAAATTTAAGGATATTTTAGGTTTTTCAAAGGTACATTTGAAATTGTCAGGTATGGTTTCCGACAAGCCCCTCAATCCTAATATATATCATATTATCTTATTGTACCCTTTATTTCTTTTTCAACAAATTTAATGAAATTAATTTAATAATTTTTTTAATGTCAAGTAGACAACAACAGACTAACTAGAATAGCTTTGTGGGAGCTCTAGAAACCAGGCAAGGGTTTATAGCAGCTAAGTGAAGACCTAATAAAGAGAGAGAACACACACACACACAACACACACACATGCACACACAGCACACACACACACACACAACACACGTGCGCACACACACAAAACAAACACAACACACACGCGCAACACACAATACACACACACACCACACACACACATTCAAAACAGTGGGAAATTGTGTTGTGTTTTTGTTCACCCTACCACATTCTTTTTGCAATGCAATGTGGCTTGATGCAGTCAGGAGGAAGCTACCTAGTTGCCAGTTCCTCCTTCATGATGGAAGAGAATGAGTAAAATTAACTGGCAATGTTTGGCTTGTCTAGGGGCTACCCAAGGAACTGATTTCAGTCTCACCTGACTTGGAACTAATGCAGGAATGGAGGCATGGTTTGGATATCATGTTGAAGGTGACAGAAAGCAGTGGCTGGTGCTGTAGCATGTAAAAAGTGCAGAGGAATTGGAGACCTATGGGGATGTCTGACAGCAAGAGATTACAAGCAGAAAACTACATAGAAAATCCAATGCCTTGAGAGAAGCAGAGGTTAGATTCTTGGGAAAGTTAGACGTTTAAAAACAGCCATGTGTATGGATAAATTGAGTAAACAGCATACACACATGCTCAGGAAATGTGCATGCCCAGAAAGAACTAAAAGAACTTAAGCTTTCATGTTGAGTCAATTAGTGAAGGACTTTCCCTTCATGGAGTCAATCTACAAAGACTGGGAGAAGTGGCTGATTTTATGAATGCCCAATTTTCTATAAAAGATCACAAGTCATATGAAGAATCAGGGGAACAAGTCCATTCAAAGTAAGAAAATAACTCCAGAAACCCACCCTGAAGAAACATAGGATTCAGATTTACTAGACAAATACATTAAAAAATTAAAACAACTGTCCTGAATATACTAAAAGGGCTGAAGAGAAATATAAAGAACTAAAGTAAATCTGGATAATGATATGTGACAAAATGTGAATGTAAAAAAAAGAAATATAAATTATTAAAAAATTACCAAACAGCAATTTTGGACCTACAAAATACAATAACTGAATTCAAATGTTAACTACAGGAGTTCAACAACAGATTTGAATAGGTATAATACAAAATTAGCAAACTTGAAGACAAATCATTTGAAGTTATTGAATCTATGGAGGAAAAAAACTGTAGAAAAGCAAGCAGAGACCAAGGGACATATGAAATGCCATCAATTGGGCCAATATATACATTATATAGGTTCCAGAAAGAGAAGAGAGAAAGGCATATGTAGTTTATTTGAAGAAATAATGGCCAAAAATATTCCAAATTTGAGCAAAGACATATACAAATACAAGAAGCTTAACCAACTACTTATAGAATAAATTCAAGGAGACCCACACCAAGACACATTATATTCAAACTGTTAAAAGTTAAAGATAAAGAGAGAAACTTGAAAATAGTAAGAGAAAAGTGACTCATCACATCTCAGACTTCCTCAGTAAGATTATTAATGGATTTCTCCACAAGAAACCTTGCAGGCTGGCAAGCAGTGGAATGATAAAGTGGTGAAAGAAACAGAAATAAAGACAAAAACTGTTCACCAAGAGTATTATATCCTGCAAAATAATCTTTCAAAAATGAGAAATAAATTAAGGCATTTCCATGTAAACAAAAGCTAAGGGAGTTTATTACCACTAGAACTACTCTAGAAGAAATGATAAAGGAACTCCCTCAAGTTGAAATAAAATCATACTAGGCAGCAACTTGAAACACTACAAATTAAATATATGGACAAATATAAAAACCTCTATTATTTCAATTTTGATTGGCAACTCCACTTTTTGTTTATAGAATTTTTTTAAAAATAAAGAATTATAAATATGTGTTAATAAGTACACAATAGGCCGGGCGCAGTGGCTCAAACCTGTAATCCCAGCACTTTGGGAGGCTGAGGCGGGTGGATCATGAGGTCAGGAGATCGAGACTATCCTGGCTAACACGGTGAAACCCCGTCTGTGCTAAAAATAGAAAAAATTAGCCGGGCGTGGTGGCGGGTGCCTGTAGTCCCAGCTACTCAGGAGGCTGAGGCAGGAGAATGGTGTGAACCTGGGAGGCGGAGGTTGCAGTGAGCCGACATTGCACCACTGCACTCCAGCCTGGGTGACAGAGCAAGACTCCATCTCAAAAAATAAAAAAAAAATAAATAAATAATAATTACACAATATATAAAGATGTAACTTGTGGCATCAATAACATAAAGTGGGGAAATGTTTAGTTAAGTAGAGGGGAGGTAACATTTTATTTCCTGTACTCTTGCTGGTAAACTCATTCATGGCTTTCACAATTGCAGACCAAGCATTAATTTTTTTCCAATATTCTTAGTAAGTCCACTTTAATAGTTATTTTTAAGAAAGTTTTCAAAGAACATCTTTATTTCTGCCTTCATTTCGTTGTGTACCCAGTAGTCATTCAGGAGCAGGTTGTTCAGTTTCCATGTAGTTGAGCGGTTTTGAGTGAGTTTCTTAATCCTGAGTTCTAGTTTGATTGACTGTGGTCTGAGAGACAGTTTGTTATAATTTCTGTTCTTTTACATTTGCTGAGGAGAGCTTTACTTCCAACTATGTGGTCAATTTTGGAATAGGTGTGGTGCAGTGCTGAAAAAAATGTATATTCTGTTGATTTGGGGTGGAGAGTTCTGTAGATGTCTATTAGGCCCACTTGGTGCAGATCTGAGTTCAATTCCTGGGTATCCTTGTTAACTTTCTGTCTCGTTGATCTGTCTAATGTTGACAGTGGGGTGTTAAAGTCTCCCATTATTATTGTGTGGGAGTCTAAGTCTCTCTGTAGGTCACTAAGGACTTGCTTTATGAAACTGGTTGCTTCCGTATTGGGTGCATATATATTTAGGATAGTTAGCTCTTCTTGTTGAATTGATCCCTTTACCATTATGTAATAGCCTTCTTTGTCTCTTTTGATCTTTGTTGGTTTAAAGTCTGTTTTATCAGAGACTAGGATTGCAACACCTGCCTTTTTTTGTTTTGCATTTGCTTGGTAGAACTTCCTCCATCCCTTTATTTTGAGCCTATGTGTGTCTCTGCACATGAGATGGGTTTCCTGAATACAGCACACTGATGTGTCTTGACTCTTTATCCAATTTGCCAGTCTGTGTCTTTTAATTGGAGCATTTAGCCCATTTACATTTAAGGTTAATATTGTTATGTGAATTTGATCCTGTCATTATGATGTTAGCTGGTTATTTTGCTGGTTAGTTGATGCAGTTTCTTCCTAGCCTCGATGGTCTTTACAATTTGGCATGATTTTGCAGTGGCTGGTACCGGTTGTTCCTTTCCATGTTTAGTGCTTCCTCCAGGAGCTCTTTTAGGGCAGGCCTGGTGGTGACAAAATCTCTCAGCATTTGCTTGAAAAAATGCTCACCATCACTGGCCATCAGAGAAATGCAAATCAAAACCACAATGAGATACCATCTCACACCAATTAGAATGGTGATCATTAAAAAGTCAGGAAACAACAGGTGCTGGAGAGGATGTGGAGAAATGGGAACAGTTTTACACTGTTGGTGGGACTGTAAACTAGTTCAACCATTGTGGAAGTCAGTGTGGCAATTCCTCTGGGATCTAGAACTAGAAATACCATTTGACCCAGCCATCCCATTACTGGGTATATACCCAAAGGACTATAAATCATGCTGCTATAAAGACACATGCACACGTAAGTTTATTGTGGCACTATTCACAATAGCAAAGACTTGGAACCAACCCAAATGTCCAACAATGATAGACTGGATTAAGAAAATGTGGCACATATACACCATGGAATACTATGCAGCCATAAAAAGTGATGAGTTCATGTCCTTTGTAGGGACATGGATGAAATTGGAAATCATCATTCTCAGTAAACTATCACAAGAACAAAAAACCAAACACCGCATATTCTCACTCATAGGTGGGAATTGAACAATGAGAACACATGGACACAGGAAGGGGAACATCACACTCTGGGGACTGTTGTGGGGTGGGGGGAGGGGGGAGGGATAGCATTAGGAGATATACCTAATGCTAAATGACGAGTTAATGGGTGCAGCACACCAGCATGGCACATGTATACATATGTAACTAACCTGCACATTGTGCACATGTACCCTAAAACTTAAAGTATAATAATAATAAAATAAAAAATAAAACACAGATGCAGAAAAAAATAAAAAAATTAAAAAATAAAGGTAAGGTGGATGGTGTTTAAAGAGGAAGACTTAAAATAAAGTGATGAAATATTAACTGCTGTTAAAACTAAATCAGGATATCCCAGTATCATTTGATAAATACAATTGGTGAACTTCCCCATAATGAGAAATAATAAGTAGGTGCTAGAAGCCCACCAAAAGGTACAGAATGTCTCTGAGGTGACTTTGTTTTTGGAAAGAGTAAGAAAAAGCATTCTAAAGACTCTAATTTGATACTACGATTTTTGAATTGGCCCCACTTCTTTTTAGTTTCAGCTTAGCACGGAAACTCCAAGGGCACTCTCGTTTTACCTCTAGAGCCTCATCTCAACTTCTTAAAGAGTGCCCCTAAAACTGGATAAACACAATATTATGTTTGAAGTTCCACGTTTATACCTCTCTCCTGAGATGTTATCATTCTCAGGAGAGAGGTATATTTTATATATATATATCACTTTTATTTCACTATTTTCCATGTTTTGTATATTTTTCCTGACTCCTCCTTCTCTAACACCTGCCCTTCCAGCTCTGATTCCCACTCAACATTTGGCTTAACCGTCCACCTCCCACGTACACCTATATTTCCTGTCCATTCTCACCAACACTCTAGTTATTTACGTATAAACTGCTGTACATCAGATAAGCCCAAATAATTTCCGTTGCAGTCTTTCCTGATCATATTCTCTCTTCCCTGACAGCCACAATGAATTAATCATCTTCAAAGCACATCTGCATTCTGAAAAAAAAATGTCAATTTTAAAGCCAGCAATATGCATTGTGCTAGAAAAAAAGATGCAAGTACTTTGGGAAAACACAAGTGAGAAAATATAATGCACACATCTATAGGAAATTAAGGTGTGCTACACAGTAGAACTTGACAAGGTCTGGGATGTGAAATGCATAGCATTTTGTCAGAGCTGATGAAATCCATGTTATCCTTTCGAAGCCTGCCAGTACAAAGACAGCTCAACACAAAAAGTCTTGCCTAGCTTGACAATCAAATAGAACCTTACACAGAAGCTGCATAATCAGAGAGTTGAAAAAATTGGAATATGTTCTTTCAATCAGTACCACAAAGAACTCTATTTAAACAAATACAAATATATGTGGAAAGAAATAGAAACAAAATATTTTAAAATGACACAACCCGAAACAGCTGGATCATTTCAGCGTGGATGATCCTATTTTCTTGCCACAGCAATATAATTTATAGTTTTGTTAAATATGTTTTGTTTATTAGAAGAATCCAGACAGATTGCTGATTTTTGTCTCAATTGTAATAACAATTTCAGCAAACAAATGACCACTTAAAGCCACACTTTTATGGGATACAATTTGTTTCTGTTCCTTTCAGACTGCTACCATATTAAAAATATTTTTCCCACACCTGTTTGTTCAAGGACATTTAAAGAGCACTGATACATATTCAAATTGATGTACCTTCATAATGTACTTATGATGGTATCTTAGTCCATTTGTGTTGCTATAAAGGAACACCTGGTAATTTATAAAGAAAAGAGATCTATTTGGCTCATGGTTCTGAAGGCTGTGCAAAAAGCATGGTGCCAGCATCTGCTTCTGGTGAGGGACTCTGGCTGCTTCCACTCATGGTGGAAGGTGAAGAGGAAGCCCGTGTATTCAGATCACATGGCAAGAGAGGAAGCAAGACAGAAGGAGGTGCTAGGCTGTTTTAAACAACCAGCTTTTGTGGGAACTAATAGAGCAAGAATTCACACATCACCATGAAGGTATCACCAAGCAACTCATGAAGGATCCACCTTCATGACCCAAACACCTCTCAGTAGGTCTCACCTCTGATATTGGAGATCAGATATCACACTGAGATTTGGCAGGGCCAAACAAATCAAACTAGCAGATGGCCATTCTCAGCTAATCATGGAAGAAAAGCAAACCACGAATGACCACATCTACAAGGCATTATATTAAATAATATGTGTAGCACTAAGATGAGCCAGATGCTAACTCCTTCCTCCTATGCTTATCCCCTGAGAGAGATGTCTGGAACCAGCAACCAATTTATGCATTAATTCATTCACCCATGCAACTCCTTCTTCCAAAAGTAATTATAAATGTCAAGGAGAAGATTGTTATTGATCTACAGGGCAATGTTAATAAAACTGAAGAAGTAGGATGTTATCATTATTTTGGAGGTAGAATCATAGGTTTACGTAGTTGATTACATTTGGAACTCAAAGGCAAGGATCAAGCCAAATAGAACTGAAGTTTTGTAACCCTGAGCCAAGGTACTGGCTAGTTGAATAATTAGATGGACGACAATGTGTTAATATGTTTTGGTAGGGGGTTGATATGTTTGTTTCAGAAGGTATTAAGGTTAAGGCATCAAAGAAGTATCTTAGTAATGAAAATATAGAGCATTACAAGAAATAGCCTACTTCAGGCAAGCCACAATAATGCTCCAGAGTGTCTCTAAAACATTCAAGGCCTTTTCAAATATCCACGACTTTTGCAAATGTTTTTCACACTAAGACAGATGACCTTTGAGGCTCTTCCTATCAGACAAAGCATGAGGCATTTCTCAAAGTTCCAGAAACACATCCCATATTTCTTTTTTTATCTTTAATTTTTATGGGTACATAGTTGGTGTATTTATTTATGAGGTATATGGGATATTTTAATATAGGCATGCAATGCATAATAATCACATCAGAGTAAATGGGGTATCCATCACTTCTAGCATTTATCCTTTGTAGTACACACAATCCAATTATACTTTTTTAGTTATTTTAAAATGTACAATTAAATTATTATTGACTATAGCCACCCTGTTGTGCTATCAAATACTAGGTCTTATTCACACTTTCTATTTTTTTGTGTATACCCATTAAACATTCCCACTTCCTCCCACGTCTCTCAGTACACTCCAGCCTCTGGTAACCATCCTTCTTACCCTCTATCTCAGTGAGTTGAGTTGTTTTAATTTTTGGCTCCTACAAATAAGTGACAGCATGCAAAATTTGTCATTCTGAGCTAGGCTTATTTCACTTAGCATAATGTCCTCCAGTTCAATCAATCTGTGTTGTTGCAAATGACAGGATATCACATTTTGTTATTGCTGAATACTACTCTCTTGTGTATATGTACCACATTTTCTTTATCTATTCATTTATTGATGGGCAATTAGGTTTCTCCAAAATCTCAGTTATTGTGAATAGTGCTGCAATAAACATAGGAGTGCAGATGTCTCTTTGATACACTTTATTTCTTTTGGGTATATACATAGAAGTGAGATTGCTGGATAATATAATGGTTCTAGTCTAGATCTTTGAGGAACCTCCAAAGTGTTTCCCACAGTGGTTGTACTAATTTGCATTCCACAGTGTATGAAGGTTCCCTTTTTTCCACATTTGTTATTGCCTGACTTTTGGATATAAGCCATTTTAACTGGGCTGAGATGATATCTCATTATAGTTTATATTTGCATTTCTCTGATGATCAATAATGTTGAGCACCTTTTCATATACCTGCTTACCATTTGTATGTCTTCTTTTGAGAAATGTCTATTCAGATACTTTGCCCATTTTTAAATCAAATTATTAGATTTTTTCTGTAGAGTTGTTTGAGCTCCTTTTATATTCTGGTTATTAACACCTTGTCACATGGGTAGCTTGTAAATATTTTCTCCAATTCTGTGGGTTGTCTCTTCACCTTGTTGATTGCTTCCTTTGCTGTGTGGAAGATTATTGTATTAGTCAGGGTTCTCTAGAGGGAGAGAACTAGTGGAATAGATACATACATATGTAAAAGGAGTTTAAGTATTAACTCACAGAATCACAAGGTTCCACAATAGGCTGTCTGCAGGCTGAGGAGCAAGGAGAACCAGTCTGAGTTCTAAAACTGAAGAACTGGGAGTCCAGTGTTCAAGGGCAAGAAGCATTCAGCACAGGAGAAACATGTAGGCTGGGAGGCTAGGCAAGTCTCTCTTTTCACATTTTTCGGCCTGCTTTTTATTCTAGCCATGCTGGCAGCTAATTAAATTCTGCCCACCCCCATTAACACTTGATGACTCAAATGTTAATCTCCTTTGGCAACAGCCTCACAGGTACACTCAGGATTAATCCTTTGTATTTTTCAATCTAATCAAGTTGACATTCAGTATTACCCATCACAAGTCCACCTCTTTTCAACTTTAACCCATACACATCTCCTGAGATCATATATAATCTTCAAATAAAGACAATAATAAGGTCATAATTACCTCTAACATAACACAACTATCCTTCATACAAGCAGAAATGCACAAATCCCCAAATTATATCCTATTACAAAAAATTAACATTACTTAAATGGTGATGTGAAGTCAATAAATCTTATGTCACATGATAAAGGAGAAAGGAAATAAAACCAAGATATTTTCTTAGTACAAGTGTATGCATTCACAAACAAGTTTTTAACAAAAGAAGGCGAAAATACTCATGACAAATACAATCCTTGTTTCTGCAGCTGGTCACATGGTCATAGCTACTGTTGACTACCTTCTATTACCCATTCTGAATGACCTTTGCTTCAGCAAGCACCTCAGCAGGTCATGGTTTTGTTTTGTTTTGTTTTGTTTTGTTTTCCTGGTGGAGTGACCCAAAACTTTATTTCTAACACATCTGGGTCATTTGTAGTCCTCCCTGGATTTGGCTGTTGTAGTTTCCCATTGACCTTAATCACAGGGCATGGTAATACTAAGAGACTTCCCAATGGATCTCCTGTATTCCATGCTTACTCTTCCTTACCTCCGTTGTGGAGTGGTAGACTGATTTCATCTTGATAGTCCAGGTCAATCACCCCCACCAACACTATAACTCCCATTTCAGCCTGTTGACTTAAAGGTAGGAGGAGGCCAAAATGTCCATGTGGCAATCTTAACTTCCAGTTTAATGAAATCCTTGTTTTGTCTTCTGGTGGCAGCATTCCTCCCTCGGGAACAAAGACTTCTAGGCCGGCAGAAGGTAATGTTGTGGGAACAGGAAGAAAAAATGTTGCTAGTGGGTCACTAGGGGTGATGGTGAGTGGTGCCACTTCCACTTCCACCCCTTGATTTCTGGACCCATGAAGCCTGGCTATGGGTGATTCAGAGTGTACATGGCCTTCTGGAGAACTTTACCCCAGCCCTGCAAAGTATTGTCATCGAGTTGGCATTGTAGTTGTGACTTCAAACGGCCATCACTGTTGCCTCAGAGAGCACAGGGTTTATCTCCTCAAACAATGGTGGAAAGGCTGATGGGCTGATGGCAGCATGGGTCACAGAGGGGATGTTGCCACTACTGGGGATGGGAAGCTGCTTCTTCTAGCAAAAAGGCTTATCAGAGTTTACAATCTCAGTGTCCCCAGCTTCATCAGAGTCCTCCCACACATCCCCATTCCAAGTTGCAGGGTTCCATTCTTTTCCAATCACTGCCCTCACTGTAACCATAGACAACTGACAAGGCTGTGCATACACCTTTTGTTGCAGGTCAGCCACTTTCAGGATAAGAGCTTATGTCTGTTTTTCCACAATTTCAGCTTTTTCTCCACAGGAGATAAGACTCTCACTCAGGGCAATCCTAGTAGATTTGATGCTAGTATCTGCTTCTGAAGCCAGGAGATAGAACCCCTGAGTTCACCATTTTATTTCGTCACTTTTTCTACCGAACTTAGGAGCAACCAACCAGCTTCCATATGTTCCTTGGTTCTCCACATATGGTCAAAGGTGTTATGTATGGAGTCACTAAACTCCTTGCCTCTCATGAGCAATGAATCAGGAGTGTCAAATGCATTTATTTTGCATAATTCTCTAAACAGTTCATGCTAAGGATGATCAGTGTTCTCCATACTATTGAAAGTAGAGTTCTTAGCATTTTTGGGTCTAACCATATTAAGCAGCCAACTCCAGAAACCCCAAAACCAACAAAAGAACCCCATATTTAATATTCTGTTCCTCTAGACCCCACTCCTGGTACCAAAATCTGTATCAGTCCTGGCTCTCTAGGGGGACAGAAATATATATTTCATTAGTTCTGTCCCTCTGAACAATATATATATATGGGAGTTTATTAAGTAGTATTAACTCACATGATCACAAGGTCCCACAATAGGTCATCTGCAGACTGAGGAGCAAGGAGAGCCAGTCCAAATTCCCAAACTGTAGAACTCAGAGTCTGATATTCAAGGGCAAGAAACATTCAGCATGGGAGAAAGATGTTGGCCGGGAGGCTAGGCCAGTCTCTCTTTTCTCATTTTTCTGCCTGCTTATATTGTAGCCATGCTGGCAGCTGATTAGATTGTGCCTGCCTAGATTAAGGGTGGGTCTGCCTTTCCAAGCCCACTGAGTCAAATGTTAATCTCCTCTGGCAACACCCTCACAAACACACCCAGGATCAATACTTTGTATTTTTCAATCCAAGGAAGCTGACACTCAGTGTTAACCATCACATTCATTAACATACTGTGATCTCATTTGTTTAGTTTTGCTTTGTTTACCTGTGCTTCTGTAGTATCACTAAAGAAACTTTGCTTAATCCAATGTGCTGTATAGTTGGTCTATATGTCTGTTTGTATGCTAGTATCATGATGTTTCGGTTACTATACCTCTGTAGTATAATTTGAAATCAGGTAATGTGCTTCCTCCAGCTTTGTACTTTTTGCTTAAGATAGCTCTGGCTATTCTACATCTTTTGTGGCTCCATATAAATTCTAGAATTTTTTTTTATTTCCGTGAAGAGTGTCATTGGTATTTTGATAGGAGTAGCATTAGGTCTGTAGATTGCTTTGAGTATTAGAAGCATTTTAGGAATATTGACTCTTCCAATCCATGAACATAGAATATCTTCTCATTATTTTGCATCCTCCTCAATTTCTTGTATCAATATTAGTTTTGTTGTTGCTGTACTTTAAGTTCTGGGATACATGTGCAGAACGTGCAGGCTTGTTACATAGGTATACACATGCCATGGTGGTTTGCTGCACCCATCAACCCATCATCTACATTAGGTATTTCTCCTAATGCTATCCCTCCCCTAGCCCCCGACTCCCCAGCAGGCCCTGGTATGTGATATTCCCCTCCCTGTGTCCATGTGTTCTCACTGTTCAACTCCCGCTTATGAGTGAGAACATGTGGTGTTTGGTTTTCTGTTCCTGTGTTAGTTTGGTGAGAATGATGGTTTCCAAATTCATCCATGTCCCGCAAAGGACATGAACTCATCCTTTTTTATGGCTGCATAGTATTCCATGGTGTATATGTGCCACATTTTCTTTATCCAGTCTATCATCGATGGGCATTTGGATTGGTTCCAAGCCTTTGCTATTGTGAACAGTGCTGCAATAAACATATGTGTGCATGTGTCTTTATCGTAGAAGGATTTATAATCCTTTGGGTATATACCCAGTAATGGGATTGCTGGGTCAAGTGGTAGTTCTGGTTCTAGATCCTTGAGAAATCGCCACACTGTCTTCCACAAATGTTGAACTAACTTACACTATAGTTTTTATTGTAGACATCTTTCATTATTTTCATTAACTTAATTTCTAGGTGTTTTAATTGTTGATATAATAATAAGATTACATCCTTGATTTCTTTTACAAATTGTTTGCTGTTAAAATATAGAAATGCTACTGGTTTTTGTATGCTGATTTCGTATCCTACAACTTTACAGAACTTGTTCATTAGTTTTGATAGTTTTCTTGTGAAGTCTTAAAAATTTTCCAAATATAAGATCATTTCATCTGCAAAAAAGGAAAATTTGACCTCTTTTTCTTTCAATTTGGATGCCCTTTATTTCTTTCTCTTGTTTATGTGGAATAACAGTAGTGAAAGTAGCTCCTTGTCATGTTCCAGATCTTAGATGAAAGATTTCAGAATTTCCCCATTCAGTATAATACTACATGTGGTTTTGTTGTATATGGCTCTTATTATGTTGAGTTATGTTTCTTCTGTACCCAATTTTTGAGAGATTTTTAAATTAAGAAGAAATGTTGAATTTTATCAAATGCTTTTTCAGCATTAATTGAAATGATTATATAGATTTTATCCTTCATTCTGTTAAAATGTATCACATTGATCAATTAGCATTTGTTGAAACATACTTGCATTCTTGAGATAAATCTCACTTGGTCATGATGAATAATCTTTTTAATGTGTTGTTGAACTCAATTTGCTAGTAGTTTGTTGAAGATTTATGCATCAATATATATAAGGGATATTGACCTGTAGTTTTCTTTCTTAAATGTGTCTTCATCTGGTTTTGGTATCAGGCTAATACCGTCCTTGTAGAATAAGTTTGGAAGTGTACATTCCTCCTCTACTTCTTGAAATAGTTTGAGTGGGATTGATATTAGTTCTTTAAGAGTTTAGTATAACTCAGCTCTGAAACCATTGGGTCCCAGGCTTTTCTTTGCTGGCACACTTTTTTGTACAGCTTTGATCTTGTTACTTGTTATTGATCTGTTTAGGCTTTGGATTTCTTCATGGCGCAATCTTGGTAGGTTCTATGTGTCCAGGAATTTATTCATTTTTTCTAGATTTTGAATTTATTGGCATATAGTTGCTCATAGTAGCCACTAATGGTCCTTTAAATTCCTGTGGTGTCAGTTGTAATGTCTCCTTTTTCATCTCCGATTTTATTTAATTGGGTCTTCTGTGTTTTTTTCTTAGTCTGGCTAAAGGTTTGTAAGTTTTATTTATATTTTCAAAAACAGCTTTTTAATTTTACTGATCTTTTGTATTATTTTCTTCATTTCAATTATATTTATTTCTGCTCTAATTTTTTAATTTATTTTCTTCTACTAAATTTGGGCTTGGTTTGCTCTTGCTTTTCTGTTTCTTTAAAATGCATCATGAGGTTATTTATTTGAAGTTTTTCTTCTTTTTTAGATGTAGACTCTTACCATAACATTTCCTCTTAATACTGCTTTCACTATATCCCATAAGCTTTGATATGTTGTGTATCCATTATCATTTGTATCAAAAATTATTAATTTGTTTATTATTTTTTTCATTGATCCACTTATTCATGAACATAATTTTTAATTTCATGTGTTCGTATAGCTTCCAAAATTCTTGTTATTGATTTCTAGTTTTATTCCTTTGGAGTCAGAGAATATGCTTGATATAATTTCAATTTTTGTGAATGTTTTAAGATTTGATTTGGGAGCTAGCATATGATCTATCCTTGAGAATGCTCCATATGTTAAGGAGAAGAATGTGTATTCTGTAGCTGTTAGATACAATTTTCTGTAAAAGTAGATTAAGTCCACTTGGTGTGTAATGTTGATTAAGTCTAATGTTTCTTTGTTGATTTTTTGTCTGGAAGAAAAATGCTGAAAGTGAGTGTTCCAGTCTCCAGCTATTATTGTTTTTGGTCTATCTCTCTCTTTTGCTGTAATAATATTTGCTTAATATAACTTGGTGCTCCATGGTGGAGAGCATATATATCTACAATTCTTATATTATCTTGCTGTATTTGCTCTGTTATCATTTTATAATGATGTTCTCTCATTATATAGGTTTTTCTTCAAATCTTTTATTTATATAAACATAGCTACCCTGTGCATCCCCGCCACCCCACAATCATTTGGACCGCACTTGGTCAGATTGGAAGCCAGCACAGCTGTAGGTCTCACCCAAGGCTTGCTGTAACCACTACCTGTGCATTGCCTGATATGGTTTGGCTGTGTGCCCACCCAAATCTCATCTTGAATTGTAGTTTCCATAATTCCCATATGTCATGGGAGGCACCTGGTGGGAGGTAATGTAAACATGGGGTTGTGACCCTCATGTTATTCTCATGGTAGTGAGTGAGTTCTCATGAGATCTGATGATTTTATAAGGCACCTTCCCCACTTTTTGCTAGACACTTCTTACTGCTGCCATGTAAAGAAGGACCTGTTTGCTTCCCCTTCCACCATGATTGTAAGTTTCCTGAGGACTCCCCAGCCGTGCTGAACTTTGAGTCAGTTAAACTTCTTTCCTTTATAAATTACCCAGTCTAGGTATGTCTTTATTAGCAACCTTAAGAACAGACTAATACACTGCCTATATTCACTCAAGGACCTTTGGATCCACAATTAGCACTGGTAAAGCAAGCCAGACTTTGGTTTTTCCTTTCAGGGAAGGGAGTTCCATTAGGCACTGGGCATGTTCAGAGATGCCCTTCAGGAGCCATGGACTGGAGTAAAAAAATTTAGAAATCTGTCTTGTGCTCTATTGTATTGCAGCAGCTAAGCTGACACTGAAATCAGGAGACAAAGTTTTTATCATCTTTTCCTCTCTTTTCTGCAGGAAGAGGAACCTCTCCCCATGTCCACTACCCTCATAGTACCATGGCGAGTACTGACAGGCTACTGCCAGTGTTTATTCAAGGCACACGAGCTCTTCAGGCAGCTTGTGGTGAATGCTGCCAGGCCTGGGACTCACCCTTCAGGATAGTGAGCTCTTCTCTGGCCCAGGGCAGGTCCAGCAATACCATCCAGAAGCCAAGACCTAGAATCGAGCACCCCAAGAGCCTGCTTAGTGCTGTACACCACTGTGACCAACTGGTACCCAAGATACAAGATTAAGTCCCCTTTACATTTTCTTCCACTTGTCTCAAGCAGAAGGAGTCATCACCATAGCCACCACAGCTCAGAATATGCTGGGTCTCACCTGAAGCTAGCAAATCTGAGTCTCACCCAAGGCCCATTGTATGTTGCCGGGTATTGCAACTGGTTATTCAGAACCCAAGGACTTTTTAGTCAGCAGGTAATAAATTCTGCCAAGAATGAATCCTTTCCTTTAAGGCAACAGGTTCTCTTCTGGCCCAGAGTGTGTCTAGAAATGTTATCTTGCAGGTAGGGCCTGGAATTGGGGCCTCAAGAACTCTGCCCGGTGCCCTATACTACTATTGTTGAGCTGGTATCCAAGATTCAAGACAGAGTTATCTTTACTCTTTTCCTCTCCTCTCCTCAAGCAGAAGGAAGGAGTTACTTCCACTGATGCAAATGGCACTGCCTTGGGTTGAAGGAGGAGTAGTGCAACCACTCCCTTAGCCACTCTATCTGGTTTCTCACTAGGTCATATGTCTTCCAAGTCCACATGCTGTAAGTTCAGTATAGCACTAGGACTTGCCTAGGAATTACAGGCCTTGTGCCCTAGATTGCCTTTCAAGATTATTTAGGACCCCAGAGCACTTTATCTCAGTGTTGAGGCTTGTCAGAACTCAAGTTCTGACTACTGGGAAGGGTGATTCCCTTCTGGTTAGGGCTGGTCTAAACGCTACCTCCATGGGTAGGAACTGGCTGAGTTCTGCCAGGTTTTGCTTTCTGCTGTGACGGGGCAGCACTGAGTTCAATGCACAGTTTCACAATCACTGCACTCTCCCCACCTTTAGTGCACAGATTCTGTCTCCATGACATGTGGTCACTGCTGGGGCATGGTGAAGAGGTGGTGATGGTGATTCAAGACTGTCTTTCCTACCGCTGTCAGTGCTTCTTTCAGTGCTACAAAGTTAAAACCAGGTACTAGGATTGCTCATCTGATTTTTGGTTCATAAGAAGGTGTTTTTGTTGTGTAGACAGTTGTTAAATTTGGTGTTTCTGCAGTGGGGACAATTGATGGAGGCTTCTATTCAGACATCTGGCTCTGCCTCCCACTCCTTATTTCCATTTCTTTAAAACTCAGGTCTCCAGTTATGCCACTCTGCTTCTAATTTAATCAATGCCTTTCCTTGGCTAATACTTATAGCATAGTTACTTCTCACTTCAGTGTGTGTAGGCACATGAGTGCAGAGACAACCATTATCTGATTTGTGCTTTCAAGGGGAGAGGGATTACATACCAGTTGGAAGATGTGCAGTTAAATACTAACGTAAACAAAACAATTCTAAGCCCTTCTTGTACCCTCCAAATATCTTTTCTGAAGCTTGATTACATTCAAAATTTCTGAAGATGGAAGTTTAACTATTGGATTGCAGTATCTTTAAAGGTAAAGGTGTTGTTATTTATTTATTTTTTTTGCCTTCTACAGAGCTTTGTTTATAATGGAGATCAATGAATATGTGTTTCAGGAATAAATTATGAATACATTGCCTTAGAAGTTGAAAAGCAGAGACTGTTTTAGATATGCAGAGAGGAGATAGGCAGTGCTTGAATAAGGGTCTTATTCATTCATTCATTCATTCATTCATTTAGTCATTATTGATTTAAAATGATGAATTAACATCTCAAGCAGAAGAAAAAGCCAAGATGAGGATACTGAAGTGGGAATGAGAACTTAATATTTTCAAATCTGATTTTATTTAATTGGATTGAATTAAATCCAATTCATGTCAAATCATTGACATGAATGGCCTGAACATCATGGAGGATTTTTATTCAACAATGGGGAGGGATCATGTAGGGAGGCTAGAGGAGGAAGCTCACACAAGCTAAGAATCATAAATCTGATGACTTGGGGATTGACAATGCTTGTAAAACCCATTTGTAAAAGAACACAATTGACTACATAATCTACATCCAAATTATGCACTTTTCTGTCTTATATATTTCATATTTCAGGCCCAGTAATTTCCTTTTCTATCTAAAAACTGTGTTTGTGTGTGTGTGTGTGTGTGTGCGTGTGTGTGTGTAAAGCTTAACAGTCAGTGTTCAGCACTCTTAGGGACACAGACTTTGGAACTCTGAGTGTTGCCCAGTGGGAGTTTCTGGTAGGCTGCCATTGAAGTCATGCCCATATCCATGAGAGAGAAACTACATATCGTGTGCTTTATTTTTAATTTATAAATTATACTTTAAAATTTCAGTAAAATATGAGAATCAGGGAAGTTTTCAAATTATGACACCATTTAAGTGGTTAAAATTCCTGAGTCTACACTTACTGTGCTTAGTCACAGCAACTGAAGCATGTAATATGTGCCCCATGCTATGTTTATTCCATTGTATTCCAGGAAGCCTTACCAAACGATGTGTGTATGCATGCCTGTGAGAGACTGGTAGATATTCCTTTAACAGTCATATGGACAATAATTAATTTATGGTGCTTTTCTATTTGAGAAACTGTATAATCTTTAGTCCTTTATAAAAGAAAGATTCCTAGCTGATGTGGCTGACATTTCTACATCTGAGCTACTGGAAGAGACTCCCGTGTAGTTTAGAAGCTTCTGGAAGAAGCAAATGTAATGACAGTAGGTAGAGAGTTGCTTCCTGTTTTCTAGCTATGACCTGAGGAGTCACTTGACCTCTTTGAGTCTCAGCTTTCTATTCTAAAAGTTAGGTAGCGATACCTTTTAGAGCTCTCTTATTATTAATGAGAAAACAGTACCTTGGCCATGGTAAACCTTCAGTAAATAGTAGCTGTTAAATCCCTTTATACCTTTCAATATGGGCCAGGCTTGCCAGCAAATGTAATGCGGAGGTGGGAGAGAATCCTGAAAGCTTTCTTGAAAACATCTATTTCAGTTTATCTGCCATACCAGAAAAGAGAAAAGCAAAGCAGAGTTTGGGAAATAATGTTGAAGAGAGTAAAAGGAAATGAAATAAAAATTCTAGACCTGGTGAGAAAAGGGGAGGGGCAAATTAGACAATGAGATGAGCACCAAATGTCCTCCTCAAATCAGAATCTTGGGAGCTTCTCTAAAGGAGCTAGAGCCATGGCTCGCTGTGTGGATTAGAGAACCCTCAGTACCCTTGGCCTTACTGTCCTTCAGCAGAAGTCAGAACCCAGTTAGGCTTTTGTGAGAATCATCTCATTCCTATGAAAATGTTCATACTATTTTTCCATCTAATTTATTATCTATGGTGTTACTCCTTTTAAAAAGTTAAAACTGTATTTATTTTTACACAGGTGAATTTCACCCTCCTACTTGTGTCTTTTGACCTGTCCTGGACCAGTGGATACTGATCCTTTACTGTGTAACCTGTTCAGATGTCCTGTCCTGGTTTTTAGTTTACTTCTCTGATCTAAGATATTTCGTCAAGCTCCTGACTTTATCCACTCCCCCACAGATCCTGGTTTCTTAACATTTTCCTTGAGCATCCTGGAAATCACATTTAATCTTTTCTCAATTTTTTTATACGGAGTCTTGCTCTGTCGCCCAGGCTGGAGTGCAGTGGCGCCATCTGGGCTCACTGCAAGCTCCGCCTCCCAGGTTCATGCCATTCTCCTGCCTCAGCCTCCCGAGTAGCTGGGACTACAGGCGCCCGCCACCAAGCCCGGCTAATATTTGTATTTTTTTTTTAGTAGAGACGGGGTTTCATCGTATTAGCCAGGATGGTCTCCATCTTGTGACCTCGTGATCCGCCCGCCTCAGCCTCCCAAAGTGCTGGGATTACAGGCATGAGCCACCTTGCCTGGCCAGATTTAATCTTTTCATATGCCATGGCCTCCCACTAGAGCCCTCTGATTACTACAAATATCTTTCGCAGTTTGGTGTCTAACCCAGGTGGTGGAGGAAGGGGCCTAGCAATGTCATTCTGAGCTTAACTCATGGAGTAAGAAGAGGGAGTGACCAAGCAGGCAGCAGTGGCCATGTGAGTGTGGTCATGAAGCCACATACCTAGAGCTCTCTAGCCGTCACAGAATCACTGACAGCAAGGTTGGCTCAACCAAAATAGTCAAAACCGGTTTCCTGTGCCGAGAGACATCTTAGAGCTACAGCAAGCAGTGCATTCCCCAACATCTGCTAATGGTGATCTCAAGTATCCAAAAGTGCTTAGAATATTAGCCATGTTTTTTTTTAAGTTTGTGTATTAAAAATATATTATTTCAATGCAACATGATCCCTTACAGTAAATCCTAAAACAAAAAAGAACTAGAGATTAGTGAAAAAATATGCAAAATCCAAGTAAAGCCTGGAATTTTACTTGATATTAATGTATTATCAACAATAATGTCTAGTTTAGAAAAGTGTATTATAGAAATGGAAAATATTAATATTAAAAGAAGTTGAGTAAGAGGTATTTACGTACCACCTGTACTACCTTTGCAACTTTTATATAAATCTAGAAATATTCTGAAATAAAGTTTATTTAAAAAATGAATGATAGCCTTGGGGTACAGCCAAGATGGAGCAAGCAAGAAAAGCATAACATTTCTCTTAGTGATTATAGCAAAACCTCTGGATAAATACCATAGCAACTACCTGAAGACTCTCAGGAAACTGAATAATAACAAAACAACCGGGGAGAGAGGCAAAATGTGAAGAATTATCCACAGTGTATTGGTGATCATCTTGTTTCCTTTCCATTTATCTCCCAGATGAGCAGGCCAAATCAGAAACATATGGGGTGGGGACTGCAAAATCTCCAAAAGCAGTTATCTTTATAACAAGAGGACAAAGAAAAAGGCCCCACAGAATGTGAAAAAAGAATCCTCTTAATAAAAAGTCAAAACCAGAAGCTTAATTTTTTTCTTTTTAAGTCCTGTTCCAAGAGCAACTCCATTCACAGAACTATATTACAGGAGCATGTCTATTCAGCAGAGGTGTTAAGACACCACCAGAAAATCTGCCCCTTTGTATAGAGACAGCAGGAAAAAAATACGACTAGAATTCCTACTGCATTTTCTTTCTTCCCTTGTCACATTGCACAGGGCAGGCCCAATCACGTGAAACTGTGTGACAGTGTGGGAGGCTAAAACTATGAGAGAATGTCACCATGATGGACATAAAAATGGATAAAGGGAGCCTCTTATGGCTCCCTGAGAAAACAGACCAGGAGAAGCAGATTCCTAACTGTGCATGATGTGACATAAGTCCTGGGGTAACCCTCAAGCTGCACTTGCGTGGAACATCTCCCTCTTTCCACGCCCATATCAAGGGCTTCGAGAATTGAACTTTTATGTACACATCTGCACAAGTCCCAGATTATGTTCTGAGGGGCATATACATGGGAGAGATCAAATAGTAAAGCAAATGCTTTAAAAACTCAACTGATATTAGAACCACTGTCCACAAAATGTGAGGAAGAACTTGCAGTCTGAACTTAATTGATTGATTACTTGCTTAAACAAAACTAAACAAAACTAAAATCAATATTCTCAAGATTTTAACAGAAACCGGAGTTCCACAATAAATTATTTAAAATAATTTATTTTTTATAAATTAATATTTAAACCTATAAATTTGTTTATAAAATAAATCTGGAATACAATCCAAAATTACTCTACATGCAAAAATCAAGGGAAATATAAAAATCTTGTAAGGAAAAGACAACTAACAAATGCTGACCCTGAGATTATCCAGATGTTTCAATTATAAGACAAGACTTTAAAACAGATCTTATAACCAGTTTCATAAATTAAGGTGACCAGATCTGAAGCAAGTAAAAATATAGAAGTTTTCAGCCAGAGCAGATAAACTACTTTTTAAATGGAATATAACTTGTGAAATGACAGAATGGACTCAATGGTAAAATGGGGATGGAAAAGGGATGAGTCAGTGAACTTGAAGGTATGTCAAAAGAAATGATTGAATCTGAAGAGTACAGAATATATTGTGTTTCAAGATATTTCAAAATATATTGTGTTTGAAGATATTTCAAAATATATTGTGTTTCAAGATATTTCAAAATATATTGTGTTTCAATATATTTCAAAATATATTGAAAAAAATATGAACAAAGACTCTGAGACTTGTGAGCGAAGATGAGAAGAAAAAGAATGGTGCAAAAAACATTTTTTAATAAATGGCTAAATACTTTTCCAAATTCAATGACAGTCATATTAGTCTTCAGTTTGGCTTATTCTGTCTATTCTGAAATTATCCCTACTGATATCTATAGTTAAATTTTATTCACTTTAACTGCAATGTAGTATTTCATCATATAAATATGTTGTCCGTTCTCCTAATGAACATTCTGTTTTTTTCTCAAATATTTAACTATTATAAATAATTCTTCACTGATCTTTCCTATACATATCCCCCATTCACATACATATTAGTTTATCTAAATTATATATAATTAATAAAGAATATTGGTGATTCAAAGTATATATATGTTTTTTCTTATGTTGATAAATAATGATCTAAAATGATTATAACAATTATCACTCCCTTCAGCACTTTAAGAGAATTTGTGTTACTGTCCATGTTCTTCACCCCGTCCTCTAGGAAAATATGCATAACTGGATTTTCTGTTCCTCAATTTAATTTTTATTAGATTTAGGCCAGTTCAAACTTGATATCTCAAGTTAATTTTGGAGTCATTATTTTATTGTATTCTGTATAGTTTTTTTTTTATTTTTTGCTTTCCTTGAGCATATGCTCTTGTTCTTTTTTCTAACATCTTGAGTTAAATTCTTAGCTCATTAATTTTCAGTCCTTACTTTTTTATAAACATGTAAGTCTATACATCTTGTAATAACAATTATAGTTGAATCCCTTAAGTTGTCTCTATGTTAACTTAATTTTCATTTAGTTCTAAATATTTTGTAATCTACAATTAGATTTTCTTGGATTCATGAACTATATAGGATCTTCTTTTTTCTCTCAAACATACAATGAGATGTAGTGACTTCTGGATTTTTATTCTGCCATTGGCATCTAGTTTAAATGTATTTCCTTAAGATAACGTATTTTGCTTGCTATTGATTATTAACTGTGTGTAGACTTTTGATTTGTGGAACAGTACATTATTTGTAAATTATTCGTGTGTGTTCAAAAAAACTTTTGATCTCCAATGGTTGGGTGATCTAGAGTCAAAGTATTAATTGAACTATATTAATTGAACTAACTATATATATGCATATCTTCTTACTGAATGATATTCATCTGCTTGATGTATTATTTATTGAGAAACTGGCTTTAAAATCTGAACACTATAATTATAAAGTTTAAATTTTCTCAGCAATTTTATCATTTTAATTTTAAGGCAATGATATAGGCTATACACATTTTACACTTATTGTGATTGCTAGAGCATTGTTCTTTTTTCAGTTTATAATGACATTTTTATTCTATCACCTTTTAAAAGTGTATCTTTTATATGTAAATATATATTAAATATTAATATTTTGCATCAGCTTTATTTTTATAATATTCACCTGATATACCTTTTGTTATACCTATAACTGTCCCTTTACTTTCAACCTTGCATTATCCTTTGTCCCTCTGCTAAAGAGCATATAGCTGGCATTTAAAAAGCCAAATCTGAGAATCTTTGCCTCTTAACTATAAAATGTAGGCTGTTCAAATTCATTTTGTTTAGTGACATTTAAAATTAATGTATACTGTCTAACTTTTTTAACATGAATATTTGACATAAAATCCCATACTTACTTAGCACCTTTACTATTCCTTACTATTCTTCTAAACCTTATACAACAGGCCCCTTGACTTTTGATTTATTTTTTCTTCTCTTACATTAAATTATTAAAAATGTTAGTTTCAACTTCCTTTTATAACCTTCCAATTAATAATTATTTTGACAGTTAATGAATATTTATATTTATGCATGATTTTAACTATTCCTTTGCTCATCATTGCTTCTTGTATCTCATTTGTTCCATCTGGATAAGTTTCCTGCATATGGAAATGTAATATTTGATAGGAAGTACAGCGACAAGGATTCTGTTGGTGACCTCTCTGTCTTCGTTTCCAAATTACTTAATTTTGTCATTATTCTTGAATAAACTGTTTAGTTGATATAGAATATTGTATTAACAGGTGTTTTCTTTTTTATTATTATTATACTTTAATTTCTAGGGTACATGTGCACAATGTGCAGGTTTGTTACATATGTATACATGTGCCATGTTGGTGTGCTGCACCCATTAACTCATCTGACAAAGGGCCAATATCCAGAATCTACAAAGAACTCAAACAAACTTACAAGAAAAAAAACAAAACAACCCCATCTAAAAGTGGGCAAAAGATATGAACAGACATTTCTCAAAAGAAGACATTCATGCAGCCAACAGACACATGAAAAAATGCTCATCATCACTGGCCATCAGAGAAATGCAAATCAAAACCAGATACCATCTCACACCAGTTAGAACGGCGAACAGGTGTTTTCTCTGATGCATGGGAAGATATATTCCATTCTCTCCTGACTTTATTGTGACTTGAAATTTCTACTCTCAGAGTAATTGCCATGCTTCTAAGGAAAAGAATACCCCAATAATTCCTAACCAGCGCTGTGTCAAGTATTCTTTTACACAAATTGTGTGTACTAAATCCTTGACTTTTCAAAGCAACCTAGTTACCAATGTATTTATCTATGGTGTTTTCAGCAGGCATTATTTACATTTATCT
Source organism: Pan troglodytes (assembly GCF_028858775.2). NCBI lineage: Eukaryota > Metazoa > Chordata > Mammalia > Primates > Hominidae > Pan > Pan troglodytes. Next base: position 26,748,730 of record NC_072411.2, on the reverse strand, counting down.
TTTGTCAATTGGATTGAGGTTTGGTTTTTTTTGTTTGTATCATTCAGAGATATCACTAAATGGGAGTAATTTTTGTTAATTTATTAGCTTGAGATATACCCAAGCCCTGTGTGTATTTGACATTTGAATTCCAGCTCACATAAGGCATACAGATTCTTCAAAATTTTTTTTTTGTTTTTTTGTTTTGTTTTGTTTTTTACTTTGACAGTGGAGTGAAACCATTAAGCTTTTATGTTTGGCCCTGTGCCTCTGGATAGATTTTTTTTTTTTTCTCGTACACTCTTCATTCGTGGTATAGTCTTTATCAGGCCACAGCGTAATGCAAGGAACTCAGTTTTGATTCTCTGCTTACATGCTTTGGAATCATTTCCCATTCTTCTGTGGCCATGAACCCAAATTCCTAGCTTACCTGGGATGATCATCCTCTTGTCATTCCCTACTCTCCTCCTGATGATCTCCAAGGACAAACGAGGTAATTATAGATCTGATTTTAAGCTGCTTCTTTTCTTCTGTATCCTATTTTCATTATATCTTATTTCTCTCTTATTTTTTATTTCTCTTCCTTATAGTCTTCTCATCTCCATACTTAATAGAAGGTCTGTGTGATGACTAATTTTATTTGCCAACTTGGATAGGCCACAGTACCCAGGTATTTGTACAAACATGCCTAAATGTGATCATGCAAGTATGTTTTTGTATGCAGAATGAAATAATTTTTCAACTTCATTCTTCTATATATGGCTATCCATTGTCCCAGCACCATTTGTTAAAAAGGCATTTTTCCCAACAAATAGTCTTGTCACCCTGTCAAAAATCAGTTGGCTACAGATGTATGGGCTTATTTTTGGACTTTCATTTCTATTCCATTGATAACATGTCTATCTTTGTGCCATTATCAAGATGTCATGATTGCCATTGTTCTGTACTAGCTTTTGAAATCAGAAAGGGTGAGTCCTTATAATTTGGTCTTATTTTCCAAATTTTTTTTTGTCTATTCTTGGTTTATTGTAATTCCATGTGATTTTTTCAATCAGCTTGCCAAATTTTACAAAATGTCGGCTGGGATTCTGGCCATCTTGTCAATGATAATTGCTCCAACTCATGAAAATAGGATGTTTTCCCAATTATATAGATCTTTCAACAATGTTTTGAAGTTTCAAAATATGTTTTGCCCTTTTTTGTTAAATTTATTTCTAAATGTTTTATTTATTTTGATATTTAAGTAAATGTTACTGATTTTTAATTTTATTTTTGGATGTTTATTGCTTTTTTGTTGAAATAAAGTTAATTTTCGTATATTAGTCTTGTATCCTGCAATCTTACTGAACTCATTTACTAGCTCCTATAGTATTATAGTGGATTCTTTAAGATTTTTTTGCATAGATGATCATGTTATCTGCAAGGAGAGATAACTTTATTTTTCCTTCCTATATGTATTTGTTGTAATTTATTTCTCTTGTCTAATTGCCCAGACTAGTACTTCCAGAGTAAGATTAGTGGAAGAAGATATCTTTGTCTTGCCCCTGATTTTATGGAGAAAGCATTCAATCTTTCACCATAATGTCTGAAGTTAGAGTCACTGATGCTTTTTACCGTGTTGAAATGTTTCTTCTATTCCTGGTATGTTGAGTAATTTTATCATTAAAGTGTACTGAATTTTGTTAAATACTTTTCCTGAATATATTGAAATGATCATGTGATATTTTTCCATTAATATGATGTATTACACTGATTTTCAGATGTTAAACCAACTTGGTGTTCTTGGGATAAATACCACTTGGTTATAGTGTAAGACTTTTTAAATATACTACTAGATTCAGGTTGCTAGTATCTTGTATCCACATTCTTAATAGATATTAATTAGTCTGTAGTTTTTTGTTTTGTTTTGTTTTTTGTTTTTACTTGTTACATGTTTGGTTGGTTTTGGTGTCAGGAAAATACTAGCCAAAAAACAGTTGTAAAGTGTTCTCTCCTACTTTTAAGAAGATCTGTGAAAAATTATTACTTCTCCAAATATTTTGTAGAATTTAGCATTGAAACCATCTGGAACTGGTCTTTTCTTTGTGGATAGTTTTTGTTGTTTGTTTGTTCTGGATTTCTCCTGTCTTTTTTCTTCAAAGATGATTTTTTAGAGTAGTTTTAGCATCACAGCAAAACTGATAGGTATAGAGATTTCCCATATATTTCACCATTTACCTGAGGGTTCACTCAGTGTTTTTTATCTCTATGGGTTTGGACAAATGTATAATGGCATGTATCCACCATTGCCAGACCGAGTAGTTTAACTACCCTAAACGTCTTTTGCACTCTGCCTATTTTTCTTCAAACTTTGACAACCAATGATTCTTTTAATTTTTATTTATTTATTTTTATTTTATTAAGTTCCGGGGTACATATGCAGGATGTGCAGGTTTGATACATAGGTAAACGTGTGCCATGGTGGCTTGCTGTAACTAACAACCCACCACCTAGGTATTAAGCAGAACATACATTAGCTTTTTTCCCTAACTCTCTCCCTACCCACCCTCCCCTGACAGGCACCAGTGAGTGTTGTTTCCCTCCGTGTGTCCATGTGTTCTCATTGTTCACCTCCCATTTATAAGTGAGAAGATGCAGTGTTTGGTTTTCTGTTCCTGGGTTAGTTTGCTGAGGATAATGGTTTCCAGCTTCATCCATGTTCCCACAAAGGACATTGTCTCATTCCTTTTTATGGCTGCATAGTATTCCATGGTATATATGTACCACATTTTCTTTATCCATTCTATCATTGATGGGCATTTGGGTTGATTCATGTCTTTGCTATTGTGAATAGTGCTGCAATGAACATATGTGTGCATGTATCTTTATAATAGAATGATTTATATTCCTTTGAGTATATACCCAGTAATGGCATTGCTGGGTCAAATAGTATATCTGGTTCTAAATCTTTGAGGCATCACCACACTGTCTTCAACGATGTTGGAACTGGTTTACATTCCCACCAACTGTGTAAAAGCGTTCTTACTTCTCAGCAACCTCGCCAGCTTCTGTTTTTCCTTGACTTTTTAATAATTGCCATTCTTACTGGCATGGGATCTCATTGTGGTATTGATTTGCATTTCTCTTTAAAGATCAGTGATGTTGAGCTTTTCTTCACATGTTTGTTGGCTGCATGTATGTCATTTTTGAGAAGTGTCTGTTCATATTTTTTGCCCACTTTTTAAAAAAAAATTTATTCTTATTATACTTTAAGTTTTAGGGTACATGTGCACAATGTGCAGGTTTGTTACATATGTATACATGTGCCATGTTGGTGTGCTGCACCCATTAACGCATCATTTAGCATTAGGTATATCTTCTAATGCTATCCCTCCCCCCTCCCACCCCACAACAGTCCCCGGGGTGTGATGTTCCCCTTCCTGTGTCCATGTGTTCTCATTGTTCAGTTCCCACCTATGAGTGAGAACATGCAGTGTTTGGTTTTTTGTCCTTGTGATAGTTTGCTGAGAATGATGGTTTCCAGCTTCATCCATGTCCCTACAAAGGACATGAACTCATCATTTTTTATGGCTGCGTAGTATTCCATGGTGTGTATGTGCCACATTTTCTTAATCCAGTCTATCATTGTTGGACATTTGGGTTGGTTCCAAGACTTTGCTATTGTGAATTTTTGCCCACTTTTTAATGGGGTTGTTTGTTTTTTTTTTTTCTTGTAAATTTGCTTAAGTGCCTTGCACATTCTGGATATTAGATCTTTGTCAGACGGGTAGATTGCAAAAATTTTCTCCCATTCTGTAGGATGTCTGTTAGCTCTGATGATAGTTTTTTCTTTCTTTTTTTTTTCTGTGCAGAAGCTCTTTGATTAGATTCCATTCATCAATTTTTGCTTTTGTTGCAATTACTTTTGGCATTCCTATTATGAAATCTTTGCCCATGCCTATGTCCTGAATGGTATTTCCTAGATTTTCTTCTAGGGTTTTATAGTTTGAGGTTTTACATTTAAGTATTTATCTTGAGTTAATTTTTGTATAAGGTGTAAGAAAGGGATCCAGTTTCAATTTTCTGCATGTGGCTAGTCAGTTATCCCAGCACCATTTATTAAATAAGGAGTCCTTCTCCCATTGCTTGTTTCTGTCAGGTTTGTTGAAGATCAGATGGTTGTAGTTCTGTAGTTTTATCTCTGAGTTCTCTATTCTGTTCCACTGGCCTATGTGCCAGTTTTTGTACCAGTACAATGCTGTTTTGGTTAGGAAGCATGATGCCTCCAGCTTTGTTCTTTTTGCTTAGGATTGTCTTGCTTATGTGAGCTCAGTTTTGGTTCCATCTGAATTTTAAAATAGTTTTTTTCTAATTATGTGAAGAATGTCAATGGTAGTTTAATGGGAGTGGCATTGAATCTATAAGTTGCTTTGGGCAGTAAGGCCATTTTTATGATATTGATTCTTTCTATCCATGAGCATGGAAAATTTTTTTCATCTGCTTATGTCCTCTTTGTTTTCCTTGAGCAGTGGTTTGTAGTTCTCTTTGAAGAGGTCCTCCACTTCATTTGTTAGCTGTATGTCTAGGTATTTTACTCTCTTTGTGGCAATTGTGAATAGGAGTTCATTCATGATTTGACTCTCTCCTTGCTTGCTGTTGGTGTATAGGAATGCTTGTGATTTCTGTACATTAATTTTGTATCCTGAGACATTGTTGAAGTTACTTATCAGTTTAAGAAGCTTTTGGGATGGGTTTTTCTAGATATAGGATCACATAATCTGCAAACAAAGATCATTTGACTTCCTCTGTTCGTATTTTGAATATGTTTTATTTATTTATTTATTTATTTATTTATTTATTTATTTATTTATTTTTTGACGGAGTTTCGCTCTTGTTGCCCAGGCTGGAGTGCAATGGCACAATCTCGGCTCACCACAACCTCCGCCTCCCGGGTTCAAGTGATTCTCCTGCCTCAGCCTCCCAAGTAGCTGGGATTGCAGGCATACCACACCATGCCTGACTATTTTTTTTTTTTTCGTATTTTTAGTAGATATGGGGTTTCTCCATGTTGGTCAGGCTGATCTCAAACTCTTGACCTTAGGCAATCCACCCGCCTCGGCCTCCCAAAGTGCTGGGATTACAGGCATGAGCCACCGTGCCTGGCCTATTTCTTTCTCTTGCCTGATATCCCTGGCCAGAACTTCCAACACTATGTTAAATAAGAGTGGTGAGAGAGGGCATCCTTGTCTTGTGCCAGTTTTCAAGGGGAATGATTCCAGCTTTTGCCCCTTCAGTATGATATTGGTTATGGGTTTGTCATAAATGGCTCTTATTATTTTGAGGTATGTTCCTTCAATACCTAGTTTATTGAGAATTTTTACATGAAAGAATGTTGGATTTTATCAAAGGCCTTTTTTTTTTTTACATCTACTGAGATAACCATGTGTTTCTTGTCTTTAGTTCTGTTTATGTGACGAATTATGTTTATTGATTTGTGTATGTTGAGTCAACATTGCATCCCAAGGATGAAGCTGACTTGATCATGGTGGATAAGCTTTTTGATGTGCTGCTGGATTTGCTTTGCCAGTATTGTATTGAGGATTTTTGCAGTGATGTTCTTCAGGGATATCGGCCTGAAGTTTCCTTTTTTGTTTTATCTCTGCCAGGTTTTGGTATCAGAATGATGCTCACCCCATAAAACGAGTTAGGGAGGAGTTTCTCCTTTTCAAGTGTTTGGAATAATTTCAGAAGAAATGGTACCAGATCATCTTGGTACCTCTGACAGAATTCAGATCTAAATCCATCTGGACCTGGGCTTTTTTTGTTAGTAGGCATTTATTACTGTGTCAATTTCAGAACTTATTATTGGTCTATTCAGGGATTAAACTTCTTCCTCGTTCAGTTTGGGAGAGTGTATGTGTCCAGGAATGTATTCATTACTTCTTGATTTTCCAGTTTATTTGCAAAAATGTGTTTATAGTATTCTCTGAGGGTTGTTTGTATTTCTGTGGGGTCAGTGGTGGTATCCCCTTTTTCATTTCTGATTGTGTTTATTTGAATCTTTTCTCTTCTTTATTGGTCTTGCCAGCAGTCTATCTATTTTGTTTATTATTTTCAAAAACCAGCTCCTTTATTTTTTGATTTTTTGAAGGGTTCAGTTGAACAAAATAATTTAACACAAATTCTATTTTATAATAAAGTATTGAATGCTGAACACAAATAGATGTTTATAGACATAATGAGATATGAAAACAGAAAACACAATATCAAAAAAATGCTGGCAACACAGTAAACTGTAGAGTATCAGTTTGTAAACCAAAGGTATCTAAGACAGATCTCAACCAATTTAGAAGTTTATTTTGCCAAGGTTAAAGACATGCCCAGGATAAAACAAAAAAACAAAACAAAATGCAGAATTACACAAATAGTTGTAAAGAAAATGGCTGTGCTTCAGTCAGGAGTAATCCAAGGCAGACATCTGGTACCATGACACAGCAGGTTTGGAACACAGGTGCACAGTCCCATGCACTATGTAATTACATTTATGTGGCCTTTAATGTTACCTGTTTGTGTGAGCTCACATCTGGCTTTGAGCCACTGTTGTCTGTGAGAAATATAACCACACTGCTGACTCAGTAGCAGAGAGGGGGAGAGAATAAAGCCATGTCCCAACTGCCTACAGTCCCTGGAGTGTTCTTTTAGCTACCAGCCACCGGTCCACCAGATATCCTCGGACCCCAGCTCAGGTTGGAGTCTGACAATTGGCCTAGTCAGCAGGATCCCAAGGTGAGTGAACCCTTGGGCCCCAGTGATGCCAGGTCAGCCATGTGGCCCCAACATGGGCTGTGGTCCCCGGTGGCAGCCGTGCTGTTGGAAAGGCCTTGATGGAAACATGGGCCGTGGTGGACGGGTCCCCTGCAAGCATGGAGAATGTACTGAAGCACCTGGAAGCACTGAGCACCGAGAAGGAGCATGCCTTTTCTGGCAGAGTTGGATGGGCATTTTTGACTGTGCTACGCAAAGTGCACGTTCAGTCCCTGCAGGATGCAATGCAGGTAAAGAACCTCCAGGTGCAAGCAGAGTCCCTGGAGGCCTGGATGCATGGGTTGGAACAAGAATTAGGGATTGCTGTTAGTGCGGGCCTGGGCCCACCATCCTGGCCAGAGTCCCCCATTCAGTCTGATACTGAAGAGGAAGTACCTCTGCTTGCCCAGTGGTCCATCAGAAAATAGAGCAGGAACAGCCATTGGCGGCCACAGAGGCAGACTCAGGAACCCCCTATTGTGACGGAGCACACATCATATACTGCCTATACCTCAACTGAGATGCACGAAGTAAGTAAACAGTGTCGGCAGTGCTTGAGGGACCCCTACCTGCCTTGATGCTTCACCTTTGGGATGAGGGAGCTGACAGTATCATCTGCTCCACCTCTGAAATGGAAACGCTGGCCTCCATTATGACCCACGCCTTCCTCCATCAGCAATTGCAAGTGAGCAGGCGGTTAGCACAGAGGCAAGGTGACCAAACCCTGATTGAATGCATGATGGCAGCCATACAGACAGTATGAAATGATGCCAGAGAAATACCAGAAACTCTAAGTAAATGGGAGTAGTATGCAGATTTGGTGCAAGTAATTTGGGAAACAGTTATGCAGCAGGCTATGTTCGATCTGAATACCCGAGGGCCAGATAATGAATGCTTTACCTCCCACCTGAATGACCTTGTGTTGGGCTCTGCACCCCTGGGTGCCTGGCCCCCTGGCCGCTGTCCTCACTCCATATGTGTGGTGCCAGCCACCTCACTGGACACAAAGGGGCCCCAATGGGTGACTCACATGCAGATGTGGATTGATTTGATTTTGGCTGGGGTTGCCTGAGAGAAAATCGATAGGCAATCCAATGAGGTGCTGTTAACTTTGTGGAGGAAATTCTCTCCAGAGCAGCAATTCCAGAAAATGCCCAAGAGGGGGCAGGATGATGCTGCTCCACGAAGTCCACCCACCCATCGACCCCCCCACCCACCACACACACTCCAGACACTCCAGCTCAAGGACTACTTGCAGATGGGTGGAGGTATAGAGCCTTTTGTTTTTGATTAGGGAACTGGCTGACATGCCCACCTTGTAGGGACACGGGATGGCCAGAGGCCACATGTGGAATTGGCAATCCACTGGTCCCTCACCAACATACGGTTGGTGCTGGTGCTGGTACACACTGCTGCAGATTATAGCCTCATCTGTGGGAACCTGGATAAGTTTCTGGGCAAGGCTGCATACGTGGATGGCTATGGAGGCCAGTCAGTGAAAGTGAAACCTGTATCTTTGCACCTTGGCATCAGCCTCTTGGCTTGCTGCTTAACACTGTGTATTCTCTCCCACACCTGAATACATTCTGAGGTTGGATATTTTACATGGCTTGACTTTACCAACCATGGCCAGAGAATTCAGACTCCAAGTACGTGTGGTTAAGCTGGTACTGCGTGGACATACGCATCACCAGCCCCAGGTCCTGCCACAACCCCTGTGGGTTATTTTTACTGTCAATACTGCTTGCCAGGTGGGCATATGGAGATAACTGAGAATATTAAGAAGTTAGAGGAGGTTCAGATAGTGCACGACACCCACAGTCCCTACAGTTCTCCAGTATGGCCAGTCAGAAAGCCTGATGGTACTTGGCAGATGACAATGGATTATCAAGAACTAAATAAAGTAACACCCCCTTTACATGCAGCTGTGCCATCTCTCACGAATTTGATGGACCACTTGATGATAGAACTGGAACAGTACCACTATGTGGTGGACTTGGACAATGCAGTCTTCTCAATTGACCTTGCTCCAGGGAGCCAGGAACAGTTTGCCTTCACATGGGAAGGGTGACAATGGGCTTTCACAGTGTTGCCACAGGGCTACATGCATAGCTCCATCATATGTCATGATCTCATTGCCACGGATTTAGCTTCCTGAAAATGTCCAAAAGGGGTCAATATATCATCCATTATATTGATGATATTATGGTAACCTCTGATTCTCTTGAAGATTTAGAAGTGGTGGCACCCCTCTTGCAACAACATTTGGCAGCATGAGGTTGGACCATCAATGAATCCAAGGTCCAAGAGCCTTGACTGCCTGCCAAATTCTTGGGAGTTATCTGGTTGGATAAGACAAAGGCCAATACTAGAGACCATCATTGATAAAAATCAGACATATCCGCAGCCCACAACGACAAGGCAGCTATAGACTTTTGTGGGCCTCTTGGGATATTGGCAGGCATTCATGCCCCATTTGGCTCAGATAATAAAACCATTGTATTAGTTGACAAAAAAGAGAACTACTTAGGATTGGGACAATGAACCCGAGATGGCTTTTTTGGCAGCCAAGTGGGCCATACAGCAAGTGCAGTCCCTATGAATAATTGATTCAGGGTGCCCATTTGAACTTGATGTACATATGACCACAGACAATTCAGCTGGGGCCCATGGCAGTGCATAGAGTGCTTTAGAATACCAGTAGGCCTTTGTTCCCAACTTTGGAACAGAGCTGAGCTCCAGTATTTGTTGATAGAGAAGCAATTAGCAGCTGCATATGCCACCCTTCAGGCTTGTGAGAGTGTGATGGGATGGGCTACAGTCATCATGCAAATGACTTACCCAATAGCTGGGTGGGTACATTCATGGGTAACAATCCCCCAGACTGGGATGTCACAGACATCCACCTTAGCAAGGTGGGGCACCTACTAAGAACAGTGGGGTACCCTGTGTATGAGCCCCTTATCAGCAGAATTACAAGAAGTCTTGGGACCTGTAGTCCTGATGCAAGATAAGGCTATGTGTCAGCCTGTGGTGCCCTTAAACCCTGAGCCATTACCATTTAAAGAAAGGTGCCCCCCATTTCTGATGGGGCACGGTATACAAATGGGTCCAGCTGGGGTGCTACTGCTGCCCTGCCTGGACTGCTGTTGTGGTCCAGCCTAATAGTGACACCACATGGTTTGATACCAGGTGTGGACAAAGTAGTCAGTGGATTGAACTCAGGACAGTGTGGATGGTGACCACCAAGGAAGAGAAACCTATGGTAATCTGCACCGATAGCTGGGAAGTTTATCGAGGCCTAACCTTGTGGCTAACTGCCTGGAAGTTACAGAATTTGCTAGTTGGCCACCAGCTCATTTGAGGCCAGGCCATGTGGCAAGACCTATGGAAAATGAGCCACAAAAGGGATGCAACTATTTATCATGTTTCAGGCCATGTGCCTTTGGCTGCCCCCAGCAATGATGAGGCAAATGCCTTGGCCAAAGTCCGGTGGTTGGAGTCAGCACCTACACAAGATGTAGCCCTATGGCTGCACTGAAAATTGGGCCATGCAGGGGGTAAATTAATGCAACAGGTTAATAAGCACTGGGGTCTGTCCTTACCCACGCAAGATATCTGGGAGGCCTGTCAGAAGGGCCCAGCCTAAACACAGGCACACCCCAAGCGGAGACAGCTGCCCAGTGTTACACAACAAGTGACGGTAGGGCAGATGCCCTTGACTAAATGGCAAATAGACTACATCAGGCCACTGCTGAGGTCACAGGGGCATACGTAAGGGCTGACGGCTATAGACAGGGATACCAGTCTGTTGTTTGCCTACCCTTGCAGGATGGCCGACCAGCAGCATACCATTCGGGCCCTGCAACACTTGTGTGCCCTATATGATTGTTCCCTGACCATTGAAAGTAATAGGGAAACACATTTTACTGGACAGCAGGTGCAACAGTGAGCACAATGGATGGACATAAAGTGAAGGTTCCATGTTCCACATAACCTACAAGTGACTGGTATGATTAAGTGATATAATGGACTCCTGAAAAATAAGTTACATTTGCATGTTACTCCCCTATCTTTGCAGGGCTGGAGTTCAAGGTTGGACCTGGTGCTCTAAACCTTGAATGAATGGCCACGGAAAGGCAGCCCAGCCCCGATGGACGTACTGCTACACCAGGCTTCCACCTTCATCCAGTTACACATACACACCAAGGATGACTTTCTCCAACCAGGTATGGGGATGAATTGTAATCTGTTGTTGCCTGCTCCAATGCCCCTAAAGGCAGGGAAACAAAAAACCTGGCTTTGGCCATGGATTTTCCAAGCCCCCCATTGCTGATAGTTGGCTATCGTAGCCCCCTGGGGAAAGGGCCTACAGTATAATTTACATGTCACTCCTTGGTTATTTAATATATGATGTCTGCAACTGATCATTCATAGGGAAATAGCCAGGGAAGAAATTCTCCTCAGGGGGGACATATGTATTTTCTGTGTGGCCTATTATGAGCTCCGCAGTGATGGTGGCACAGATACAGGACCCAAGGAAACCATGGAGAGCGGAAAAGATGTGATACCATCACCAGGGCAGAAGCCCTTAGCAGCTGCATTGTTTTCCAGAGATGAAAGGTTGGACTATATTTTGCCTGAGAGGCGTGATTTACCCCTTTTAGACCTGTGCCTGCTTTGTCATTTTAACCATAGGTTGACATGCTCCAACAGCATTGTGGAATGGGTCCACACCTATGCTAAGGTAACCAATGTGTCCAGCTGTTGGGTCTGTACCACCCTTCCAGCAGCAGCTATGGACAGCTTGCCCTGCCACATACATTCAGCTTCTGTGGAAAACTGGACATGATTGGAGACTTGCGGTCCCAAGGCCAATGTTTGAAACACGACATGGCAAGCTTTGGATAGGGGCCACCACAAAACCCATGACATGACCCCCCTCTGGCTGGCCCATAGTATCTATGATTAATGAGGCTGGTTAATGGGAAAACCCACGGTGCTACCACCACAGTTACCACAATATATAGAGCAACATTGGGGTAACATCACCATGGGGTGGTTGCCTATCATAGCCTGCACAAATATAACATATGTCACCACACCAAATGTGTGGCAGAATTGGTGAGGCCTCATCAAGGCTGGGCCCCAGTAGATTTTGTGCCCCCTGGGGGTTTATAGATCTGTGGAGACATGAGATGGACATATTTGCCAGCGAACTGGACTGACCGCTGTACTTTATGTGGCTTTATGTGCCTGCCACTGTTATTTCCACATTGCCTAGACACCCACATAACTGGGAGGTGCTACATTCCTGATTTGTGCAAGTGTGGCAAGTCCCCTGGTGGCTCTACCCCATAGCATTAACAATCCCTGGAGCAAGTGTCATAACTGTAGAAATTCAAGTTACAGCCCTTGCAGAGCATACCACTTAAGCCTTGAATTACACCCGACTTGCCTTCTTCTGTTGACAGATAAGGTTGATCAAATCAGGAAAGCGGTACTGCAAAACTGGATGGTCTTAGACATATTAACTGCTGCCCAAGGTGGCACCTGTGCTTATTTGAGAACACAATGTTGTACCTTCATCCTTGACAATCAACACAACATAACAGCAGCTTTGCAAGGAGTTTTCCAGAAAATCAAGGCAGTTGAGAGCCTTACTGATGACCCCCTACAGACATGGTGGACAGCTCTGGGCTCTGGCCCACATTGGAACTGAATAATTATGGGCAGTATAGAGGGAATATTAGTGGGGAATTGTTGCTCCCTGTATTGCTGCTGTGGCCTCTGGGTCCAGGGTTCTGCCATGTGGGCACATCTCCCTGCTAGGAGAACGCCCTTGGCCTAGCGGGTGGAGTGTAAGGAAAATGAGTGTGCTTCAGTCAGGAGTAGGCAAAGGGAGACATCCAGTACAACATGACACAGTGAGTTTGGAGTGCAGGCACACAATCCCATGGACTATGTAATCACATTTATGTAACCATTTAATGCAACCTGTTTGTGTAAACTCATATCTGGTTTTGAACCACTGTTGTCTGTGAGAAATATAACTGCACCACTAACTCTGTAGGAGAGAGACGGAGAGAATGAAGCCATGTCCCAACTGCCTACAGTCCCTCGCGTGTTCTTTCAGCTACTTGTTACCTGTCCACCAGCTCCCCTCCGACCCCAGCTAGGGTTGGAACCCGACAACAGTCTATGGTCTGTGCCTTACTTCAAAGATGGCTTTGAAGGTGTTAATATTTAAAAGTGAAAAGTGGGCCAAAGGGGAAAGACACATGGTACAAGAGAAAAGAAGACGGTAGGGAAATATTCAGTTATTTATTCATCTATTGCTCAGTGAATCAGCACTTTATAAAGCAAAGGGGAAGCTGTGGAGATATTTAACCTTTTATCTGCAGCTATCTGCTTAGGAACAAAAGGAAAAACAATTTCTTGTGTAACTCAGCGTTCAGCTTAATTTTTTTCTTCTGGCATAGTGTATTGGAGTTCTAAGTTTTTATGTTCCTTTCACATTTATCCCCCATTTTCTTTTTAAAATCCTTCGGGGGAAGTATTTTGAAGAAAATGGGTCTCTCCTCTAAGGTTTTGTCTGATTTTTTTGGTCATTAGGACAGTTTATTCTTTAATGGGTAGGTCCCACTTTAGGAAAGCTCATTTTTGGCAGGTTGTGAAGTCTCATATTCCATGAAGAAAAAATAGGAAAAGGAAGAGAGAAAGAAAACAAACAAGCAAATAAAAAGAGAGAACAATCCTGGAAAACTGACACAGGCCATAAGATTACATGTTTGAAGAAGCCTTGAGCCAAGCCAAGAATTTATCTGTGCACAGACCTGTATGTCTCTTTTTGAGGTCCCAAGAAAAGATGGGGTTCCTGGGCCTGTCAGGAGGTGACATTCTTTACTCACCCCAGGTCAGGACCCTATAAAGGACAAGATATGAGGCCACTTTTTCCACAGGGCTTTTTATCAGCTCTCTAGGTCAGCCTCATTTTCTCAAGGAAATCTGAAAATACATCATTCCAGTCAAAGCCTTGGTAAAATAACCAGTATCTCCAATGATGTCCTGTTATGAAAGAAAGCAAATTCTTATTGAACTTATGCAAATAGCCATATTGCTATAAATTAAGAAACTCAAAAATATTCTCCAAATTTTGCAAAAAATAGGTAGAGAGAAAGAATTATGGTTTAAATATTTATCACGAGAGTAATTTACCAATTGTTAAATCTGTTAAAAGCCTAAGAAAAAGTTTTCTTGAATCTGAAAAAAAAAACAAAGAATCAGCAAATATTTAAAATAAAATGTTATTAAAGATTATTTCAGCCTTCTATTCATTCAGTCCATGCAATTAACCCCTATTCTGCACAATGTTGGATCAATAATCCTCATGAATACATCAGCTCTCCATGAGAGTCCTAGAAGTTTTTTCTCTCTTACAATCGCACGATCTCCAAAGTTATTAGAAAACTATATTTAAGAGTACTCCTCATTGTTCTTTAGCTAATTATAAACTGTCCTATAAAAGGATCGAAGTAAAATAACAAGTGTGGATGAAAAAAATCTTAGAACAGCCATTATTAAAGACATAATTGACAAGGAAATGTGGTTATTTCTATGGCATACAACAATTGTATATAATAATCATAATTACTGCTGATAATATATAGTAAGACATATCAGAATCACAGGAATCTCATACAATTCTGGAACACATACTAATAACACATTTGTATAAATACAATCCAAAGAAGGTTAAATATTGTTTCATATTTAACAACGTTCCCGTATGACTTTATTATACCAAAATAGACTGAACGTCTTTTTTGGACTTTGGGGGACTTAATAGCAAAAAGTTAAATGAGGTCAAAGGACTGAATTTAGAATTTGATTTGGGAAAGTTTGTCAAATATCAAAAGTTTGAAACACTTGATATCACAAAAATAGAATCACAGGTCATTGTAAAATAAGTAATTCATTTAGCCAATGTGATAACTCAAAGATTTCAATACAAAAGAAGAAAAAACCTTTATTCTTTGAGAGAGAAGACTTAATTTCCCAAACAATAAGCCCAATAAAGACAGCATGAGGCTGATTGAATGTCTCAAGTCTTATAAACAAACCTATTAAATTTTAGTCATCTTGACCATAAGATATAATTTCCGTAAACCTTTTCATAATCTTTTATAATTTTTTATTAAAAAGCGGGTTAATGCTCCAAGAAAATATTGTTAATCTGACATCGGGGCCCAGATGCTGGGCTTGCATCAGTGTGCTTTTATATAATGTTTAATTTTTAGAGAAACTCTGAACTAATTTTATCTCTGAAAATCAGTCTTACAATCTCACATGTGCATGTCTTCCACAAAAGTTCCTTGGCCTAGAGGGGTTGAAGGGTTTTAATTTCTGGCCCTGTGTCTCATGAACACAGTTTGTTTTGATTGTCTTATTCTCCAGATCTGAAGATGAGGCTTTCATTGCTCTCATTATTTAAGACTTCCTGTGCTTTTCAGACCCAGGAGTCAAAGACTTGTAACTTATCAGCACAACAACCTTAAAAGGAATATACAAAGTTACATGAATGTAATAACCTTAATTCTTAAATTATTTTAATGTCAGCTTTCTCATGCCAACCAAAACAGAATAATTTAAGCATGTTAAGAAAAACCCACGGCACTGAATGTTATATTGGAAGAAAATACTTCCTTTAGCCCAGGAGTCCCCAACCTTTTTGGCACCAGGGACTGTTTGCGTGGAAGATAATCTTTCCATGGACTGGTGTGAGGGGATGGTCTTAGGGTGAAACTGTTCCACCTCAGGTCATTAGGCGTTAAGTAGATTCTCATAAGGGTGCACTACCTAGATCCCTCACATGCACAGTTCACAATAGGTTTTGCACTCCCATGAGAATCTAATGCCACCACTGATAGAAAAGGAGGTGGAGCTCAGACGGCAATGCTCACTGGCCTACCACTTACCTCCTGCTCTGTGGCCTGGTTTCTAACAGGCCATAAACCAGTACCAGTCCGTGGCCCAAGAGTTGGGGACCTCTGCTTTAGACTTTAAAGATAAAACATTTTTATCAGCTGTCCACAACATTAGTTAGAACCTGAGGGTTAAAATGTTACAAAAGCTGATGACAATGTTGGAGAGATTATCTCAGCCCTTCTCAAAGCAGAGAAGAGCAGAAAACAGCAATATGTAATAAAAGTTAAACTTTTCAGTTAAAAAAAAATCTCTTGTAATTTTATTGAGTAAATAAATACATTAAGAAATTTTTTTATTCTAACCAATTCTTTAGTGTATTGATGTATTTTTAACATCATAGCCCAAGGTCTAGAAAGACTCTGAATAATTTCCATTTAATTATATTCAACATGATCACATGAAGATTTTTTTTCATAAATTCTCTTTTTTTAAAAAACCTTATTATAACTTAAATTATTTATAACATGCTTGGACTTCCTGTTTTATCCTACACTTTCCTTTCTCTTAAATAACCAGTCATTTTATGTTAGGACAAAACATTTTACCATACAAGATTCTTTCTCACAAAAAATTATTTTTCTTCTAACATTTCTTACCAAAAATACTTCTTTATATCTGTAACTTTCTTTACATGTCTTTTATTTACTGATTCCTTTTACTTTGTTTCATAAATATACTTTGAATTAGACACAACCTATTTCCTTTTAATATGAACACCTTTTTAGAAATTTTTTATAATACAAATTTTTTAAGAAAATCGGAAATAACCGAAATATTTAATGTATATCTATTATTTAATTTAACTTTAGAATCTAAATAAGTTTATTTACAAGCATTTATTCCATTACATTTACTTACTTTATTTTTAAAAT
Source organism: Pan troglodytes (assembly GCF_028858775.2). Classification (NCBI taxonomy): domain Eukaryota; kingdom Metazoa; phylum Chordata; class Mammalia; order Primates; family Hominidae; genus Pan; species Pan troglodytes. The sequence goes on along the minus strand of NC_072411.2, from coordinate 26,732,108 downwards.
ACTTTACCTAGATTACTTATGAAAACTGTGATAGACATAATTTAAAGTTATTTCTCTATTAAACATTTTATACTCTCTTAATTTCAGTTGTTTACCTAAGTAAGTACCTTAAGTTTAAATAAATGAGTTTTCTCTCCCAATGTCTCAATATTTAGCTGTTTTCATTACACAAACTATATTAAATGCCTTATTTATCAGTTACACAAAAATAATTCTTTTGATTTGCATTTATACATTTATAACCCTCATGCCAAATTTTGACACTTTATAACATCCAGCTGACATAAACATAAAATTGTTTGATCAATAAGTTTAAACAATAATGTATGTGGACAATTCCAAAGCCATTTCTAATTTTATTTTATCAATAATTTTAAAACCAGCTTATTTATTAAATACTTAAGTCACATGAACTTGAAAAAGCATTTGAGTTTAAAGTTTTTATTTATCTGATAAAATATTTTACTTCAGCATTTTGTTTGTCTTAAAAGCCAATTAATTAGAGCTCATTGATGTATTTTGGTAAGGGAACAATATATACATGACATAAATACAAAATGCAACTAAAGGTAGATATTATGGATTCATAAGACTACAGTATTTTGGTCTCTTATTTTAGACTTCCAATGTCTTGATAACCTGTTTCATTACCCTAGGGAATTGTCAGCTAGATAGCCCTAAATTTGGATATGAAAGGAACAACTTTTAGGTAAAAATCAGATAGCAAAATTTACGTCTCTACAGAGAGAGAGTCTGGGTGTGTTAGAGGGAAATTAAAAATAAAATATGTAGGAATACAGCTAACCAAGGAGGTGAAAAGCTCTACAATAAAAGCTACAAGACACTGCTCAAAGAACTCAGGGATGGCACAAACAAATGGAAAAATAGTCCATCCTCATGGATAGGAAGAACCAATAGTGTTAAAATGGCCGTACTGCGTAAAGCAATTTACAGACTCAATGATATTTGCATCAAACTACCAATGACATTCTTCACAGAACTAGAAGAAACTATTTTAAAATTCATATAGAAATAAAAAAGATCCCGAATAGCCAAGGCAATCCCAAGCGAAAAGAACATCATGCTACCCAACTCGAAACTGTAATACAATGCGGCAGTAACCAAAACAGCATGGTACCGTACAAGAACAGAAACATAGCCCAATGGAACAAAATAGAGACCCCAGAAAAAAGGCCAAACACCTACAACCATCTAATCTTTGACAAAGCTGACAAAAACAAGCAACAGAAAAAGGACTCCCTATTCCATACATGGTGATGGCTATATGCAGAAGACTCAAACTGTTACCAGAAAGGGGTCCAGATCCAGATACAAAGAGAGGGTTCTTGGATCTCAGACAAGAAAGAATTCAGGGCAAGTCCAAAGAGTAAAGTGAGGGTGGGTGCAGTGGCTCACACTTGTAATCCCAGCACTTTGGGAGGTCCAGGTGGGCAGATCACCTGAGGTCAGGAATTCGAGGCCAGTCTGGCCAGTGTGGTGAAACCCCTTCTCTACTATAAATATAAAAATAAGCTGGGCATGGTGGCAGGCACCTGTAATCCTAGCTACTTGGGAGGCTGAGGCAGGAGAATCACTTGAACCCAGGAGGCAGAGACTGCAGTGAGCCAAGATCACAGCATTGTACTCCAGCCTGGGCAACAAGAGTGAAACTTCCTCTCGAAAGAAAGAAAGAAAGAAAGAAAGAAAGAAAGAAAGAAAGAAAGAAAGAAAGAAAGAAAGAAAGAAAGAAAGAAAAGAAAGAAAGAAAGGGGGAGGGTGGCGGAGAGAGAGAGAGAGAGAGAAACAAATGAAGAAAGAAAGAAAGAGTAAAGTGAAAGTCAGTTTACTAAGAAAGCAAAGGAATACAAGAATGGCTGCTCCATAGACAAAGTACCCCCGAGAGCTGTTGGTTGTCCATTTTTATGGTTATTTCTTGATTATATGTTAAACAAGGGGGTGGATTATTCATATTTTCCCTTTTTAGAACATATAGGTTAACGTCCTGACATTGTTATGGCATTTGTAAACTGTCGTGGTGCTGGTGAGAGTGTAGCAGTGAGGATGACCAGAGGTCATTCTCGTCACCACCATGGTTTTGGTGGGTTTAAGCTGGCTTCTTTACTGTAACCTGTTATATCAGCAAGGTCTTTATGACCTGTATCTTTATGACCTCCTATCACATCCTGTGACTAAGAATGCCCTAACGTCCTGGGAATGTAGTCTAGCAGGTCTCAGTCTCATTTTACCCAGCCCCTATTCAAGATAGAGTTCTTCTGGTTCAAACACCTCTGACAAAACTGAACCCGTTTCTTACACCATATATGAAAATCAATTCTATGGTGTATCTGTACCACATTTTCTTTATCCAGTCTATCATTCATGGGCATTTAGGTATATTCCATGTTGTTATTATTATGAATAGTGCTGCAATGAACATACACATGCATGTATCTTTATAATAGAATGATCTATATTCCTTTGGGTACGTACCCAGAAATGGCATTATGGGTTCAAATGGTATTTCTTCCTCTAGATCTTTGAGGAATTGCCACACAGCCTTTCACAGTAGTTGAACTAATTTACATTCCCTCCAACAGCCTAAAAGTGTTCCTTTTTCTTTGCAACATTGCTAGCACCTGTTGTTTTTGGACTTTTTTTAATAATAGCTATTCTGACTGGTGTGAGATGGTATCTCATTGTGGTTTTGATGTGCATTTCTCTAATAATCAGTGATGTTGAGCTTTTTTTCATATGTTTGTTGGCTGCATCTGTGTCATTTTTGAGAAGTGCTTGTTCATGTCCTTTGTACACTTTTTAATGGAGTTGTTTGTTTTTTTCTTGTAAATTTGTTTAAGTTCCTTGTAGACCCTGAATTTTAGACCTTTGTCAGATGGATAGATTGAAAAACATTTTTTCTATTCTGCAGGTTGTCTCTTCCCTTTGATGATAATTTCTTTTGCTCTGCAGAAACTCTTTAGTTTGGTTAGATACCATTTGTCAAGTTTTGCTTTTGTTGCAATTACTTTTGGCAGTCTCATCATGAAATCTTTGCCTGCGCCTATGCCCTGAATGGTATTGCCTAGATTTTCTTCTAGAGTTTTTATAGTTTTCAGTTTTACATTTAAGTCTTTAATCCATCTTGAGTTAATTTTTGTATGAGGCATAAGAAAGAGTCCAGTTTCAATTTTCTGCATATGGCTAGCCAGTTCTCCCAACACCATTTATTAAATAGGGAGTCCTTTCTGCATTGCTTGCTTTTGTCAGGTTTCTGAAAGATCAGGTGGTTGTATGTGTGTGGTCTTATTTCTGAGTTCTTTATTCTGTTCCGTCAGTCTGTGTGTCTGTTCTTATACCGGTACCATGGTGTTTTCGTTAGTGGAGGCTTATAGTGTAGTTTGAAGTCAGGTAGCGTGGTGCCTCCAGCTTTGTTCTTTTTGCTTACGATTGTCTTGGTTATGTGAGCCTTTTTTTATTTTTATTTTTGTTTTATCTGAATTTTAAACTGTTTTTTTCTAATTATGTGAAGAATGTCATAGGTAATTTAATGGGCATAGCACTGAATCTATAAATTACTTTGGGCAGTGTTATCATTTTAACGATGTTGATTCTTCCTATCCATGAGCATGGAATGTTTTCCTATTTGTTTGTGTCCTCTGATTTTTTTCAGTAGTGGTTTGTAATTCTTCTTGAAGAAGTCCTTCACTTCCTTTGTTAGCTGTATTCCTACATACTTTATTCTCTTTGTAGCAATTGTGAATGGGAGTTCATTCATAGTTTGGCTCTCTGCTTGCCTGTTGTTGTTGTATAGGAACGCTAGCGATGTTTGCACATTGATTTTGTATCTTGAGACTTCTGAAGTTGCTAATCAGCATAAGAAGCTTTTGGGCTGAGTCAAGGGTGTTTTCTAATAGCATCATGACATCTGCAAACAAAGATAATTTGACTTCCTCACTTCCTATTTGGATACTCTTTATTTCTTTTTTTTTTTTTTTTTTTTTGCCTAATTGCCCTGCCCAGAACTTAAAATACTATGTTGAATAGGAGTGGTGAGAGAGGGCATCTTTGTCTTTTGCCAGTTTTCATGGGGAATGCTTCCAGCTTTTGCCCATTCAGTATGATATTGGCTGTGGGTATGATATGAATGGCTCTTATTATTTTGAGATATGTTCCATCAATACATAGTTTATTGAGAATTTTTAACTTGAAGGGATGTTGAATTTTATTGAAGGCCTTTTCTGCATCTATTGAGATAATCATGTGGTTTTTGTCTTCATTTCTGTTTATGTGATGAATCACATTTATTGATTTGTGTATGCTGCACCAATCTTGCATACTGGGGATGCAGCATACTTGCTCATGGTAGATAGGCTTCTTGGTGTACTGCTGGATTTGGTTTGCCAGTATTTTACTGAGGATTTTTGCATTGATATTTATCAAGGATATTGGCCTGAAGTTTTCTCTTTTTCTTGTTAGTTGTATCTCTGCCAGGTTTTGACATCAGAATGATGGTGGCCTCATAGAATGAGTTAGGGAGGAGTCCCTCCTTTTCAATTTTTTGTAATAGTTTCAGTAGGAATGGTGCTAGCTCTTGTTTGTACCTCTGGTAGAATTCAGCTGTGAATCCATCTGGTTCTGTGCTTTTGGTTGGTGCTGTCTTTACATTTTATTATTTTTTCTCCTTGATCTTCATGTGAAATCTCTATTACTCTATCTTCCAGTCTGCTTTTCATCTTCTGCCACTTCAAATCCACTACTGTCACCTCTGGAGCTAGGAGAATGGCAAACTTCTCTTTGAGTGACACCCCAGCTGGAGGAGGAATAGTTCACCAGAGGCCCTTTGGCTGGCCTCACTTGGCATGGAAACACTGACTCATGATCCAGGACAAGGATGGTCAGGACCCCAATTTGCTCAACGTGCCATGCGTAAGGTAAGTCTGCATTTCATGAGTGGAAGCTGGCCAGCTGAAGGGTTCTCCTATCTCTTGACTGCACTGGCTTGTGACTTAGCAGCAGCAATAGGTAGCTGGGAGATGGATAAGCCAGGCTGATGTTCTGCTCCTTCCAGGAATAAAGTACTCTGGGAGATGGGGGAAATAAGTACCCTCTGTGTTCTTGGCTGTAAGCTGAGAGGGAGCAGGGTTTATTTTGTTTGTTTGTTTGTTTTTTCAAATACAACAAACTCTAGACTGTTTAAATGAAGTTTTTTCGGCGATCTTGAATATATATTTATTCATTAGCTCTTTGTTCCTAGGACCTTTTCCTGAGGCTTTAAATGGTTGTTAGTTTTTGTTTGTTTGTTTTTTACAGTTTTTAGCAATTTCAGTGGAAAGAGGGTCAGTGATATGGTACAGCACCACTGTTGTGCCAGAAGTTGCTCTCCATATAAGTCTTGTTTTTACACATACACACTAAAATATTTAGAGAAGAAGTAACATGGTACTTGGAATTTAATTCAAAAGATTCTAGGGAAGTGCTTGGGGATACAGATAAAATAGATTTGGACGTATTAAAACAGATCAAAAAATGAATCAATTTTATTTAATTTTTTTCTGCCTCTCTCTTTCCAAACACATATTTTTTTTGGGTTTTGTGTGTGTGTGTGTGTGTGTGTGTGTGTGTGTGTGTTTAGTTCCAGACAATAATTTCTTGAAGATATACAAGAAACATTCAGCAGCAGCTGTGCCTGGGAAGGAGAACTACTGTCAGAGGTAGGGCAGGGGAGGAGAGAGACTTAATTTTATGATATAACTTCTTTTGCCCTAAAAAAAAAAAAGTTTTAGATAATTCTGACATATGGCCCCATTTGGAATCTATTAATACGGTGCAGTTTATCATTTTGTAAAAAGCCAACCTGTTTAAGATAAGTAAGTTAGTGGAAGTGTCAGAATTTAGATCTAGAGCCCCTGCCATCACACTTCTAAGTAATAGCAAACTGCCATCCTGATTTTAGAACAATTCATTCTAGACCTCAGAAAAGTAGGAAAGCGTTCACTAACAATGATTTCAAAACACATGCTTATAAAAAATTATTTTAAAAAATTTACATTAGTGGATATCTGCTTCATTTAAAGTTGTAGCTAAAGATTGACTTTGATTTAAATTACTTTTGGAAGAAGAAATGTGATCGTGAGCAGGGAAACTAAATCATCTTATCAAGATGAGCCTACATAGTGACGTCTGCTGATTGAGATCCATATCTGCCTAGGTAATATATTTATTTAACTTAGGCCTCCAGGGTAAAATGAATCTTTTCTGTAATTTTTCCAATAATAGCAATAATAATGATATATGTGTTCATAAGAAATATAAATGGGTAGGTCGTGTATTATAAAATCACAGACTGAACAAAAATGGAATATTTAGAGACTTTAATAAATCTTAAATTTCATAAAAATCTTCATCTCTCACTGCTCTTGATATATCATAGTGGTTGTTTAATGTTTAACAATTGACTCTCTGAGTTTAATACAAAATGTTCTGATTTGTAGCTTTTGCCAAACTTTGAGTATAAATACTCTGACTGTGGTCAAGTTCAATCTACCAATGAATTAAAAACCAGCTGACCAAATTCCTGAAATGTTAGCAATAGAGTTTCATAGCTGGCAAGTCAGCCCCAGCACACCCATTGAATATCATTGCACAATGGAAGCACACGTATTTGAAAATAAAACCAAACTTAGCATTAAGTTTTCAGAGGGAAGCAGTGCTTTAAATGAGAGCTTAAGTATATGATGGTTAGTTTTATGTGTGAACTTGACCAGGCCACAGGATGTCCAGAGATTGGTCAAACATGATTCTGAGTGTGTCTGTGAAGGTATCCTGGAGTGACATTAACATTTAAATTTGCAGGCTGCATACAACAATTTGGCCTCTCTAATGTAGGGAGGCCTCATCCAGTCAACTGAAGACCTAAACAGAACAGAAAGGCTGAATACGAGGGATCACCTTCTGCTTGACTGCCTTGATCTGGAACGTTAGTCCTTTCTGGCCTTTGTACTTAAACTGAAAAATTGGTTCTTCTTGGGTCTCATGCTTGCTGGCTTTTCGAACGAAATTTACATCATTGGTTCTCCTGAATACCAGTTCTTTAAACTTGGACTGGTATGACACCATTGATTCTCTCAAGCCTCCAGTTTGCAGACTCAGTTCTTGGGACTTGTTAGCCTCTATAATAGCATGAGCTACTACTGCTACTATATCTATCTATCTATCTATCTATCTATCTATCTATCTATCTATCTATCTTGTCTCCCACTGGCTCCATTCCTCTAGGAAACACTAATGTAACCATTTCTACCTGAGCTGTACCAAAATGCTTAAAATCCTCAGGGCTTAGCTTAAGTCTTGCTTCCGGCAAAATATATTTCTGTCTTTCTCAGCCTACGATAATTCTCCTATTTTATAAATTGTTTATATATAATAAAAATAACCATTGTGAACTCCCAAAATTGAGACAGGTGTCAGTTAATTTAGAAAGTTAATTTTGCCAAGGCTGAGGATGCATGCCCATGACACAGCCTCAGGAGGTCCTGACAACAGGTACCCAAGGTGGTCAGAGCACACAGCTTGCTTGATTTTATACATTTTAGGGAGATATGAGAGATCAATCAACATACGTAAAATAAACATTGGTTTGGTCCAGAAATGGGGGACAACTCAAAGTAAAAGCAGGGCAACTTGAAGCAGGGAGGGGGCTTCCAGGTCACAGGTAGGTGAGAGCAAAGGGTTGCATTCTTTTGAGTTTCTGATTAGCCTTTCCAAAGGAGGCAATCAGATATGCATTTATCTCAGTGTGCAGAGTGATGACTGAATAAAATGGGAAGCAGGTTTGCTGTAAGCAGTTCCCAGCTTGAATTTTCCCTTTAGCTTAGTGATTCTGGGGGCCTGGGATATTTTCCTTTCACACCATCATTTGCTGAAGACCTACTACAACACTCTTAGGTCATTTGAATTCATAATTTTGAATTCCTATAAAAATACTTCTCTGACAACAATAATAAATTTACAAAGACTCATAGAATTTGTTACAGTGAATTAGGGACCTTGTAGCAAATAAGAGGCATGACTCAGATATTCCACTGGAGGCCCATCAGCCATCAAAGCCCATGGTCTTTCACCTCACTGCCTATTATTTACACCTCTGTTTGTAATGGTGGATCTCATTATTTATGCTTCAACCCTGCTCTCCAAAGGAAATTAGCAAATTCATGCATATTGTGGGAGAATGAAATATAATAAAACTACCATGAGCAAAATATCTGGGTCACACACTGTAATGGAAACTATGCTTTCACGAAGTCACTTAATCCTAACAAGGCTATATGTAGGCATCATTATTCTCATTTTACAGAAGAGGAAACTGATGCTCAGATGTGACTTTCCTATGATAGTGCAACTAGCATGTGACCAAGCAAAGATGAAACCTCGGTTTTGAAATGGCTTGCATTCTTTTTTTTTTTTTGAGACGGAGTCCTGCACTGTCTCCTGGGCTGGATCTAGGCTCACTGCAACCACCGCCTCCCAGGTTCAAGCGATTCTCCTGCCTTAGCCTCTCAAGTAGCTGGGATTAGAGGCACCTGCCATCATGCCCGGCTAATTTTTTGTATTTTTTTATTAGAGGGGGTTTCACTATTTTGGCTAGGCCTCGAACGCCTGAGCTCATGATCCACCTGCCTTGGCCTCCTTGCACTTTTTTTTTTTTTTTTGAGATGGAGTCTCGCTCTGTTGCCCAGGCTGGAGTGCAGTGGCATGATCTCGGCTCGCTGCAAGTTCCGCCTCCCGGGTTCACGCCATTCTCCTGCCTCAGCCTCCCGAGTAGCTGGGACTACAGGCACCTGGCACCACGCCAGGCTAATTTTTTTTTTTTTTTTTTTTTTTTGTATTTTTAGTAGAGACGGGGTTTCACCGTATTAGCCAGGATGGTCTCGATCTCCTGACCTCGTGATCTGCCCGCCTCGGCCTCTCAAAGTGCTGGGATTACAGGCGTGAGCCACCGCGCCCGGCCCTTTGCAATCTTTAAACTATCTGAATATCCTTTATAAACTTTGTAATAATATGGCTTCTATTAAAACATAGCTTCATTCTCCAGTGTCATCCTACACACCATTGCTTCAACCACTGGGGATCCAATGAGATTGCTTTACCAGGAATTTAGTGTATCAAATTAACATGTAGAGCGAGGATTCACCACATTGTATAAAAATGACAGATTCTCAGTAACTTCTCTTTATGAGAGAATAGAATTAGCAGTGTTTGCTGACAGATGTCCTTTGCTTCTGCCTCTTCTCATCCACTTACTTCCTTTCGGCTCATAGAGTTCACAGAAAGGAAAAAAAGACCCAGATCTGAGGGCTTGAAAAAGCTGGTCTGAGTGTATGGAGTAGGATGCATCACTAATGAAGAATAACTGAGGGGACTTCCCCCAAAATTTCACCCCCTTCCTGCACCATTTGTCACAGTCTCTTAAGTGCCACTATAGGATGTCATTTCTACAAGTCTCTGGGTTCCCTGAGGGTAGATGGAATTGTATTAATCTGTTTACAGTGTAATGAGTAAGATAATGGACTTTGGCATGAAGCCTCTCTATGCTACTCACTACTTTGAAGAATGGAGAAGTTTCTTCACATATGCAAGCCTCAGTTTCCTGTGTAAAATGTACAGTAATAACACTTATAGAGAAGTCACGAAGGTTAAATAAGATGATCTAAACTACTTAGAACAGTGTTTGACCCATATGTTATTATTATTATCATTATTATTATTGCTTTATTTTTGAGTTAAGGATCTAAGGTCCAGAGAGAAAAAGGCCCTTGCTAACAGAACTGAAATTAATACCAATGTCTTTGGTTTATGATCTAGTGATTATTTCTTACATATTTTATTATCTGAAATGGCAAGTTGGGCCGATATCTAAATAATTCACTTAAGAAAAAAGTTATAATTTTTCTGTTTAACCAGTAATCTGTTTAAAAGGTTTTTTAAGTAAAATTTTGGGCAATTGACTTGATTTTTATGGACAATGTATACCTAAAATACAGATAATTTATTTGGTTAAGTTATATGTATGGGGACTGTATCTCAAACATTGTTCTGTACATCCAGTATTGTATGGGACTATCTCATAAACTATATTTTATTTACAAAAATGAAGTGGAATTTATTTATAGAATTGTATATATATATTTCATTTATCTTGTAGAACTTTAGAGTCAGCAAGACACTTGAGATAGGAAGAGTAAAGAAAAAAACTACTGCAGCATTTCACTGGGTCTATGACAATGAGAGAATGTACCTGGGATACTCCTTCAGTCGTGGGTAACGGGGCTATATTAAGCCTGTGTTTTGAGGTAATCTACACTTGGCATATAACTCCCCTTCCTTTGATTGGTGAGGGCATAAATAGAAAGCAAAACAAAACAAGGGAGCGTGGAATTATTTTGCTTCTGTGGTTCAGGCTGTGAGTATAACTGAATGGAGCTGCATCCCTGCACACCAAGATCATGGAGTGTGTGGCTCATGCCTGTAGTCCCAGCTACTGGGGAAGCTGAGGTGGGAGGAACTCTTGAGCCCAGGGGTTTGAGGCTGCAGAGAGCTATGAGCATGCCACTGCACTCCAGACTCAGTCTGGCTCTTAAAAAAAAAAAAAAGAGAGATTATGGAGGGATCATGTCAGTCTGCTGCTTTGATAATTATTCTCCTTGACAATTGTCACCACCAAAACTGCCTAAAGAGAGTAGGAAGTTAAAAGAGAGGGTTAAATATATAGACCTAGCTCTCCAAAAATTGAATATTTATAAGTATTAAAATCTATAATTTACCATTCAATAACCTATTTTCTTTCATCTACTGTTAAGAGGAAAAAATTACTTGTCCACATTTCTTCAAGTTATGGGGTATATATTATGATTTTTTATTAATTAAATATAATTAGACCATTTTTATTGGCTTGGCAATTAAATTGTTTTAGCATATATTTCTCCCTCAGTAAAACTAGAGAATTGTTCCCTCATACCATTTGACCTGTCTTATGAGGTCATTAAAAAACACACACACACACTCATACACACACACACACACACACACACACAGAAAACAACGAATCCGGTGTTGGCTGGCTTAAAAGAAAATGAAAGAATGGGAGGATTTAATTTGTGCAAAATATTTTCTCAAGGATGTACAGACATGATTTTTTAAACAATACATGTTCTTTTGACTTGAAAAAAGTTTCCAGTTGGACTGAGTCAAATATATGTGCATATATATAAATTATATATGTATTTGTATATGTATTTATATATTATATATAAATATTTATAAATTATATATAATTTATATATTTATAAATTTATAGATTTATATATTATAAATTATATAATTTATATATTATATATTATATAATTTATAATATATAATATATAAATTATATATATTTATATATTATATATAAATATATTATAAATTATATATATTTGTATATATACATAAATGAGGCACAGCTGAGTTGCCATTTTAAGTGAATTACAAAAAGGTATAAAGCTCAGCAGCCTCACCTCCGGTTACCAGCTCTGCAATAGGTCTGTGACAGCCTCTCCAATGGCACCAGAGACACTTTGCAAGTCTCTGGCTTAAGTGAATACACACTACGTTGGTTTATTGTAAATGTACCAGGTGTCATCAAAATTTTTTCCTATTACTCATAAGCAAACATTGCTTATTACTCTCCTTTGAAAATAAAGAGCATTGCACAAAATATGCATGTGAACAGGAAGTGGTGAAATAACCTTTAAGTAATAACTTCACTTTGAGCTGAACTTACTTCAGGAATTTATGCGTTAAGTTCTAGCACGCAAGTACAATCATTGCGGCCATAGAAGGTAGTTCTTCTTTGTTCCAAGATAAACCTGACTCTCCCAGGTATTTCTCAGGACTGTCCCTGTACAGCAAAATGGCAGCATCAGAAGAATGAGTGGTGACACACTCAAGAGAATTTGAAACTTTGTTGCTTGTCTACTCAAGCCCCCACAGCTTAAATCCACTTAGGGAGGTGGAAACATTGGTTGGTTGATTTTCTGGTTACCTTCAAACCACACGTGGTTTTTAAACACAAATTTATTATCCTATAAGGAAATCTAATTTTCAAAAATATTGGCCAGGCGGGGTGGCTCACACCTGTAATCCTAGCACTTTGGGAGCCCAAGGCAGGTGGAACACTTGAGGCCAAGAATTCAAGACCAGCCTGACCAACATGGTGAAACCCGGTCTCTACTAAAAATACAAAATTTAGCTGGGCATGATGTCACCCACCTGTAGTCCCAGCTACTCAGGAGGCTGAACCCGGGAGCTGGAGGTTGCAGGGAGCCGAGATCATGCCACTAGTGGCATTGTGGCCTGGGTGACAAAATAACACACTGTCTCAAAAAAAGAAAGAAAGAAGGAAAGAAGAAAGAGAGAGAGAAAGAAGGAAAGAAAGAGAGAGAGAGAGAAAGGAAAGAAGGAAGGAAGGAAGGAAGGAAGGAAGGAAGGAAGGAAGGAAGGAAGGAAGGAAGGAAGGAAGGAAATTGTCCCCCAACCAATAGCAGTCAATCCTCATTTTTCTAGTCCCCTACCCCTATCCTAAGGAAAAGATGTAGTTTTTCTGTCTCTATATATTTACCTGTTCTGGAAATTTATTATAAAAGGAAATATACAATATGTGTTTTGGGACTGCCTTGTTTTATTTAGCATAAGTTTGTATATTCTGTATCACATATCAGTGCTACATTCTGTTTAATGCCAAATATTATTGCATTATATATATAAAACACTTTATTAGTTGATGGACATTTGTCTCGTTCATGCTTTTTGGCTAGTAAAAATTACAGCACTATGAAAATCGGTTCACAAGTTTTTGCGTAAACATATGTTTTCATATAGCTTAGGTATATTCCTAAGAATGAAACGTTGGGATCACATGGTAACTCTATGTTAAACATTCAGAGGAACTCTAAAACTGTATTCCAAAGCAACAATACCATTTTACATTCCTCCCAACAGTTTATGTGTTCCAATTTATTCACATATTTTGAAGCACTTGCTATTATCTCTCTTTTGATTTATTATAAGCAACTTGGTGAGTGTGAAGTGGCCTTTTACATTTTTTATTTACATTTCCCTAATAATGCTGTTTGAGCAAAATTTCATGCATTTATTGGCTATATGTATATGTATATGATCTTCTGGGGATTTTCTATTCAGATCCTTTGCCCATTTTTAAATTAGGCTATTTGTCTTTTTATTATTGAATTATATATATATAGAATTATATATATTATTGAAACATATATATATACTATATGAATATCCAAATCTAATTTCAGATATATGATATGCAAATGTTTTTTCTGTTCTTTGGGTTTTTTGTTAACTTTATGGTGTCTTTTGAAACAAAAAATTATTTCCTTATAATTTTGATAAAGTCCAATATTTCTTTTATGTTCTTTTGTTGATTATGTTTTGATGTACATAAGAAATCTTTGCCTATCCCCAGGTTACAAAGATTTTTGTCTATTCTTTTGCTTTAGGAGTTTTATAGATTTACTGTACTAGTCTTTTCTCAGGCTGCTAATGAAGACATACCTGAGACTGGGTAATTTATAAAGAAAAGAGGTTTAACTGACTCACAGTTCTACACGTCTGGGGAGGCCTCACAGTCATGACCGGAGGCAAAGGAGGAGCAAAGTCACATCTTACATGGCAGCAGGCAAGAGAGAGAGCTTGTCCAGGAGAACTCCCATTTTTAAAACCATCAGCTCTTGGCCAGGCATGGTGGCTCATGCCTGTAATCCCATCCCTTTGGAGACCGAGGCGGGTGGATCACCTGAGGTCAGGAGTTTGAAACCAGCCTGGTCAACATGGTGAAATCCCATCTCTACCAAAAAATACAAAAAGTAGCCAGCTGCTGTAATACCAGCCACTCGGGAAGCTGAGACAGGAGAATCACTTGAACCCGGGAGGCAGAGGTTGCAGTGAGCCGAGATCATGCCACGGAACTACAGCCTGTGCAACAGAGCAAAACTCCATTCCCAAAACAAAACAAACAAACAAACAAACAAACCATCAGATCTTGTGAGACTTATTCACTATCACAAGAACAGTATGGGAGAAACCATCCCCAAAATTAATTATCTCCACCTGGCCCCACCCTTGACACATGGGGATTATTACAATTCAAGGTGAAAGTTGAGTGGGGACACAACCAAACTATATCAGTTTAGCTTTCACAAATGTTTATTTGAGCTATTATGTGTTAATTTTCTATATGATGTAAGTTGAGTTTAACGTTATTCTTTTGCAGGTGGATACCCAGGTATCCCAGTACCATTTTTTGAAACAATATCTCTTTACCTATTGACTTTTCTTAGGACACTTGTCAAAATTCAATTGAACGTAAATGTTAGTGATTTATTTCTGTACTATCAGTACTGTTTCATATATCTTTGTATGTATTTTTTTTTTTTTTTTTTTTTTTTTTGAGACGGAGTCTCGCTCTGTGGCCCAGGCGGGAGTGCAGTGGCGCAATCTCGGCTCACTGCAAGCTCCGCCTCCCGGGTTCACGCCATTCTCCTGCCTCAGCCTCCCGAGTAGCTGGGACTACAGGCGCCCGCCATCACGCCCGGCTAATTTTTTTGTATTTTTAGTAGAGACGGGGTTTCACCGTGTTAGCCAGGATGGTCTTGATCTCCTGACCTCGTGATCCGCCCGCCTCGGCCTCCCAAAGTGCTGGGATTACAAGCGTGAGCCACCGCGCCCGGCCTTTGTATGTATTCTTAATGCTAGTTCCACACTTTACTGATTATTGTGGCTCTGTAGTGAGTTTTAAAATTGGGAAATGTGTTTCCTCTAAGTAAGCCTTTTTTTTTCAGGATTGTTTTGTCTGTTCTGATGACTTACTTTCCATATAAATTTTATATCATGTTCTGTATTTCTACAAGAAAAATAGCTGGGATTTTACAGGGTTTTCAGTTAATCTGTAGCTAAATCTGAGGAGTACTGCCATGTTAGGTTAGTATTAAGTCTTCTAACCCATGAACACAGGATTCCTTGCCAGTTATTTAGAGCTTTAATTTTTTCAATAATATTTTGTAAATTTTGTAGTAGTCTTTAGCTAATTTGTTCCTAAGTGTTTTATTCTTTTATGCTATTGTAAATAGAATTAATTTTGTAATACAATTTTCAGATTGTTCATTCAAGGTGGATAGAAATATAATTGATTCTCGTGTTTGTGGGACTATTTTTTTAGATTGAGACGGGATTTTGGTATGTTGCCTGAGCTTATCTTGAACTCCTGGGCTCAAGTGATCCTCTCACCTGGGACTACAGAAACAAGCAACCACACCTAGATTTTTATATATTGATATTTTGTACTGCAATTTTAGTGAACTCACTCATTAACTTGAAAAGTTTGTTAAGTGGATGTCTGTATACAATATGATGCCATCACACATGGAGAAAGATTTACATTTTTCTTTCTAATCAAAATGTCTTTCACTTCACTTGTTTGTCTAATTGCCCTTCCTAGAACTTCCAGTACAATGCTGAAGAGAAGTGGCAAAAGCAATATTGTAATTTTGCTCCTGATCTTAGAGAAAATATTTCATTCTTTTACAAATAAGTATGATATTTCCTTTTAATGTGGGTGTTTCATAAATAGCTTTTCTCAGGTTGAGAAAATTATTTTATTTCAAGTTTATTGAATGTTTTTATCATGAAAAGGCATGGATTTTTGCAATTGCCTTTTCTACTTTTATCAAGATTAGAGAGGGCTTTTGGGTTTTTGTCTACTAATATGATTTTAATTAATATTGATTTCAATATATTAACTGATTTTTGGATATTAAATCAACTTTACATCTTGGGCTAGATCTCAGTTTGTCATGGCGTGTAATAATTATGTTTCTAGATTCAGCTTATATTATTTTGTTGAGGATTTTTATTTCTAATTTGCTTTCTTGTGAAGTCTGTTTGATTACAGCATCAGTATTATAAAACAACTTTGAAAGTGTTTCTTCCTGCCGGGTGCAGTGGCTCACACCAAGCACTTTGGAAGGCCAAGGCAGGTGGATCACGAGGTCAGGAGTTTGAGACCAGCCTGACCAACATGTGAAACCTCGTCTCTACTAAAAATACAAAAATTAGCCAGGTGTAGTAGCGCATGCCTGTAATCTCAGCTACTAGGGAGGCTAAGGCAGGAGAATCGCTTGAACCTGAGAGGCGAAGGTTGCAGTGAGCCATGATCGTGCCATTGCACTCCAGCCTGGGCAGCAGAGAGAGACTCCCTCTCAAAAAAAAAAAAAAAAAAAAAGTGTTTCTTCCTTTTCTATTTTTATAAAGACTTTTATGAAAACTTTGTATTAATTTTTCATTAAGTGTTTGGTAAAATTCACTAGTGAAGCCTTCTGTTCCTGAGTTTTCATGAGTAGTTTAATGATTACTAACGAAATCATTTTTCTTCTTATATGTGTATTCAGATTATGTATTTATTGTGTCAGTTTTGTGTCTCTCTAGGTATTTGTCCATTTCAACTAAGGCGTCTAATTTGGAATGTAATTGTCTATAGTAGTATTCCCTTCTGGTGTTATTTTTCTCTGTATGATTGGCATTAATAGTCCCTCTTTTATTCATTTCTGACATTAGTAACTTTAGACCTCTCTTTTTGCTTGATCAGTCTAGTTGAATGTTTATTCATTTTATTAAACATTTGAAAGAATCATTTTGGTTTTGTTTCCCTCTAGTGTTTATATAATTAATATCTACTCTGATATTTAAAATTTTCTTCATTTTATTTTTTGAGGATTAGTTTGCTCTTCTTTTTCCAGTGTCTTATGGTGAAAGGTTTGGTTACATATTTGAAATGTTTTTTTTCTTCTTTTTAGTATATGAGTCTACTGTTATAAATCTTTCTCTAAGTGCTGATTTAGCTGCATCTTATAAAGGTTTTGTATGTTGTATCTTAACTTTCATTTATTTCAATGTATTTTTAATTTTTAGATTTCTTTTCTGACCCATTGAATATTTGGAGTGGACTGTTTCATTTGCATGTATTTCTGTATTTCCCAAATTTATTTTGCTTTTCATTTCTAATTTCACTACCTTTGAATTGAAAAAAAAATACTGTCTGTGGTTTCAATCCTGTTAAACTTACTGAGACTTGCTTTATGGCCCCGCATATGTGTAATCTGCACTTGAGAAAAATCTGTATTCTGCAGTTATATGAAGTGTTCTGTAGATGTCATTTAGGTCTAGTTGTTTTATAATGTTTTCCATATCTTCAATTACCTTGTTGATCCCTGTGTCGAGTTATTCTATCTATTACTGAAAGTGAGGTAGTGAAGACTCTAAACATTATTATTCAACTGTCTATTTCTTCTTTTAATGCTTTCAGTTTTTTCTTCATGTATTTTGTGGTATGTTTTTAAGTGCATATATGTTTACAATTATTATGTCTTTTTCTTTGTATCTTTTATCACTGTAAATGCATAATTTCATCTCTAGTAATATTTTTTGTTTTAGTCTATTCTGGTGTTAATACAGTTACTTCCAGCATTTTCATGATTGCCATCTTCATAATATAACTTTTTTAATGTTTTTACTTTTAACTCGTTTGTATCTGAGTCTAATGTTTTCTCCTGTACAACACATAGAGCTGGATCACTTTTTTAGCCTTAAATTATACTGTATAATGTTATGTCTACTACAAGTGGCATAAAAAATAAGAGAGCAACTGTATTTCTATAGTTTTATTGTGTTAAATTTCTTACTTATACTTTCTTTTTCTCCTTATTTATTCCTGTGAATTCGATTTACCATCTGGTGCCTTTTCTTTGCTTCATGCATCTTTGCTCCCAGCCATCTACTTTGTGCTATTACTGATAAATAGATGGCATTTCTATATATTTTAATCTGAGAAATATTATATACATATTAATGTAATTTTTTAAAAAATTAGTTCATAGAATAAATGTGCATTTTTACTTTCTTTATTAATTCATAGTCATCTTTACTAGTGCTCTTTCTTATGTTGTGCAGGTTTTAGTTAGCATCTAGAACATCCTTTCAGCCTCAAGAAAATCCTTCAGCATTTCTTGCAAGGTACATCTACTAGCAATACATTCTCTCAGATTTTGTTGAACGTGGAATGCCCTAATTTTAGTTTTGTTTTCAACATTAGCTTTGCTGGATATAACACTCTTGCTGAAAATTTTTGTCCTTTGGCATGACTATGTCATCCCATAGTCTTCTGATCTAATATATCTAATGAGACATAAACACTTAATTTGAGGGGTTTTGTACATGATTAGTAACTTTTGTTCTGACCAATAATTTTTTTCTTCTGTTTTCAAATTTTTATCTTTATCTTTCAGTATTTTTATTATTCTCCTGTTCATTGAGTTTGTTGAATGTGTGGGTTAATTTTTTTCATCAAATTTGAGGTGTTTTAAACCATTATTTTCTCAAACGTTTATTTCTTATACTTTCTCTCTTTCCATTCATTCTAGTACTCTCACCATATGTTTGTTGCTATGCTGAATGGTATCTCATTTCTCTGAGGCTTTGTTCTTTTATTCATTCTTTTTTCTTTATTTTTGAATTGCATAATCAATCAAACTTTAAATTTGCTGATTTTTCTCTTGCCATTTCAAATTGACCCTTGAGCCCCAATAATAAACTTTTTTTCATTTTTTGTTACTGTAATTTTTAACTTCATAATTTTCATTTGATTATTTTTTATAATGTCTATACTTTATTGATGCTCTGTAATTAATAAAACATTGTCATTGTAGCTTCCTTTAGTTTTTGTGGTATAGTGTCATTTCCTTTAGTTCTTTGAACATTTTTAAAATAGCTGCTTTGGAGTCTTTATCTTGTAGGTCCTACTCCGTGGCTGTCTCATAAGTAGTTTTCTCTCAGATTTTTATTACTTATTTTCATTTGCTTGATTTGTGTTTTTGTTTCCAAAAGGCTTATTGTTATATTATTAATTTGACATGCCCCTTCTTATTTGACAAGTTACATACATCTATAGATTTCCTTCTAAGCATCAGTTTAGCTACATTTGTTAAGTATTGATGTGTTGTTTATTTTCTTTTATTAAAAACTATTTTATAATGCAACTTGAGATTTCTAAGATATAATTACATCATGATGTTCTAACTATATTATTCACTGTGTCTTAAATTTATCCTTCCAGTTCTACCAGATTTTTCTCTATGTATTTTGGAGCTCTCTTGTTAGGCACATACATGTTTATAATTGTTTAATAATCCTAATGGATTTCCTCTTTTATCAGTATAAAATGCCCCCCTCTTTATTCTAGTAGCTTTTTCTGTTTTATTTTGTTTTGCCTTAAAATATATTTTTTTGTTCATCTGCTGTATTTTTCCTTTTACTTTCACCCTATTTGTATCTTTAGGTCTTAAGCCCAGAGATGTTAAATAAATAATTTAAAAACATTTCCAGTTAAATGTTTATGTTTCCTGGGGCATGGATCCGCCAACCTCTTCACACCATCATCTGGAAATCCTACCCACCTTAAATCTATATTTTTAAGGAGATTATTATTAGATATAAACTTCTATGTTTAAAGTATTTCTTTCATTATTTTAAAAATGTTGCCTTACTGTCTTCTCATATACTGTATTTCTGATGAGAAACGTGTTTCATCCTTCTTTTGTTTGTTTCATGTGATGTCTTTTTCTCTGTTGTATTTTAAGAATTTTCTTATTATGAGCTTCTTTGGTTTAATTTTCTTTATGTTTCTTGTGTTTTAGATTTTGTTTGTTTGCTTTAGCTTCTTGGATTTCTAGATTTATAATTTTATTCAAAATTGGACAGTTTTTGAGCCATTATTTCTTCAAGTATTTTAAATCCCCCTTGTTTACTTTCCTTCAGGTCTCCAGTTACAGATGTATTGAGCTGCTTAAAATCGTCCCATTGCTCACTGGTGCTCTGCTCAATTGTTTTCAGTGTTTTTTTGTTTGTTTGTCTCTCTTTCTTACTCTGCTTTCTTTCTCCTTTTCTTCCTTTCTTTTTTTCTGTGTTTCAGTTGATATAGTTTTTATTGCTATGCTGTCAAGTATACTAATCTTTTCTGCAACATAAAATCTGTCATTCATCCTGCCCAGTCAATATTTCATGCGACGCATTGTTTTTGTCTCTAGAATTTTGATTTGGGTTTTTCCATATCTTCTATATTTTTATCAAATGAATTTAAACTTTCTTCTAGATTTTTAAATATATTAAGTGCAGCTATGATAACTGCTTTTGTGTCTCAGTGTAGTAATTCTATCACCTAGATAACTTCTGAGTCAGTTCTGATTCCTTGATTTTTTATTCCCTGCTTCTTTTCCCGAGTAGTACATTGTTATTAGAAGTCAGAGATTGTGTTTTGTGCTTTTTTCTCTTAAATTAAAAAAAAAAAGTTTAAGAAGAGTCTAATTCCTTTAGGTTTTATTTTCAATAAAGATTAAAACAATTGCCCTATAATTGAGATTATAGCTAATTGATAGTTTAGTCATTGTTAAGAGGGGCTAAGAGAGTCCGTTTTGGTCAATTACTAAGGTAGGGCCCTGGTAAATACTTTACTTGAATTATTACTTTACTTGAATTATTACTTTACTTGAATTATTACTTCACTTGAATTTTGAATTATATTTTCCATTCTGATTGGTGATCAGGAGTTATTTTTATTTCCATGGATGTTTCTGAGAGTATTCTAGTCCAAGTGGTACTTTCTCTACCCTTGGGTTGTTAACTCACATCCAAGAGCTGATTGGTACTCAGCTGAAGAGTGCCACTTGACCATTTTTAAGATTCTTAAGTTGTCTTACTTTGCAGCTCTGTTCTATCTGGCCCTCTGTCCTGCTAACTTCAGCCATCTTGGGCTCTCTGGAATCTCGACTCTATTTCCTCAGTTTAGAAGTTTTCCTGGGCTCTGCTTGGGCTTCTTTTTCCTGCATTGCAGCCTTGGAACCCTCTGTGAGCAGTAAATTCAGAATGCTATGGCTTATCACATTTGTTTTCTGTGCACCTTGTTACCTAATGGCAAATTTCTTTCTTTTTTTTTTTTCATTTGCTTGTTTCATTTCGTTTTCTTTTCTTTTTTTCTTCCTTTCTTCCTTCCTTTTTCTTTCTTTCTTTTTCTTTCTTTCTTTTCCTTTCTTTCTTTCTTTCTTTCTTTCTTTCTTTCTTTCTTTCTTTCTTTTTCTTTCTTTCTTTCTTTCTATCATACTTCAGGTTCTGGGATACATGTGCAGAACGTGTGGGTTTGTTATATAGGTATACATGTGCCATGGTGGTTTGCTGCACCCATCAACCCGTCATCTATGTTAGGTATTTCTCCTAATGCCATTCTTTCCCCAGCCCCCCACCCCTCAAGAGGCCCAAGTGTGTGATGCCCCTGCCCCCTTGTGTCAATGTGTTCTCATTCTTCAACTCCCACATATGAGTAAGAAGAACATGCGGTGTCTGGTTTTCTGTTCCTGTGTTAGTATGCTGAGAATGATGGTTTCCAACTTCATCCATGTCCCTGCAAAGGACATGAACTCATTCGTTTTTATGGCTGCATAGTATTCCATGGTGTATATGTGCCACATTTTCTTTATCCAGTCTATCACTGATGGGCATTTGGATTGGTTCCAAGTCTTTGCTATTGTGAACAGTGCTCCAATAAACATACGTGAGCATGTGTCTTTATAGATTTATAATCTTTTGGGTATATACCCAGTAATGGGTTTGCTGGGTCAAATGGTATTTCTAGTTCTAGATCCTTAAGGAATCGCCACACTGTCTTCCACAATGGTGAACTAATTTACACTCCCATCAACCGTGTAAAAGCGTTCCTATTCCTCCACATCCTCTCCAGTATCTGTTGTTTCCTGACTTTTAAATGATCGCCATTCTAACTGGCTTGAGATGGTATCTCATTGTGGTTTTGATTGCATTTCTCTAATGATCAGTGATGAGCTTTTTTTCATATGTTTGTTGGCTTCATAAATGTCTTCTTTTTAGAAGTGTCTGTTCATATCCTTCACCCACTTTTTGATGGGGTTGATGGGGTGTTTAGTTTTTCTCTTGTACATTTGTTTAAGTTCTTTGTAGATTCTGGATATTAGCCTTTTGTCAGCTGGATAGATTGCAAAAATTTTCTCCCATTCTGTAGGTTGCCTGTTCACTCTGCTGATAGTTTCTTTTGCTGTGCAGAAGCTCTTTAGTTTAATTAGATCCCATTTGTCAATTTTAGCTTTTGTTGCCATTGCTTTTGCTGTTTTAATCATGAAGTCTTTCCCTATGCCTATGTCCTGAATGGTATTGCCTAGGTTTTCTTCCAGAGTTTTTATGGTTTTAGGTCTTAGGTTTAAGTCTTTAATCCATCTTGAGTTAATTTTTGTATAAGGTGTAAGGAAGGGATCCAGTTTCAGCTTTCTGCATATGGCTAGACAATTTTCCCAACACCATTTATTAAACAGGGAATCCTTTCTAAAAAACGTTTTATAACTACAATGAATGTTGTCTTTGAAATAATTATGCTGGTTGTATGCAGGGGAATCAAAATTATAAGGTAGTACACTGAATGTTCTTTTAGGGAAGTGAAGTTTTCTCTTTTAGTGGACCTTTTTCTTTGTCAAGGTGTGTGTGTGTTTGGGGTGAGGATTTACTTTAACTGTTCTTGAACTGAGAATCATAGAACATTAGAAGTTGCTTCAGTCCACCAACAGAATTAGCAGTTTGACCAAAGTCAGTAAATCACTTCTTCTAGTTAAACAAATTTGTCTCTATTAAGAAAGATATTTATCTACATGGTGATTTCTCAAACATATCTTACATATTTCCATTATACAGATGAGAGGAATATGGCAAAAACATAAATAAATAACAAATTGCTCCAAGTTAAATATCTAACATTTGGCAGAGCTGATGCAAAATCTTTGGACTCCATTTTTGTTGCCTTCAAAACATCCAGCAAGAGTGTCTATTATCAGAGCTAAAATATTTAGTCCATATATAATTAATCCAAATGGAAGTTAGAACAGTTAGAAAAAAAATGTAATATATCTTTGAGACAATTTATTAAGATTCGTACATTTTGGGTCCTTTTGCCAATCCATTTGCTTCTTCCAGTACATAAGTTTGGATGGAAAATATATTACAATTCATTTAGTTATAACGAATCTTTTGTTTTCATTATTTGCTTTTTACTGCAAATGCTAACATTAATATTCAAATTTTATCAGGCAAACTGCACTTATTCATACTAAATTGCCAACTCTCTGCTTCTGACCAAAATCTTGGCAAAGTCATTGACCTATGCAGCATCTGGAGTCCAGTTTCTTTTGCTTAGCCCACTCATATCATTGGCAGTGTTTCGAAAGGCAGTCTCACAACTTTTAGTCTGTGTGATTTCCAGAGCCAAGGTTCAGATGAGCTCCTGAATTCACTTCCGTCATAAACTCGTTTGTCAAGGCAGCTTTATTTCTACTTCTCTGCTAACCTATTCCTAAAGTACCTGATTCCTTTAGCAACTGGATTTAGTAGAGAAAGATGAATATGCTATTGTTTGTTTTTTAAAAAATCCTCAAATTTAGCCATCAGTCAAATTTCTTAATGTTAAATGCAACATCTAGATGTTGGGAGAAAAAACACTTGCTTAAAAATAATAACCCCTGTATTCGCAGTCTGATCATGTTGATAATAAACACAATTAATGTTAGAGATGGTAAGCTGGTGGAGAAAAACACTCCAGAGATGATCACTTACCAACATCTGTGTGGCTTGCCTCTTTTCATTTATTTCTATTCAATGACAACCTTTTTATTTCTTATGGAATAAAATCAGTGTATTTTATTAGCGGAGCTGCAAAGTAATAGATTTCAGATATAGTATTGTCATATTTTGAATTTTGCCTGTGTGACTAACTTATCAAGATCCATGTAGGCTGGGCGTGGTGGCTCACGCCTGTAATCCCAGCACTTTGGGAGGCCGAGGCGGGCAGATCACAGGGTCAAGAGATCGAGACCATCCTGGCCAACATGGTGAAACCCCATCTCTATTAAAAGTATAAAAATTAGCTGGGCGTGGTGGTGGGTGCCTGTAGTCCCAGCTACTTGGGAGGCTGAGGCAGGAGAATCACTTGAACCTGGGAGGTGGAGATTGCAGTGAACTGAGATCACACCATTGCACTCCAGCCTGGTGACAGAGCAAGACGCTGTCTCAAAAGAAAAAAAAAAAAGATCCATGTAAAAATTGTCAATTCTGTAATGCAAATTAGTATGAGAACAGAGCCTGGAGTGTAAGAGAAATTCATGAGAAGAGTAAAAAGAAATACTGTATCTATTCCATTAACTTTATTTTTTAATGCTATTTTAGCATTACTGGTTAACCTGAAAATGTTTTTGCTTATTTTTTAATGTCAAAAATTAAAAGAATGTATTCAAATATAGTCAAATAAATCAAAGATAGAGAAACAGATTGTCAAATTCCCTCTTACAAACTAACCTCCATGGTTCTATACTATTAAGCACTCAACACATTTTTAAAGGCATTTTTGAAAAGTGGAAACTGCTGAATGTAATAAAGAAAGAAGTGTCCATCAGAGAAAGTCCTGCTTGTTATTGTTTTCTGTCCTTCTAGGGTAATTATGTTGTGTATGGGGTTTAGTTTTCATTTACATTTTACTTATGCTGAGTGGGAAGCCTGCACAGTAGTAATGCAAGTTTTAAAAATGCAAGTTTGCTTAAGAAAACAATATCTTGCAATACTTAGAAAAATACTTTTTTATGTCTAGGTTATAATGAACAAGTTTAAAATAATATTTTTTTTCCAAAATGGATTCAATATTTAAACATGAAATACTTAGAAGGACAAGGTTTACTACTTTTCAAAGGATATATTGCAATTATGATGATATGTTTTTATAAAATACACTCTATACAGGCTGACATATTGTCTTTTTTCGTTATCCTCCAGGATAAAATAAACACCACGAATAAGTATACCACTGGGCATGGTAGCTCATGCCTGTAATCCCAGCACTTTGGGAGGCTGAGGCAGAAGGAAATCTTGAGGCCAGAAGTTCAAGACTAGACTAGTCAAAATAGAAACAATTTATCCATTAAAAATAAAAAAAAGTAATTATACCATCACCACTTCAAATTTAACTCCCATGCTGCTCCCAGAGTAATCACACGGAAACACAAATATGATGAAGCTGTCTCATGCTTGGAACCCATTTATATCCCTCATAAACCTCAGAATAAATTTAAATTTGGCCTACTTAATCAAGCCTTGATTAATTGTCAATACCTCCTCCTATTCCCAACACTTGCTACAATAAGTGACTTGCAATAGAGAAACATCCTGTTTAAGTCCATGCTTTCTGGTCTGTATATTTTTAGTTTCTTTTACGATGAGGGGAGTTGCACTTTTTCTTCAATAATTAGCTTGGATATTTGTAGGTAAATCAATGAATAATAAATTATTTTTCTAAACCATTGCTTGCATTTTCCTTCTCCACTCTCTCTCTCTTGTGCCATCTTTGCTTTGGGTCTTCTTCATTAATCATGTGGATTAATACCTCTTTATCTTCTTTTCTTTTCCCAAACTTTTATATTTTCATCTCTCATTCTGCCACTGAAAGCATGAATTCTTAAGTCTCAGCCAGATTAATCTTCTTTTCTGAACAGTATACAGTAGTTGCCATTCCTTAGAGAACTAGAAAACTTCCACAGTGTGGTGTCAAACTGCCTCACCAATCTCAGCTTATATTTTCTTGTGCTACCACAGTAAATGTGCCTTCATGAATTCAAGTCCAAAGAAGACCAAACAACTCTTTTCCTGAGCGCTTTCTCACTTCCATTATTGGTTCACATTAAAATGTTAACACTGTAAAAAGGCCATTTATTCTTCAAGGTGCATCTCAAATATTACCTGCTTCCCATATAGGAAAGCCTTCTATTATCCCTCAGAGGAGTATGGATAATATCTATTTGGTTTGTTTTAATTATATTTTATTGTAGATATGTTGTTTCCTTATTAACTTTTCTACCTATGAGCTTCTTTAAGGGATTTGAGTTTACTACCATAGACTCTCTTTCTGGAAGAATCACTAATGCATAGTAATTTCTCATTTCATGTTGGAGAGAAATAGAGAGAGAATGAGAGAAACAGAGACAGAGATAGAGACAGAAGCAGAGACAGAGTAACAGAGAAGAGATTGAGGCTATAAAAAATGAAATAAATATCCCAGAAAATTGTATAGAACAAAACTCATTGAGTTTTATAATATAATTTTAGAAAAATGCATTCATAGACTTACTGATATGGTTTGAATTTGTGTCCCTGCCCAAATCTCATGTCAAATTAGAGGAGGGGACTGGTGGGAGTTGATTGGATCATGGGAACAGATTTCCCCCTTGCTGTTCTCATGGTAGTGAATAAGTTCTCATGAGATCTGATTGTTTCAAAGTCTGTGGCACTTCCCCCTTCTCTCTCTCTCCTGTCATGGGAAGATGTGCCTGCCTCACCTTCACCTTCTGCCATGATTGTAAGTTTCCTGAGGCCTCCCAGCCACGCTTCCTGTACAGCCTGCAGAACTGTGAGTCAATTAAAACTCTTTTCTTCATACATTACCCAGTCTCAGGTAATTCTTTATAGCAGTGTGAGAACGGACTAATACATTTATTTAATTTAAATTTCACAACAGCCTTACAGTTTTTCTCTTCTTATAAAATCAAGACATGAGGGTTTACAAAATGTTTCAAGCATTTTTTATGATATTTTTACTTATGGTGTGGCTCTGAACTGTTGTAACCGTTAATGCTTCTGACATTAAATGTGTGTTTTGTCCTCACATCAACAAATTTTCCAGCTTCAATTTCTCACACCAACCAATTCTCCTACAACTCAATTCAATTCTGACACTCACTGCTCAGAATTAGTGCAGACCCCACAGGATTAAGAGCTTAAGTTTAGTTCCAGAAGATTGGCTTCACCTTAGACTCCAACCTGAATCACCCATATTTCTGGCCAATGGGCTATGAAGCCAGGAATCCCACAGCCCCTTTTTCAGTTTCAATAATTTGCTAGAACAGTTCATAGAACTCACGAAAACAATGTACTTATATTTATTAGTTTATTATGAAGGGTACAACTCAGCAACAGCCAGATGGCAAGGATGCATAGTGAAGAGTATAGCTGGGTAGGGTGGAGCATGGACCTTCCATGCCTGTTTCAGATGTGCTACCCTCCCAGTACCCAACACATTCAACAACTTGGAAGCTCTTTAATCTCATTGTTTAGGGATTTTTATAGAGTCTTCATCATAAAGGCATGACTAATTAAATCATTGACCATTGATGACTGAACTCAATCTCCACCCCTGCTTCCCTCTCTGGAGGTCTACAGTGGCACTAAAATTTCCACTCCTCTAATCATGGGCTTGGTGCCTCTGGCAACCAGACCCCATCCTGAAGCATCCAGTGGCCCACCAGTCTCACCTCACTGGCATAAACTCCGGTATAATTGAAAGGGGCTTGTTATGAAAAATAAAAGATGCTCCTCTCACCCTCATCACTAAGGAAATTGTTTCAGGAGCCAGGGACAAGGATTAAATATGTATTTCTTATCACAATGCATTTAGACCACTATGAAAAAACATTTAATAATGTTTGCCTATTTCACCTCATTTTTTGTCATCCAAATCAATGTCTACTCTTAATTGTGAACAACAATAACAGCAACAGTAGCAGCTCTTTTATGTAGCTCTTGTATTAGGTCAGCCACTGTGTGAGTGAAGTCATGGGGCTACTTCCATAAGTTACCTCACTGGCTCCACTGCACAGTCACGCAGGTGCCTTGCACTAAGGAGAAGCCATGCAGCAGAAAACTCGAGCAAGGGGAGAGGAGAATGTCTGTGTCTGCTTTGCTTATGGCTTATTTCTGCTGACAGATTACAAGACACAGGAGAGTCCTGCTTTTTAGTACACTGAAGGATCTTTTTCATTTTTATTTTTCTCCTTGTTAAATGAGTCATTTCTGTATGTGTTTTATACTCTAGAAGCCCCTACACTCAGAAAACAGAACAAAATATTTGGTTATGCAAAAGTGTTGATGAATTCTGATGTGCATGAGTTTTTGCCTGCTTTTTACAAACTGGAGAAAATAAAGAAGGTTGGTTTCCTTTAAAGTCCTACAGATAATCACCCAATTTGAACTTAAGTGAACACATGAATGGATAATTTGAATTTTTTATGTATTTTTAAATTAAATTCTTCTCAAAGTTAACTTCCCCCCCACACACATATCTCTTGTTTTCTTTACTAGTACATCCGTATATAAAAATATGCTAAATGAGAAGGTTATATTTTTCCTCAAATCAATGTTTATTTTTCCCAAAAAAAACAACATTTCCAGAGACTCCCCACCTCCATGCTGTCTTAGTCCATTTTCTGTTGCTTTAAACAGAGTACCTGAAACTGGATAATTTATAAATCCATTTGTTTCCCACAGTTATAAAGTCTAAGAAGTCCAAGGTCAAGAAGCTGGATTTGCTGAGGGCCTTGCTGCTAGAGAGAAATTTCTGTGGTATCCTGAGGCAGCACAGGGTGTCACATGGCAAGGGGCTGTACATGTAGCTCACATGCAGCTCTGTTCTATCTGGCCCTCTGTCCTGCTAACTTCAGCCATCTTGGGCTCTTTCCCCAGCCCCCCACCCCTCAAGAGGCCCGGGTGTGTGATGCCCCTGCCCCCTTGTGTCAATGTGTTCTCATTCTTCAACTCCCACATATGAGTAAGAAGAACATGCGGTGTCTGGTTTTCTGTTCCTGTGTTAGTATGCTGAGAATGATGGTTTCCAACTTCATCCATTGTTCTATACAATTTTCTGGGATATTTATTTCATTTTTTTATAGCCTCAATCTCTTCTCTGTTACTCTGTCTCTGCTTCTGTCTCTATCTCTGTCTCTGTTTCTCTCATTCTCTCTCTATTTCTCTCCAACATGAAATGAGAAATTACTACGCATTAGTGATTCTCTGGAATCTCGACTCTATTTCCTCAGTTTAGAAGTTTTCCTGGGCTCTACTTGGGCTCACTGGCCTGGGGAAAGAATGGCATTAGGAGAAATACCTAACATAGATGACGGGTTGATGGGTGCAGCAAACCACCATGGCACATGTATACCTATGTAACAAACCCGCACGTTCTGCACATGTATCCCAGAACCTGAAGTATGATAAGAAACAAAGAAAGAAAGAAAGAAAGAAAGAGAGAGAGAGAGAGAAAGAAAGAAAGAAAGGAAAGAAAGAAAAAGAAAGAAAAAGGAAGGAAGAAAGGAAGAAAAAAAGAAAAGAAAACAAACGAAACGAAACAAGCAAATGAAAAAAAAAAAGAAAGAAATTTGCCATTAGGTAACAAGGTGCACAGAAAACAAATGTGATAAGCCATAGCATTCTGAATTTACTGCTCACAGAGGGTTCCAAGGCTGCAATGCAGGAAAAAGAAGTTTTATAATATAATATAATTTTAGAAAAATGCATTCATAGACTTACTGATATGGTTTGAATTTGTGTCCCTGCCCAAATCTCATGTCAAATTAGAGGAGGGGACTGGTGGGAGTTGATTGGATCATTTAATCCTTGCTGTTTCCCCCTTGCTGTTCTCATGGTAGTGAATAAGTTCTCATGAGATCTGATTGTTTCAAAGTGTGTGGCACTTCCCCCTTCTCTCTCTCCTTGTGCTAGCTCAAGTCTCTTCCTTTTCTTATAAAGCCAGCACTTCCACTTTCATAATAACCCATTAACCCATTTGTACAGAAATAGATTAAGCCTTTTATTTTAACATGTGTTCCACAGGGGACAAATATTTAAACCATAGCACAAGCCATGTAAACAGATATTAAGTACACCATGAGTTTTCTGTTTTCTTTTCTTTCCTTTTATTTATTTATTTTTTTATGAGACGGGGTCTCACTCTATTGCCTAGGCTGGAGTGTGGTGGCATGATCTTGGCTCACTGCAACCTCTGCTTCCCGGGTTCAGGAGAAATTTTTGAGGGAGCATTACTTTGAGGAGAGAGATACAGCTGAAGCACTTAAAGGCCTGTTCACAACTCAAGGTTGCTATGTGACCTGGTTAATCACTCTTCCTAATCATTAGGCTGCAGTTCCCTCATCTGGAGTAATAGGGTGATTTGGTGACCTCTAACCTTAACATGCTCTGATCCTGTTATCCTAATGATAGGGGGAAAGTCAGTATTCTAGATACGTGCACCTTCAGTTTGAAAGTGGGCAGGCACCTGAGGTCAGCATAGGCACAACATTCAGAATCCAAAGGGGCTCAGCATCCACCCACCAGCAATGAAGCTCTGAAGCAGCATTGCTTTTTGTTCATCAGATCCTGCCCTAGGACAGTAGTGGACACCAACTAGGTCAGGAAATCCTTGTATTCTAAGTACGTGTTCATGAACAAGGATCCTAATATTTCAAAATCTCAGAGTGAGCCTCTCAAACTCAGACAGTCTCCTTCCATGAAAGAAGAGCACACAATAACAATATTTGTACTGCAAAAGCCGCATCTGATTTATAAGAAATGATTCATAGGAACACAGCAAGGACATACTTCCAGTGCAAAGATGAAACATGGGAATACCTTGACGTTTTTTTTTTCTTTCTTTTTTTTTATTATACTTTAAGTTCTAGGGTACATGTGCACAACGTGCAGGTTTGTTACATATGTATACATGTGCCAAGTTGGTGTACTGCACTCATTAACTCATCATTTACATTAGGTATATCTCCTAATGCTATCCCTCCCCTGTCCCCCCACCCCACAACAGGCCCCGGTGTGTGATGTTCGCCTTCCTGTGTCTAAGTGTTCTGATTGTTCAATTCCCGCCTATGAGTGAGAACATGCGGTGTTTGGTTTTTTGTCCTTGCCATAGTTTGCTGAGAATGATGGTTTCCAGTTTCAACCATGTCCCTACAAAGGACATGAACTCAACATTGTTTATGGCAGCATAATATTCTATGGTGTGTATGTGTCACATTTTCTTAATCCAGTCTATCATTGTTGGACATTTGGGTTGGTTCCAAGCCTTTGCTATTGTGAGTAGTGCTGCAATAAACATACGTGTGCATGTGTCTTTATAGCAGCATGTTTTATAATCCTTTGGGTATATACCCAGTAATGGGATGGCTGGGTCAAATGGTATTTCTAGTTCTAGATCCCTGAGGAATCGCCACACTGACTTCCACAATGGTTGAACTAGTTTACAGTCCCACCAACAGTGTAAAAGTTTTCCTATTTCTCCACATCCTCTCCAGCACCTGTTGTTTCCTGACTTTTTAATGATCACCATTCTAACTGGTATAAGATGATATCTCATTGTGGTTTTGATTTGCATTTCTCTGATGGCCAGTGATGATGAGCATTTTTTCATGTATTTTTTGGCTGCATAAATGTCTTCTTTTGAGAAGTGTCTGTTCATATCCTTCGCCCACTTGTTGATGGGGTTATTTTTCTCTTGTAAATTTGTTGGAGTTCTTTGTAGATTCTGGATATTAGCCCTTTGTCAGATGAGTAGATTGCAAAAATTTTCTCCCATTCTGTAGGTTGCCTGTTTACTCTGATGGTAGTTTCTTTTGCTGTGCAGAAGCTCTTTAGTTTAATTAGATCCCATTTGTCAATTTTGGCCTTTTTTTGCCATTGCTTTTGGTGTTTTAGACATGTAGTCCTTGCACAGGCCTATGTCCTGAATGGTATTGCCTAGGTTTTCTTCTAGGGTTTTTATGGTTTTAGGTCTAACATTTAAGTCTTTGATCCATCTTGAATTAATTTTTTTTTAAAGTGTAAGGAAGGGATTCAGTTTCAGCTTTCTACATATGGCTAGCCAGTTTTCCCAGCACCATTTGTTAAATAGGGAATCCTTTCCCCATTTCTTGTTTTTGTCAGGTTTGTCAAAGATCAGATAGTTGTAGATGTGTGGTATCATTTCTGAGGGCTCTGTTCTGTTCCATTGGTCTATATCTCTGTTTTGGTACCAGTACCATGCTGTATTGGTTAGTGTAGACTTGTAATATAGTTTGAAGTCAGGTAGCATGATGCCTCCAGCTTTGTTCTTTTGGCTTAGGATTGACTTGGAAATGCGGGCTCTTTTTTGGTTCCATATGAACTTTAAAGTAGTTTTTTCCAATTCTGTGAAGAAAGTCATTGGTAGCTTGATGGGGATGGCATTGAATCTACAAACTACCTTGGACAGTATGGCCATTTTCACGATATTGATTCTTCCTACCCATGAGCATGGAATGTTCTTCCATTTGTTTGTGTCCTCTTTTATTTCATTGAGCAGTGGTTTATAGTTCTCCTTGAAGAGGTCCTTCACATCCCTTGTAAGTTGGATTCCTAGGTATTTTATTGTCTTTGAAGCAATTGTGAATGGGAGGTCACTCATGATTTGGCTCTCTGTTTGTCTGTTATTGGTGTATAAGAATGCTTGTGATTTTTGCACATTGATTTTGTATCCTGAGAGTTTGCTGAAGTTGCTTATCAGCTTAAGGAGATTTTGGGTTGAGATGATGGGGTTTTCTAGATATATAATCATGTCATCTGCAAACAGGGACAATTTGACTTCCTCTTTTCCTAATTGAATACCCTTTATTTCTTTCTCCTGCCTGATTGCCCTGGCCAGAACTTCCAACACTATGTTGAATAGGAGTGGTGAGAGAAGGCATCCCTGTCTTGTGCCAGTTTTCAAAGGAAATGCTTCCAGCTTTTGCCTATTCAGTATGATATTGGCTGTGGGTTTGTCACAAACAGCTCTTATTATTTTGAGATATGTCCCATCAATACCTAATTTATTGAGAGTTTTTAGTATGAAGGGCTGTTGAATTTTGTCAAAGGCCTTTTCTGCATCTATTGAGATAATCACGTGGCTTTTGTCTTTGGTTCTGTTTATATGCTGTATTATGTTTATTGATTTTCGTATGTTGAACCAGCCTTGCATCCCAGGAATGAAGCCCATGTGATCATGGTGGATAAGCTTTTTATTGTGCTGCTGGATTCAGTTTGCCAGTGTTTTATTGAGGATTTTTGCATCAATGTTCATCAGAGATATTGGGCTGAATTCTCTTTTTTTGTTGTGCCTCCACCAGGCTTTGGTATCAGGATGATGCTGGCCTCATAAAATGAGTTAGGGAGGATTCCCTCTTTTTGTATTGATTGGAACAGTTTCAGAAGAAATGGTACCAGCTCCTCCTTCTACCTCTGGTAGAATTCGGCTGTGAATCCATCTGGTCCTGGACTGTTTTAGGTTGGTAGGCTATTAATTATTGCCTCAATTTCAGAGCCTGTTTTTGGTCTATTCAGAGATTCTACTTCTTCCTGATTTAGTCTTGGGAGGGTCTATGTGTTGAGTAATTTTTCCGTTTCTTCTAGATTTTCTAGTTTATTTGCATAAAGGTGTTTATTGTATTCTCTGATGATAGTTTGTATTTCTGTGGGATCGGTGGTGATATCCCCTTCATCATTTTTTACTGTGTCTATTTGATTCTTCTCTCTTTTCTTCTGTATTAGTCTTGCTAGCGGTCTGTAAATTTTGTTGATATTTTAAAAAAAACCAGCTCCTGGATTCATTGATTTTTTGAAGGGTTTTTTGTGTCTCTATCTCCTTCAGTTCTGCTCTGATCTTAGTTATTTCTTGCCTTCTGCTAGGTTTTGAATATGTTTGCTCTTGCTTCTCTAGTTCTTTTAATTGTGATGTTAGGGTGTCAATTTTAGATCTTTCCTGCTTTCTCTTGGGGGCATTTATTGCTATAAATTTCCCTCTACTCACTGCTTTAAATGTGTCCCAGAGATTCTGGTGTATTGTGTCTCTGTTCTCGTTGGTTTCAAAGAACATCTTTATTTCTGCCTTCATTTCATTATGTACCCAGTAGTCATTCAGGAGCAGGTTGTTCAGTTTCCATGTAGTTGAGTGGTTTTGAGTGAGTTTCTTAATCCTGAGTTCTAGTTTAATTTCAATGTGGTCTGAAAGACAGTTTGTTATCATTTCTGTTCTTTTACATTTGCTGAGGAGTGCTTTATTTCCAACTATGTGGTCAATTTTGGAATAGGTGCGGTGTGGTGCTGAGAGGAATGTATATTCTGTTGATTTGGGGTGGAGAGTTCTGTAGATGTCTATTAGGTCCGCTTGGTGCAGAGCTGAATTCAGTTCCTGGATATCCTTGTTAACTTTCTGTCTCATTGGTCTATCTAATGTTGACAGTGGGGTGTTAAAGTCTCCCATTATTATTGTGTGGGAGTTAAGTACCTTTGTAGGTCTCTAAGGACTTGCTTTATGAATCTGGGTGCTCCTGTATTGGGTGCATATATATTTAGGATAGTTAGCTCTTCTGTTGAATTGATCCCTTTACCATTATGTAATGGCCTTCTTTGTCTCTTTTGGACTTTTTTTTTTTTTTTTTTTGAGACGAAGTCTCACTTTGTTGCCTAGGCTAGAATGCAGTGGCAGGATCTCTGCTCACTTCAAGCTCTGCCTCCTGTGTTCAAGCCATTCTCCTGCCTCAGCCTCCTGAGTACCTAGGACTACAGGAATGCCCAGCTAATTTTTGTATTTTTGGTAGAGATGGGGTTTCACCATGTTTGCCAGGCTGGTCTCGAACTCCGGACCTCAAGTGATCCACCCACCGCGGCCTCCCAAAGTGGTCGGATTATAGGCCTGAGCCACTGTGCCTGGTTGGAATACCTCAATTTTTAAAGAAAAATTTATCCATCCTTAGTATGGAATTTGAAACCTTGAAAATAGTCTCACACTTGCTTTTTAAGGAAGATTTGACAAATGCAGTTAGCATGGATACTTGAAGTTTATTTAAATGTCTAGGAGTAGAATGGGTATATAGAAGCACTTTAAATAACAGCAAATAGAATCTCACAAATAAATGAATCCTCCTAGAGCCAATATTTAATATTTTCTGCATTTTTTTTACATGAAGAGAATCATCCTTGACAATAAAGGGATATATTAATCTCTGGCAAAAATTATTACTTTTTTGCAGTAAATAAAAGCTAAGTGTTTCCAACTAAAATTTAACTTAAGAAGAAATAAAAGCTTGACATTTAAAATTCTACTTTTGCCATTTATGTTTCATTTTGTCGACTAAGGCAATTATGACATCACCTCATCTTCTGCAGCATGTCGAGTTCATATGTTATTAAATACTGACAATGAGATGAACTTGAAGAAAGCAAAAGAATAGTTCATTGAGTGTCAGGGACATTGTGTGTTATCAATAATGTCAAAAGAGTAAAAATCATGCAAACAATTGGCATCAATCAATCACCTTCCATTCATACACACTGCGTCAGCTGCCTCAGACCCACCCCTGTCTCCCCACAAGATGTTGCTACAAATATCTGTCTGTCTCTCTGTCTGGCAATATCTTCCTGCCCTTGCCTCTATCTCCTTTTGATTTTTAGATGTAATCATCAGACCTTTTCTGTGTCACCAATTACCATAAGTATAATCTTTTGTAATTTTCTGTCATTTAAGAGGTCAGGTTGCATGAGACCTTCCATGCTTGTCATCCTGCTGATGGTTTAAATATCAAATTGCAGCCAGAAGTTACCAGAATGAGGATGGAGGGAAGTGCACACAGCACATGCATTCCAAAAGGGCTCAGCTGGTGAAGCCTCTCTAATTGCAATCCAGCTTAGTGTGCCATTCAAGTAAGAATAACATGATGTCCCTGAAAAGGAAGGGAGATTTAATGCCTTGTAATTCTCCCTTCATTCTGAGAATGTTAACTTCCTTAGATTCATTCGAATCCAAAAGGAGGCTTTAGGAGGACAAAGCAGCCCTCCCAATAAAGGTTCCTAAATTTAGACCTCTACATTTAAGCTCTTCAATCTTGCTTTCCCAGACACTTAAGTTTTAATCAAAAGAGGGAGATTTTACAGCAACTTCCTTCTGTGCATCACCCACAAAGGTAATCGCCTTAACTTATTTATCTTTTCTACTTTTCTTTATTTGTAAATTCTTATGCAAAATTATTGCTTACTATAGGAAGTGGCTGCCATGGACACATTAATTGACCTCAAAGTGACATTTGTTTGAATTTCTACATAATAAATCAGTCATTAAAATAAATAAAATAATTTAGAAAATGATAGCAAAGTGAGAGTTGTTCTTCACAGGTAAGGTTCCTGGAATGCAAATGAGAGACACCTTCTAGATGTCTCAACCTTGTCATCATAACCAAATTAGTCTCCTTGTTAAATGGGCAGTGGATCATTCATTCCTTCGAGGAGTATGACTCTGCTGTCAGTTATTACAAATTGACCAAAGGAACCCCCTGGAACCAACTGTGATCTTTACAGTTTCAGGGAATGTTCATCATCATGAAAACCCCTCTCACTTCATCTGTGTCATCCTGCCACCATGTCCACTGGGCCAGAACTAAAAAGCAGTGGCTCTGCTTACATTAATGTAGCTATTTATTTACTTAATTCTATGTAGGAAGACCGTTTTTGCTCTCAACTATGGTTATCCAAGACTTACTGAA
This sequence comes from Pan troglodytes, assembly GCF_028858775.2. Taxonomy (NCBI): domain Eukaryota; kingdom Metazoa; phylum Chordata; class Mammalia; order Primates; family Hominidae; genus Pan; species Pan troglodytes. The sequence goes on along the minus strand of NC_072411.2, from coordinate 26,695,524 downwards.
ATTGACCTTTGAGATGACCAAGGTATTGACTCATTCAGCTGTAGGTTGATTTTGACCCAAAAAGACGCATGAGTCTATTAATGCAATGAAACTATTAAGCATCAGAACCCATTCTTCTATTATAAGAATTCTATCATGTAATTCAGATAAAAATAGAGTGAAGTTTCAGAGGTAATAATTCTGAGAAACCACTAGGATTCTGCTTGATGCTCTAAGTCCTGTGCAGTATATGTACATATAATTTGACTTATATGTAAGTAAGTGTACACTTAAGACAAGCAAAAAGGCAAAACTATGGAAGGCTGTAAAAAGATCAGTTGTTGCCAAGGTGTTGCAGGAAGTCAGGGATGAATAGGGAGAACACAGAGGGTTTAAATCAGTGAAACTACTCTGTATGAAGTTATAATGGTGGATGCATGCCATTATGTATTTGTCCAAACACGTAAAATGTACAATATCAAGAGTGAACCCTAAGGTAAACTATGGACTTTAGGTGATGATGGTTTGTCAATGTAGGCTCATCAATTGTAACCAATATTCCATTGTAACAAGGGATGTTGATAGTGGAAAGGGCTATACATGTGTGAGGCAAGGAGTGTATGAGATATCTCTGCATCTTCCTCTTAATGTTTCTATGAACCTAAAACTTCCCTAAACAAATAAATTATTTATAAAACTGGAAAAAAATCCCAAACCAAAACACACCAAAACAAAACAAAAATAAGTATGTGCCAATGTTCCTAGCATGAAAGAACAAAGACCATAGCTTTCTTTTTTATATTTTTCTGCCACATGAATGCAAGCCTCCTTAATTGTAGAGATTATTTGATAAGCCAAGGAATATGAGACTTTAGACTTTAGAAACTGAGATCTTAAGGCACCTTGGAGATTGAGAAATCACACTGAAAACCTGAATGAAGGCAAATGACAAGCCCTTTAACGTAGATAAGGCATGAATAAGGTGCTCTGTTTGATTTCAGTCTAGTGAAAGATTCCATGACCTAGGTTGATGGAACTGATACTGAAAACTAGATCAAATAATGCTTTCTCCAGCCATATCTCAGCCTTCATTGCTGTGCCATAATGACTACAGAGCAGCAGCCACATTTCTTAGAATCTGCTGCATTTAAATTCTATGAATTTTGCTATGTACATATAGAGACTTAGAAGGTAGAAAGCTGCTCGGGTTGGTGCCAGCCACAGGGAGACTAGATCTGCAGCAGAGACTTTTCACTTATTGTATCAGCTATGGTTGAATGTTTACATGTCCCCTAGCATCATATATACCCAGAGGCAGTGATGGGAGGTGTTTTCACTAGCACAGCCCCACACGGCGTTTGATCATTTCTGACAACTACACTGTTCCCGGTTAGGTAGTATTCAAGCTTGGTTCCATGACCCTCTTGAAATTGTTTAAGCTATAAAATGATGTAAAATAAATATTTTTCTTTTAATCAAGCAATGAGGCATTTTCTTGTTTATAGCTAAAGACTTGTTTCAATATAATTGCCCCATTTAACTGATAGTTTGTGAGTGCACATCATCTTTGCCCATAATGAGCAAGAGATAATTTCAGGGTTACCTGAGAAACTTTTACAAATGGCCCTTCTTTATCCCCTTTCCAAACTTCACCTCAACATTCTGTTATACCACCTGGTATATAAGAGCCTTCACTGATATGCCAGTCCTATGTAGCTTGAAAAGCTAAATAATTTATTTTGATATCCCAACATAATTAAGAACCACTGACCTAAGTCAGTAGTCCAAATCTGGTTCACATTAAACATTCATTAGAGCCTAGGAAACATAACGAGCCCCAAGTACACTTTTTATCTATTTAAACAAATTTACTAGAGGAAAAGGTTAGAAATAGGTAGATCACTAAATTCCTGGGGTGATTATAATACTGCCATCGGGGGATGTTTTCAAGACCTGGTGTTTGGAAGCCTCTGATATAGCTCAATCACTTATCGAAGACCTTAATATAAGTTCATGTAAACAACTTAAATTTATCTCATTCTCTGAAAGTATCAGTGGATTATTGAGCAAGGGAAAGCTGTAGAAATTATAAATCTGGATCTCAGAAATATGTTCAATAAGAACTCTCACGATTGTGAAGAAGGTAGATAAGTAAAGCCGAAGGCAAAATCAGTTGGGTGGATTACTCATGGTCGCAATGGTTATACACAAAAGACACTCATCAATGGAAGGATATTCTTCTAACCTAAAAAGAGTTCTATCTCTGAAATTGTGAGGTTATTTAAGTTATATTACAGTAACAACTAAGTTTAATTCCCCTCTCATGCTATATGCTCACTGTGGGTTTGCTGGGGTTTCTGATTCACAGCATTTTCAGTCATGGATGTAAGCTGGAAAACCAACAATCTAGAAGACCTCTGGGGGCTTTGGATGGTAATAGATATGGCGAATTGTATTCTGGCCAGGGGAACTTTGTGCCACTTAAAGTCTATTCCATTTACTAAAGCAAGTAACATGGTCATGGTCAGCTAGAGAGGCAGGAAAAAAAGCAATCCTACCCCAAGTTTTGCAGGAGGAGAATTGAAATATGAGACCTTGAGCCTTGGGTAACCCCTACACTCAAAACCAAAGTCTTAATCCACCCTCATGGTAACTTCTATCTCCCTTCTTCCAAATCTGAGCAGTATATTCTAAGGAGCGTAGACTTTGGAGAAAGCTCTATCTGGCAACAATTAGATCTTTACCTCATGATTAAGGAAATCATTAAATTTCTAAGTTGTAGTATCTTTTTATATATAAGGGGTGGATCATGCCTACATACCAGCATTGTTAATTGAAATAGCTGGTTATTATAATTTTATTATTATCCTTGATTAGCATCTAATTTTCTATCTTGAATCCCAGCACACTTGATCTGGTACTTGATCAAATATGATGGTAGAAAAAGAATGAATGAAACCTCAATAAAAAAAAAAAAAAAAAAAAACGGCCAGGCATCGTGGCTCATGCCTGTACTCCCAGTACTTCGGAAGGCCGGGGTGGGCAGATCACCTGAGGTCAGGAGTTCAAGACAAGCCTGGCCAACATGGTGAAACCCTGTCTCTACTAAAAATACAAAATTAGCCCGGCATGGTGGGCACACCTGTAACCCCAGCTACTCTGGAGGCTGAGGCAGGAGAATCTCTTGAACCCAGGAGGCAGAAGTTGCAGTAAGCCGAGATCACACCATTGCACTCCAGCCTGGGCGATAAGAGCAAAACTCTGGCCATATATATAGGCAATAAACTGAAAGACAAAGTGTTCATCTATGTTTATCTGTTCTTTTAGAACAATGTTTTTACCACATTGGCTAAACATTGAAATTGTCTGGGGAGTTTTAAAAAATCCAGATGTCCTGATCATATCACAAGTCAATTAAATCAGAATTTTTTTGGCATGTGACCAGTTGCCATAGGTAAAAAAAAAAAATTCCTCAAGTAATTTCAGTGGGCAGCCAGAGTTAAGAACCTCTGTTCTATAATCAATGGTTCTGAAACCTGTGTACCTATGAGAATCATAAGTGGAGTGTTGTAAAATCGTATATACTCTGTATTCCCGGTTCCAGGTTCTATGTAGTAAAGTTATATGGAAATAGGTTTCAGGTAGATACAGGATTACAGGTATTATCTGTAATCACCCTGTCATGCTATCAAATACTAGATCTTATTTTAGATGTATATAGAATGAATAAGATCCAGTATTTGAGAGCACAACATGGTAATTACAGTCAACGATAATTTAATGTTCATTTGAAAGTAACTAAAAGTGTATAATTAGAATGTTTGTAATACAAAGAAATGTTAAATGCGTGATGTGATTATTAGCCATCATAATAATGATTAGCCATCATTAGCCTGTATCAAAGTATCCCATGTACCCCATAAATATATACACCTATGCACACAGAAAAATTATAAAGAAATAAAAAAAAATTTTCAAAAGAGAATGGTCCATAGATGAAATGAGCTCTCTTTGTTGAAGGTAATTAAGAAGAGTTACCATGTGCCGGGGCGCTGCCAAAATATGTTTTAAGTGGGCACGAGTACTAGCCCTGCTGTCCCTGGGAATTTGTCTGTCTCATCTGGCAGTATACTCCCATTAGAAAACTAGTTATTCCCAATACCTGGTGTATTAGGGTTCTCTAGAGGGACAGAACTAATAGGATTTATGTATGTATGAAAAGGAGTTTATTAAGGAGAATTGACTCACATGATCACAAGTAAAGTCCCACAATAGGCCGTCTGAAAGTTGAGGAGCAAGGAAGCCAGTCGGAGTCCCTAAACCTCAAAAGTAGAGAAGCAGACAGTGCAGCCTTCAGTCTGTGGCCAAAGGCCCTAGAGCCCCTAGAAACCACTACTGTAAATCCAAGAGTCCAAAAGCCAAAGAACTTGGAGTCTGATGTTCGAAAGCAGGAAGCATCCAGCACAGGAGAAAGATGAAGCCCAGAAGATTCAGCAAGTTCTGCAAATTTCACCTCCTTCCCTCTGTTTTTTCTGGCCACCTTGGCAGTTGAAGGAATGGTGCCCACCCAGATTAAGGGCAGTTCTGCCTCTCCCAGCCCAGTGACTAAGATGTTAATCTCCTTTTGCAACACCCTCACAGAAACACTTAGAAACAATACTTTGCATCCTTCAATCCAATTAAGTGGACACTCAATATTAGCCATCTTGAGTCCACCTCTTGTCAATTTGAACCCATATATATCTCCTGAAATAACACATAATTTTCAAATAAGGAAAATAAAGTTATAGTTATGCCTAACATAAAAACATCTACTCTTTGTACAACCAGAAGTGTACTAATCCTTACCCTAAATACTATTACATAACAATAACAACTCTTAAATGGTGATAGAGAGTCAATAAATCTCTTGTCACATAATAAAGGAAAAAAAAGAAAAGAAAATGAATATATTTTCTTAGTACTAGTGTATACATGTGTTGTGTATACATGCACAAACATATATTTAATAAAGTAAGGAAGAAATGCTCACGACAATTACAGTCCTTGTTGCTGCAACTGGTCACGTGGTTGTAGCTGTTATTGATGACTAACTTTTTCTACTACCCATTCTGCATTCCCTTTGTCTTCAGCAAACACCTCAGCTGCATGTGGTTTTTTTACCTGATGGGGTGATCCTGAAGGGTTTGGGACATTTGTAGTTCTGCCAAGATTAGGTTGTTGTAGTTTCCCATTGACCTTAATCACAGGGCATGGTAATACTAAGAGATGCCCAAATAGATCTCTGTATTCCACTCACACTCTTCCTTACCTCCAATGTGGAGTAGTAGCCTGATTTCATCTTGATAGTCCATGTCAATCACCCCATCCAACACTGTAACTCCTTTCTTAGCCTGTTGACTTAGAGGTATGAAGAGCACAAAGTGGCCAGGTAGCAATCATAATTTCCAGTTTAATTAAATTATTGTTGTGTCTCCTGGTGGCAGTATTCCTACCTCTGAAACTAAGACCTTTAGGCCAGCAGAACATAATGTCACAGGAACAGGAAGCAAAAATTTTTCTAGGGGGTCACTAAGGGTAATGGTGAGTGGTGCCCCTTCTACTTCTACCTCTTGATTCCTGGATCGATTAATCTTGGCTATGGGAGAAACAGTACCATATATTGAACGCTTATTCAGGGCATACACAGCCTTCTGGAAAACTTTGTCCCAGCTCTGCAAGCTACTGTCACCTAGTTGGCATTTTAATTGTGACTTCAAAAGGTCACTCCACTGTTCTATCAATCCACCTGCTTCAGGGTGATGGAAACATGGTAAGGCCAGTGAATCCTTGAGCATGCGCCCACTGCCACACATCGTTGGTCATAAAGTGAATGCCTTCGTCAGAGGCAATGTTGTGTGGAATACCATGATTGCTGGATAAGGCATTCCATGAGCCCATGGATGGTAGTCTTGGCAAAAGCATTGCATAGAGAATAGGCAAACCAATATACACAGTAAGTGTCTATTCTGGTGAGGACAAACTGCTCTCCTTTCTATGATGGAAGAGGTCCAATATAATCAATCTACCACCAAATCACTGACTGATTATTCCAAGGAATAATGCTGTATTGAGGGCTGAGTGTTAGTCTCTGTTGCTTGCAAATTGAGCACTCAGCAGAGGTCATAGCCAGGTCAGACTTGATGAATGAAAGTCCATGTCACTGAGCCCATGTGGAAACCTCCATCCCTGCCACTATGGCTACTTCATTCATGGGCCCACTGGGCAATGACAGGAGTGGCTGGAAAAAGAGGCTGAATGGTGTCCACAGAATGAGTCATCCTATCCACTTGATTACAAAAATCCTCCTCCACTAAGGTCACCCTTTAGTGAGCATACAAATACTGTATTATTCTGTTCTCACACTGCTAATAAACATACACCCAAGACTGGCCTCATAATCATGGCTGAGGGCAAATGAGGAACAAAGTGACATCTTACATGGCCACAGGCAACAGAGTGTGTGCAGGGGAACTCCCCTTTATAAAACCATCACACCTCAGGATACTTATTCACTATCATGAGAACAGCAGGGGAAAGACTAGCCCCCATGATTCAATTACCTCCCACTGGGTCTCTCCTACAACACATGAGAATTATGGGAGTTAAATTCAAGAAGAGATTTGGATGGGAACACAGCCAAACCATATCATTCCTCATCTGGCCCCTCCCAAGTCTCATGTCCTCACATTTCAAAACCAATCATGCCTTCCCAAAGTCCCCCAATGCCTCAACTCATTTCAGCATTAACTCAAAAGTCCATAGTCCAGCACCTCATCTGAGACAAGTCAAGCCCTTTCCACCTATGAGCCTGTAAAATCAAAAGCAAGTTGGTTACTTCCTAGATATAATAAGGGCACAAACATTGGGTAAATACACCCATTCCGAATGGGGGAATTTGGCCAAAACGAAAGGGCTGCAGACCCATGCAAGTACAAAATCTAGCGGGGCAGTTAATCTCAAAGTTCCAAAATGATCTCCTTTGACTCCATGTCTCACCTCCAGGTCATGCTGATGCCAGAGGTGGGTTCCCATGGTCTTGAGAAGCTCCATCCCTGTGGCTTTTGCAAGGTACAGCCCAACTCCTGGCTGCTTTCATGGGCTGGTGTTGAATATCTGTGGCTTTTTGGGGGTGCATTGTGCAAGCTGTAGATAGATTGACCATTCTGGGGTCTGGGGGATGGTGGCCCTCTTCTCACCACTCCACTAGGCAGTGTTCCAGTGGGGACTCTGTGTGGGGACTTGCAGTCCACATTTCCCTTCTGCACTGCCCTAGCAGAGGTTCTCCCTGAGGGTTCTTCCCTGTAGCACACCTTTGCCTGGACATCCGGGTGTTTCCATATATCCTTTAAAATCTAGGTGGAGGTTTCCAAACCCCAATTCTTGACTTCTGTGCACCCACAGGGCTGACATCACATGTAGGTCACCAAGAACTGGGGCTTACACCCTCTGTAGTAACAGCCTAAGGTGTATGTTGGCCCCTTTTAGCCATGGCTGAAGCTGAAGCAGCTGGGATATGAGGTGCCATGTCCCAAGGCTGCATAGAGCAGGGTGGTCCCTGGGCCTGGCCGACAAAACCATTTTTCTCCCCAGGGCCTCCAGGCCTATGATAGGAGGGGCTTTTATGAAAGTTTCTGATATGCCCTGGAGACATTTTCCCCATTGCCTTGGTGATTAACATTCAGCTTCTCATTACTTATGGAAATTTCTGCAGCCTGCTTGAAAATGAGTTTTTGTTATCTATCACATTGTCAAGCTGCACATTTTCCAAACTTTTATACTCTGCTTCTTCATGAATGCTTTGCCACTTAGAAATGTCTTCTTCCAGATTACCTAAATCATCTCTCTCACAAATTTCCACAAACCTCTAGGGTGGAATCAAAATGCCAGCAGTCTCTTTGCATAGCAAAAGTGACCTTTATTCCAGTTCCCAACAAGTTCTTCACCTTCATCTGAGAGTACCTCAGCCTGGATTTCATGGTTCATATCACTGACAGCATTTTGGTCAAAGCCATTCAATGAGTCTCTAGGAAATTCCAAACTTTTCCATGTCTTTCTTTCTTCTTCTGAGCCCTCCAAACTGCTTCAATCTCTACCTGTTACCCAGTTGTAAAGTCACTTTCACATTTTGGGGAATCTTTACAACAGCACCCCACTCCTCTTACCAATTTACTGTATTAATCTGTTCTCCAGCTGCTAATAAAGACACCTGAGACTGGGTAATGTATAAAGAGAAGAGGTTTAATTGACTCACAGTTCCATGTGTTTTGGGAGGCCTCAAATCATGGTGGAAGACAAATGAGGAGCAATGTCACATCTTACATGGTGGCAGGCAAGATAACATGTGCAGGTGAACCCCCTTTTATAAAACCATTGGATCTCATGAAACTTATTCACTATCATAAGAATCTCAGAGTAAAGGCCTGCCCCCATGAGTCAATTACCTCTCACTGGGTTTCTCCCTTGACACGTGGGAATTATGGGAGCTACAATTCGAGATTTGGGTGGGAACACAACCAAACCATATCAAATATATTCGATTTTTGACCACTCAGAGATGTCCATCCACATACCTCTTCTCCAAATTTCTTTGCCACTGATATAGTTTAGCTGTATCCCCAACCAAATCTCATCTTGAATTGTAGCTCCCATAATCCCCATGTGCTATGGGAGGGACCCCGTGGGAGGTAATTGAATAATGGGGCAGTTTCCCAATGCTATTCCTATTCTTGTGATAGTGAGTACATTCTCACGAGATCTGATGGTTTTAGAAGGGGCTTCCTTCTTTACTCACCTCTCATTCTTCTCCTTGCTTTTGTCATGTGAAGAAGGATGTGTTTGCTTCCCCTTTCACCATAATTGATTGATTTTGTCAAATTTCTGAGGCCTCCCCAACCATGCTGAACTGTGTGTCAATTAAACCTCTTTCCTTTATAAATTATCAATCTCAGGTATGTCTTTATTAACAGTGTGGGAACTGACTAATACAGTCACCGATTTTCCAATCATGCTTCTTCCAAGTCCTTGACCATCCAGTCAAACCATTGGCTACAGCCCATGAATCAGTACATAATCATACACTTGGCCATTTCTTCTTCCATCCAAAATGCACAACAAGGTGCACTGCTCAAAGTTCTGCCCACTGGGAAGATTTCTTTTCACCACCATCCTTCAGAGATATTCTGGAAAGGGGTTGTAGTGGGGCAGCTGTCCACTTTTGGCTGGTGCCTGCATATCATGCAGAACAATCTGTAAACCATGCCCTAGTCTTCTCTTCCTCTGTTAACTGATCATGGGGAACTCCCCATGAGGCTGTCAGTGCAGGCTGGGGGAGAGAAGGCATGGTGGCAGGAGTGGAGACCATGGGCATTTGAGCCACTTCCTCATGTAACTTCTTTGTGCCTTTGGACCTGCTTGAGCCCAGTTACCTATATACAACTTCCATTTGATGATGAAATGCCGCTGTCCATACCCCACTTTATGGCTAGATAGGTCAGAAAGCACTCAGTTCATGATAGGCAGTTCAGGTTGCATGGTGACTTGATGACCCATCGTCAAACATTCCATTTCTACCAAAGCTTACTAACAAGCCAAGAGCTGTCTCTCAAAAGGAGAGTACTTATCTGAAGAAGATGGCAGGGCCTTGCTCCAAAATCCTAGAGGCCACTGCTGTGATTCAACTATTTGGGCCTGAAAAAGGCTCCAAACAACATCCTTATCTGCCACTGACACTTCAAGTATCATTGGATCTGCTGGGTCCTATGGCCCAAGTGGCAGAGCAGCTTGCACAGGAGCCTGGACCTTTTGCAGAGCCATCTCCTGTTCTGGACCCCACTCAAATTTGGCCGCCTTTGAGGTCACTCAATAAATGGACTGGAATAACACACTCAAATGAGGAATGTGTTGCCTCCAGAATCCAAAGAGGCCCACTAGGCATTGTGCCTCTTTCTTGGTTGTAGGAGAGTCCAAATGCAGCAACTTATCCTTCACCTTAGAAAGAATATCTCGACAGTCCTCACACCACTGAACCCCTAGAAATTTCAGTGAAGTAAAAGTTCCCTGAATTTTAGTCAGATTTATTTTCCATACCATGGTACACAAACATCTTACCAGTAAGTCCAGTGTGTTTGCTACTTCTTGCTCACTGGGTCCAATCAGCATAATGTCATCAGTGTAATAAACCAGTGTGACATCTGTGGAACGGAAAAGTGATCAAGATCTCTGCAAACAAGATTATGACATAAAGCCAGAGAGTTGATATACCCCTGAGGTGGGACAGCGAAAGTATATTGCTGGCCATGCCAGCTGAATGCAAATTGCTTCTGGTGGGCTTTAGGGACAGGAATGAAGAAAAAGGCATTTGCCAAATCAATGGCTGCATACCAGCTACCAGGAGATGTGTTAATTTGTTCAAGCGATGAAACCACATCTTGTACAGCACCTGCAATTGGAGTCACCACTTGGTTAAGCTTAGGAAAGATAATCCACTGTCATTCTCCAAGATCCATCTCTCTTCTGCACAGGCCAAATAGGACAATTGAAAGGGGATGTGTTGAGAATCACCTCCACTGCATCTTTCAAGTCCTTGATGGTGGCACCAATCTCCACAATCCATCCAGGATGTGATATTGTTCTTGATTTACTGTTTTTCTAGGTAGAGGCAGCTCTAATGGCTTCCATTTGGCATTTCCCACCGTAACAGCCCTCACCTTACCAGTCAGGGAGCCAATGTGATGATGCTAATTATGCATCTGGCCCTGGGGAAATGACCACAGAATGAGTCCAGGGACCCACTGGACCCACTGCAAGTTGGGCCTGAGCTAAAACTCCATTAATTACCTGACCTCCATAAACCCCTACTTTAACTGGAGGACTGCAGTTACCTTTTGGGTCCCCAGGAATTAATGTCAGCTCAGAGCCAGTGTCCAGTAATCCTTGAAAGGTCCGATGATTTCCCTTTCCCCAATTCACAGTTTCCCTGATAAAAGGCTGGAGGTCTCCTTGGGGAAGGATGGAAGAAAGATTAATAGTGTACATTGTCAGTAGTGAGGTCCTTCCTCAAGGGGACCCAGCCTCCCCTTCATTCAAGGGCTTCTGGGTCTATAAACTGACTTAAGTCTGGAAATTGATTGAGGGGATGTAATTCTCTATTTTTATAATTAAAATTAGCCTTTTATCCACTCAACCTGGAAGTTTTCTGCTTATACAAATTAAGTAAGAATGCAGTAGGCTTTCTATCAATTTCACTTGTAGAAACACCATGATTAATTAGCCAATGCCAGAGCTCTACATGAGTCAGACTATTCTGATTGCTGGTTCGCCTCTGCTGTCCATTACGGTAACTATGCCCATCCTGCTTTGGATGGTTCAGTGCCTCCACTTGGCCACCTCAGGATCCAATTATTTCCATTGCGTTTAAGTTTTTTAATTGAGTGACTGTGGTTCCCATGGAAACATCTGGCATACAGAAAAGAGCAATCACAAAGCTCTTCAAGGATGCAGGTGTTCCCCTCACACATCTGTTTCACAAGGTTTTGGTGAAGGTTATGTCTTCTCGACACTCCCAGTTGGGATAAGTAGATCTAAAGTGACTAATCTACTCTAGCATTCCAGTCTCCCTAAGCCTTTGGATCCTTTCCTCTACATTAAACCATGGGAAATCAGGCATTTCCAGTTCACTCGCAGTTGGGAAATCTTTTGGTCCACGTTTCAGCTAACAAAACAAAGAAACTATTAGAACCTTTTTAACTCCCTGAGCTGCAACATTAAATGCAGAATCCCTGCTTAGTGGGCCCATATCAATAAATTTAGCCTGACCCAACTTTACATTCCTTGCACCATTATCCCACATCCTTAATATCCATTCCCAAGCCTATTCTCCAGATTTCAGCTTATATAAATTAGAAAACTCAAGTAGTTATTTTGGAGTGTAGCACACTTGCTTGTGGGTCACACTCTAAGCCTCACTTCTAGGGGTCTGCCAGGACTTGAGTCTACTTATAAATTAGAAGCAAACAGGCGTTTTGGGGGTGGGTCCTGAGGGTAATCAGTATTTTCCTGCCTGGCAACTGCCTTAGGGGAGGCCATCACTGTTGCCTCAGACAGTGCATGGTTAATATACTCAGACAAAGGTGGAAAGGCTGATGGCAATGTGGGTGGGGAAGAGGATGTTGCAGCCATTGGTGGTGGGGAGGTTGTTTCTTCTGGCAAAAAAGGCTCATCAGAGTATACAAGCTCAGTGTCCCTAGCTTCATCAGGGTCCTCCCACACATCCCCATTCCAAGTTTCAGGGTCGCATTCCTTTCAGTCAATGCCCTCACTTTAACAGTAGACACCTGGCGAGGCTGAGCATGCACCTTTCATTGTAGGTCAGCCACTTGCATGATAAGAGCTTGTGTCTGATTTGCCACAATTTCAGCCCTTTGTCTAAAGAGATAAGACTCTCACTCAGGACAATTTTAGAAAATTTGAGGTTCCATGTGCACTTCTGGAACCAGGAGTTAGAATCCTTAGGCTCATGATTTTCTTTCATCACTTTGTCCAGTAAACATAGGAGCAACCAACCAACTTCATTATATTCTTTGGTCCTCAACATATGGTCAAAGGTATTATGTATAGAGTCACTATACTTTTTGCCTCTCAAGAGTGGTGAGTGAGGAGTATCAAATTCATCTATTTTGCATAACTTTATAAACAGTTCATGCCAAGGACTATCAGTGTTTCCCATACTATTAGAAGTAGAGTCCTTAGCATATTGGGGTCTAATCAGATTAAGTAGCCAAATCTAGAAACCCCAAACATAACTAATGAAAATTCTATTACTCTAGAACTACTCCTGGTACCAAAATCTGTACTAGTCGGGGTTCTCTAGAGGGACAGAACTAATAGGATATATACATATTTTATATATATATATATATATATATATATATATATATATATATATATGAATGACAGGGAGTTGATTAAGGAGAATTGACTCACAGGATCACAAGGTGAAGTCCCACGATAGGCAGGCTGTCTACAAGTTGAGGAGCAAGGAGGCCAGTAGTGGATCTGTTCCAGTCCCCAAACCTTAAAAGCAAAGAAGTTGATAGTGCAGCTTTCAGTCTGTAGCCGAAGGCCCTAGAGCCCCTGGGAAACTACTACTGTAAGTCTAAGGGTCCAAAAACCAAAGAACTTGGAGTCTGATATTTGAGGGCAGGAAGCATCCAGCACAAGAGAAAGATGAAGGCTGGAAGACTCAGCAAGTCTGCTCATTCCATCTCCTCTGCCTGCTTTTTCTAGCTGTGCTGGCAGCAGAGGGGATGGTGCCCACCCAGGTTAAGGGTGGGTCTGCCTCTCCCAGTCCGCTGACTCAGATGTTAATCTCCTCTAGCACCCTTACAGACATGCCCAATAACAAGACTTTGCATCCCTCAATCCTATCAAGTTGACACTTAATATTAACCGTCACACCTGGTGAGAAAACCAGAGGCACCAAAAGAGCCAGTTGAGGCTAGGGATGAAGAGACATCTAGACAGTACTATCAATGGCACTCTCACTTCCGTCAGAAGCTGTCTTCAGGAGGCATGTACACCCATGGGAGTATACTACTATGTACTCTGCTATCTCATGCTGAGTTGTGGGTTTTGGCATCCTTTAATTGCACTAAAAGAAATTTTACTATTTTTCTTGCACAGAAATTTTGGTGTTCTGTCAATCACTGTTATTCTTGGGACAAATACATAGTTGCACAGGGGAACTGGATGATGCCTTGAGGCAAAGAGCACAAGCAAATGTTGGAAGAATTTCAGACCTAAGGAAGCCTTCACATTGAGAAGGAGAAAGGGTTCAGGAGTGGAATCTGTGAACTGATAATCAGAAACTGAAAGAAATACTGTGTATCTCAGGAGTCACCATAGTAGATGGACTGCAAATGAGGTCTCCCTCCCTCAGTGCCAAAGCCCCATCCTTCTACTAGAAGCTGCTTAGTGTCTGAGAACATAAACAATCCTTAATTCATTGCCAATAAGAGTGTATGTTAAAATCAACTTTCTCGAAATTTCCTGTATGCATTTTTCTGTATACATTTGTAATCCAGAAACCTTATTTAGTTTTATATATGGTAACATTCTAGAACTATTTTACCCATACAGAAATTAATATTTGGATTTATAATATTTGTAAGTGGGAATGTGGTATGTATATAACAAAGTTATTTCAAAAATATTAAACTAAATGCAGTTCTATAAAAATATTTTCTTTCAGTTATTTTTTACATTGAAGATATAAAATATATAGAACTAAAGAGAGTTAATATTTGAGAAAATATATTTCTGAATTTGGAAATAGCTGTGTGAACCAATTCCATTAGGATTCCATTTATATTCCATGGGAATATAAAAATGAAATAAAAGAATGTTATTAGTAGTGATAGGGATATTAAACACCACGTGCCATAAATCATAGCACATTAATGACTAATGTTCTGTAGTATCTTCCCCCATGTCATACTTGGAGTAGAACCGGTTTAAGTGAAGGTAAAATATGAAGTATGTGCAATAATTACTGGACTTATTAGAAAAATAATTCAGCAGTTTGAGAATTATTTAGAACATTATTTCAGATTCTTGCCAGTCTCTCCTCCAGTGAGTAGAAACATTGAGTCATTAGTACATATCTCCATAAAACTGATTAATTTTGATGGACAGGACTAATTTTATGGTTACCAATTTTGTGACGTCTCAAATAAGCTGTTTCCATTAGGAAGCTTGACTACTTGAGGAGTCAGCTTCATTGTATTTTCTTTTCCTCCAACAATGAGTTTCAGTATTCTCAAGCTTCATCATCATTTATTACCAAATTACATTTTTCACTTTCTGTCCTCTTGCCTTACTACTTGTTATTCCTGATTCATGGCTAGTCTTAATGACTTCTAGTTCACCTTCCTCCAATCCTAACAATATTTCCTGAGCTTATAAAAAGTTTTAAACTCAGTAAAAGTTAGTATAATTCTATACATATACACATGGCCTCATAATCCTAATTTCTCAATGAAGGGCATTAAGAGGTCTTAGAAAGAAGAGTCTTGAGCAAGACCCTGGGCTCCTGCCCCAGCGAGGCTGGAACTGAGGAGGCATTCAGTCATTGCTTTGCATTTGCAGTCAAGAGTTTGGGTGATATCCTGAGAAAGGGGGTAGAATTGGGTAGTGTTAGGGATTAAGAAGCACATTAGATTGTAAGAAAACAAAGACTCTTTAATCCGCATATGTTTTATTCTGAACAATTTTGAAAATTAGTAACTTTGTCATTACTTGTTAACAATGTGTGTCACTTGTGTCTGTGCTCAGACTTCATGGCTTCGAAAAGTAAACAAAAAGTTATTTTGAAGATAAATTTATTTTCTATTTTTATATGTGCCAGGTAACTAAGACATAGTTTTAATTCTGTCTCCACAAACAACATGTAAAAATGCATGAAATGGATAATAGGGGCTCTAGATAGGTGAAAGACAAATCCATCTTCATTCAAAAAGTAATTAAACAACACAGTCTAATGGTAGACAGCAGACATATTAACCTCAGAGTTTACACATTGTCTCTAATAGCTAAGTTTCAGCAGGGTATAGGTCATTTAATTCAGTTTTTAGACTAACTTTGTAAAAGAAAAATTGCCACAAATAATTAAATTTTGATTATTTTTTCAGTGATTCAGGTATATCCTCAATTTGAAATAATTTCTTAGGTATTAAGAAATTATGGCACCTATACCTTACGTGTGCGTGTGTGTGTGAATGTGGGTGAATATGGTTAAGTGTATATGTGTTCTATTTAGGACAGAGACTATGTCTTCAACTGGATCTTCTACTAAGAGTAATGACAACTTACAAGTATCTGAATAACTACTGATGTCAATAATAGCGATGATATTATTAGGTTGGTGCCATTAAATTAATGGCAAAACCAGCAATTATTTTTACACCAACCTAATGTATATGTGTTGCAATTTATGTATCAGTAAACATTTAACAGAATATAACTTTTACAAAGTAGAGAAATACAAAAATACAGGTTCCTAACTATAATTTTCACTGCTATTCACTACACAAAGGGCTGGTAAACATCCATGTGCCAAGTAATTAATGTTACAAAAAAGTTTTGCACCTATGACAAGCTTGTAATGCTTGGTAGATGCAAAAGTGAGACCCTTCCCAGAGACACACCTACAACCTGCTCACAATGTTATTGGATTCTCACAAGAAGCGCTCCAGTGATGAAGAACTCAGATAAAATAATAGTTACACAGTACACTAAGAAACAATCTTACATAAATATGTATCAGCAGATCTCATAAAATAGATTAGTCACTCCAAGATTCTGATATATTATTATAGCAATTTGTAAATATATAAGAAAAACAATATTTAAGATACATAATACATTAAAGAAATCTAAAACTTTACAAAAATAACAGACTAAAATAGAATTAATACAGATGCAAAAATGAAAATATTTGCAGTCATAGACTCTGGAGAAAATAAGCATCACATTTAACACTGTCAAGAAAAATGCAAATTATAAAAAAAGAGATGAAGGTATTATGATGACTGACAGAACAGAAAGAATGTGAGATGAATAATTTTCTTAAATAAAGCTGTCTTAACTTTTGTAAGACTTCTATACTTAACTAAATTGTCGTATGTACTAGCACAGAGTACAACACAGAAACTTAAGTGCCTTTGAGGTTGGTGGACATGAAACATAAGTTCTCACTAAGAGCTCGAATCCTGGTTGTTAAATATCTCAAAAGCAGCAGAGGTGATCACAGGTGATGAAAGTAGGAAAAGCTGAAATCTGAATAAGCAATTAGGAACCCATATCCTTTCACCAGTTCTATGCAATCAGTTCTCTCCAGCTCTGGCAAAAGGCAGGACATTTATTTCTGCAAGGCCAATATTATTTCTCTCTTAAATACTTTATACAGTTCAAAAAAGAAATCATGAAGCCTGGAGTCTATGTGTGTGTGTGTAAAATTTTTTTAATACGAATTCAATTTATTTACTAGATATGAGCTATTCTGTTATTTTCTTTCTTCCTGAGTTTTGATAAGTTGTGTTTTTCAAGGAATATGTCCATTTCATTGAAGTTATCAAACTTCTAGAGCACATTTCATTTTTCTATAATATGTCCTTACTATCATTTATTAATATCTGTGACATTTCTAGTAATATTATTTCTGATATTTGTAATTTGTGTTTTTTCTGCTTATTTATTGATTAATCTTGCCAGGAGATTATTGATTTTTAATCTTTTCAAAGACCCCAGGGGTGTTTGTCAAGGTTTGTTTCTTGTTTGTTCGCTATTTCTTTGATTGTATAATTACTATTCCTTGCTTTCTGCTTACTTTGGGTTTAATTTGCTCTGCTTTTCTAGCTTTCCTAGGTAAAAACTTAGAAAACTGATTTTAAGCATTTTTTATGTTCTTACAGAGGCAATTAAAACTATAAGCTTCTCTCTAAGCACTGCTTTGACTGTATGCCACCAACCTTTTTGTTTAAAACACTATTTATTTTTTGTGATTTCTTATCGACCCATGGGATATTTAGAAGTGTGTTACATAATTAATATTTGGCACATTTCTGGATATCTTATTGTTATTGATTTCTAATTTAAGGCTACTATAGTTAGAGAAAACTCTTAAATTACAATCTTTTAAAGTTTATTGAGATTTGTTGTATGCTTAGCATGTGGTCTATTCTACATACATGTGAAAAGAATGCATATTTTGCAATTGTGAGAATGGGACTTAATGATGTCAACTGGGTCTTGTTGATTGATGGTATTGTTCAGACCTCCTATGTATTTACTAATTTTGCCTACTTTTCTGTTGCTAATAGATGGTTATTAAAATCTCAGTATATGATTTTTTAGTGGCCCATTTATTTAGTTCAGTAAGTTTACATTCCATTTATTTTGAAACTATGCATTCCTTTAAATGCATAGATATTTAGATTTTTTGTCATTCTCATTACTTTTCTAATATAGTATCATTAAGAAATGATTCCTTTAAACTAGTATAATACTTTTTGTTTTGATGTCTACTTAATAAGTATATTACCTTTTTGTGCTTGCTCTTTTCATGGAATGTATTTTGCCATATGTTTTGTTATGAACTGAATAAGTCCTCTAAAATTCATATGTTGAACTTTAATCACCATTGTGATCGTATTAAGTGGGGCCTGTAAGAGGTGATGAATGGGATTAGCAACCATGTAAAAGGACTGGAGCAAAGTGACTAGGTCCCCTTTTTTGCACATTCTGTCTCTTTCATGATGTGAGGACAAAACATTTAAGGCACCATTCTTGAAGCAGAGACAGCAGTCCCGATTCTAAACCTTGATATTGGAATTTCCACCCTTCAAGACTGTGAGAAATAAATGTCAATTATTTATAAAGTACTCTGTCTCAGGTATTTTGTTATGTCATCACAAATGGACTAAGACATGCTTCCTCTAAATTATTTGTGTATTTAAATTTAGAGTGCATTTTAAGTAAATGTATGTGATTAAGGTCTTTTATTTCCAGTGTAATAATCTTCACCTTTTAATTGAAGCTCTTAATCCATTTACATGTTTGGGTTGGAGGCTACACTCTCCTTTCCCATTTTCCCCTTCTGCTTTTCCTTTGATTCTTATTTTCTGTTTTTATTTAAATAATCAATTTTGTTAAGAATTTTATTTTCTCTCCTCTCTTGTTTCCTAAACTACACCACCTTTTATTATATGTTTGTTTATAGGTAAACATATATTTTCCTTACATGTTTGAAAGAATTCCACAGATAAGGTATCTAGGACTACAGTTTTCTTGCAAGAATATTTTTAATAATAGTTTTGGTTTCTTAAATTGTTATAGAAATATTCTTGTATTTAATTTATTGTGGTAATTTTTTTGGTAAATTTGGTTTATCAAAAAGGGTGGCTCAGGCCAGGCATGGTGGCTCATGCCTGCAATCCCAGCACTTTTGGAGGCCAAGGTGGGCAGATCACTTGAGGTCAGGAGTTCAAGACCAGCCTGGCCAACATGGCGAAATCCCATCTCTACTAAAAATACAAAAATTAGCCAGGTGTGATGGCATGTGCCTGTAATCCCAGCTACTCAGCAGACTGAGGCAAAAGAACTGCTTGAACCCAGGAGGCAGAGGTTGTAGTGAACCGAGATCATGCCACTGCACTCCATCCTGGGTGACAGAGCAAGACTCCATCTCAAATAAAATAAAATAAAATAAGTGTGGCTTCGAGATGGCTGTATTAGTCCGTTTTCACACTGCTGATGAAGATATATCCAAGACTAGGAAGAAAAAGGTTTAATGAACTTACAGTTCCACATGGCTGAAGAGGCCTCACAATCATGGTGGAAGGCAAGGAGAAGCACATCACATCTTACGCAGATGATGGCAAGCAAAGAGAGAGAGCTTGTGCAGGGAAATTCCAATTTTTAAAACCATCAGATCTCATGAGACTTATTCACTATCACGAGAACAGCACGTGAAAGACCTGCCCCCATGATTCAGTTACCTCCCACTGGGTTCCTCCCATGACATGTGGGAATTGTGGGAATTACAATTCAAGATGAGATTTGGGTGAAGACACAGCCAAACCATATCAATGGCCAACTAGATGCAGCCAGGAGGAAAATCTCCGACTGAGGAACTGGGACATTAGAAAGACTGATGCACTCCTGGCAGATCTTCAGAGAGGAAGCATTGAGAACAGAAAGAGGGAAGACACAGATGCTGAGCTGAAGGGGGAAGAAGCTGAGAACACTGCATGGGACTGCTATGCAGAACTCATTCCTGGTGCCCAATGACTCCTGTTGACAGCTGAGTTGAAGAGGCAAAGGGAAACCTGCTCTTGCCATGGGTATCTGGAATCTTGCCAGCAGGAAACTTCATGACCCTCATGGACCCTTGAGTTGGTAGTGAGAACTGTTTAGAGAAGCAATAGCAGCAGAACTTGAGCTGGGGCAATTTGGTGCAGGAATGTCATAAGTGAAGGAGACATATGATCATTTTCAGACAAGCAAATGCTGAAGAAATTCGTTGCCACTAGAAATGTTTTACAAGACCTCCTGAAAGAAACACTAAATATGAAAAGAAAAGACTGTTACCAGCCACTACACAAAACAAACTTAGGTACACACACCAGTAATACCATAAAGCAACCAAACAAACAAATCTTCATAATAACCAGCTAAAATCATGATGATAGAATGATTGAATTACACATATCAATACTAACCTTGAATATAAACAGAATAAATGCCCCAATCAAAAGGCACAGAATGGCAAGCTAGATAAAGAACCAAGACCCATTGTTACGCTGCCTTCAAGAGACCCATCTCACATGCAGTGACACACACAGGCTCAAGATGCAGGGATGGAGGAAAATCTGCCAAGGAATGAAGAAGAGGAAAAAAACAGAAATTACAATTCTAATTTCAGACAAAACAGACTTTAAAGCAACAAAGTTTTAAAAAGACAAAGAAGAACATTACATAATGGCAAAGGCTTTAATTCAACAAGGAGACCTAATTATCATAAATATATACACACACACACACACACACACAAACACACTCAACGCAGGATAACTCAGATTCATAAATCAACTTCAAAGAGACTTAGACTCCCACACAATAACAATGTGTGTCAACAACCCACTGACACTATTGGACAGATCATCAAGGCAGAAAATTAACAAAGATGTTCAGGACCTGAACTCAACATTGGTCTAATTGGTACTGATAGACATCTACTGAACTCTTCACCCGAAACAATAAAATATACATTCCTCTCATTGCCACATGTCCCATACTCTAAATTGACTACAAAATCGGATGTAAAAATATCCTCGGCAAATGCAAAACAACTGAAATCATACCAACCATTCTCTTGGACTACAGTGCAATAAAAATAGAATTCAAGAGTTAGAAAATAGCTCAAAATTATATAATAACATGAAAATTAAATAAGCTCCTTCTGAATGACTTTTGGGTAAATAGTGAAATTGAGGCAGGAATCAAAAAGTTATTTGAAACGAATGAGAACAGAGATACAACATACCAGAATTTCTGGGACACAGCTAAGGCAGTGTTAAGAGGGAACTTCATAGCACTAAACACCCACATCAAAAAAATTAGAAAGATCTCAAATTAACAACCCAACATCACAGCTAAATGAGAAGCAAGAGTAAACCAACCTCAAAGCTGGCAAAAGACAAGAAATAACAAAAATCAGAGCTGAACTGAAAGAGACTGAGACATGGGAAAACATTCAAAAGATCAACAAAGCCAGGAGCTGATTTTGTTAAAAAATTAAGAAAATAGATAGACCACTAGCTAGAGCAAAAACAAGAGAAGACCCAAAAACACACAATCAGAAATGACAAAGGTGATGTTATCACTGACCCCACAGAAATATAAATAACTATCAGATACTATTATAAACACCTCTATGCACACAAACTAGAAAATCTATTAAAACATGGATAAATTTCTGGACACGTACACCCTCCCAAGACTGAAGCAGGAAGAAACTGAATCCCTAAATGGATCAATAACAAGCACTGAAATTGAATCAGTACTAAACAGAAACCCTGAAACCTAAAGATTAATAGCTGAATCATACCAGGTTTACACAGAAGAGCTGGTACCATTTCTACTGATACTATTCCAAAAAAATTAAGGAGGAGGGATCCCTTCCCAACTCATTCTATGAGGTCAGCATTATCCTGATTCCAAAACCTGAAAGACATAACAACACAATAACAAAAACTTCAGGTCAATATCCTTGATGAACATCAATGCAAATGTCTTCAACAAAATACTAGCAAATCAAATACAGCAGCATGTCAAAAAGTTTATCCACTACAATTAAGTAGGCTTCATCCTTGGGTTGCAAGGTTGGTTCAACATATGCAAATCAATAAATGTAATTCATCACATAAACAGAAATAAAGACAAAAACCATGTGATCTCAATATACACACAAAAGTCTTTTGATAAAATTCAACATTCCCTCATGTTAAAAAATGTCAACAAACTAGGTGTTGAGGAGACAGACCTCAAAATAATGAGAGCCATCTATAACAAACCTACCACCAACATCATACTGAACTTGCACAAGACAAGAATGCTCTCTCATGGCTTCTATTAAACATAGTATTGGAAGTTCTGGCCAGGACAATCAGACCAGAGAAAGAAATGAAGAGCATCCAAATAGGGAGAGAAGAAGCCAAACTATCTATGTATGCACATGACATGATTCTATATCTGAAAAACTCTGTAGTATCAACCCAAAAACTCATGAAGTTGATAAACAACTTCAATTTTGAGGTATGCCTCCTCAGCATCTAACTTCTGTTTTGAGGTATGTCTCCTCAATACTTTAGTATTTTTTAGGTGTGTCTCCTCAACACCTAGTTTGTTGACAATTTTTAACAGAAGAGAATGTTGAATTTTATCAAAAGATTTTTGTGCATTTATTGAGATGATCACATGGTTTTTTTCTTTAGTCTGTTTATATGATGAATCACATTTACTGATTTGCATGTGTTGAGCCAACCTTGCAACCCAGGGATGAAGCCTACTTGATTGTGGGGAAAAGGCTTTTGACATCTTTCAAAGTTTTAGGATATAAAATTAATGTACAAAAATCACTAGCATTCCTATATACCACCAACAGTCAAGCCGAGAGTAAAATCAGGAGTGCAAACTCATTCACAATTGCCAGAAAAACAATAAAATACCTAGGAATACAGTCAATCATGGAGGTGAAAAATCTTTACAAGGAGAATTACAAAGCACTGCTAAAAAAAATTAAAATCAGAGATGAGGGAGGGGCCAAGATGGCCAAGTAAAAATAGCTCTAGTCTGCAGCTCTCACTGAGATACACAAAAACAGCCAGTGAATTCTGCATTTTCTACTGAGGTACTCAGATTCTCCCATTGGGACTGACTAGGCAGTTGGTGAAACGTAGAGGGCAAGGAAAAGCAGGGTGGGGCAGTAGTTCATCCAGGAGCTGCACAGAGCAAAGGGACTTCCCTTCCCCAGCCAAGGGAGGAAGTGAGGGATTGTGCTACCTGTCCAGAGAACTATGGTTTTTCCACGGATTTTTGCAATTTGTGGATCAGGAGATTCCCTCGTGTTCCCACAACACCAGGGTCTCAGGTCTCAAGCACAAAGCTGTGCAGACCCACGACAACTGCCAGGCTTGGCAACCCTTCAGGCAGACACAAAGCTGCAGGAGTTTTTGCATACTCCAGAAGCTCCCAGAACTCCAGTGAGGCAGGAGAACCATCCATTCCTGCGTGAGAGGGGCTGAAGCCAGAGAGCCAAGAGGTCTTGCTCAGCAGGTCTCACTTCCACCGAACCCCACAAGATAAGAATCACTAGCTTGTAATCCCCACTGACCAGCACAGCAGCCTGGAGTCTGCCTAAGACAACCAAGTTTCCGGGGGGAGCGGTGACCTCCATTACTGCAGTTCTAGTTGGTGTCCAGGAAAGGGCACTGTGAGAGGAGTGGCTAGAGGGAAGCTAGAGATTAAATCTAAATTAAATGTATGTTGTTTCTAATTTTATTTTCTTGAAATAGGTAGAGGCAAAGGCACTGTAAGACATAGATTTTCTGGTGGAAGGAGCTGTAGAAATTTAGAAAAGGGCATTGTGCAAGAAGGAGCAAGAGTTGCAAAGACAGTTGTAGTCAAGGCTGCAATTTGAGGTGAATTTGCTCAGAGAACTGCTAAAATGCCAATGTTTTTCTTTTCTTAGATAATACTACCTGGACCATACTGAAGAGAGCATGTAAGATCTAGGAAAAGACTGACTTCTATGCGTCGTTTTCAGTAGTCTAGTGGTAAGCTCAAGCCTCCTGTGCTCATGAGTAGAGCACAGAAGTTAACAGATATATCAGCTTCTCAGACAGATCTTGTTATAAACCCAAGACTCCTATGAATCTTTTTTAGAAGTTCTTCATGCCACTCTGCTCCAGCTTGAATGAAAGACTAACTGGCCTGATAAAATGGCAGATAGGAGGCAGGACTAACTTGCAGCTCCCACTTCAATGGACACAGCATGTGGAGATTCATATTGTGAATTGTTGCTCCAAGAACTACCACAGGAACATACCAGGAATACTGAAAGAATTCACAGACCCGTTGAAAAACATGGCTTACCACTGCAAACTCCTAGAGACAGCCACAAAATCGTTGAGTGTCCAAAGTCTGAGAGGGGGAAAGTCTGCCCCAAACACACATCTTCGCAGGGGAGCCTGAAAATCCAGATCATGGGAGAAGGATTTAACCTTACCTAGAGCTGAAACAAATTTAGAGAGCCAAGCAAAATATAAAAGAAGAAGCAGCAGCAAGAAGAGCCTTGAGGCACTCCCAGTTCCCAAGGAAGCCCAGGGAAACAATTTCTGACTGAAGGAAACTTCTAGCTAAACTTCGTAATAATTTCAACTAAGCACGCATTTTCCAGGGTAGAATCTTGGGGTGGGAGGTGAACAGGAAGTGCAGATAGAAGGACAGAAGCTGTGGTGAGGAGGGGCAAAGTCTGAAAGCCCTGATTGTTTTCTCAGCAGGGAGGCCTGGAGCCTGGAGCAAGTTCCCAGCTCTGCTCACTGGCTGCCTGGATATAAACTTGGTGCTGTTGGGGGAGCACAGAGAAACAGAACTGAGACTGGCTTTTCTGGCTGCCTGGGAGCTTGGTGAGGCCTGTCTCTGCTGGCTTTCCCTCATTTCCCTGGTAATCTGTGTGACACAGCAGAGGTAGCCATAATCCCCCTGGGAACATAACTTTATCAGCCTGAGAACCACACCTCCATTCCCCACAGTGGCTGCAGCAAGGCCTACCCAAGGAGTCTGAGCTCAGACACGCCTAACTCCTCCCCCAACTGATGCTCTTTCTCTACCCATCCTAGTAGTCCAAGACAAAGGACACAATCTCTTGGGAGCTCTATGACCCAGCCCACTGCCTGGGAAATTTATTTAGGAAATTTATTAGGGCAAGCTTGTATTCTCCCTGTACTAACACAGCTGATGCTCTCTTGAAAGATACACCTCCTCTAGTAACACAACTCATAAAAGAACAACCCAGCCACAAGAAAGAAGAAAACAACAGCTAACTCCACCACTTGTAACATCCTGGCTAACCTGAGTTTGTCCACATTGTAACTTAATGCCAGCAGCACAACCACCATTCGAGAATACCTGTGCAGTAAACAAAACTACAATTGAGGTCCAACACAGAGTTCACCTCACCTCCCTGCTACCTCCAGCAGAGCAGAGGCTGGTATCCATGGCTGAGAGATCTGAAGATGGATTACATCACAGGACTCTTGCAGACACTCTTCAGTACCAGCCTGGAGCCCAGTAACTCCACTGGGTGGTTATGCACAAAAGAGAAATAACAATCACTGCAGTCCAGCTCCCAGGAAGCCCCATCCCTAGGGGAAAGGGGAGTGCACCACATCAAGGGAAAATCACATGAGACAAAAGAATCTGAACGGCAGCCCCTGAGCCTGAGAACTTTCCTCTGACATAGTCCACACAAATGAGAAGGAACCAGAAAAACATTTCTGGTAATATGACAAAACAAGTTTTGTAACACTGCAAAACATCACGCTAACTCACCAGCCATGGATCCAAATCAAGAAGTAATTTCTGAATTGCCAGAAAAAGAATTCAAAAGTTCCATTATTAAGCTACTCAGGGAGGCAACAGAGAAAGGTGAATACCATTTAAAGAGATGTAAAAAAGTTACAGGATATGGACAGTAAAATCTCCCAAGAAATACATAGCATAAATAAAAAACAATCACAACTTCTGGAAATAAAGAGCACACTTACAGAAATGCAAAATACACTGGAGAGTCTAAACAATAGAACTGCATAAGTAAAACAAACAAACAAACAAGCAAACAAACAAAAAAATCAGAGCCCAAAGAAAAGACTCTTGAATTAACTCAATCAAACAATGACAAAGAAAAAAAATGCAAGCAATATAAACAAAGCCTCCAAGAAGTTTGGGATTATGTTAAATGACCAAACCTAAGAATAATTGTTCTCGAGGAATAAGAGAAATCTAAAAGTTTGGAAAACATATTTGAGGTAATAATTGAGGAAAACTTCGTTAGCCTTGCTAGAGATCTGGACATCCAAATACAAGAAGCTCAAAGAACACCCAGGAAATTCATTGCACAAAGGTTATTACCTGGGCACATAGTCATCAGGTTATCTAAATTCAAAACAAAGGAAAGAATCTTAAGAACTGTGAGGCAAAAGCATCAGGTAATCTATAAAGGAAAACCTATTAGATTAACAGCAGATTTCTCAACAGAAACCTAACAAGCTAGAATGAATTGGGGTCCTATTTTTAGCCTCCTTAAGCAAAACAATTATCAGTCAAGAATTTTGTATTCAGTGAACTAAGTTTCATAAATGAAGGAAAGATAGTCTTTCTCAGACAAACAAATGTTGTGAGAATGAGCCACTACAAAGTCAGCACTATGAAAACTGTTAAACAGAGCTCTAAGTCTTGAAACAACCTCAAAATACACCAAAATAGAACCTGTTTACAGCATAAATCTCACAGTATCTATAAAATAATAACACAACTAAAAATAACCCAAGGTATTCAGGCAACACCTAGCATGATTAATAGAATAGTACCTCACACCTTAATACTAATGCTAAATGTAAATAACCTAAATGCTCCACTTAAAACATATAGAATGACAGAATGGATAAGAACTCACTAACCAAGTATCTGCTGTCTTCGAGAGACTCACCTAACAAATTACGACTCACATGAACTTAGGGTAAAGGGGTGGAAAAAGATATTCTGTGCAAATGGACACCAAATCAAGCAGGAGTAGCTATTCTTACATTGGACAAAACAGACCTTAAAGCAAAAACAGTTAAATACAAAGTAGGACATTATATAATGATAAAAGGATGAGTACAAAAGGAAAATATCACAATCCTAAATGTATATGCATCTATCACTGGAGCTCCCAAATTTATAAAGCAATTACTACTAGACCTAAGAAATGAGATAGGTGGCAAGACAGTAATAATGGGGGGACTTCCATACTCCACTGACAGCAGTAGACAGGTCATCAAGACAAAGTCGACAAGAAAACAACGGGCTTAAACTGTAACCTACAACAAATTGAAGCAGCTACATTGTCTGGGGTATAAACCTGGGGTTTGTCATCTCACGCCAGGAAAATGCAGGACATGGACACACATGAGGAGTTTAGGTAGCAGAGGTTTAAAAGGCAGAACAAAGAGAAGGAAAAACAGCTCTCTTTCTATTGAGAGAGAGGAGACTTGCCAGAGGAAAAGACCTGTGGGCAGTGGACGTGCTGGATTTTATAGTCATGTTTGAGAAGGCAGTGTCTGATTTACATATGGCTCACAAATTGGTTCAAATAGGTATGACATTTACATAGCATGTGGGAAAGGATGTCCACTCCACCCCTATCTTATTATGCCAATGAATTATCCAGTTGACCAAGGCCATCTTGTCTGCTCCTTACTGTATACATGGCTGATAAATAGAAGGGAAGATGGGGCTGCCATTTTAAACATGATTGGCACAACTGCCAGCATCTATGTCTGCAGCTTGATTTAACAGGCTGTTCTTTGTTAGAAAGGAAAATGATTTGGGGCTGATTTTCATTAAAAGGAAAACCTTATTGAGGACTTTCATACTCTATCTGCCTAATTCTTCTTAACTCCTGTATCAAAGTGGACTTAACAGATATTTACAGAACATTCTACCCAACAAGCAGAATGTACCTTCTGTTTATCATTACATGGAATATTCTCCAATATAGACCATATGATAGGCCACAAAACAATTCTTGATAAATTTAAGATAATCAAAATTATATCAAGTACTCTCAGACCACAGTGGAATAACATTGGAAATCAATTCCAAAAGGAACCCTTACAAACCTGCAAATACATGAAAATTAAATAACCTGTTCCTGAATGATCATTGGATCAATAACGAAATCAAAGTGGAAATTAAAAATGTATTTGAACTGAACAATAATAGTGACACAACCAATAAAAACCTCTGAAATACAGCAAAGTCAGTGCAAAGAGAAAAGTTCATAGCCTTAAATGCCTACATCAAAAAGTCTGAAAGAACACAAATAGGCAATCTAAGGTCACATTTCAAGGAACCAGAGAAACAAGAACAAACCAAACCCAAACCCAGAAGTAGAGAAATAACAAAGATCAGAACATAACTAAATGAAATTAAATAACAAAAAATACAAAAGATAAATGAAACTAAAAGCTGGTTCTTTGAAAAGGTAAATAAAAGTGATAGATTAACCAATAAGAGAGAAAATCCAAATAAGCTCAATTAGATATGAAATGGGAGATATTTCAACTGATACCACAGAAATACAGATCATTCAAGGCTGCTAGGAACACCTTTATATACACAAACTGGAAAACCTAGAAGAGATGGATAAATTCCTGAAACACAACCCTCCTAGATTAAACCAGGAAGAAAGGAAGAAGCAAAAACTTTGAACAGACCAATAACAAGCAGCAAGATTGAAATGGTAATTTAAAAAAAAAAAAAACTGCCAACAACAACAAAAAAGTTCAGGACCAGATGGATTCACAGCTGAATTCTATCAAACATTGTACTAATCCTGTTGATACTATTACAAAATATAGAGAAAGGGAATCATCCCTAAATCATTCTACGAAGCCAGTTTCACCTTAATGCCAAAACCAGGAAAGAATGTAACAACAACAAAAAATACAGACCAGTATTCTTGATGAACATAGATGCAAAAATTCTCAACAAAATATTAGTTAACCAAATATAACAGCATATCAAAAAGATAATCCACCATGATCAAGTGGGTTTCATGTCATGAATGCAGGAATGGTTTAACATATGCAAATCAACAAATGTGATATGCCACATAAACAGAATTAAAAACAAAAACCACATGATTATCTCAATAGATACAGAAAAAGCATTTGACAAAATTCAGCTTCCCTTTACGATTAAAACCATCAGCAAAATCAGCATAGAAGGGACATCCCCTAAGACAATAAAAGCCGTCTATGACAAACTCACAGCCAACATTATACTGAATGGGGAAAAGTTGAAAGCATTCCGCTGAGAACTTGACTAAGACAAAGATGCCCATTTTTACCACTTCTATTTAACATAGTACTGGAAGTCCTAGCTGGAGGAATCAGACTAGAGAAAGAAGTAGAGGGCATCCAAATTGATAAAGAGAAAGTCAAACTATCACTGTTTGCTGATGATGTAATTGCACACCTAGAAGACCCTAAAGACTCATTCAAAAAGCTTCTGGAACTGGTAAATGAATTCAGCAAAGTTTCAGGATACAAAATTAATGTGCACAAATCAGTGGCTCTGCTATACACCAACAGCAGCCAAGCTGAGAATCAAATCAAGAACTCAGCCCCTTTTATAATAGCTGCAAAAAACTGAAACAAAATACTTAGGATTATACCTAACCAAAGATGTGAAAGACCTCTACATGGAAGATTACAAAACACTGCTGAAAAAATTATAGTTGATGCAAACAAATGGAAACACATCCCATGCTCGTGGATGGGTAGAATCAATATTGTGAAAATAATTATAATACCAAAAGCAATCCACAAATTAAATGCAATTCTCATCAAAATACCATCATCACTCTTCATAGAACTAGAAAAAGAAATCCTAAAATTCATAAAGAACCAAAAAATAGTCCATACAGCCAAAGGAAGACTAAGCAAAAAGAACAAATCTAGAGATATCACATTACTCAATTTCAAACTATAGTACAAGGCTATAGTCACCAAAACAGCACTGTACTGCCATAAAAATAGACACATAGACCAATGGAACCAAATAGAGAACTCAGAAATAAAACCAAATACTTTCAGCCAACTGACCTTTGACAAAGCATAAAAAAACATAAAATGGGGAAAGGACACCCTATTCAACAAATGATGTGGGATAATTGGCCAGCCACATGTGGAAGAATGAAGCTGGATTCTCATCTCTCACCTTATGCAAAAATCAACTGAAGATGTATCAAAGATTTCAATCTAAGACCTGGAACCATAAAAATTCTAGAAGATAACTTTGGAAAAGCTCTTCTAGACATTGGCTTAGGTAAAGATTTCATGACCAATAACCCAAAAGCAAATGGAATGAAAACAAAATAAATAGATGGGACTTAATTAAACTAAAATGCTTCTGTACAGCAAAAGAAATATTCAGCATAGTAAACAGACAACCCACAGAGTGGGAGAAAATAGTTTTGCAAACTACACATTCAACAAAGGACTAATATCCAGAATCTACATGGAAATCAAACAAACCAATAAGAATAAATTAATCATCTCATCAAGAAGTGGGCTAAGGTCAGGAATAGACAATTTCCTAAAAAAGATATACAAATGGCCAAAAAACATATAAGAAATGCTCAACATTACTAATTATCAGGGAAATACAAATCAAAACCACATGCAATATCACCTTACTTCTGCAAGAATGGCCATAATTTAAAAATTTTTTAAAATAGATGTTGATGTGGATGTGTTGAAAAGGAACATTTTTACACTGCTGGAGGGAATGTAAACTAGTACAACCACTATGGAAAAGAGTATGGAGATTCCCTGAAAATCTAAAGGTAGATCTACCATTTGATCCAGCAATCCCACTACTGGGTG
Source organism: Pan troglodytes (assembly GCF_028858775.2). Lineage (NCBI taxonomy): Eukaryota > Metazoa > Chordata > Mammalia > Primates > Hominidae > Pan > Pan troglodytes. The sequence continues at coordinate 26,664,733 of NC_072411.2, read as the reverse complement.
TCTACCTAGAGGAAAATAAGTGATTATATTAAAAAGATAGTTGCACATGAATGTTTATAGCAGCACAATTTGCAGTTTCAAAAATATGGAACCAGGCTAACTACCTATATATACATACGATGGAATACTACGCAGCCATAAAAAAGAATGAAATAATGGCATTTTCAGCAACCTGGATGGAGCTGGAGACCATTATTCTAAGTGAAGTAACTCAGGAATGGAAAACCAAACATCATATGTTTCTGTTTATCAGTGAGGACTAAGCTATGAGGGTACAAAGGCATAAGAATGGCATAATGGATGGTGGGAACTTGGGGGGAAGGGTGGGATGGGAGTGAGAGATAAAATACTACACACTGGGTACCATGCTGTTTTGGTGACTATAGCCTTGTAGTATAGTTTGAAATTGAGTAATGTGATGCCTCTAGATTTGTTCTACTTCCTCCTTTTTATTTCTCAAAAAAAAAAAAAAAAGAAAGAAAGGCTTTTGGCCCCTGCTGTCCATGTCAGCTCAGAGTTGTGCCTAGCAGGTTTTAAAAGGTCTAGGTATTTTCCTTTTCTCATAGTTAATATTACAAAAGAATGCAAATCATTTTGGGAAAGAGTTAGATGAATATGTATGGCATACACATGTTATGGTATACAGCCCTTCTTTACAGCAATCAATACCTCTCGAAGTTTTGAGGTTTTGAGCCAGAAATGTGAGAATTTTGAGGAAGCATGATTTCCCATGGTCCCTTACATAGTTGCATGCTAGCTCCCAACTTTTTTCTGCATACAAAAAAGTGTTACGGGAAGTCAGGGACCCTGAATGGAGGGATCAGCTGGAGCCACGGCAGAGGAACATAAATTGTGAAGATTTCATCTTAATATGGACATTTATCAGTTCTCAAATAATACTTTTATAATTTCTTATACTTGTCTTTACTTTAATCTCTTAATCCTATTATCTTCGTAAGCTGAAGATGTAGGTCACCTCAGGATCACTGTGATAATTGTGGTAACTGTACAAACTGATTGTAAAACATGTGTGTTTGAACAATATGAAATTAGTGTACCTTGAAAAAGAACAGAATAATAATATTTTTATGGAACAAGGGAAGACAACCATAAGGTCTGACTGCCTGTGGGGTCGAGCCAAAAAAGCCATATTTTTCTTCTTGCAGAGGACCTACAAATGGACGTGCAAGTAGGAAACGTATCACTAAATTCCTTTCCTAGCAAGGAATATTAATATTAATACCCTGGGAAAAGAATGCGTCCCTAGGGGGAGGTCTATGAATGGCCGCTCTGGGAATGTCTGTCTTGTGCAGTTGAGATAAGGACTGAGATAAGCCCTGGTCTCCTGCAGAACCCTCAGGCTTACTAGGGTTGGGAAAACTCAACCCGGGTAAATTTGTGGTCAGACCAGTTCTCTGCTCTTGAACCTTGTTTTCTGTTGTGTAAGATGTTTATCAAGACAATATGTGCACCCCAAACATAGACCCTTATCAGTGGTTCTGCTTTTGCTCTTTGCCTTGTGATCTGTGTTGGACCCTTATCAGTGGTTCTGCTTTTGCCCTTTGAAGCATGTGATCTTTGTACCTACTCTCTGTTCTTACACTCCCTCCCCTTTTGAAACCCTTAATAAAAACTTGCTCTTCTGAGACTCAGAGGGCATCACAGTCCTACCGATATGTGATGTCACCCCTGGCGGCCCAGCTGTAAAATTCCTCTCTTTGGACTGTCTCTCTTTATTTCTCAGCCAGCCGACAGTTATGGAAAATAGAAAGAACCTACGTTGAAATATTGGGGGTGGGTTCTCCCAATAGAAAAGCATGCAACACTATCTTTGGCTGTCCATCTCTCTTTACCCTAGGGAGGACATCGACCTAGATCATTGCTGTCCAGCCTCTCTTATTGCCACATTCCTCTTGTCTCTGACTGTTTAATGCTATTACCTGTCCTCTGATTTTCTGTAATTCTATTATTATCACTTACATTAGGTAACTTAGCATCTGAAGAGCCTCTCCTTCCATCAATATTGGCCTTCAGGGAATAGCCATTACTGTTAAATGAAACATGCTTGTACCCACTTCGCTATTACGTTGTTGAATGTCTCAACAAAGGGGCTAACCTTGGCCTCCCCAAAGAACACAGTCCAATGGTGACTTATCAGATGTTATATAATAAGTGCATTCTGACATTGCTCCCTCCTGAAACGTTGACTGTTTATCTCAATATTGTGCCAACATGGTTCTGGCAACTCTCCTTCAATTTCTGTGAATCATTGTTGAATTGATAACTTCAAAGAGCTACCCCAGCAAACTGTTAGGACCAGATCCAGGGATCCTTGTAGAAACATTATCTCAGTTCCTAGGTTAATGATTTAGTGATCTTTTCCTTATCTAGTCTTATATTCGATTCTATCCTCCAATTATAAAAATCTAGTATGCCTTTCCACATGTACTCAACAGGTTCTTGTAGTACCTACACCCAGATTCTTCAAGTCCTTTGACCTGTCAGCTCTTAAGAAGCAGGACTTGTACTTTTTTAAAACTGAGTAGGAATCTGACTCAGTGATTAGCCTGGTATTAATTATGGATCATCTGAGTAGGCCTTGACAGGAACATGTGGCATCTTTTTGTGCATCTTCTTTGAGTAAGGTCATTGGATCTCAAAAGAGAAAAGGCTGATTTCATTGTGCAAGAACTTCAAGGGAATTTAGAACTTCAGGAGCCTTGGGCTCATCCACCAAAATGTCGCCAATTCCAGGTGTAATGATCCTGTTCTTTCCCATCAGACCTCTGCCATTTAATGGGAAATAAGTTGGGAATACATAGTTTGCAAGCTTTACACTTCTGTTATCCTTAAAACAAGAACCTGAACTTGGTTTTTAGCTTCAGTTTTTCCTGAAGGTGCAGGATTCTTTAAGATTCTTTAAGATTGTCATCATGGGGTTTTGATTACTCAGGTGTGCCTTAAATTGGCAAGTAATTCCCCTAAGTCTACTAATTTCTTTCTGCAAGACTCCAATGCTGGCAAAAGGAGGTTGATAAATAACATTTCCTCCCATACTGATGAAACATCACAGCTACTTGAGCTCTTAATGACCTGCCCTTCACTTACATCTCATCCCAATTAACCACCAACAAAAGCTTTATAACTTTGATGCCACTGCACACTGCTCCTAGAACAATTGTGTTAGTCCAATTTGTCTTGAAAGCATAGCTCCAGGTAAAACATATGTGCTAATGCAGTATTGAAAAGGGGAATCTTTGACCAGAAAGAAGAAAGGGAAGTAAGACAGGAAAGGGTAGGAGACACGTACAGAGTGGTGTGTTATGAAGCTGGCCATTATGTCACTGAAACATAGCCATGGAGCATGCCTTCTAAAGATGTACAGAAAGCTTCAGGACCACCCAGTGGAGGCAACCCTGGAGAGGCAATTTATCTGTTGACTTCCTCCTGTCTCTTGAATATGGCACCCTCCTACCCACACACATATGCGCATTTCCAGATGCACTGCCATAAAGTCTCTTAGGCAGTGAGTAGGAACCACACTTTATCTTTGTGTTGTGGGCTTCAGTATCAGTAAGTAGTGGGAGAAGTTAGAAATTTAGGGTCTTTATTTTCCATAGTGGAAACTTAAAGATCATAGGGTCACTAACACAGCAGTGACTGAGCAGAGAAGTGACCAACCATCAGGAAAACAGGTGAGGCGTTCAACCTAAAACAGGTACCTGCTATACATTGGCATGGGGCCTGGCATTTAGCACACATGTTATCTTGTAATTCACACAAACTGCCTTGATCTTTAGAGCAATTTACATTTAACTTGCCCTTTGGCCAAAAGTACCATCTGTTTCTTTGCTTCCTTGCAAGCTTTGCTTTGTGGGGCCTAATCTGTGCTCCTTTCTAACTCGGTGGAAGTCCTGATGCTTCTGTAGCTTGCTTGCTGCATTCTGTTGCTCTTGGAACTTCTTGAACTATCAGTGACACATTTCTGACATATACTATTTCTATAACCTGCAAACTTCCTTGGTTTCTGCCCAAAAATATGTATTTTTCTGTCTCTCTAGTTACCTATTTATCTCCTTTTTTAAAAATTCAGTACCAGCAACAACTGAACTAGAATTTTTTTCTTCCTTCTGTCCTCCTAGCCAGAGTCCAATCTAATTATATTTTTTACTTTTTGGAGTAATAGGTCTACATTAAGATCTAAATTTTTTTGAGCACTGTCTTGATTAAGCTTCAGCAAATTCACTTCGTATTGGAGTCCTCATTTGATAGATTGGTAACCTGAGCTTGAGCATCTAAGGGACTTATGAGCTTTCCCCATCCCCTTACTGACTTGCAGGCAAGTGATTTTTATAAACAAAATATGTTCTAAAATAGGTATATTTGGACAATGTCAGGATGGCCCCAAAGTTCTCTGTTAATTAGTAGCTCACATAAGCTGTTTCCTGAGGCAAACAGTGAAACTGTCCAGTAAATCTGGAGGATATAAATAGAGCATGCCTTTGATTCTTCAAGCCAAATATTGAACTCTCTCTTCAGTGAAAAAGTTTTCAAATCAATAACTTCCGTTTACCCTACTCACATGGTAGTTACTAAACTGGGAGTTGGTCCTCTGGGAATGGCATTCTGCCTCTAAGGTAGGATGAGAAGAGTGTATCTAGCATGAACTTCCAAATTGGAGACAGATTTAAAACAATTACCATATGATTAGTCTTGCTACAAAATAATCAAGATATGTATTATATGAATTTAAATATATATGTATTGAGCATATACACATAAAATAAGGTATATATATTTACTAAGCATATATATAATTTATATATCAATGTTATATGGCTAGAGAGTCAGCTTGTCACCAAATATTAGCTTTATTACAAAAAGAAACTATGTATTGTCATATTAAAAAATCTCTAATTAAGATATTTAGTCTCCTGTCTATTCTACTTTTATAAGGAATGAATAAAGACATCCCATTCTTTTAACAAATTTTTATTTCTTGTGAATATATTCCTCTAATCATTAGGCTCAAGCATAGGAAGATGAAGTAAGAGCAGGAGAAAAATGTTAAGGCAAAGTTTTAATGAATAATCACATTGCTTCCTCCAACTCAATATTAAGGAAAGATGTTTTAAGAATGATGGTGTTGAGGGGAAGGGAAATACGGTTTGTTGGATGCCTCCTATGTGCCAGGTACTGTTGTAACACTTTACTTAGATTCCATCATCTTCATGAAAACTCAGAGCTGATGTGAGAATCCTCAATTTATCATGAGGATTCTGGAGCTAAAAGCTACATTCTTGTCCCAGAGGGGCCCAGCAGGAAGAAGTCCAGGGCTGCACAGCAGTGTCACTGGTATATGGCTTGGCTGCCTGATGGTTTAAGACAAACATTAGCTGAAGACCTCAGCTTACCCATGGAACACCTTTTTCCCTGAGGACACTTCTGAAATAGGGCACCTTTATCCCTTAGGTGGCTGCTACTATTTGTCATGTCTCAATAGCCAAGTGTGCAAATTATCTCAACGATTACCAGGGATATCTTTCTTAGTAGCTGAAATGAATTGATGATAGTGTTTATTTGCTAGTGCTGTTTCTGATTTCTTGAAATACTTGTATGATTAATATTATGTATCAACTTGGCTAGGCCACATTACCCAGATAGTTGGTCAAACACCAGTCTGGATGTAGCTGTGTAGTTATTTTTTTAAATGGGGTTACACTTAAATAGACAGACTTTGAGTAAAGCAGATGAACCTCTACGATGTGGGTGAGCCTTATCCAATCAGTTGAAGCCTTAAGAGAAAGCAGACTGAGGTTCCCCCAAAGAAAAGGAGTTCTGTCTCCAGACTGCCTTCCAACTCAAACTGCAACATCAATTCTTCCTTAGGTCTCTAGCCTCCCGACCTTCTCTGCAGATTTTGGACTTGCTAGCTTTCACACCAGCATGAGTCAACTTCTTAAAATAATTCTCTCTCATCTGTTTTTTATCTCTCTTTTTATCTCTTTGTGTGTGTGTGTGTGTGTTTGTGATGTATATATCCACAAAACTAAACAGAATTTCCACTAAGATCAGTGGAGCATCTGAGTATCAAGACTTAGCTCTGCTAGAATAGGACACTGCAGACGATAATGTTTCTAACCAAGTCACGAAACTTTTCTTCCTCTCTAATGATATTATATATATATGCACATGATGTATATAACTATATAAAAATTATAACATTATATATAGTTGTATTAATCCATTTATACACTACTATAAAGAAATACCTGAGACTGGGTAATTTATAAAGGAAAGAGGTTTATTAATTGACTCACAGTTCTGCATGATGACTGCGGAGGCCTCAGGAAACTTACAATTATGGTGCAAGGGGAAGCAAACACATCCTTCTTCACCAGGTGGCAAGGTGGCAGGAGAGAGAAGTGCAGAGTGACGAAGAAAGAGCCCCTTATAAAACCATCAGATCTTATGACAAGTCCCTCAGTATAACCAAGACATCATGATCTAATCACCTCCCACAAGGTCCCTCTCCCAACATGTGGGGATTACAATTCAGCTGACAATTCAAGATGAGATTTGGGTAGGGATACAGAGCCAGACCATTTCAATAATTACTATATATATATATACACACACAGACACATACACACACACATATACATACATACACACACACAGACACACACACATGTATGAGACCTCTTATTGGTTTTGTTTTTGGAGAACCGTGACTAATGAAACATATAATACATATTTTATCACTACATGAAAGTCCCAATGCCTGTTATAACCCTGAACAGCATGGGAGGAATTTGTAAGGTCTAAATTCATTTCTACTAGACATAAGGTAGAGACAGCAGAAAACAAGTATTAATAGGAAATGTGATTTTTGAAATGTTGGCATATGGTTATTCAATTGGTGGCATTTAAAATGGAAAATAAAATGGTAGTAAGCATAATTTGAAAAGTTCATTCACTTTGATTTCACGGTTTCATTTCTTTAAATTTATTTAAGGGAAAAATATAGAAATATATACATGCATTTCTACTTATTTATTATTTGTTTGTATTTGGGAGCAAAAGTTCTTGAGACCATGATCTTACTGAGAAAAGTGATAAAAAGTAAACCAAATGTCCATAAACAAGCGATAATTTTAAAAATTATGGTATACATGAATACTGGAATAGTTTGCAGATACTAAAAAAAAATTTTAGAAATAGTAAGGATGTGGAATAATACAGATTTAGTATTAAGGGAAAATAAGAAAGCCACAGTCTACATACACTCAGAATACAAATCTTTGGGTTTGGATATTTGGTTACATGATGTTAAGCAACCCCAAGGCACTAGACAGCTATTTCTCTGTGAGAATATTAGGTGTGTTTGTTTTTAATTATAATTTTCTTTTTTTCAAATTATTTTAAATCAACATGCGATATTTTATAGTTCAAAAATTAACATAATTTTAATTGAAAATAAGAAAACTATGAAGGATGTTAAGGAGTAAGCTAGGAAAAGAAGAGGCAAAGAGGTACAAATGGAATGGAGTGTGTGGGAGAGGAAAAAGAGACCAAGATGGCCTCGGGCTCGTTTGGTTAACTGAACTCTATATTCTGTGTCTCTTACAGGATCTGATACTGTCAGGAAATTGCAGACATGGTGCTGTTTAGTGGAACTGAAAGGATAATGCCTTAACTCATTGACTTCTACATCTACATACAGCAGGCAACTGTTGAGAGAAAGAATATATTAATGTATATATTTTGACCAAATGCTTAATGTTCAAGTGTGGAAGTCAATATTTAGTTAACTCCAAGACAAAAACCAAGACCAGGCTGAAGCTGCATATCACTATTGTATGCTAAGCTTCTGGAATACAAGAACATTTCAATTTTTATCTAATAATAATTATTAGAATGCTCTTATTACAAGTGCAAAAGTCATTATTAAATTTGCCAATATTTCTCAGCACTGTCAGTGGCTAGATAGCTCCTGCATTCTCTATGTGGCATATTTGCAAAACTAAGCAATTTAGAATTATAATTTAGATCTTAGAATTTCCACTAAGACCAGTGGGGCATCTGAGTATTGTGGCTTAGCTCTGGAAGTATAGAACACTGCAGAAAATGATGTTTCTAACCAGCTCATGAAACTTTTTTTCCTCTCTATAAGTGACTAAGGTGATGTCAAATTTACCTTCATTTAGAAATACAAATTTAATTAATGATATTTATGTTATTTCATTGAAACCATTCCACATATTGAAATTTTATTCACTGTTTTTTTGTCTGAATATTTTCAAAAGCAAAGTTGAGATTTTTAGTCTCATATCTTTTTATTTATAATATTTGTGAATGCAATTGTAACTTCACAACTACTTGGAACAAATTTGTCCTTAATCTGTTCATGTAGAGATGAGGATGGGGTAATGTAATTGGCACACAAAATGCTGCTCTGAGTTTCCATCTACAACTCAGCTTTCGTTGCGTGACACCAATTTCAGCTTCTTTCCTGGAGTGGAATGATTTGTATATCTTTACAGGAGATTTTTTTTATAAGGAATTCTTGCACTCTTGAAATAAAACAGTTTGATTACTTATTCAGCAGGTTTCAGCAAATGAGCTTTTTTTCTCTGCAAGCTCTGCATTATTGTTATCTGCATGGTATAATATAAAAGCTTTCTTTTGTTTAAGCAGCCTGTCAAAAAATCTAATAGCTGTCATTCCCTATTGGTTAAATATTTTGTATGTGACAAGAAAGGTTACAGACTTTTGGATTCCATCATGTAGGTTGTCTTTATAGATACATATACATATATATGCATATATATGTGTAGATACATATACATATATACATATAGATACATATACATATATATGCATATATATGCACACACACCATATATATATAGCTTATAGTCATATTATAAGCAATATATATATTGCTTCCTTGAGATTCCTAAACTACTCGAAGCCTTGTTCCGTTGTTATAATCATTGCATAGTGCATTTTGCCATTCTAAAAATATTTCTGGCCAGGCACGGTGGCTCAAGCCTGTAATCCCAGCACTTTGGGAGGCCGAGGCAGGCGGATCACTTGAGGTCAGGAATTCAAGACGAGCCTGGCCAACATGGAGAAAACCCGTCTCTACTAAAAATACAAAAATTAGCCGGGCGTGGTGGCCGGCGCCTGTAATCCCAGCTACTCAGGAGGCTGAGGCAGGAGAATCGCTTGAATTTAGGAGGCAGAGGTTGCAGTGAGCCGAGATCGCACCACTGCACTCCAGCCTGGGCAACAGAGGGATACTGTATCTCAAAACAAAACAAAAACAAACAAACAAACAAACAAGTTATATATATATATTTCTTCAAGTAGTCACTATGTTGCTAGCTGCTTAAGACGCTGAAATCTTTCACCAAACAAATTTACCAAAAGTATAATTATTAATTCACACCAAAGTTTTTGTAAAAAATGTTTTTCATTGTTTCTCTCCCAAATATCCAACGAGACAAAAGTGGCACACTGAATAAATTCCTTTTTTTTTTGCCCAGCACATATTATTATTAAATAAAGACATATTTTCATAAGCATGTTTTCTAGAAATAAGACTTTACCAAGCATTTATACATTAAGAAAAACTAAAAAAAAATTCTTTGTCTTTATTGAAAATGGTTGACAATTCTTTAACAATCATTTCATCAAACTTTTTGATTAAATATTATGACTCCAAGCTATGAGTATGGCTTACTGTTAGTGCTGATATAAATGAGGTTGGTGCTATTATGTATAGTGAAATTTTGGGGTAATACAGTTGACATTTTGTTCATAACAATAATTGCCAAATAGTTTTCGAAAATTGTTTGATTCTTGGTGTTCATGGTATCAAACAACTATAATTGAAAAATATTTTCTCAATGCTATTTTGGTTAAAGTTATGAACCTTACGGTTCACCATTTAATTCTATACACATTACATTGTAAGATTATTTATTATTCTATGCTATATTATTTTTAATTTGTTAAAAAAAAATTTGGCTCAAAAGGAACAAAATGTTTTTTCTACAGTTATCTAGCTAACATACACTCACAATCATTGATTTAACTGTCAACCTTTTCGCCCATTTAACTACTTCAGGGTTTATAAAATTACTAGTAAATAAATAATTATGGTAAAACAGCTGAGGTATTTTACTTTTGCAATAATATATAATTCATCAGACTGATATTGTTTCTCCATATGAATCACATGATGATATTTCATTTAAAGTTATGCCTATGGTGCTTTCTTCTGCTTAAAATTAAACATTGAAATATAAACAGTAAATCAGAATAAAATATCTGTTTATAATCCCAACTTTGTAATGATAATCAAATATGATGGTACCTACATGTTCCCGTAGTCATTGATCACAGAGAAGCTTAGGAATGCCAGAAAAGGCACTCATGATGAGTCCATCTATGTTCACAGTAATTTGGAAATGCCTGCGACTAGGAAACTGTCACAGTAGAAGATGGGATTTACAAGTCTGGAATTTAGTACAGAATCTTAGCCATTATTGAATTATGCTCATGGATTTTGTGGTCAATCATTAACTGTGATTAGATTAGGGTCTTGGTTTGTGCAGGCTGATATTACAAAATACCATAGATTGGATACCTTATAAACAAGAAAAATTTATTTCTTACAGTTCTGGAGGATGAGAAGTTCATGATCAAGTGGCCAGCAAATTTGGTGTTTGGTGAAGGACTGCTTTCTGATTCATAGACAGCATCCTCTTGCAGTGTCCTCATATGGTGGAAAGGACAAGGCAGCTCTCTGAGGTCTCTTTCATGAAGGCACTAATCTCATCCATGAGGACTCCACCCTCATGACCTAATCACCTCCCAAAGGTGCAATGGAAGAGAATCAGATCATCCAAGGGAGAGTATGAAATTGAAAAGAAAAAGAAGTGAGATGGAGATCTTCACATGTCTACCTTGGGCACTATTTTAGTAATAACAAATGTTGATGACTCATGAGGCAAACAAGGTTCCCAGATAGAAAAAAGATTAGACTGGCACTTGCTGTTCACATGCCTACAAGCCACCAACTCCCTCCCCAGCCCAACACTCACTAGTTGCCCCCATGAGACTGGCTTTCCACCCAAAACAGGTTTCACAGCCCATTTGCACTTTCATGTCTCTCTTTATCCTTTTGATATGTGTTTAATGCTTGCTTTTTGATTAAAATGTACATGAGAAGGGTCTCAGACTATGATTTACTCAGTCTTGTTTATTCAACTAGTGATTATAAAATCTTCTTTTTCCCCTTCTATGAGAGTTGAAAATTAAAATCTGTCCTGAGGGGAGAAAAGTTATTTGACAGTGAATGACTTGCTTTAGGATGATTTCAATGGCAATTGTGAAGATAATAAAACACGATGCCAAATAAATAATCAGCCTACCTATGACCCACTGAACTCTGTTCTTATGTACATGGTGATACTGCCTGTCACACTACAAGCTCAACTTCCAAGGAGTGAAGGAGTGACAGGCCTGTGCCACACAGAGATTCCCTCAGCACTCTGCACTGCCTGGAGAGAAGTGCACCATTTTTGATGTGAATAAATATGCATAAGCTAATTTGAATCTGCCTGTTTAGTTTTCCACAGCCCGCAACTCTTTTGTACAGCTTGTTTTCACAGGGGCCTGACAGCTGGCCTAATCTACCATCTTCTCAAAAACTGCTCTTCTTTCTGCCTTGAAGGCCCTTCTTCAAGGGCCTTGAAACCAGGAAACAGATTGTCAGGGCACACGAGTTCCCCTAATGCTCTGTGTATCCCTGTGGCAGTGAGGGAAACCCAGTCTGAGTCAAAGGGTACCTAGACCAGTTTCCAAGTTTTTAAATTGGCATTATGTGATGCTTAATTGGAATTATTTCTAGGAGCCTGAGGGATAGTAATTTCTTATCAAGATGAAAACTAATTAGTGGGCAACTATGAAGTGAGGAAAAAAATTCTGCAATACCTCTGACCCATACAATAGGGTGTTTATATGTGATAATATTTTCATGTCTTCTCATAACAAATTTGTTTCTTTAATTAACAAACCTAAGACTGCAGTTTATATTAAGACCACATAATCATAGACTATTCCCAGATTCAAATGAAGGATATAAAGTCAAAGGATGTAAATCCAATTTAACAGGACAAACTTGCTAACGCAACATGAGGGTGCCGTGAGCACAGATTTCACTCCTGGTGTCAGGTTAGTGAGTTCAAGTCCTGTATTTTCTTGAATAAAAAACATCTGCTCTCAGCCCTAATTCTGAAAACATTCAGTTTTCCTTAAATGTCTACAGAGGAAGTCTCAAATGCCTTAGCATGGAATAGAGGACTTAACCACATCCACAAGTGCCTTAGCATGGAATAGAGGGCTTATCATATATGCCCCATTCTGCTGTGTTTTCAACTAAAAACTTCCCACATAACCACATTAGGTGTTCTTCATGTGAGTCTTCAATCATGCTATCTCCTTCCATAGAAATTCCATCCTCCCTCTTCTATACTGTCAAAATTGGTTTATCCTAGATGCTACCTAGATGCTACATGCTCTCCTGTCAGTATTCATGATTTAAATTAACCATCATTTTCTATATGTCATTGCTCACACCTATTTACTTGCACACCCCTTATGCTCTGTTCCTTATAGGTATGTCTTTCTCCTCACTAGGAACAGAGCTCCACTAAAGCAGAACCAAATGTAACTACCATACTGAGTTTGCAAAGAGATTTACTAGACACACTTGAACATAATTAAACCAATTTCTGTTTCAGGGGTAGCAGGAACATATTCAAGAGAAATGGTAGTGGATACAAAGCTCATATAACTTATTTTATTATTTTATTCATTCAAAAATTTATCTTAAGTATGTACTAGGTGCTAGCCATGGTTACAGATTCTTAGGATACGTAATTGAACAAAATGTCAATGACTTACAGTCTAGGAGCAAAACAAATAATGAAGAATGAATACAATAAAGAATACAATAAATTGGGAATTGTGAAGTGTGTTAGAGGGTGATACATGCTATGGAGAAAAAAGAAAAAAATAGAGCAGCATAAAGACAGTTTGGAGTGCTAGGTGAAGGGACTGATTGCAATTTTAAGTAAGTTGGTCAAGATATGGCTTATTGGGATGAGGTCATTGGAGCACACACTTTGGGGATGCAAAGTTAGTAATAATGACATCTGGGAGGTGATATTTCCAAGTAGAGGCAACAGCCAATGCAAGATATGTGAGGCATTCCTGAGGGACAGTGAGGAGTCCAGTATTTGAGCTGAATGAGGGTTACAGATAACTGATGTTGGAAGGTACCAGGGATGTGTGTGTGGGCAGGGGGAGCTAGGGGTGAAGTCAAGGACAAGGGCACAGGTCATGTAAAGCTGTGTAGGCCATTGTAAAGGTTTTGGCTGTCATTGTTAAAGAATAGGAGGCCAATGCAGAATGTTGAAAATAGAAGTAGCATGATTTATCTAGTGCTTTAAAAGAATGCTGTGTTGAGAATAGACTGTAAGGAAACAAGGATAAAAGAACATTTAAGAGGCTATAGCTGCATCTAAGTGGGAAATGCTACAGGCTCAGAATCTGGTGGTAGCAATAAAGGTGGAGGAAGTATTCAGATTTCAGATATTTGAAAATAGAGTTGATAGGATACTTTATTATAGGGTGGGTGATAAAGACTGGAAACAAAAATGTCTCTGAGCATGTTGGCCTGGGCAACTGTAAGCATGGATTCACTGCTTACTAAAATGAGAAAGGTCATAGATTAATCATCCTTGAAAGAGCATCAAGAACCCAGTTTTGGACACATGCTATTGAAGTGTCTATCAAGTGTTTGCAAGGAATGCCAAGAAAGCAATAGAAAATATGAATCCAGATGCCAGGAGAGAGGTCAGAGTAGAAATGTAAACTTGGGAGAAACTGGCTTCTTCATGACAATTAAACCATGATATGAAATGAGACCACAAAGGGAGTACTTGTAAATAGAAAAAGGAAAAGAACCAAGCATGGACTGAGCCCTAGGGAACTTGAACTTTAAGGTTTAAAGGGAAAGGAAGGATCAGCAAAATTAGGCTGATTTGAAAATGAACTAATTTGAAATGAGCCATTCGGGTAAGCTGAGCCAACCAAGCAGGGAATATACACTATTACAAGGTACTGTGTTGAGACAGCTGGGAAATGCACAAATAAAGGAAGTGATCTTGCCCTCAAGAGATTTATAACCAAATTTGGAAGTAAGACAGATGTGCAGAGTGATAGACACACATACAGGAAACATTATTACTAATGCAAAAAGTTAACATTTATTTTAGCAAGATATATGTAATAAATATATAAAATGTCAGTGGTTTGCTCAGAATGTGTCCCCCAAAATACATATGTTGAAACTGTGATAGTATTAAGAAGTACAGTGTTTAGCAGGTGATTAAGTCATGAGGCAAAGCTCTCATGAATGAGATTAATGACTTTATAATAGAAGCTGAAGGGAATCCCCTAGTCTCTTTTGCCCTTCTCTCCCTTCTGCTATGTGAGGACACAGCATTTCTCCCCTCTGGAGAATGCAACATTCAAGGTTCCATCCTGGATATAGAAACCAGAACCTCACCAAACATTGAACCCATTGATGCCTTGATCTAGGGCTTCCTAGGCTTCATAACCATGTGCAATACATTTATGCTGTTTATAAATTACCTAATCTGTGGCATTTTATTATAGCAGGAGGAAAAGGCTACAACAGAATATTCGCTTTCCCAAATGAAGTAAAATTTGATTTGGATTTTGAAGCAGGAATTTGAGCCATTGGATAGGGCATTTCAAAGAACCGAAACAGCATGAGTGAAGTAGGTGTGCAAGACCATGCCAGCTCTGGGGTTGTAAAAGAGGTATCAATAGGTTGAAAAAATAGACAACAGCTTGGAATAGTCAGTGGGAGTGTCAGTCTTGATCATGGTGGTAAAGAAGACCTGCAAAGTCTGCTCGAACTTGGCTGTTACTATGGAAAGCAAGGTGGTTGAAGATGTAATTAATTGCTCTCAAGGATCCAATGTCCTTCTACATTTCCTCTCTAACCTTTTTAAAAAAGAAAAAAATCCTGAATTGTTGCCCTGATTTCTTGTGTCTTTTTCCCATGCACCTTTTCTTTGATGACAATAGTGATCACAGGACTGGGACTCTGACTGGCTTACGAGGCAAGTGAATTCACGGAGATTTTGGCAATCTTTCTCATGAGCTTTTAACCCAAATTTCCCCAACTCAAACTGCACAGACCAAAGCTTTTCACATCAACTCACTTTAGTTATATGGACATTTATTAATAATCTACTATGAGCTTAGAGCTTTGCCCAATTCATGGGACATAAAAATGAATAGTGCATGGTCTCAGCCTTGATTTTTCAATGTCAGTATTCTGGAAATCTTTGCTGTCAATATATTACAGTACAAAATAAGATAGAATTGTGCACAGCTGAAAATGGGAACCCAGGAGAATGTAAAATTTAGGCTGTGGGAAAGCTTACTGGTAAAAGTGGCGCCCACTTGCTCTGTTTTGAAAGTAGCCAGGCAAAGGTATATATAGCTAACTGTTAATAATAGCTACCTATGAAGTGTCAGATGATAGGTGTCATTGAATGTTTTTTCTCTCCTTCATCTAGGTAAATCTTAAAATGTTCTTCATCTTAATTTTACTTTTTAATTTTAAAGTTGTCACACTCTCAAACGAAGAGAAGTGAGTTGAGTTCTTTTGGAAGAGTCACTACATTGATTACATAACAGATTAAATGATATTTGCAATTTTAACTTCTATTTCATGCTTTAATAAAGAGAGATCATGCTGCAAAGTATGGAGAATGGATTTCTAGGCATCCAGAACAGCTGGAACCGAGGCCTAGAAACAGATCACAGCTTAACATGATGCAGCAAGCATTGCTACAACAAGGGCAGTGGGAGGTGTGATGGGCACACAGGAGAGGGTGGGCAGTCGGCTGGGTAGTATCTCTGGGAGGCTCCCTGTGTCAGGAAAGAGCACAGCTGTTAATCTAGTTACTATTGTTTAACTTCTTTAAGCCCTGCTTTCCTTGTTTTACATGGTGAGTACATGCTTAACAAACATTTGTTCTTTTCTCCTGTTTGTCTTCCAAGGGCAAAGTAGCCTGTCAGTTAACACAGCAAAATTCAAAGAAAACGAAGTACTCATGTTTTTGAAGAAAAATAAAATCTCCTTTAATGAAATAAGTAGGGTAAAACAAATAGCTAACTATATTCCTACTGTTATAAATTAGAAGCATTTATGTGTTTGCACTCTGAAATCCTAGTATGAACATTACAAAAGGCACTGACAAAGTTCATTGAGTGACCTACTGCTGATAATCTCCAAGGAACACCTCAAGGTCCTCCAGTAGGCAACCTCACTCAGGAAGGCTGAGTCTCAGAGTTCATGAGTAGTGCTATTAGCTCACCTAAGTTATTGCATATACTTGAGTTTTATTGACATCTTAAGTGGAAACAAAGGGAGAAAAAAATAATAAGGTTTACTCTTAGGACCCAAGCTCATCATTACGGGATCTGAACAGAAAGCTGTTGTGAGTATCCCCATCCTCCATATACACACAAGTTCATAAAAAATGACACTGAATAATAATATAACAACTTTAAGGAAGCTAAAAAAGCCTTTATTACTATTCAAATCCGTGTAGCCATGCTGTTTTTATTACTCTCACACTGTTTTGCACAGTGCCTTAGATTGGTTTCCCTGGAAACATGCTCTGAGACTGGGCATTGCCTGTAGAGGGTTTATTGGAAAAAACTCTTGGGAGATTACACCTGCAAGGAAAAGGAGAAGGCAGGGGGAAGCTGAACCACAATGAGGCTGCAACTGAGGGCTCTGAATCCTACAGGAAGCTGTGGATCTGAGACAGTCTTGCAGAGATTTTCCCAGTCAGAATATGGCCTGGGCCTTTGTATTTCTGCTTCGGCCAGTCTCAGGCTGTTGGCTGTCCCCTGGGCAAGGCAGGTCCCTGCCACCAGGACTGTGCATCTTTGAGCTGTCCACAGTGGACATGCCAGCAGCCTGGACATGGATGTGTCAGCCCTTAGGAGGGGATGTGGGATGTGATGAGACAAACTACGCAATCTGCCCATCATTGGGCTTATTACCATTACACCACAAATTGTGATGGGAAACATGGTATGTTTCAGTGTTTGCACCAGTGTGATTTGATCTAACCTGATTCAATGGGTCATGATGTCTAGAATCCTTATAGACTCAAGGTGGAATTTTAAAGTTTTATTTGATTTTGGAAATTCAGCTGAAATTTTTTCTTATATTTTGATGAATTTTTCTTTCTCCACTTTGGACCATCAAACTTCTAACTTACCTGAGAAAAAAAGGGGAAATATAGCAAATGGAAGCAGCAGAGATGTGAAAATGAAGCCAGCCAACAGAAGACTTGTTGGGTGTTAGATTTAATTTCACTTAGAGAGTTGAGAAATCCTACTTATAAATCTACTTTGTTCTCTGTTCTGTGCTGGGCAAAAAGGAAAAAAAAATAGTCTAGAGACTAGTTGAGCTGATGTGATTGGTATGCATGCAATAAACAGAATGACAGAACAAATGGGGCAGGTTTCACAGGGGAATGGAGAAGGGTACCATGTTGAGTGAGGGTTTAAGAAGCACTAGAGGAAACGATGAAAAGCCCGGTACTGGATGTTCAAGCCCTGGGCTCTCACCCATCAACCATGCCCTCGCAGCCATGGCATCTCATCTCAGTATGCCTCAGTCTTATCAGTTATAAAATAAAGTTAAATGAAGCCTTATTTAACTCACAAGGCTATTAAGAGAGTCAGATGAGAGGTCTGTGTACAGGCTTTTCAAACTATAGAACACTAAGGAATAATGAGTAGGAAATGGAATTGTGACACTGGGGTCAGTGTCAGGAGGGTTGAAATATTGGGTCAGGAAATTCCAAAGTTCTAAATCGACATTTCAAGCCATAAGTACCACCTTGGGAATAAAAATGCTTATAAAAATCTGAAATAAATTACTGAGGTGAAAATCTATGTAAAATACTAAGCCTGCTGTTTTCATACAAAACACAGCCCAAGAATGTTAGTATTCTTTATTTTATAGTCAGAGACATGGTCCAAGGAGCATTGTAAAAAGTGAAATACTCCTTTGGGGGAACTTAATGCTTATTTAGCAGTAAACAGATCAATATGGTCTTTAACTATTATTATTCTTTTCATTTGTTTGTTTCTCTGATAAGACTCACTAGAACAGTTGATATGTCAAGTTCTCATTCGGGGGCACCTTATTCAAAATTTGATGTCTCCTCATTAACTGACAAAAGTGATTGCAAATGAAGGTGATTGGTGAATAGCAAGAGTGTTCTCTAAAATATGGTTCCCTCCACACCCAGAAATCCAGTGTTTATTGTATTCATATGCAATATACTTGATATTAAAGCAAGTTTTTAAAAATTTATGTATATTTTACTTTAATGATTCCTAATCCTCATGTTCTAGATGTAGGCATGTGGTTTTGGAAAACAGCAAGATCAGATTAAATATAATGTTTGCTGTAGTTTAGACTGAAGAGTTTCTCTCTTAATAAATTTAAGGATTCATATACAGGCATACCTTGGAGATAATGTGGGTTTGGTTCAGGGATTCAGACCATTGAGATAAAGCAAATGTCACAATAAAATTAGTCACACAAAGTTTTTGGCCAGTGCATATAAAAGTTTTATTCACACTATACTATAGTCCATTAAGTACAGAATAGCATTATGTTTAAAAATGTGCGTACTTTAATTTAAAAATACCTTTTTGCTAAAAAATGCTAACAATCATTGGAGCCTTCAGGCTTAAAATATTCATAATTTCTTTGCTGGTGGAAGTTATTGTCTTGATATTGGTGGCAGTTGACTGATCAGAGTGGTGGTTACTGAAAGCAGGGTGGCAGTGGCAATTTACTTAAATATAACAAAAAATGAAACCTTCAACATTGATTAATTATTCCTTTCATGAAAGCTTTCTCTGCATCATGTGATGCTGTTTGATAGCATTTTACCCACAGTAAAACTTCTTTCAAAATTGGAGTCACTCCTCTCTAACCCGGAAAATGATTTATCAACTAAGTTTGTGTAATATTTTAAATCCTTTGTTTTTATTTCAACAGTGTTCATAGCATGTTTATCAGGAGTGCATTCCATTTTAAGAAACGACTTTCTTTACTACCCATGAGAAGCATCTCCTCATCCATTAAAATTTTATCCTAAGATTGCAACAATTCAGTCACATCTTCAGGCTTCACTCTAAATGTAGCTCTTTTGCTATTTATATCACATCTGTAGTTATTTCTTCCACTAAAGCCTCTAAGCCCTGAAAGTTATTCTTGAGGGTTGGAATTGACTTCTACCAACTCCTATTAATGTTTATATTTTGACCTCCTCCTGTGAATCACAGATATTCTTAATGGCATCTAGAATGGTAAATCCAATGTTCTTTGCGGATCCATCAAAATAATTACTATATATAACAGCTATCACCTCAGGAGACGTATTTTTTTAAATAGTAAGACTTGAAATTACTCCTTGATCCATGGGCTGTAGAATGGATGTTGTGTTAGCCGACAAGAAAACGTTTATTTCCTTGTATATCTCCATCAGAGCTCTTGGATGACTAGTTTCACTGCCAATGAGAAGCATGAATTCTTTTTTTCTGAGCAGCAGGTCTCAACAGTGGGCTTAAAATATTCAGTAAGTCATGCTATAAACAAATATGAGAGTAGATTTAGCTTAATTCTTAAGGGCCCTAGAATTTTCAGAATGGTAAATGAGCATTGCCTTCACCTTAAAGTCACCAGTTGCATGAGTCCCTCACAAGAGAGTCAGACTGTTGTTTGAAGTTTTGTAGCCAAACATCCATTTCTCCTCTCTAGCTACAAAAGTCCTAGATGGCATCTTCTTCCAATGGAAGGTATTTCATCTACATTGAAATCTTTTTTAGTGTAGCCAGCTTTATCTATTATCTTAGCTGGATCTTCTGGATAACTTGCTGCAGCTTCTACATCAGCACTTGCTACTTCACCTTGCACTTTCATATTACAATGATGGCTTCTTTCCTTAAGCCCCATAAATGAGCATATCAAAAGATGTTCAATATCATCAATCATAAAGTAAGTGAAACGCAAAAAAAACCACAATGAATCTAAAACAATTGAACTCATAGATGCAGAGAATAGAATGGTGGTTACCAGAGACTGGGGGTAGGGGGAATGGAGAGATGATAGTCAAAGGGTACAAAGCCTTATTAGACAGGAGAAATAAGTTTGATATTTAAAAATATCAATTGCACAGCATGGTGAATAGAGCTGTACATTTCAATATTGCTAAGAGAGTAAATATCTCATGTTTTCATGACAAAAAAATTAAAATATTTGAGGTGGTATTATGTTAATTAGCTAAATGTAATCTTATTTCATTATATTAAAAATTACAACACCACTTTGTACCCCATAAATATAAATAACATTGTTAATCAAAATAGAATAGAGGTAGAAGCAACCCAAATGTTAATTGGTGGAAGTCCATCAGTCGAGAAGGCAGTTCTGAAGTGACGTTCTGTCTGTTTCCTGCTCTTTTATTGACCAGCTCTGTGAACTTACATGTAATTTATAACTTCTATGGTTCATTTTTTTCTTCCATAAAATGGAGGTTAATTATAGCAGCAGACTCAAAGATTACATTTTTTGTTTTGGCAGATTAAAGGAGATAATGCTGGTCAATATTTAACAACATGTCTGACAAATAGAAAGTACTCAGAAAAACCTTTCTGTAGGTTTTTCTCAATGCTCTTCCTATACAAAAACCATCATCTTCCCTCTATCCAACCTTGGGAGCCTGACTCTGACCATTTGTTTGGCACTTTTTACAGGGTTATAGAAAGGCAATATAAAATATGCTAAAATTTTGATGTGAGAAAACAAAGAACTGAAATACTCTTGTATATATATTGACTCCAAACCTTAGCAAACTGAGCTACAAAAATGTGAGCTCTTATAAACAGTATTTACTTTTTGAAAATGAGAACCATGACAGTGGTTAAACTAACATATAGTATGTATAATATAATATTGCATACAGAAATATTACCACAATTGTTTTTACTATAATAATGAAAGAAGGTCATAGTGAAACTTTATGAAAGGAAAAAAAACCATTGAAAATATTTCCCAGAAGTGGAGAAGAATGGTATGTGCATAAATATATTTTTCATTTTTGTTATCAAAACTTTTGATTTTTTAAAAAAGTGGTATTTAAATAAAAAAGATTGGCATAATCTGGAAAATTTATTTATGAGAAATCATTTATCGTTCTAATATGCAAAATAAAGAACTGTTGGTTACTACACTCAGTTTTTTTCTTAAAAAGGTGAATAACAAAAGCCTTTGAGAACTGCTTCTGTCTCACTAGAACAACAAATATCTCTGCCTTGAATTCTGAATAAGAATTTTTGGCTACATTTTCACTCATATATGTTTTGCTTCTTTAGAATCTGCAAGGTAGTGAAGCCAACTAAATTCTTCAGTTATAAGCTCTTAGCCAGCACCCCCATAGCCATTTGTCTCCTGTTAAAGGACAGTACACTGCTTTCATTTCACCTGAATCTTAATGGTTTGCATTTGCAATGCCTGCCTATTTACATTTGTATTCCCTAACTTTCTTATGTTTTATTTTTTCCCCTTTTATCTTCCTCCTCCTTCTTCTCCTCTACCGCCTCCACTACTGTTTATGCATTTGCTTATTAGTGTACTATTCATGTTGTACACTCTTCACCTGGCTAGCTAATTTAGCTATGTACAATTAAAATCTTTCAAGAGCTTCCATTTGGGAAGCTTCTCCCCATATCACTTAATCAGTTTCTCTAGTTTGACCTCACCTTTCACTCACCTGTCCTTTGGACCTATTCCATCTAAAATCCATCAGCCATCCAGATAATGCATATTTTAATATGTTCAATGTATCCCTCATCTATTATTCATGAGCTTTCTTTTCATTTGCACTTGTTTATTATGTATATGGTGTGCTAACACTGCTTTGTAGAATTTATGTTTGATCTCTTCCCTCAGCACTTGTCCATCAAATGTGTTGCCTGTCACCATCCATTTAGATCACTGTGTTTATGCCAAACAACTACCATTTAGAACATAAAAGTGAGCTGGAAGCTTCTTTGGGAAAATTTATTTTAAGTGAACTCAGGTTCACTTTTATTAATACTTAAAGAGAAAATTGATCATCTAGCAGACGTTTTGTCACTTGCAACAAAAGTTCTACAATTGCATGGGTTTTCCTTTCATCTTCTTTGAAGAAAGGTAATAATCTATAGACATACCTTATTTTATTACACCTCACTTTATTGTACTTCACAAATGTTGTGTTGCTTACATATTTAAGGTTTGTGGCAACCCTGTGTTGAGCAAGTCTATCCGTGCCACTTTATCAACAGCATGTGCTCTCTTTGTGTATCTGTGTCATGTTTTGCTACTTCTTGCAATATTTCAAACCTTGCCCTTGTTAGTATAACTGTTATGGTGATCTGTAATCAGTAATCTTTAATGTCACTATTGTAATTATTTTGGAGTGTCCACAAACCATATCCATATAGGACAGAAAACTTAATCAATAAACTTTGTCTGCGTTCAATATATCTTTGTTTGTATATCATCTTCGGACAAATGTCTTTTCAAGTCTTTTGCCTATTTTTTAATGTGTTTATGTGATTTTTGGTTGTTAAATTGTAGGAGTTCTTTATACATTTTGGATATCAACACCTTTTCCTACTCTTTTCTGTAGAACCAATCCCTCCAAGCTATGTGCCCTAAGCTTCTATTTTAACCGGCTTGTTTCTGGAATCTGCCATTGGGAGGTTCTGGTGGAAACCTGGGCAGTGGGAGGAAGAGAAAAGCTAATATATTTGTCATCTCTCTGTCTTAGATTATGTGTCTGGCAAAGATCGTATATCCTCCCGGCTCCAACTACAGTCCCAAAAGCCCATTGTGTTCCCAGCTTCCATCCTGGAACCATCTCCTTCCAGTCTAGAGACAAAATAAACTTAAAGCTTTTGTTTGCTTTGTAGTTTCCTGTTTGGCTTCTCAGTATTTATATCACTTGGATGACCAATTCCCTATTTTAAATTCCCCTTGTTTTGTATGTTTAAGGTGACTTCTCTTTTCCTGTTTGGAGCCTCACTGATCAATCAACCAAGATCATAGTGGATTTTTTGGTATTTAAGACCTTTTTGTTGGTTTTAGAGTAGAATTTCATCAGTCTTCATATAGATACTGCAGATTTTTAAATTGATGTATAATTAGTACATAGAGAAATACAAAAATCTTATATTTATAATTTATTGAATTTATAAATGTATAAAACTTTGTAATTGCCATCCAAATTAAGATATGTCACATTTTCTTCACTTTAGAAGGTTCCAGAGTTCTAGTTCTGAAATGACAAGTGAGGAGCTCTGCAGATACACTCTCCAGTGATAAAAAGCATAATTGGTGAAAATTATTTTAAAATCAACCACTCAAAATCTCTTGAAATTGTCATTAGGGCTTACAGAAAGTTAAGTAACATTTACTCAAGAGAATCTACTAAACACAGTAAATTAAGAGAGTCTGTGGCATTCTAACCTTGGCCAGATCTCTCCCTTTCTTCCAGAACAGCATAACAGAAACTTCACTTCAAGTAGGCACAGCCATGAACAAAGGACCCCCTCTGCAGGCAACTCTCAGTCAAGGGCTAAGGTATCCTCCACAGAGGGGCAGGAATTTCAAAATTCCTTCCATCTCCAACTCTGAGTTTCAGAGGCTAGTGTAACAGAAAGGTTGGAAATTCCCTTCTTCCATGCAACTCCAACTCACAGAGGAGAGATTTTACCCCAGGAGTGGAAGGGTGAGAATCCTGGAGCCCTCATTGCCCTCATCATAGTGCAGGCATGCAGCAAGTTTCCATGCAGGAAGAGGCAAAACTAGACGACTATAGGGGCCCGGTAACCTGCAAAAGTAGAGGTGTCAATTAGAAAGTTTTCAATTGTCCCCAACCTAAGGACCAGAGCTGTGACTCAGAAATTTGGACCAAAGAGAAAGGTAGGCCATAAAACAGAGAGCTCAGAAGTTCTTTACTAGGAATCTAAACTTATCTAAACAGGGTAAGGGGCATTTTAGGCATTAGGGCACTGTCAGAAAAAAAAAAAATGAAAAATTTGAAAGTAAGCCAGTTAAACCATCAGCATCTCTAGTTATCCAGAGAGAATCAGGAATAGCTAAGAGAGTTCTCCTGAGGTCAGAAAAAGCAGAAAACTGATCTCAAAAACTACCCTTGTAAAGGATGCCAAATAGACTGTAGAACAAGTTATGCCACAGGGTGTTGTTGAAAATAAAAGATCAATCAGCTGGCAATTACTGGAATGTAATAGTTGGATGTGGTCAGAAAAAGAAAGGAACAAAGTACCGTACTATATGTACATAGTTGCTCTCGTTTTTTTCTCTTTATGGCTTTAAAATGCATAAAATTACAAAAAGTAATAATTAAAACAATGTGTTGTTGAAATTGTAACATATGCAGATGTGTTATAATATGCATAACAATTATAGTAGAAAAAGGGGAGAAGGAATAACACTGTAAAGGGCTAATGTTTTTATACCTCACTTGAATTAATTTATTACAAAGGTAAAGTAGATTGTGATAATATTTATCTGGTAAGCTCTAAACCATTAAGAAATAACTCAAAATTGAGAAAAAAAATTTAAAAAATTAAAATATTAAAATAAAAATATTAACTTAAGGTAAAAGGCAGGAGAAAAGGAAGAATTGAGGAACCAAAAGAGCTAAGACAAAAACAAGCAAAATATTAAAATGAAAAATAGAAATTCAAATATATCAAAAATAATATTAAATGTGAGTAGATAAAACAATTCAAATAAAAGGCAGAAGTTGTACGAGAGGATGAAAAAACAGACATGATTCAACTATAGTGTCTAAAGATGCATTTTAGATTCAAATGTACAAATAGTTTGAAAGTAAAAGGATGGAAAAGATATATTATGCAAAGAGCAACCATCAGAAAGGTGGGACGACTATAATAATACCAGAAATAATAGAATTTATATAAAAATATTACTAGAGATAAAGAGGGACACTTTCAGTAGTAAAAAGGTGAGTCATTCAGGAAGATACAATTGTCAATGTACATGCACCTAAAAACACAGCTTCCAAATACATGAAGCAAAAAATGACAGATTGTTTCAATCTGAATAAATAGGATATTTAAACATAACAGTTGGAGACTTCAGTACCTCACTTTTTTTTTTTTTTTTTTTTTTTTTTGAGGGAGTATTGCTCTGTCACCCAGGCTGGAGTGTAGTGCAGTGGCGTGATCTCAGCTCACTGCAACCTCCACCTCTGGGTTCAAGTGATTCCCCTGCCTCATCCTCTCCAGTAACTGGGATTACAGGCACCTGCCACCACGCCCGGCTAATTTTTGTATGTTAGTAGAGACGGGTTTTCACTATGTTGACCAGGCTGGTCCGGAACTCCTGACCTCAAGTGATCCACCCGCCTTGGCCTCCCAAAGTGCTGGGATTACAAGTGTAAGCCACTGTGCTTGGCATATACCTCACTTTCAATAATGAAAGTTCCACTCATTACAAGACCAACCAGAAAGTAGAAGACATAAACAACTTTATAAACTAATTAGGCCTAAGGGACATCTGTAGAACACTTTATTCAACAACAGAATATAATTATTTTCAAATGCATATAAAGTATTATCAAGGATAAGCTATATGCTAGATCATAAAGCAAATCTCAGTACTTTTTTTTTTTTTTTTTGAGACAGAGTTTCACTCTTGTTGCCCAGGCTGGAGTGCAATGGCACGATCTTGGGTAGCTGAGATTGTAGGCACCTGCCACCATGCCCAGCTAATTTTTTGTATTTCTAGTAGAGATGGGGTTTCACCATGTTGGCCAGGCTGGTCATAAACTCCTGACCTCAGGTGACCCACCCACCTCAGCCTCCCGAAGTGCTGGGATTACAGGCATGAGCCACCGTGCCCGGTCCAAACCTCAGTATATTTAAAAGGATTGAATTCATGTAAAACACATTCCTGACAAGAATGGAATTAAATTAGAAATCAGTATCTAAAGGGTTTTAGAGAAATTAATAAGTAAGTGGAAACAAAACAACATACTCTTAAGTAACCAATAAAAGAATATATGACAGAAAACTTTAAAAATGCTTTAAGTGGAAATAAAGACCCAATATACAAAATATTATGGAATGCAACTAAAGCAGTACTTAGATATGACTATTTAAATCTGCAAATGAATAGCTAGCTAGCTAGCTAGCTAGATAGACAGATAGATAATCAATTGCAAAGATAAAACAGCAAACTAAATCTAAAGCTTGCAGAAGAAAGGCAATAGTAAAGGTCAGAGCAGAATTTATTGACATAGACAATAAAGAGGAAAAGAAAATAATACCAAAAGTTGGTTATTTAAAAAATCAACAAAATTGAAAAAAAATTAGCTAGATTTACTAAGAGAATGAGATATAAGACTCAAATTACAAAATCAGAATTAAAAGGGAAAATTGCTGTTACATTTACATAAACAAAATGAATTACAGGGAATACTATAAACAATTGTATATCAATTGAAATGGACAAATTCCTAGAAAGACAGAAACTTATGAAACTGACTCAAGAAGAGACAGAAAATGTGAGCTGTTCTATAACTAATTAAAATAAAATAAAATAGGCTGAGTGCAGTGGCTCATGCCTGTAATCCTAACACTTTGGGAGGCCAAGATGGGCAGATCACGAGGTCAGGAGTTCAAGACCAGCCTGGCCAACATAGTGAAACCCCATCTCTACTAAAAATACACAAAATTAGACAAGCATGGTGGCGGGCACCTGTAATTCCAGCTACTAGGGAGGCTGAGGCATGAGAATCGCTTGAACATGGGAGGCGGAGGTTGCAGTCAGTGGAAATCGCACCACTGCACTACAGCCTGGGCGACAATGTAAGATTCTGTCTCAAAAAATAATAACAATAAAATAAAAAAGTAAAAATACAATAAAATAGTAAAATAGCAACCAAAAATACCAACAAAGAAATGCATAATCCTTGATGGTTTGTGCAGTGAATTCTACCAAATATTTAAGAAAGAATTAATACCAGTGTTCTACAAGCTCTTCCAAAAAATAAAATAATAGAAACACTTCTTAACTCATTTTATGAGGCCAGAATTACTTTAATATAAAAGCCAGACATTACAAGAAAACTACAGACCTATATCTCATATCAACATAGATGAGCAATTTCTCAACAAAATACTAGAAACCCACATCTCTAGCAACATACAAAATAATTATAAACTATGACCAAGTGAGATTTACTCCAGGAATGCAAGGCTGGTCTAGTATCTGAAAATCAATTACTGTAATACAACATATCAATAGAATAGCCAAAATAATCTTGAGTTTAATAAAAGAGCAATTTTATAAATCCCCATTTTACAGCATATTACAAAGCTACAGTTATCGAGACGATATGTTACTGGAATAAGAATAGATATATAGAACAATAGAATAGAATTTAGATCACAAATTTCTCACATTTAAGATCAATTAATTTTTTTGACATGAGTTCCAAAACAATTCAATAGTGAAAGAGTAGTCTTTTCAATGAATGGTGCTGGCACAATTGGATATTCATATGTAAAATAACTATTTGAGATGCCTATCTCAAATACTATGCAATAATGAATTCAAAGCTAAACAGACACAACGTAAGAAACCATATCTTCTTTCACATTCAGAATGTGTCTGTAGAATTAAGACACAATTCTAAATGTAAGAGAAGATTATAAAACTCTTAGAAGAGGTATAAAGATAAATTTTCTATACTTTCATTTTGCAAAGGTTTTTAAAATGCAAAATCAAAAGTACCTGGTAACCAATGAAAAAGCATAAATTGGACTTCACAAAAACTAAAAAGCTTTTGTACTTTAAAAGATCCCATAAAGAAAGTGATAAGATCACCTGCTGATTAGAGATAATATTATAATATCATACATCTAATATGATACTTGTGTCTCATACAGAATATGTCTTATTACTCAATAATAAAATGCAAGTAGATCAGTTTAAACATTGCCAGACCATCTGAATATACATTCCTCCAAAAAAAAATATTCAAATGACCATTAAGCATACAAAAAATGTGCAATATCATTAGTCATTAGAAAAATGCAAATCAAAACCAACATAAGATACTACTTTATACTCACTAGAAAAGCTAAAATCAAAAGGACAAAAGCAAGTGTTAGCTATAAAAAAAGATAGATACTAGCAAGTGTTGACAAAGGTAAAGAAAAATTGGAATCCTCATACACTGCTTGTGGGACTGTAAAATGATGCAGCCACTTTGGAAAGCAGTCTGACAGTTCCATATGACCCACCAATTTCATGCTTAGGTATAGTTCCAAGGAAATGAAAACATACATTCAAATAAAAAATGTGTACATAAATTTTTATAACAGCGCATTATTTATAATAGCCAAATAATGGAAAATTATTCAAATGCCCATTAAATGATGAATTCATAAATTAAATGTGGTGTACACATAACAGAATATTATACAATAAATCTATCTCAGTACCCTGTAGGCAACTACTGCTCTGACCTACCTCTACAGATTAGTTTTGCCTACTGTAGAAACTTATGAACATTGAATCATTTAGTGTATACTTTTTAAATGATTTTACTGACTCTAATAGAATCTTTTTAATCTTTATCCATTTGTTGCATGTATCAGAATTACATTAACTATGTTGCTTAGTATAATTTCAGTTTCTTAATCTACCGCAATTTGTTTATTCATTCTATTGTTAGGGCCATTTGGATTATTTACAGTTCTTAGTTATATAAATGAAATTCTATGAAAAATTTTTAATGGATCTTTTCACATACATATATTTTTATTTTTCTGGGAAAAACAGCTAGCAGTTGAATTAAGGTCATGGGGTAAGTGTATCTGGAACTTTTACAAAGATGTTGCATGGGCACAGAGAGGGGAATGTCGCATACCGGGGCCTGTCAGGGGTGGAGGACTGGGGGAGGGATAGCATTAGGAGAAATACCTAATGTAGATGATGGCTTGATGGGTGCGGCAAACCACTATGGCACGTATCCATTTATGTAACAAACCTGCATGCTCTGCACATGTATCTCAGAGCCGAAAGTATAATAATACAAAAAAGCATTGTCTTATATCTCCCTGTCAGCATCTTGAATCTGATATCTCTAAAATTGGTCGTTTTGGGGTTTATCCTGCTCAGGGTTTGCTGAAATTCTTCATGTATACGTTGTTGAATTCATAAAATTGGACAATTTTGGATTTTTTTCAAGTATATGTTTTACTCCCTTTTGTACCTTTTTTTTCATTTTGGAACTTTGTTTACATGTATGTTAGACTACTTCAGACTGTTCTACAGGTAACTGTGGTTCTGTTAATTTATTTTTCCATCTTATTTCTCTCTGTGATGCAAATTGCATCATGTCTCATGTCTCATCTTTAAGTTTCCTTATGGCTTTTTTCTGCCATCTTCTGTTTGCTGTTACACCAAAACTTACATTTTTATTTAGGATACTTTTACTTTTTAATTCTGGAATTCAAAGTTGGTCTATTTTTTATTATTTGCATTACTATGCTGCTATTTACCATCTGTTCATTCATTATGCCATCTTTTAAAATGTTACTCAGCATATTTATAATAGGTTCTTCAATGTGAATGTCTGATAATTCAAACATCTGTGTTAATTTTGAATCCATTTCTAATGACAGACTTAAAAATCTCTTAACTATGGCTTACATTTTTATATGTTTTCTCATGTATATTAATTTTTGATTGTATGCTGAACATTATAATTTTATATTATAAAGTCTCTGCTTTTTATTATTGTCTGAGTAATAATGGGTTTTGTTTAAATAGAAAAATAAGTTGTTGGCTGAAAAACTTGTACTTCTATATCCTTGGTTTCATATGATGTTAGCACAGCTACATTTAAGTTTTGTCTTCTGTTTTGGCAAGAATCCTTAGGCATAGGACATATTGTTCACTCATTAAGTATGGCTTTTATTGTGTTTCAAAGGGATGCCCAGGGAGATTAAAACTGTAGGTTATGTTTCTCATTTGGTCAATGACAGGTGAAGCCTCTGTGTATATATATTAGTTTTTCAGCTACTACTTTCTGTCTTTCTGTTGGTTCTCTCCTGTCTTTCTCATGCATGTACACAGCTCACGAATCACGCATAGATATAAGATTAGTTTATATACAAATTTCAGGTCTTCTTCCTCTTCTGGAATCCCATTCCTTAATTTGCAGCTTCTCTAGCAGCCCCAGATAAGGGCTTGCTACATGTTCTAGGGAATAACCCCAGAGAAAAATTCAAATAAACGTAAGCCTCCATTAGTCTTCCATGTTTTTAAGGATTTAAAAACAAACATTTTATAATTTAGTTGCTATAAAAATACCATATTTATACCATTACTTTTTGTCTCTTACTTCTTAAGAATATTAAAAATTGAATTACTGATGTTCTTTTGATTTGAAACTGACCTTCTTTTGGGAGTCATAATTTTTATAAGCTATCCATTTGATTTTCTGCATGTTTCAATAAAGTAATTTTTAAAAATATTAATATTGCATTTTCCTTGCATATATATGTATATATATATATGTATGTGTATATATGCTAGTTTATTTTTTGCATAAGCAATTTGGCCAGCATTTTTATATTATTTTCACTCTTAATTATATTTCTTATTATTTTATTATGTCTCATAGAACTTTTTACCAGTTTGCTGAGTGCATATTAAAAATAGGATTGAATTTTGATTTTGCATCCTGCAACTTTATTGAATTTGTTTATTAGTTCTAAGTGCCTTTTAATGGAGGTTTTAGGGATTTTCTTAATATACGGTCATCCCTAGTATTTTTGAGGGATTGATTTTAGTATCACTCCATAAATGTAAAAATCCATGGATACCTACATCCCTTATATAAAATGGTGTAGAATTTGCATATAACTTTCGCACATCCTCTCACATATTTAAATCATCTCTGGATTACTTATAATACCTAATAAAATGTAAATGATATGTAAATAGTTGTTATATTATATTGTTTTATCTGTATTATTTTTTATTGTTGTAGTAACTTTACCCCAAAATATTTTAAACTCATGGTTGTTTGAACCTGAGTATGCAGCACCTGCCAATAAAGAGGGAGGGCCAACAATTTAAGATCATGTCATCTGTAAACATAAAATTTTGCTATTTCTTTCCAACTTAGATGTGTTTTATTTCTTTTTCTTGCCTAATTGCTCTGTATACGACTTTCAGTACTATGTTGAATAGAAAAAGTAAAAAGTGGACGTCTTTGTCTTGTTCAGAATCTTAGAGAAAACCCATTCTTTTCATGGTTGAGTATGATATTAGCGGTGGGTGTGTTATATATAATCTTTATTATGTTGAGGTACTGTTGCTTTTATACCTAATTTGTTGAGAGTTTTCATTATGAAAGAATTCTGTATTTCATAAAATGCTTTTTCTTCATGTATTGGGATTATCATATGATTTTTATTCTTTTTTCTCTTAATGTGGTATATCACATTTATTGATTTGTGTATGTTAAACCATTCTAACATCCCAGGGATAAATCCTTGGTCCTGGTGTATGATCCATTTAATGTGTTGTTCAATTTGGTTTGCCATTATGTTGTCGAGGATTTTTGCATCTATGTTTATTACAGATACAGGCCTGTAATTTTCGTTTTGTATAGCATCTTTATCCAGCTTTAGAATTAGTGTAGTGTTGTCTTTGTAAAATGAGTTTGGAAGTGTTTCCTCTTTTTGAATTTTTTTGAAGAGTATGAGAAGAATTGCCATTAATTCTCCTTTAAATGTTTGGTAGAATTCAGGCTGGGTGCAGTGGCTCATGCCTGTAATCCCAATACTTCGGGAGGCCAAGGTGAGGGGATCTCCTGAGGTCAGGGGCTCAAGACCAGCCTGACCAACATGATGAAACCCTGTCTCTACTAAAAATACAAAAATTAGCCAGGTATGGTGGTGCACGCCTGTAATCCCAGTTGTTCGGGGGAGCTGAGACAGGAGAATTGCTTGAACCCAGGAGGCGAAGTTGATCTCGACTCACACCACTGCACTCCAAAGCAATCTTCCAGTTCAGTGCAATTCATATCAGAAATCCAATGACATCTTTCACAGAAATAGAAAAAATTTCTAAAATTCATACAGGACCACAAAAGATCCAGAATAGTCAAAGCAATCCTGAGCAAGAAGACCAAAGCTGGGGACATCACATTCCCTAATTTCAAAATATATTAAAAGGTTTAGTAAACAAGACAGAATGGTACTGGCATAAAAACAAACACAGAACTATGAAATAGAATAGAGACCCCAGAAAGAAATCTATATGTTTTCAGTCAACTGATCTTTGACAATGCTGCCAAAAACATACAATGGGAAAGGAGAGTCTCTTCAATATATGATGTTGGAAAAATTGGATATCCATCTGCAGAATAATGAAGTTGGACCTTTACCTCAACCCACATAAAAATCAACTTAAACTCAAAGTGGATTAAAAATTTAAATGTAAGATCTGAAATTGTAAAACTATTAAAAGAAAATATAAAGAAACAGCTTATTGGTACTTGTCTTGGCAATGATGGCTTTTGTTTGTTTTGAATATGACCCTGTAAGCACAGACAACAAAAGAAAAAAGTAGACAAATGAAATTGCACCAAACTAAAAGGCTTCTGTGCAGCAAAGGAAATAGTCAATAGAATGAAAGTACAACCTACAGAAAGAAAAAACAAATCATGATCTGATAAAGGGTTAATCTCCAAAATATATAAGAAACTCAAATAACTCAATAGCAATAGCAAAACAATCCAATTTTAAAAATAGGCAAAAAACTTTGACTTAGTGTTAGGGCTGCTGTAACAAAATACCATAAACTGAGTGGCTTATAAACAACAGAAATTTATTTCTCACAGTTCTTGTGTCTGGGAAATCCAAGATCAAGGTGCCAGCAGATTTCCTGTCTGGTGAGGGCTGGTTTTTCATAGGTGGTGCCTTTTAGCTGTGTTCTCACATAGTGGTCAGGGCAAGGCAGCTCTCTGGGGCCTCTTTTATAAGATCACTAATTGCATCCTTGAGTGCTCTGACTTCACGACCTAATTAGTTTCCCAAAGGCCCACCTCTTACTAACATCACATTTTGGATGAGGATTTCAACGTATAAATTTGTGGGGATCACAAACATTCAGACCTTACTCAAATAGACATTTCTCAAAAGAAACAATACAAGTGGTCAACAGGTATATGAAAAAGTGCTCAATATCTCTAATCATCAAGGAATTGCAAATTGAAATCACAATGAGATAACATTTTTAGAATGGCTATTGTTAAAAGGGCAAAAGATATCAAGTGCTGGTGAGGATGTGGACAAAAGGAACCCTCGTACACTGCTGGTGGGAATGTAAATGGTTATGACCAGTAAGGAAAATAGGATGGAGGTTTCTCAACAAATTAAAAATAGAAGTACCATACAGTCCAGCAATCTCACTTCTGAATATATATCCAAAGGAAATAAAATCAGGATATCAAAATAACATCAGTACTACCATGTCCATCACAGCATCGTTCAAGATAACTGTAACCACCTAATGGGTTCACATTGCTCACTGCCTATACAGAGCCCATTTATCAAGACAGGGGAATTGCAATGAAGAAACAGTAATTCACACAGAGCTGGCTGTGTGGGAGACCGGAGTTTTATTGTTACTCAAATAAGTTTCCCCCAGCATTCAGGAATTGGAATTTTTAAAGATAATTTGGCGGGTTGGGGCTGAGAAAGTGGGGACTGCTCACTGGTCAGGTTGGAGATGGAATCATAGAGGGTTCGAAGTGACATTTTCTTGCTGTCTCCTCTTCCTGGGTGGGATTGCAGAACTGGTTGAGCCACATTACCGGTGGGTGGTGTCAGGTGATCTATTGAGTGCAGGGTCTGCAAAATACCTCAAGCATTAATCTGAGATTTTACAATAGTGATGTTATCCCCAGCAACAATTTGGGGAGGTTCAGACTCTTTTAGCCAGAGGCTGCAAGACTCCAAATTTCTAATCCTGTAGCTAATTTGTTAGTCCTACAAAGGCAGACTGGTCCCCAGGAAAGAGGGCAGTCTTTTCGGGAAAGGGATATTAACGATTTTGTTTCAGAGTCAAACTATAAACTAAATTCCTTCCCAAGATTAGTTTGACCTACGCCCAGGAATGAACAAGGACAGCTTAAGGTCTAGAGGAAAGATGGAGTCGGTTAGGTCTGATCTTTTTCAGTGTTATAACTTCTTTAGTTATAATTTTTGCAAAGTCAGTTTCATAACCAAGACATAAAAACAATCTAAGTGCCTATCAATGAATGAATGGATGAAGAAAACAAGGTGTGTGTACACACAACAAAAACAGAGAAGAAAATTGTTATTTTGGACGATATGGATGAACCTAGAGGACATTATACTAATGAACTAACCCAGACACAGAAAGAGGAATACTGCATGACCTCATTTATATTTATACATATTTATACATGGAATCTAAAAAAGTCAATCTCATAGATAGAGAGAGCAGAATGGTGGTTGTCAGGCCCTGGGAGGTGGGGAAATAGAGGAATGCTGGTCAAAGAGTAGAAAGTTTTAGTTACACAGATAAATAAGTTCTGAAAATCTAATGTACAGCAAGGCAACTATAGTTAATTATACTTTTTATCAGGTGTAAATTTATCAGGTATACATTTTATGCTTGAAATTTACTAAGAGAGTAAATTTACTCTCTTGTTTTAAGTGTTCTCACTCAAAACAGGTAACTATGTGAGGTGACTGATGTGTTATTTAGCTTGACTATGATGATAATTTTACAAAGTATACATATATCAAAACATTACATTTTTACATGATATATATATATACTTTTTCAATTATACCTCACCAAAGCTAGGAAAATTCTCTTAAAAAATAATTGGATATTGAATATTAGTATGCTTTTTTCAGTGTATCTTAAGACAATCAAATATCTGTTCTCTGTTTTGTTGTTGTTCTTAAGATAACATGAATGTTATAAATAGATGTTATAATACTGAGCCATTTGTTTATTTCAACATGAAAAATACCTGATCAGGATATTACAGTTATTCATTGCTTAATGGTGAGAATACATTCTGACAAAAGTGTCGCTAGATGATTTTGTCATTGTGTGAACATCGTAGAATATGCTTACACAGAACTAGGTGGCATAATCTACTACACAGCTAGGCTATATGGTGTAGCCTACTGCTCCTAAACTACAAACCTTTGAAGCATGTTACTGTGCTGAATACCTCAAGTAATAGTAACACAATTGTAGGTATGTGTATATCCAAACTTAGGGAAGGCACAATAAAAACACAGCATTACAATTTTATGAGACTACACATATGCAGTCCCTCATTGACCAAAACATCCTTGTGCAGTGCATGACTGTAATTCAATACATTAATGAGTTTATTTTCTATTAGTTTATTTAGAATTGTTGAACATCCATTAACAAATACACTACTGTGATTTTTTTCTTATCTTTTCACATCTTTGTAAGCTAATGCCAAGTTTTTCAAGCTTCAGAAAAATATTATGAAAATACCTTTGTTCTCTAAGCTTGGGAACTCCTAAATGCTAAATAAATAATAACTTCATTTTAAAGCTTATCAAGATTCAGTTATGAAGGCTTCTTGGAGTTTAATTATTTGATGTTTTCCTTTATATTTATTGGTATATTTCTTTTGGAATTTCCACCTGTTCTTCACTTAACATAAATAGCTTATATTTTTCACATAGATATTTTTATACAGATCCTAAAATGTATTAACATATATGTATAAGTTCCTTTTGAATATGTTAATTTGCTTGCATCTTTTGTTATTTTATTATTTGTTAGCTTCTAGTTTTGCATCATTTTTTGTAGCTTTTCTTTCAGTTATTTATATTAGCTCCTGCTTGTCTATTTTCTTAACAATTTCCAAAGTTTAATTGAACGTATTTATCAATTTTAATGTTATTTGCTGTTTTCTAACATATTAATTCCTGCTTTCACCTATAGTAATTATTTTCTTTTGATGTAATTACACTTTTGCTACTGTCATACATACAAATGTTCATTTATTTTTTAAAGTCTGTCTTAACATTAAAAAGGCTTTAAGATATGGATTCATTTGGAGTAGTCTGAGGCACATCACAAAGGTGTTCTAATTATGATTATTATCTCAATATATTATAATTGCCAGTTTGATTTCTGACATGGTGTAATAATTATTTTTAAAAAAATCCTGATTTTCAAATGGTTTGGATCTTTTATTTATATTTTTATTATAACTATATATTAGACTAATCAAAATGTAAATGGATGTAATACATATCATTTTTGTGTATGTGCTGATTTTGTGTAATTAACATACCAAATTTGGAAGCATTTTCTTTAGGAATATATTTGTTTCTTCATATATTAAGCTGCTATTTAAATTTGTCTAAGTATTCAAATGAAGTATTTTGAATAATTTTATTTTATAAGTATTATATATCATTTATTTTCATACGAATCAACTAATGTGTTACGTCTAGTGAACCAAAGATACAAAGAAAATATTAATTCTTCTGTACCCTGCTTCAAAGCAAATCTAATACAGAACTGTACACTTAAAAACAGTTAGGGTAGTAGATATTACGTTATGTGACTTTTACTACAATTTTTTAAATTAACTGCTTAGAATATGTTAATCAAATTTAAATTTCTGAAATTTTGAGTTTATGAGTTTTGTAATTGTTTCTGTTTGCTTTTCATGATTGTTTTACAAATAAAAATTTATTACATAATACATATTGCTCTGAAGCTTGCATTTTTATCTACTGATGTTACCTGAGTATTTCTAAAAGTCAGTTTCATGTAACAACATACATCTTTTACATTTGAGGAGGAGTGTTTTACTTCCAATTATGTGGTCAATTTTAGCCATCCCATTACTAGGCATATACCCAAAGGATTATAAATCATTCTACAATAAAGACACATGTACATGTGTGTTTATTGTGGCACTATTCACAATAGCAAAGACTTGGAACCAACCCTAATGTCCATCAGTGATAGATTGGATTAAGAAAATGTGCCACATATACACCATGGAATACTATGCAGCCATAAAAAAGGATGAGTCCCTTTGCAGGGACATGGATGAAGTTGGAAACCATCATTCTCAGCAAACTATCATAAGATCAGAAAACCAAACACTGCATATTCTTACTCATAAGTGGGAGTTCAACAATAAGAACACATGGACACAGGGAGGGGAACATCACACAACAGGGCTTGTGGGGAGTGTGGGGGGGTAGGAGAGGGAAAACATTAGGAGAAATACCTAATGTAGGTGACAGGATGATGGGTGCAGCAAACCACCATGGCATGTGTATACCTATGTAACAAAACTGCACATTCTGCACATGTAACCCAGAACTTAAAATGTAATAATAATAGTAATAAAACATACATCATCACTAACACCACACAGGAGTTCCCCTGCTCTGCATCCTTGCCAACATTTGTTATAGGATGGCTTTTATTTTACACATTTATTCTTCTGTGGATAAGACTCCTATTTAAAATGATATCTATTTGTGATTTTAATTTGCATTCCCAAGACTCAGAGTCTGATCTAGCATCTTTAAATGAACTTATGGGCTCTCCTGTATTTTCTCTTGTGAAATTCCTATTTATAGCTTTCTGTATTTTATATTGGACTATTTTTTCTTTCTGATAGGTTTACAACAATTACTTTCATACTCTGAATGCTAATTCTGTTTAAGGGTGGACTTGTGGCAAAAATTTTTCCTTATTTGTGGTTTGTATTTTATTTTTTAAATTTTAATGGAGTCTATTTTTATAGTTCCCTTTCTATGTTAGTGCAATTTTTGTTTTGTTTAAACATTTTTTATGTAACCTAGGGTATTAAAGATAATTTCCTGTATCATCTTCAAATATCTTAAAGTTTTGCTCTTTATACCTGTTTTTAATACAATGGGAATTAACTTTTTGCAATGGTATGAAATTAGAGTACTATTTCCTGTATATTTTTCCATATTACTAACCATCTTGACATCGTTTCCTGAATGCTTCATATTTTACCCCTTGTTTATTAATTCAACTGATATTTACTGAGTGCCTATTATGTGGCAATCACTGTTTAGCCATTATATTTATATCAATGAAAATACTAAAGCATATGAAATACATCAATGAACACAGTAGACAGAATCCCACACCAGTGGAGCTTGTGTTCTTGTAAAAGGAGACATATAATAAACAGTAAATGTAGCAAATTAGTACTTTATTGGGTCAATCAGAAGGGGATAATTGCTATGAAAAATAAGAACAGGTTAAGCTGGATGACAGAATATACAGCAATTTCAAGAGCATACTAGGGATAAGCCTCACTAAACTATAAATTTGAGCAAAAACACAAAACTAAATATCTAGGCAAAGAACATTAGAGGTAGAGAGAGCAGCCATTTCGAAAGACCTAAAACACAGAAATGCTTGCTGTTTTACATGAGAAGCCACCATGTGAGGGATATAGGGAAGAAGGAAGGAGGAGAGGAAGGCAAGATAAGGTGTGAGAGGAAACTGGGGAGAGAAAGCCTTGAACATGTAAGTCCTTTGAGCCACTGTCTGCATTTCAATCTGCTTTGCCTCCCTCTTACTGCAGCTACTTCTTTAGTGTCCATTTCTTTGTATATTTCAACCATCTTTGATCATGTGCAACTTTGCCATGTATTTTACACTTAATGCCCCAGAGAATTCTCTACTCTCATAGTGTGAAATAGTTTTGGGAACCAGATTTGCACTTCTGCGTGCTGAACCCAAAAGGGGCCACCCTCAAGCAACTTTCAAATAAACAGTTCTTAGATGCACTTTATACAACTTTTTAGAAGTTCCCCAAGTTGGAGAGTCTAAAGCTCATAGTGCCGGCCAGTGAGCGAGGAGCAATAGAATGGAATGTAAATAAAGAATCAGTATCCAGGAGGAAGGAGTGGTCAACTAAACCTAACTACTGATAGGTCAACTAAAATGTCAACTGAAACTGACCATTGTGTTTATCAATCTTGAGGTAATCACAACAAAAGCAGTTTGGGTGTAGTTGTGGGTTCAAAAGCACGATTAGAGTAAGTTTAACAGAAAATGGGAATGAAGAATAAAATAACGCTGAAGAATAAAATGAAAATAGAAAATAGAAGGTGTGATGGTTCAGGTCTTTATCAGGTCCTTATCTGGCAGAATGGCTCACATTCTGCCAGAGGAACAAGGAATTGTAGTACCAGTGAGTAATCAAGCTCAAACTACTTCCCTGTCGCTATGGAAGAAGCTAAGAACATATTTGGTTGGAGAACTACCAGTCTCCACCAAAACTATTTAGCTCATTTACTTTCAAACTTTTTTGTTCTCTGATAAACGCATTTCATATTTAAAACTATGTATGTATATTATAGACATATGTGTATATTATATATGCATATTACCTATAAAATAGACGTTTTTCTAAGGCTACTTTAGCTGTGGCTCAACATATGTATAGGAAAATGTTTTACTATGATTAGCCTTATTAAAAATGAGGTTTTTTTAGTATGTATTTCTGTCTTAGAATATGGTCCTTTTAAAGGTATGTTTAACATGTGCTCAAAAAGAATCTATATTATCTGTTGTATATTAAGTATAGTTTCTATTATCTCTAAACTTACTGTTCAAACTTTCTGTGTAATTTTATATAATAATAATAATAATAATAATTATTATTATTATTTTTGAAATGGAGTCTTGCTCTTGTCACCCAGGCTGGAGTGCAGTGGCATGATCTCAGCTCACTGCATCCTTTGTCTCCTGGGTTTAAGCAATTCTCCTACCTCAGCCTCCCGAGTAGCTGGGATTACAGGCGCCCACCACCACAGCCAGCTAATTTTTTGCATTTTTAATAGAGATGGGGTTTCACCACGTTGGCCAGGCTGGTCTCGAACTCCTAACCTCAGGTGATCCACCTGCCTTGGCCTCCCAAAGTGCTGGGATTACAGGTGTGAGCCACTCTGCCCGGCCAATTCTATATTATGTTCTATATAATTATCCACAAATCTACTTTTTGGGAGGGTTATCTTATGATCTTTAATACTATACTTAAATAGTTTATTTGCCCATAAAGTCTGTTAATTCTCATTTTCTGAAGGTATATTATTAAGTACATATGTGGCATTTTATTAATATGTATTTATTGATCATTATAAAATAATGTTTTCATTGTATTCCATTTTGTAAAATATTCAAATTATTTTATATTTGTGGAGCTGTTTTATTTTTTCTTTTTAAATTTTCAGTACCATTTTAAAAAATGTATTCTTTGAAGACAGTTAATGCCCCATTAGCATACTGAATTCTGTTTTTCTTAAACAATATGATAGTGACTGTCTTTTGAGTGAAAAATTAATCCCATTCATACTTAGTTGTTCTTACCATGAGAACTCACCTCTGTCATTTTGTTTGTTGCATCTAGTTTTTGAATTTTCATGTTTCTTCCTTCCCCTCCCTGTCTTTCATTGTCTAGAAAAAAATGTATTCTGATTATTTAAAAACTACATATTATATTTTTGTCTTCAGTGTTTATTTTCTCTCTATTGATTTGTTATGTTTATCAAAGTTTATATTTCCACAAAAAACATACCATACATTTTAACATATTCTCCTCTTCAGTATACACTGCTTTCTCCTGCCATGTTCTCCATCCCCTCAGTACATTGGTAAATGTCTGCTAGACTTTCAATGCATTGTTATTAATATATGTTTTCTTGGTTCTTGCTCTTTTAGATAATACCTTTGGCTTTATTTTCATTTTGCTGTAGAAGTCTCTCCATGCATTTTCAAAGTGAGACTTTGTATTAGGAACAATTAAAGGTGTTGAATTTCAGAAGATATATTTATTCCATCTTCTTATTTAAATGATTTTCTAATTGAATAGGCAATTCCAGGCTCAAAATTATATTAACATTGAAGACAATATTACATTTTTCTCATACATCCAATATTGCTGATGATGTCTAATTAAATCTGGTTATAAAACTTCATGGAGATGTTTTGTTTTCCTTTCCTGGTGAATTTCAGAGTTTTCATTTTGTATTTAGCTACCTTAGATTTCACTATAACATATCTGGGTTAATCTTTTTTCTTATCACTCTTTGACATTCTGAAATCCATTTCAAACTAAGGTGCTTTAGATTTTTTTAAACTTGAAAATACCCATCATTTTTAATTCAAGTATTTCTTTTTCTCAATATTAGTCAGCTTTTACTGCCATAATAAAATAACATAGACTGGGTGGCTTCAAAAACATAAAATTTTCTGACTGTTCTGAAGGCTAGAAGTCACAGATCAAAGTCTGGCAGGGTTGATTTCTGCTGAGGTCTCTTTTCCTGGCTTGCCGATAACCACCTTCTTACTATGTCTTCACATGACAGAGACTTCCTAAAAGGACACAGTTTCTATCAAATCAGGGCACTATCCTTATGATCTTACTTAACTTTAATTACTTCCATAGAGACCTAGTCTCTAGATACAGCCACAGTGGAAATTATGGTTTCAACATATACATTTTGGAGGAGTCACATGCATTCTGTCTATAGCATATTCTATTTTCTTTCTTTTATTTCTATATCTATCAATCTATCAATCCATCAATCTATCATCTATCTATCTATCTATCTATCTATCTAATCTATCTACCTCTATTTTCATTTCTTTCCACTCTTGTTATGTAGATGTTTCCATTCTTCTTGTATTTCTTTTACATTTCGGTTTTAAAAAACTATCTATACGTCCCTCCTTGATGTTTCTTGAAGAATTCTCTGATCTGGTCTCATGTTCAGTCATTCATTTATTCTTCAGCTTTAGCCATTCAGCTCTTTAATTCTACCCAATGGCCTATATAGATAGATACATATGTAGCTACATAGATACATAGCTACATAGATAGATAAAGATATATTATGTGTATATATATATATATGTATTTGCTTGCCTCATCTGTATAACTGTGTGTTCTATTTCATATTACCAATATTCTCACATATCTATTTTAGTACATGTATTCTATTTAATTAAATTCTGTATCTGTCACACTCATTCTATTAGGTTTTATAACAGCTTTTTAGTTTCTCAAAGTTTTTTATAAAAAGGTAGATGACTTTCCACATGAATTCATATTTCCCTAGTCTCTCAGCTGTGTCTGCTGGCAATATGCACCAAGCAAGTTAGTAAGGAAGGGGCATATGCAGCTTCCGAGAGCCCTCATGTAAGACATACCTGGAGGACCAACGGAATTTACTGTTCCAGCACAGGACACCAAACTTCCTATTTACTGCCTTGCTAATACTAGTCTTTTCCAAGGGTGCCCCCCAAGACCCACGAAGATGGACAGGAAAGAAAGAAGGAAGATATGCTTAGGGCTCTTCTCTGTAGCAAGGAGACTTCTTTTGTCTGGCTAAGTAGGTGCTGCGGTTTCTCTACCTGTTAGCCACCCCTGGGAAGTGACGTCCACTTGATGCAATGAGCAAAGAAAAGATGTCAAAATCAAAGCTTCCTTAGTTTATTCCTCTCACCCCAGACTGTGTTTTCTTTTCAGACCACTGGTTTCTCCCAGTGTTGATCCTTCCCCTTCCTGTGCTTCCCTCAAGTTTGAGTGAGGAAAAGGCTGTACCCAGAGCTTATTCTGCATTTTGTCAGGACTCTGAAGTCTCATATAACTATTCTAATTTTTTTCAAAGTACATTGTTAATTCTCTTTTTTCATTCATCCTATGGGATGTTTTTATTTTGTTATTTATTCTTTAAGTAGATTCTTTAGGGATTTAGCTATTAATTGGCCATTTCGAAGAAACAGCTCTCAGTTTATCCTTTGAAATA
Organism: Pan troglodytes; assembly: GCF_028858775.2. Lineage (NCBI taxonomy): Eukaryota > Metazoa > Chordata > Mammalia > Primates > Hominidae > Pan > Pan troglodytes. The sequence goes on along the minus strand of NC_072411.2, from coordinate 26,621,533 downwards.
TTTTCCTCCCAATTTAAATTTATTTTTGTATCATTCATAAATTATCTTCACAATTCATTTTGATTAATTTGTACTTTTATGCTAATACATTATTAGTTTTGATATTATTAGTAAATACATTGAGGGTGAGGAATTCTTTGAAAAAATTCCTAAAGGTTTTTCTGTAAAATGTTCTAATTTTCCAAATAATACATGTCCTTCATGTTTTTTTAAAGGAAAATGTTTCTTAGTTTCTAAATAATCACTTGTTTTGTTTGTTTTTCAGTTTTGCATTGACTTACTCAGTTTTTATTTTGTTTATTTCCATTTGATATTGTTATGACAAAAAATTTATCCTAGGCCAGGCGCGATGGCTCACAGCCATAATCCTAGATTTTGGGAGGCCAAGGTGGGTAGATCACTTGAGCTGAGGAGTTTGAGACCAGCCTAAGCAACATGGTGAAACCTTGTCTCTACTAAAAATACAAAAAATTAACCTGGTATGGTGGCATGTGCCTGTGGTCCCAGCAACTCAGGAGGCTGAGGTGGGAGAATAGCTTGAGCCCAGAAGGTTGAGATTGCAGTGAGGTGAGATCACACTACTGCACTCCAGCCCGCACAACAAGGCAAGACCGTGTCTCTTAAAGAAAAAAAAAAATGTACCCTATACAAAGTTTCAAAGTTTAATAAATATTTATTTCAAAATTTGTTGTGAGGCTCTTTAATCTATCAAATTCCAAAAGATTTATTTTAAAATTTACCAATGTCATTTTTATTAAAGTCTCCTTGCATTTATGAAGTTGTCCTGCTGTTATTTACATTTAGAGTTGTTATATCTTCTCATAAATTCTGTTTTTCATGTTTGCATTACGTTACTTCTCCTAGTTGAATACTCAGGGCTACCCTACCGATATTAATATTGAGTTTATTCTGGCTTTCTATGTCATTGTTCATCCCTTCCCTTGATTTGTCATTTTTTTCTAACTACATACACTTATATTATTTTTAACCCAGGATGCCTCTTTAGTGGAATAATACAATCTTTTTGCACTTAATGTAACAATTGAACTATTTTCTTTTGTTCCTGTCATATTTTATGGTAAATTCTTATGGTATGTTTTAACGGTATTTGCCTTATTTATCTGACTTCGGTTGACTTGGTCAACTTCTGCTTCTTCAACCCCTCTTCACATACCAACCTCCCCCCACCCCCTCCACACATGCATGAACATTCTTGACCCTTAATTTGAAATTCTACAATGCTCTTGAAATTTTGTAATGATTGATTGTTTTTGGCCCAGATGATCACTATAACATAATATAATTCTATATCTATGTTTAGACTTTATTATTTAAAAACTAGGAAATTTTATGTATCTCTCACCCCCCTTCAAGTTAAAATATTTATGAAGCATTTATTTATCTGTTAACTTTACCATCTTCTAACTTTTTGCATTTGCTTGAGTAATTTAAAAACACTATTTTTAGCTAATTAATATTTCTTTACAATACGTCTATAATCCATACTTGGTATTTATGTTGCAAATTCCTGAAGAAATTTTTATCTTTTTAGTTTTGGCATAATTTTTTGCCCACTATCTTATTCACCTTCCTTTATCTTGAGACTTCTCTTTGGATTAAATTGAGGTTGAAAGCTGACTGTAAATTAAATTTTGCTTTTATTTTAATAAGAGCATAATGTATATGCTTCTGAAGCATTGCAAGTCTAAACATTTGTTTTGTTTGCCCTGAAGTATTCATTTGCTTAATGAATGAAACTTTATTGAGCATAACTGTGTGCAAGACACTGTTTTAGGAATTGAAGATACAGCAAAGAAGAAAAATTATTTGCTCTCCTGGCATTTACATTTTAATTGTCAATGAAAAAAATTAAACAAATATAACATTTAGTAGAGAAGACATAGACAAATACAGTGGAGCCCAGACAGCTACAGCACTCAGGGAGTGTTGAGGTGGGCTTCAAACATGGCAGCATGCTGCTACAAGTGAACATTGGACAAGTGTCTTCAGGAGATAGGAGGGAGGGTCACCAACGTCTGTGAGTGCAATGTCCTGAAGGAGAAGAGCAGGTGTAAAGGCCCCGCTCCAAGTGAGGACCACCTGGTATGTGGAGTGATACCAAGGAGGCAGCTGGGCTGAAAGTCCAGGAACATGAGGAAGAGTGATGGGCAGTGATGATGAGGGGTGGAAGGCACTGGGGCAGGAGTATGTGGAGTCATGCAGGTCATGGTAAGTTCCTTAGCTTCCACTTTGAATTAGATGAGAAGCAATGGGGTAGGTTTGAGCAGAGGAAGGGCATGCTCTGGCTTATATTTTATGGGATCTCTCTGGCTATCAAATAGAGAACAGAGAGAAAGGGTATAAAGTAGGTAGCAAGGGACCAGGTAAGAGGCCCTGCAATCATCTGGAAGAGAAATGGCCGCTTGATCATGGTGGTAGCTGTGAGGTCATAAAAGTGGTAGGATCCTAAATCCATTTTGAAGATAAAGAAGACAGAAGTTTCTGGCTCATTGGATATAAATTGTGTGAGAAAGTGAGAAATCAAGGATAACTCCAAAAATTGGGTCTGACCAACTGAGGAATTAAGTTGTTATTAACTGTGAGTTGGCAGGTTTTTAGGAAAGACCATTTTTTCAGCATTGATATATTTAGTTTGAAATGCCTATTGGATATCCAAGTAGAATACAGTCAAATATACAGCAAGATATATAAGACTGGAACTCAGGGCCAGTTTTCATACTGGCCAGACTACAATTCATGGTTTACAGTTTTTTTTTTCTCCAGAATCTATAGATATTGACATTTTCTTCTCACTTGTAGTTCTGGAATTAATGCCCCATAAAGTTAATAACAGATTAAAAAACAAAAACAAAAGCTCTATGACATTTAATGCACATCTGGAAAAAAGAGTTATTAAATAACATTTCGTAACAATTATATATTCCTTTTAAAAAATCTTAGTTGCAAACCACTTTCTCAAATTACATTTATATTATGTGAGTGTGGGTTTCTAAACCTTCCTCAGATTTAAAGTGTATTCAGAGTTTTACAAGTATTTCTAAACCTTCTTCAGATTCAGTGTCTTGTGAAATCATGACAGATATAGGTTATTGGAACTCATTCTTGGGGCAAAGATAACATTTCACTTTTCTAAATATAGACAAAAGATCTTGATCTCTTTTAATACCGTTGGCATGGACAAGCTTGTATTAGAGGACTGTTGCAGAACTTTTGACTTTGGATTTCTTATTTGATAAAATTTGTTGGTTCATTTTCCTTTTTAATTAAATTGTGTATTGCAAGATATCAATTTACTTTGAAGGTCACCTGAAAAGCATTTGTCAGATACATATCTGGCACGAGGTCATAGGTCCTTTTCAGTTTATCAGTCAGTTATAACAACTATTCCTGGAGTCACATAGTCTATGCTAGAGCCCTGGACATTTGGCCAAATTTGCACATCACCAAGCAAAGACGTCATCACACAATCTTCTCCTTCTGTTGGTTTTCACTTTAACATGGATTCTAGAATTGTCCTCTTGCAAGACAGTCCTTCTTCACATCTCTAACTCAATGTTTTGCCATGTCAATTCTGCACTTCTTTTTCGAATAGTTGTCAGTTTCTTACCAGTATTATTTTCCTAACTTTTTAAAAGAAAACTCAACTGGCTTCAAATTTATCTCAATTTGTTGTACTATCTCATTAATCATCAAGATGATGTTTCTTTGATACAAATGCAAAGCAGTTTTTGTGTAAACTGTTACTATGATTTATGGAGCTAATTTCCATGAGTTCTTTTCACCTGTCTTTTGCATGCTATATTTATTTTTTCTTCTTTTATGCTATAAACACTTTTATATGAATCATGCTTTTGTTTTATTTACTCAAACTCCCATTGCCCAGATATAACAAAATCTACTATTTGTCTGAAAATAACGTTTGAGTTCTTCTTAAATAATCTTTGTGTTTTCCTGAGCACTGAGGCTCCTTCGTTATGAATTTAACGTGGAGGCCTAGATAAGTTAGATCTATATTATTAACTAAGAAAATGAGGCCAGGCACGGTGGCTCATACCTGTAATCCCAGCACTTTGGAAGGCCGAGGCGGGCGGATCACGAGGTCAGGAAATCGATACCATCTTGGCTAACACGGTGAAACCTCGTTTCTACTAAAAATACAAAAAATTAGCCGGGCGCGGTGGCAGGCGCCTATACTCCCAGCTACTTGGGAGGCTGAGGCAGGAGAATGGCGTGAACCTGGGAGGCGGAGCTTGCAGTGAGCTGAGATAGCGCCACTGCAGTCCGGCCTGGGCGAAAGAGCGAGACTCCGTCTCAAAAAAATAAAAAAATATATAAAAAAAGAAAATGAGTAATGGCGTTGGATCATGAGTTGTTTTACAAAGTAACTTTGTTTCTGTATTTTTCTTTGGTTTCCTAGGAAGCCCATTAGCCAACTAGTTTTCTGTTGGGTAAATATGGGATCATTGTCTTCATTATCATCAGTTGACAGAGGTGAACATGACTCTGAGCACAGGATTCTTGTCTCTCCAGTGTTCTGCCTGTTCTTGGTCCACTAGATTAGAAAATGTTCCTCATTAGGGTTAGTACATTCTGTCCATGTATTAAAGAATCCTAGGGAAAATATGTATATATAGCTTCGTTAAATATGTAATCTTTTGCTCCAAGTGAAATGTTGTTAATATATGCTAATTTCCCTGTCTTGTTCTGTACTTGCCCTTCCCAATTAGAGTAAAAAGTTCTCAGCTTTCCACATGCCATTAACGTTTATTGCCCTTTCAGTGGTAACAGTTGTGTCTTATAATCTTGGGATCTTCTTTAAAATAAGAAAATTTCAATGGAAAGAATTCTAGGATCTTCTTTCAATTTTCATGCACCTCCATCACATTTGGGAAAATAAAATTTTTGAATTTTGAGGATGTGTGCATGCATTAGAGTATTCATTAGGTATATTCTCTATTCCCCCAAATGGTCTCATATTCTTCAGGCCCGTGGTTTTCTAATAGAATGGAATCCTGTTTTCTAGTTGACTATCTGAGTTGATTTGGCTAATGAAATGAAAATAAAATTAATATTAGTTTGATAAGTTTCTCAGGACCATTTCTGAGCATATGTTTTAGGAGGTATAATGAGATTTTTTTTCTCACACTTTTTTCCTCTTGTCTCCTCAGATGTGAATCCAGATCTACAAGTAAAAATGAAATGAAGCAGAGCCACCCCAAACTGCAGACAATATTTGGTTCTTGTTTGTTTTGTTTTGTGTTTTGTGTTTAGAGACAGGGTCTCAGTCTGTCACCCAGGATGGAGTATGGTGATGCAAACATGGCTCACTGTAACTTTGAACTCCTGGGCTCAAGTGATCCTCCTGCCTCAGTCCACGTAGCTGAGGCTACAGGTGAGCACCACCATGCCTGGCTAATTTTTTTTTTTTAATTTTGCACAGATAGGGTGCTGCTATGTTTCCCAGGCTAGTCTCAAACTACTGGCTTCAAGTGATCCTCCTACCTAGTCCTCTCGAAGTTTTGGGATTATAGGCGTGAGCCACCATTCCTGGCCTGCAGCCAATATTTAATATGAATGAAAGCTTACTTATCTGTTGTAAGCCATTGAGATTTGGGTGTTACTTGTTACTTCAGTCTAATCCAACTGATAACAAAATCAGTACTAATAGGAATTTTCCACATTTGTTTATTTTGGTTACTCAGTTGTTTTAGGAATTTAGGAAGATTTTCTATGCTACCATTTCCCCCTATGATTACATTTAATTTAATTTAATTCAATACTTGAATTGAAAGACATTATTAAATTTAGCACATGCCTGTCAATCCATATACCCCATGTGCTATGAGATAAATAGATTACTTTTGATTTCTGCTTATATCTAATTTCTGTTGGTATTTTCACTATTACATTTTTGAGCACTGTTAGAGATAAAATATTTGAATCTCATATGCCTATTCTCAGATGTGACTGATAATTACCTCTAGCTATGTGCCAGTCACAAAGCTTACCAATCACCAATCAGCACACATAACAGAGTCTTTGAGTTTGGTATCCATATGGCTCCTTTATAGATTATAAACCAACTGGTTTAGTAACTTTCACAAATTTAAATTACCAGTAAGCTGGACAATTAAGATTCTAACCCAATTTTCTTCTGACTCCAAATCAAGTGCTTGTTCTGCTACAATGATGAGTTTCCTCTATATTCCTGTTTCAAAAATAAGGCTTGCATGCATAATTAACTAATAATATACATAATTTATGCATTATATTAAATTATAAATCTAAAATAGATCATATTATATAAGTGTTGTATATCATCAAACAGAGAATTGATCAGCATTGACCAGAACTGTCAAGCCAACCTGAAGTGAGTTTAATAATTCTGAAGGGGGATGGTGAGGAAATCAGTCAGTTGGTAGCAGAAAACATATTCATCTGTCTTTGGGGATCTGGGACTCTGTTTTTACTATAGATAAAGTGCACCAGATATCAAATCTTGACAAGTAAGGAGAGACTGGATAATGCCAGATTTTTTGAATTGGTGACTACCATCATTGAGAAGGCTATGTTACTACTCTGTAATAGAGAAAGTCATATATGCTGTTTTTCATATACATGTATGCACACATTACAGACACACAATCACAATACATATATATGTATATACACACACATATACACACACACACACATACACAGACATATAAGGTCTTTCTGGAAGGATTATTTCCATTCTTAGTGAATGCGCAACTGCCTCTGACACCCACATTTCAGATAAAGAGGATCAAGTCACCAGTTTGCAAAATCTGCACTCCTCAATTTGTACCCTAATTATATGTAGATTAAAGAAGCTAATGCTATTGGGGGAACCCACCCCTGATAATTCAATGTTTGTTCTTTTCTATTTCCCTAAGTGTCAGCCGGTCTGAGAAATAAAGGGAAAGAGTACAAAAGAGAGACATTTTAAAGCTGGGTGTCCGGGGAAGACATCACATGTTGGCAGTTTCCGTGATGACCCTCAAGCCGCAAAAACCAGCAAGTTTTTATTATGGATTTCAAAAAGGGAGGGGTGTATGAATAGGGTGTGGGTCACAGAGATCACATGCTTCAAGGGCAATAAAATATTACAAGGCAAATGGGGGCAGAGCACCGGGGCAAAATTAAAATTGCTAATGAAGTTTCGGGCACATATTGTCATTGATAACATCTTATCAGGAGCAGGGTTTGAGAGCAGACAACCGGTCTGACTAAAATTTACTAGGCAGGAATTTCCTCATCCTAATAGGCCTGGGAGCACTATGGGAGACCAGGGCTTATTTCATTCCTTATCTGCAACTGTATAAGACAGACATTCCCAAAGGGGCCATTTCAGAGACCTCCCCCTAGGAATGCATTCTCTTTCTCAGGGCTGTTCCTTGCTGAGAAAAAGAATTCAGTGATATTTCTCCTATTTGCTTTTGTAAGAAGAGAAATATGGCTCTGTCCTGCCCAGCCCACAGGCAGCCAGACTTTAAGGTTATCTCCCTTGTTCCCTGAAAATCTCTGTTATCCTGTTTTTAAGGTGCCCAGATTTCATATTGTTCAAACACATATGCTTTATGAACAATTTGTGCAGTTAACACAATCATCACAGGGTCCTGAGGCGACATACATCCTCAGCTTACGAAGATGATGGGATTAAGAGATTAAAGACAGGCATAGGAAATTATAAGAGTATTGATTAGGGAAGTGATAAATGTCCATGAAATCTTCACAATTTATGTTCTTCTGTCACGGCTTCAGCAGATCCCTCCATTTGGGGTCCCTGACTTCCCACAACAAAATGCCTTTGGGCATTTATATGTTACCACTCTGACTGAATGTCTTCATCATTCTACATCACTGGCAAACTCCTCATCTATTAAGGCTTGTTTTGGGCTACATTAGGCAAACTCTTTTGTGTAACAACTGTATTTTCACAAAGCCATTGGCTTTTTTAAGCAGTTGTTACATTCTGGTTTCAGAACTCCTTAAGAACTCTTAGTAGGCACTGAATGAATATTTGCTGAATGAATGAAAGTTAGAGGAATAGAAAGAAAGAATATTTTAGCTGCTTTGACTCCAATAGTAATTCAATTTGGTAAAGTCACAAACTGAATTGACTTACATCTTACAAGAATTAATGAGATATCATTACAAACCAAGTAAATTCACCAAAAAAATTTTTAAAAGACAGTATTAAATGCTGGTGAATAAGCAGAGTAGCTGGAATTCTCACACACTGCTGGTGTGAAGGCCAAAGGGTACAGCCACCTTGGCATGCAGTTTTACAGTTTCTTCCAAAGTTAAATGTAGAATCATCTCAAGACTGAGTGAACCTATCCCTAGGAAGTTATCAAATAGAAATTAAAATACATTTCCCAAAAGACCTGTACATAGGTGTTTATAGCAATCTTATTGAAAATAGCCAAAAACAACCTAAACGACAATTAGTTGGAAATAATTTTGACATCCATCTACTGGTGAATGGAAACCATATAATCTAATATTCTCAGGAATAAAAAATGGATGAACTATTAATACATGCATCAATAGAGATGAATTTCAAAACCTTATGTTAAGTGAAAGAAATTAGAAAACACCACATATTACATGATTTCATTTATATAATATTTTAGAAATGGCAAAAAAAATCATTTTGCCAGGGGCCTATCCTCTGGCGGAGGGAAGGGACTGATTAAAAAGGGACAGGAAGGAATTGTTTTGGTATATGGGGCTGTTTTCTATTTTGATTATGATACTGGTAAATGACTATAAATGTGCCCAAATGAACTGTTTACCTTAACACAGTGAATATTACTATATGGAATTTATTTACCAAAAAATCTGAAAAAAGTTTCAATACGTGATGTTCTTCTTGCCTCCCTTAATAAAGTACAATTTTGTATGCATTTATTATTTACATGCACCTTACAAAGCTTGAATTACTGAATATAAATCATAAAATTTTCAGCAAATTCAAGAAAACGCACATGTTGAGATGTGCCAGCATCTTGCTGTGTTCTTTACCATGCCCTGATCCTTTAAACACCATGAGTTATAATTCCTGTTCTACAGAGAGCAGATCCAAAGATCAAACCACTTAAATGCCTCATAAAAGGCAAGCATTGGCAATGGAGCTCCTAATCAGATCCACCTGACTCTATGTCTTCTGTGCTAAACTCATGTGGTCATGGCTGTTTGACAGGCAAATTGTCATTCCAAGTATTCATTGTCACATATAAATAAGGCCCTGTTATTTTCCTATCTAAAGTCTTTCCACTCATTTCCATTGCACATTGGAAAATGTTCACACTTGTCATCCTTGTCTCTAAATTCCATGTGTGCAAGTCCCTGTCAAACTTTCCAATAGTCTGCATTCCACACTTCCCATGCTCCACCAAGCTCCAGGCAAGCACAACTCTTCCCAGACAAAGGCACTTTCACATATTACTTCTAACTCTTGGAAATCCCTACATTCTACACTTTCTATGAAGCTCTGTTTTCCTTCTTCAGGCCTCAGCCTAAAGGCTGTTCATCAGAGGTATCTTCCGGCACCACGTGATATGAGGGTATCTGCTCCCTTCCTGTTATTTGTGTATCATCATTTTTCCCCAACAAACAAACCTGATATGTCTCTTGGGACTTATTAAATATTCAATCAACACTTTGAATAAATGAATTAATAAATTAATGAATTCAGATTAGGCTGCCAGCATCAGGCACAGAGGGAAAATCGTTAAAACCTGGCATAAAAGGAAAGATCACCCAAAAGGAGAACTTTTGGCTAGCAAAGCTGTAATCCAAGATCTGCATATATTAATGAACATCAATAAATAGCAGTGGGCTTGCTGGAAAGACAGGAGCTGGGATTAAATCAATTAAAAATGTTGTCTCTATGTAAATTAGAAACATCAACTAAATCAAACTGCTGAAAATGGAAGATGAAAAGAGTATTAATGAGCTGATAGAAACTTGATAAAATTTCCAAAATGTTTTGTTTGTTTGTTTGTTTGAATTCAGTGATGACCAAATATGGGAAAAGGGCATTTTGAATGTGCCATATGCATTCTTAGTGTCTCACAAGCACTGTTTGCTGAAGAACACTGCCTGAGGATCTTCATCATCCGAGTTAAAATAAAAGGCTGAGTTGTTTTTGTCTTTTACCCACATCAAGAATTAAACAGGAGCCCTTCAAAGATTACTGTATGCCCCTGTACAAATGTCTTATGTTGATCTTATTTGTTTATTTTTATTTTTATTGTTTTGAGACACAGTCTCACTCTTGTCACCCAGGCTGTAGTGCAGTGGTGCAATCTCGGCTCATTGCAACCTCTGCCTCCCGGGCTGAAGCGATTCTCCTCCTTCACCCTCCTGAGTAGCTACGATTACAGGCGCCTGCCACCACGCCTTGCTAATTTTTGTATTTTTAGTAGAGATGGGGTTTCACCATCTTGACCAGGCTGGTCTCAAACTCCTGATCTCAGGTGATTCATCCTTCTCAGCCTCCCAAAGTGCTGGGATTACAGGCGTGACCCATCGCGCCTGGCTTTGACCTTATTTTTGAGGTACGTATTTTACTGTGATAGGCACTATAAGATATGGTGCCCAAAGCCACCACCAGCAAGATGGAATGGTTCCGGAGAACTCTCCACTCCTCTGCAGGCTCTCATCTCCCTATTGACAGAAACAGTTCCAAGTAGGAGGCGAAACTTAGCTGAAAACATTTTCTTATTTTCAGCTACTGTGGCTGATCCTCGACTCACAATGCCCCTCGCCACCTCAACAAACCTGTGCTCACACACATATTCTCAGGATGAATCCACTCATATCTTTCATCTGCATTACCTCAGAGAACACATCAAATCCATGCTTCTTTGTCCTCTGCACAGGGTTGTACACCCCCTAATTGGGTCCACTATGCCTCTCTCCCAATTCCCCTAAAATTTCCATTTTGTTTTCCAGAGCTTAGGGGTCTGTCTAGAGCAATAGCTCCCGTTTCTTCAGACTCTTCACCTTCTTGCTGTAACATGAGTCTAGCTGACTCTCAAGATTCCACAGTCACTAAAAAGAGGCTGCTCATTCTTTCTGGAGTCTCTCCTTTTTTACTAGCCTTGGAACTATGAGGTTCTTTAACAGTCTTTCCAAATAATTATCAGTCCTTAAACCCTAACAGCCTTTCCTTTTATTGTATTCTCCTAGAAAACAAAACAAAACAAAAAACTGTGGTTAAACTTACTCTGTGCTTACTATGTGCCTTTATCAGGGCAGCTGATCATGTCTGTCAAAACTAAAATAAAACAAAAAAATCAGGAGGCCGAGGCAGGAGAATCACTTGAACCCAGGAGGCAGAGGTTGCAGTGAGCCGAGACCTCGCCACTGCATGCCTGCCTGGCCAGTCTGGGCAACAAAAGCGAAACTCCGTCTAAAAAAAAATGCCAACTGCTGTCATGTAAAGTATTTGATGTGATAACTCAAGTGGGCTCTCAGATTGCCCAACAAGCCTGATGTATGTATCTCTTCTCCAAACACTGTCAGGTTACTGAAAGACTATTTATACTATATACAACTCTTCAAATTACCACCACCTATGGCCCTTTCTCTTTTTCAGCTACTGACTTTGTTCCTGTTTCACTGAAAAAATGAAAGCAATTAGAAAATAACTTCTTCACCCCCTTTGGTGAATTTTTCCCAACTTTCATGCCTATATATTCTTTATTTTTCCTGTTAAAATGGATGCACTGCCCCATCACTACTGCTCCATTTCTCTGCTCACGTCCTCATGCCAACATAAACCTCAGTCAATATAGACCACCTCCACTTGCTCACCCACATTTCCTCTGGGACAGTGGCTTCTACCACTATTCTGAGCAAGCTCCGTTAAGAGGCACTAATAGCCTCAACAATGGCAAATCTAACGGTGAACTCTCTGTGCTTGTCTCCCGTCACTTCAGAGCCAGTATTTTATCCCATTGATCATACTGTTTTTTCAAACAGTTCCTTCATTTGCCTGGCATGTCGTTCCACCTCCCTCTTTTTACCTCTCCCCTCCTAAGCTTTTTGTGTGATGTTCTCTCCCCTCAAACGGCTTTTACCTTGCAGGTGATAGCTATTAAGTCTGTGACGTTAAAGGTCAGCTGACAGCCCCTGGACTTTTATCTGATCCATAGTGTCTTCCGCCATTTTCAAGTTCATATAAGCAGCTATACCTGACATTTCCCTGGGATATTTAGTTGATGTTTTATGTTTGCCATGGTCCTTACCAACCTTTTCATGTCTATTCCAAACCTGGTTTGTCCTCAGTGTTCCCTGACTCACTAAATGACAGCAATATTGACCCCAATGCTTAGGCACTTCTTTTCTTTTCTTTTCTTTTCTTTTTTTTTTTTTTTGACTGAGTCTCACTCTGTCGCCCAGGCTGGAGTGCAGTGGCGCCATCTCAGCTCACTACAAGCTCTGCCTCCCGGGTTCACACCATTCTCCTGCCTCAGCCTCCCGAGTAGCTGGGACTACAGGCACCTACCACCACGCCCAGCTAATTTATTTTTGTATTTTTAGTAGAGATGGAATTTCACCGTGTTAGCCAGGATGGTCTCAATCTCCTGACCTCATGATCCGCCTGCCTCAGCCTTCCAAAGTGCTGGGATCACAGGCGTGAGCCACCGCGCCTGGCCACTTAGGCACTTCTTAACATCTTTTCTTTTACAAACTTTGCACATCACTTGCGTATCCATTTGCATATTGCAGCATGATAAATTATCCTGAATTGAATGGCTTAAAACAACAAATATTTATTTAGTGTCTCACAATTTCTGCGGGTGACACATCAAAGTGCCCCTGAGTTGTGGGCTTCTGGTTCAAGGTCTGTCATGAGGTTGCAGTTAAGCTGTCATCCAGGGCTGCAGTTATCTCCAGACTCAAGTGGGATGAAAGAATCTGCATCCAGGCTCACCTGTGTCATTTTCAGAAGGATTCCACTCCCCACAGACTGTTGGATGGAAGATCTCATATCCTCGCCTTGTCATTTGGGGCTTTCCATGGGACCTCTTACTTCCCCCATGGCAGAGTGATCTCACAGAGAAGACACCAAAGGTGTAAAGACAGAGCCAGGAGAGAACAAGAGTGTGTACCCAAGACATAAGCCACAGTCTTTTAAAATAGGTTATATCAACAGCTGTTCACAGATGAGGAAGCTCACAGAGTTCTAAGAGCAGAGTTTTGGTTAGCTGAAACTCAAACTTATGTCTCTATGGCTCCAAGGTCCAAGGTCATTGTCTTAATTTATAATTCCCTTCTTCTACCAAGTCATCTGTGACTTCTGATAGGGAGGAAACACTTCCCAAAAAGCCTTGGATTGCACAGAGCAGAAGACACAGGCACAAATGGAATCATCAATTGACTTCACTGTCATCAAGAAAATGACCAGTTTCTTGAGGGTAAGGGTAGCATATCATTTACCATCTTATTCCCAATGTTTTGGATAATATTTGACACACAAGAGGGATACAATATGCTATTATTGAATGATTCCATTTATTCATAATTGTCAAATGCATGAACAAATGAATGGATGAACACAATACTGACTCCCCAGTGGAAAATATAGGAGTTCATGAGGAAAATGCTGGAGGTTATTGATCATGCAAGTAGGATAAACACATAATGGCGAAATTTTGTTACATTTAAGAAAATGTACAAATCTTAATACAGAATCTGAAATTTTAAGGATATGGTATTATGTCTCTTTAAGACATAATATTTTGTGGAGCAAAATTTGTTCTGGTTATAAAGTTTTATTTTTGAAAATAAATTGGGCTTCTCCATTTTAATCCTAATTTTCCTGTGTTTGAAATCAGGCACATTCTTATCACTGTGAATAGATAGAGGGCTGGATGAGGGAGAATTCAAAGGATCAAATAAAGAGAGCTCAGTTAAAACAAAAAGAATGGAGACAGCACCATGTGTTAAGAGCAAAGCAGAAATCAATTCAATACATTAATATTAAAAGTGCTTATTGAAAGAAAAATGGTTTATAGAAATCTATGGTTAAAGACTTTTGAGTAAATTCTTCATATATATAAAAGAGAAAATAATGGAAAATTCATTTATAAACCCCTTGACAAAAGAAAAACATAATCTTAGTAAATAATTCAATGTTGATGGTGGTGGGTGTGGGGGATAAGGAGATCTTATGGTTAGCAGTTTTCGGGGTCATATTAGAGGGTCTAAACAAAAGAAATGATTCAAGAAAAATCTTCAACAGACATGGGGAGACTTCCATGTTTCTCTTTTGCTTTTTAATCTATATTCTTAGCGAGAAGAAGGAGCAAATTGATATCAGATTTTACAATAGATTTTTCATATATATGAATACCTTGAGTCCCTTCATATTAAATACAGAGTGCCTGATGTTGCATTCTTAATGATGTAGTGAGGTGATTTCTTTTGAGTAGTTGTTCTGCCACATAAAACTGAACCAGTTAATTACCTCTCTGGGCCACAGGTTTCCTCATCTGCAAAAGAAGGGATAATAATATATGGGAGGTAGATAAAGTATCTGGCACATTGTAAGTGCCTTTTAACAGAGATACATAGCAATATTATTATTGTAATATCACAGATTAAATTCAAATATTCATTTGGATATTTTGTATTTGATGAATGAACACTGCCTAAATTTACATTTCCTTTATATTCCTTAAGTTTCATGGTTCTGAAAAGAAACATACAGAGCAAAATTTGGGGGTTTTTTTGCTATGAAATTTGCATTTGGGAAAAAATAATTACAACACTGAGATTTAAAAATTTGGCATCTCTCTTCCCATTCTCAGGTGACACTTAGCAAAATGAATTTTCTCAGCTCTAAAGCTAAGTAGAAATATTTTTTAAAAATTAATTAACAAACATCAATATTTGCAAAATCAATCTAATAATCAAACCCACAGGGTAACGACTAAATCTTCTTTGAAGAGGAATGGATATGCTGGTTGCCTTCAAAGGCCTCAATTTAGAAACATGCAGAAAGACATATAAGGAAATGTGCCACTTGTCTTCTCTAGCACAGAAAAAGGTCTGAGATGTAGCAAGATGATGTTTGCTTTCCACTAGGGTTTTAAGTCACGTTTTGCTTTAAAGCACATAAAGTGAAGGGCTGAATCTGGAGAAAATTAACATACATGTCTTTGAGAGTTTAGGGGCTTGTCCCAGAGCCTCGGCCTGTGACACAAAACACAGCACTGGCCCTTGGGTCGTTGGCTGTGATGAGGGCATCCACACACTGCTCTCCACTTTTCCCACTTTTTAAGCCCATTCTCTGTCTTCATTTTCCATTTTCATTTGTCATCTTAGTCTCTTAGAGAATTCCTTAAAGGCGAGGATGCTGTTTCTGTGTCTCTGTGTTTACGTGTCCACCAAATGTTCTGACAATGAGTCCTTTAATCAGCAGACATGAATTAATTACTCACTTCTAAGGCAAGGTTAGCTGATGACGGTAAAGAATACCAGTGTGGCCCTGGGCCAGAGAAGAGCCCACTGCCGTAAGCCTGGAGCAGTGGAGGCCAAGAGGAGAGATTCCTCTGCTTCTGGAAAGGGGATGGTAGGGTAAGAAGGACTTTTTCTTGTGGCTCAGCTGCCAGCTCAGCCACAGTACAATAAGCACAAGATAGACTCCTAAGATTTCTGACTCTGGGCCTTAGCTCCCAGATGGCATCTGGACTGCCCAGGGCTGGAGGAAACTCACTATCCTGAAGGGAAAGATACAAGTCTGGCTTTCTTTAGCATGTGCTGATGTAGAGCTCTAGGGCCTTGAGTGAACATACGTAGTAGCCAGGCAATGGTGAACATGGAACTTGAATGACACCCAGTACTGTGCTGATTTCAGGTCTGATTCAGCATAGTCCCAGTGGTGGTGACTATAGGAGTATATGTGTGACCCCTCGCCTAGCTCCAGTAAGCTCAACACAGAGAGACATTCCTTTTTTGGAGGAAAGTAAAGGAAGAGAACTAAAGCCTCTGTCTGGCAATCCAGAGAATTTTTCCAGATCTTATCCAAGACCACCAAGGTACTACTTCTATGATTCCGCAAAAGCCACAGTGTTACTGGGATTGAGGTTCCCCAAATGCACATAATGCTGCGGTGATTACCTTTCAAAAAATGACAGGTACAAACAAGTCCAGAATGCAAAGACTACAGTAAATAACTCTTCAATGCCCAGGCACCAAAGAACATCTGCAAGCATCAAGAGCATCCAGGAAAGCATGATTTCGCCAAATGAAATAAGGGTACCAGGGACCAATCCTAGGGAAATAGATACATGTGACCGTTCAGAAGAGAATTCAAAATACCTGTTTTAAGGAAACTCAAAGACATCCATAATAACACAGAGAAAATTTGTAATACTATTGGATAAATTTAACAAAGTGGTTGAAATAATTAAAAGAAGTAAAGTAGCCATTCTAGAGTTGAAAAATGAATTGACATACTGAAAAATGCATCAGTCTCTTAACAGCAGAATTGATCAAGCAGAATAAAGAATAAGTGAGCTTGAAGACAGGCTATTTGTGTACATAGGCAGAAGAGACAAAAGAAAAAAGAAAGAAAAAGAATGAAGCATACCTACAAGATCTAGAAAATAGCCTAAAAAGGGCATATCTAAAGTTATTGACTTTAAAGAGGAGGTAGAGAGAGGGATAGGGGTAGAAAGCTTATTCAAAAGGATAATGACAGAGAATTTCCAAAACCTACAGAAAGATATCAATGTTCAAGTATAAGTATGTTATTGAACACTAAGCAGATTTAAAGCAAACGAGACTATTTAAGACTTTTAATAATCAAACTTCCAAAGGTCAAGAATAAAGGCTTCTAAAAGCAGGAAAAAAAAAAATAAGACACAATGGAGCTCTGAAATGTCTGGCAGCAGACTTCTCAGTGGAAACCTTACAGGCTAGTAGAGAGGGGGATGATATATTTGGAGTGCTGAAAGGGGAGCGGGCGGGAGGGGGGTGGGAAGCTTTTATCACAGAATAGTATATCCAGAGAAAATATCCTTCAATCCTGAAGGAGAAACAAAAGCTGAGGGATTTCAACAACACCATACTTGTCCTACAAAAAATGTTCAAGAAAGTTCTTCAGTCTGAAAGAATAGGATGTTAATAAGCAATAAAAAATCATCTAAATGTGCAAAACTCACTGATAATAATAAGCACAAAGAAAAACACGGAATATTATGACACTGTAAGTGTGGTATGTAAACTACTCATATATTAAGTAGGAAGACTAAAAGATGAACCAATTAAAAATAATAACTACAACAACTTTTCAAGACATAGTACAATGAGAAATAAAAGGAAACAATAAAATTAAAAAGCTAAGAGAGGAACTTAAAGTGTAGAGTTTTTGTTATTTTTCTATTTGCTTGTTTGTTTGTTTCTGCAATCAGTGCTAAGTTGTAATCAGTTTTGAAGAAATGGGTTATTTGATGGTATTTTCAAGCCTCATGGTGACCTCAAAGCAAAAAACATACAACAGATATACAAAAAATAAAAACCAAGAAATTAAAACATAACACCAGAGAAAATCACCTTCACCAAAAGGAAGACAAGAAAGAAGAAAAGGAAAAAGAGAAGACCACAAAATAACCAGAATTTTTTTTTAAATGGCAGGAGTAAGTCCTTGCTAATCAATAATAACATTGAATATAAATGTACTAAACTCTACAATCAAAAGACACACAGTGGCTGAATAGGGAAAAAAATAAACAAGGCACAACAATATATTACCTATAAGAAACACATTTTACCTCTAAAGAAACACATATACTGAAAATAAAGGGATAGAAAAACATTATTTCCTGCAAATGGAGACCAAAAATGAGCAGAAGTACCTATATTTATATTAGATAAAATAGATTTCAAGACAAAATATATAAGAAGAGAAAAATGTCACTATATAGTGATAAGGGTCAATTATTCAAGAGAATATAACCATTTTAAATGTATATTCACCCAATACTGGAGCATACAGATATCTATAGCAAATATTTTTAGCGAAAGAGAGAGAGAGAGAGACCTCCATACAATAATAGCTAGAGACTTCAACATCCCACTTTCAGCTTTGGACAGATCTTCCAGACAGAAAATCAACAAAGAAACATTGGACTTATTCTGCACTATAAACCAAGCAGACCTAAGAGATATTTACAGAACACTTTACCCAGCATAGAGAATACTCATTCTTCTCTTCAGCACATGGCTTATTCTCAAGGATAGACCATAGGTTAGGTCATAAAACAAGTCTTAAAACATTCAAAGAAATTAAAATAATAGCAAGCATCTTCTCTGACCACAATAAAATAAAACTGGAAATCATTAACGAGGGATTATGAAAACGATATGAACATATGGAAATCAAACAATATGCTCCTGAATGACCAGTGGGTCAATGAAGAAATTAGGAAAGAAATTTAAAAGTTTGTTGAAACAAATGATAATGAACACAATATGCCAAAATCTATGGGATACAGCCGAACTAAGAGGAAAGTTTACAGCAATAAACATCTACATCAAAAAGATAGAAGAACTTCAAATAAACAACCTAATGATACATCTTAAAGAGCTAGAAAACCAAGAAAAGACAGTAATAGCAGCAGAAAGGTAATAATAAAGATCAGAACAGAAATAAATGCATTGAAACAAAGAAAACAATACAAGAGATCAACAAAACCAAAAGTATGCTTTTTGAAAAGATAAACAAAATTTTTAAACCTTTAGACAGACTAAGAAAAAAGAAAGAAGACCAAAATAAATAAAATCCGAAATGAACAGGCCAATATTACAGCTGTTCCTGCGGAAATTCAAAGGATCATCAAGGGCTACTCTGAGCAACTATGTGCTGGTAAATTGGAAAACCTGGATGAAATGGATAAATTCCTAGACATATACAACCTACCACAATGGAACCATGAAGAAATAAAAAACCTGAAAATACCAATAACAAGTAATGAGATAAAAGCTATAATGAAAAGTCTCCCATCAAACCAAAGCACAGGTGGCTTCACTGATAAATTCTACCAAACATTTAAAGAAGAACACCAATTCTCAAACTATTCACAAAAATAGAAGAGAAGGGACTATTTTCAATCTAATTGTACAAGGGCAGTATCAACCTGATGCCACAACCAAAGACACATCAAAAAGAGGAAACTACAGACCCAAATCCCTGATGAACATTCATGCAAAATCTTCAACAAAATACTAGCATATTGAATTCAACAACATGCT
Organism: Pan troglodytes; assembly: GCF_028858775.2. Lineage (NCBI taxonomy): Eukaryota > Metazoa > Chordata > Mammalia > Primates > Hominidae > Pan > Pan troglodytes. The sequence continues at coordinate 26,602,213 of NC_072411.2, read as the reverse complement.
TAAAAGATCACTCATCATGACTAAGTGGGAAATATCCCAGGGATACAAGGAGAGTCAACATATGCAAATCAATCAATGTGATACATTATATAAACAGAATTAAAGACAAAAATCATAAGACCATTTCAATTAATGCTGAAAAGTATTTGATAAATTTCAACATTCCTTTATGATAAAACCTCTCAAAAACTGGGTATAGAAGGAGCATACCTCGACATAATAAAAGCCATATACAACAGACCCCCAGCTAGTATCATAGCTAGAAAAATAAAAACTCTTTAATATCTGGAACACTACAGAGATGACCACTTTTACCATTGTTATTCAACATAGTACTGGAAGTCCTAGATAGAGCAATCAGACAAGAGAGAAAAATAATAGGCATTTAATTGGAAAGGAAGAAATCAAATTATCCTTGTTTGCAGATAGTATGATCTTATATTTGGAAAAACCTGAAGACTCCACCTAAATACTCTTAGAACTATTCAGGAAATTCAGAAAAGTTGCAGGATTCAAAATCAACATACAAAAATTAGTAACATTTCTATATGCCAACAGTGAACAATCTGAAAAGGACATAAATAAAGTAATCCCATTTATAATAGCTAAAAATAAAATAAAATACTTATGTATTAACTTAAATAAAGAAGTTAAAGATCTGTCCAATGAAAACTATAAAACATTGAAGAAAAGTTGAAGAGAATAAAAGAAAAATGGAAAGATATCCCATGTTTATGTGGACTAAAAGAATCAGTAGAATTAAAATGTTTATACTATGTAAAGCAATCTACAGATTCAATTCACTCTCTATCAAAACACCAATAACATTCTTCACAAAAATAGAAAAAAATTTACATGGAGCCACAAGAGGCACAGAATAGCCAAAGCCATCCTGAGCAAAAAGAACAAAACTGGAGGAATCACAAAACATGACAACAAATTATACTATAAAGCTGTGATAATCAAAACTATATGGTACTGGCATAAAAACAAGCACATGGACCAATGGAACAGAATAGAGAAACCAGAAACAAATCTATACATCTAAAATAAAGTCATTTTGTACAAATGTGCCAAAAACATACATTGAGGAAAGGACAGTTAGTTCAATAAATGGTGCTTGGAGAGGTCTTTCACTTCCTTGGTTAGGTATATTCCTAAATATTTTATTTATTTATTTATTTATTTGCAGGTATTATAAAAGGGGTTGAGTTCTTCTTTTGATTCTCAGCTTTGTTGCTGTTGGTGTATAGCAGTTCTACTGATTTGTGTACATTGATTCAAACACTGCTGAAGGAAATCAGATGACACAAACAAGTGGAAACACATCCCATGCTCATGGATGAATAGAATCAATATTGTGAAAGTGACCATACTGCCAAAAGCAATCTAGAAATTTAATGCAATTCCCATCAAAATATCATCATCATTCTTCACAGAACTAGAAAAAAAAATCTTAAAATTTATATGGAGCCAAAAAAAGAGCCCACCTAGCCAAAGCAACACTAAGCAGAAAGAATAAATCTGGAGGCATCACATTACCCGACTTCAAATTATACTGTAAGGTGATAGTCACTAAAACAGCATGATACTGGAATAAAAATAGTCACATAGACCAGTGAAATGTAATAGAAAACCCAGGAATAAAGCCAAATACTTACAGGCAACTGATCTTCGACAAAGCAAACAAAAACATAAAGTGGGGAAAAAGCATCCTATTCAACAAATGGTGCTGGGAAAATTGGAAAACCACATGTAGAAGGATGAAACTGGATCCTCATTTCTCACCTTATACAAAAATCAACTCAAGATGAATCAAACACTTAAATCTAAGACCTGAAACCACACACTAGAAGATAACATCAGAAAAACCCTTCTAGACATTGGCTTAGGCAAAGACTTCATGACCAAGAACCCCAAAGCAAATGCAACAGAAACAAAGATAAATAGACGTGACTTAATTAAACTATAAAGCTTCTGCATAGCAAAAGAAATAATCAGCACAGTAAACAGACAACCCATAGAGTGGGAGAAAATATTTTCAAACTACACATTCAACAAAGGACTAGTATTTGGAACCTACATGCAACTCAAAAGAATCAACAACAAGAACAACAACAAGAACAACAACGAAAGTTAAAAAAGCAAACAATTCCATCAAAAAGTGAGTTAAGGACATGAATAGACAATTATCTAAAGAAGATATACAAAAGGCCAACAAATATATGAAAAAATGTACAATATCAGTAATGATCAGGGAAATGCAAATCAGAAGCACAATCTGATACCACCTTAATCTTGCAAGAATGGTCATAAAAAATAAAAAAAATAGATATTGGTGTGGTTGCAGTGAAAAGGGAACACTTTTGCACTGCTAGTGAGAATGTAAACTACTACAACCACTAAGAAAAACTGTATGGAGATTCCTTAAAGAACTAATAATAGATCTATCATTTGATCCAGCAATCCTGTTACTGGGTATCCACTCTGAGGAAATGAAGTCATTACGTGAAAAATACACTTGTACTTGCATGTTTATAGCAGCAAAATTTGCAATTGCAAAAATATGGAACCAGCCCCAATGCCCATCAATCAATGACTAGATACAAAAATGGCATATATATATATATACATATACACCATGGAATACTACTCAGCCATGAAAAGGAATGAAATAATGGCATTCACAGCAACCTGGATGGAATTAGAGATCATTATTCTAAGTGAAGTAACTCAGGAATGCAAAACCAAACATTGTATATTCTCACTTATAAGTGGGAGCTAAACTATGAGGATGTAAAGGCATAAGAATGATAAAATGAGTCTTGGAGACTTGGTGGGGAAGGATGGGAGGGGAACGAGGGATAAAAGACTACACATTGGGTACGGTGTACACTGATCAGGTGATGGGTGCACCAAAATCTCAGAAATCACTACTAAAAACACTTATCCATGTAACCAAACACCACCTGTTCCCCCAAAATCTATTAAATAAATAAATAAATAGTGCTTGGAAAATCAGATATCCATATGCAGAAGAATGAAACTATACCCCTATCTCTCACCACGTATAAAAATCATATCTAAATAGTTTAAAGATTTAAATCTAAGACCTCAGACAATAAAAGTACTACAAAAAAATTGGGAAAACTCTCCAGGACGTTGGACTGGGCAAAGATTTTTTGAGTAATAGCCTACAAACAAAGGAAACTAAAGCAAAAATGGACAAGTATGATTACATGAAGTGAAAAGTATCTGAATAGCAAATGAAACAATGAACTAAGTGCAGAGATAACCTACAGAATGGGAGAAAATTGGCAACTACCCAACTGACAAGGGATTAATAACCAGAATATATAAAGGACTCAAACAACTCTATAGGACAATATCTAAGAATCCAATCAAAAATGGGCAAAATATCTGAATAGACATTTCTCAAAAGAAGACACACAAATGGCAAACAGACATATGAAAAAGTGTTCAATGCTATCAGAGAAATGCACATTAAAACTACAATGAGATATCATCTCACCCAGTTAAAATGGCTTTTATCCAAAAGTCAGGCAATAACAAATGTTGGCAAGGATGTGGAGAAAAGGTAACCCTTGTAAACTGTTGATGGGAATGTAAATTAGTGCAACCACTATGGAGAATAGTCTGGAGGTTCCTCAAAAAACTGAAAACAGAATTAACATTCAATTCAGCATTCCCAATCCTAGGTGTAGACCCAAAAGAAAGGACATCAGTAGATCAAAGAAATATCTGCACTCGCATAATTATTGCAACGCTATTCATTCATAGCCAAGATTTAGAAGCAACCTAAGTGTCCATCAACAGATGAATGGTTGAAGAAAATGTGGTACTTATAGACAATGTAGTACTGTTCAGCCATAAAGAAATAATCAGGTCTTGTCATCTGCAACAACATGGATAGAATTGTAGGTCATTATGTTAAGTGAAATAAGTCAGGCACAGAAAGACAAACATCTCATGTTCTCATTTACTTGTGGGAGCTAAAAATTAATAAAACAATTGAATGAATGGAAATAGAGAGTTGAATAATGGTGAATTGAGGCTGGGCAGGGTAACACATCTTGGCAAGGGTGAGGGAGTGGGGATGGTTAATGGGTACAAAAATATAGTTGGAAAGGATGAGTAAGGTCTACTATTTGATAGAGTAACAGGGTCATTACAGTCAACATTAATTTATTTCTACATCTAAAAACAACTAAAAGAGTAGAATTGAATTGTTTGTAACAGGAAGGATAAATGCTTGAGGTGATGGATACCTCATTTACCCTGATGTAATTATTATGCATTATATGCCTGTATCAAAATATCTCATGTACTCAATAAGTATATACACCCACCATGTGCCCAGAAAATTTTAAACAGAAATGAATACCAGTGTGTAATAACATAAGACAAATACAAAGACCTGGATGCCTTTCTACACATTTTGCTGTTAAAGTGGTTGTCTTTTACATAATTATAAAGAAGGATAGTAGCCTCTCTTTTCTTTTCTCTTCCCTCCCTCCCTCCCTCCCTCCCTCCCTCCCTCCCTCCCTTCCTTCCTTCCTTCCTTCCTTCCTTCCTTCCTTCCTTCATTCCCTCCAAGTGTTTCTCACCATGTTTCCCAGGCTGGAGAACAGTGGTTATGCACAGGCATAATCATAGCACACTACAGTCTCAAACCCCTGACCTGAAGTGATCCTCAGCCTTTTGAGTAGCTGACTACAGGCATGCAGTACTGAGTTCAGCTAAGACCAACTAATTTAGTAGAAAAAGCATTGACTTCAGAGTTAGACTGCAGCTCAAAGCCTGAAACTGCCATTTGATATTTAAATAACAGATATTTTTATATGGCATATAACTTGCAACTAGTCTCTGTGACATGCAGGAAATACTGTGAAGCACAAGATAAAGACTCCTCCTACATTGGAATCCTAGATCCTTCACTTATGAGCACTGTGACCTTGGGCTAGTTACTTAACCTTTCTGTGCTTTGTGTAAAAGGAAAGTATTAATAATATGTTGTGGTTATTGAGACTGAGTTAAATGTTCTTAAATTAGTGATGGCAGAGAGTAAGTATAACAAGTTCTTCCTATTATAATTATTAATTTATGTTAATATAGGAACATTTAGTGGTATTATGGAATTTTGGAATCGTAGACTTTGAAATAAGATATATCTGAATTTGATTCCATTATATTATAACTATACATAGTCATAATACAGTATCTAATCTGAAAAATATTATGAGGATTAAGTAAGCCATGTAAAACACATAGCTTTTAATAAAAATATGCATGTGTATGTGTGTAGATGTATATACATATATATATATATATATACTTGCATATAATATACATGTAATCAAGCTGTCAATGGAGGTCTTCCAGCTACTTTTCAGAATTAGGATCATCTCCTCAGCAGATGCTGCGTTCACTCAAACAGACAACTCAAGTCCTTAATGGATATCAATTAAAAATAATCACGAGATAGATTTGATGACTGAAAAGCAATATGAGCCACTTCAAATGAACGGTTTGATCACTTAAAATTAAAAATCCCTTTGCAGTTTTACTGTAGAATTATCTTTGTCTTCTTCAATTCAGCTTTTCCTCTGACTTGATTCTTATTGTTTAGTTTTCTCTCATCTCTTCTCTCCCCTCTTCAGAAACAAAATACAAGAGCTCACCTTTCATGGAAAATAATATGGGTGACTTTTATTGTCTTAGATAATTCTGATGTCAGATATAAATAAAATACATGTCTTACAGAACTAAAATCATATTTCTGCCTTAATGTCTTTTTATTATTATCCCATGAAATGAGAACGGGTAATGACATCTAACTATTTTGGCTGGAATATTTAGAAAAACATGACAAAATTAAAAAAATTTTTTTTATATAAATAACTTTAAGAAGCTTCAGGGAATACTCAGTTTTTTAATATTTATTCTGGATATTAAGACATATAACTAACAATCTTAAGAACTGATTTATTCTGGATATTAAGACATATAACTAACAATTTTCAGAACTGATTTTAGAACTTTACATTTTTAAACAATGTGTGCTATAATTTTATGAATGGCAAACTGCTATCAAGTGATAGATTATTTTATTTTTCTATTGTGGATACACATCAAAAATGGCATGAGGCCAACTGTGACCCCAAATATGAACATCAGCAAGAGCTGAAAATTAGAATCTTGTATGTCTCCAAGTGGTGTGACAATAAGGAGCTACATGAGAATAAGCCTTTTATTTTTCTCACCATGCAGAACATAAGCTAACCTAACCACTGTGGCTGTTAGGAAAATGCAAACTCTTGCAAGTGTAAATACCACTTAAGGGCAATGTGGGAAAAACTGTACACCCAAAGGGACAGGCAGCCCTCTTTCAGAACTTAATTTTGGTTGAGATGAAAACATATATTACTGAACCTCAGGTCAGTCTTCTGTAAGAGGAGAGAAGAGTACCACCTTGCAGGATGGCCATGAGTATTACAGGAGGTAACATAAACCAGCCATAGGGAATGGCCTGGCATATTGTGCTTGCTCAGTTCCTCATCATTGCTTTGGGGTTTTCTTCCCCTGGTTTCTTTGCATTTATTTTTCAAGGGTCATTTTCAACCCTCTAATGGAACTTTCCATATTAATGGTCTTTTGTTCCAGAGAGGAAGTTAAACATGTGGATCTTCTATGGCTGTTCTCACATCTGAAAAATTACTAACTCCACACCTTGCCAATACTCTCCCTCGTATCCCTTTTTGATCCTTTGGTCTTTGGTAACTTGTTCCCCATTGTTTACACCTGAGGGACCCATCATGGTCACATCTTTGAAAAAAAGTCTTATTGACCAAAGGAAGTAGCTTTGCAGTTTTTTTCCTTGAATTTATTGTTACTAAACACATTCTGCCGTGCCTAAGGAAAGCAACAGTTTAACACAAAACTTTTTTGTTGTACATTTTAAGAGCCAAAAAGAGCACTTTTGAAAGTGCTCAGTCTTCCTGAATGATGACTTCTGCCAGTAGCTTTTGAGGGTAAACACCGGAGGCTTTCGACCGCCAGTGAAAGGCCATTTGTGAAGACATTACCTCCAGGGCCTAATTGAAGTTCAGGATGTCAGCTCATTTCCACCCATCTGGTCTTTGGCAAAAGGTTGAGTCAGACTTCAGAAACATTTGAAATCAAGGTACAAATAAATACTAACCCCAAGGGAAGCATCCATTTAAAAAGCTCACAGGTATTTACTTGGTCCTGGAGCCTGACTGCGTGTCAAGTCCTTTCAAGGACAGATGGAGCTTCCCCGCTAGTGGTGCTGTCTGATTTACTTTGTTGGAAGACATGGTCTCATCATTATTCTAATGCCCTTGCTGCCTAGTAACAGACATGGATTGATTGCTGCTGCCTTTGATCCACAAATTTGCATTTGTCTGGAGTCCTGGAGGATGCCAAAGCTGACCAAGGCTCATCCATCATTTTCCTGGACAGGGTTTACAAATACTCTGTAACCCAGGTGCACAAAGCCGAGGAATGCGTTTTGAGTGGGTATGGTGACGACTTTTAGATATGTTGCCCACTTCGGTTTCTTAGAAACAAAAATAAACTGGGAAGTAATAAATGATAGTTGTGATATGGACATTCTTATCCTTTTCAGGTTGTGTATTTATAATGCCATTTAATCAAAACATCTTACTTACAACATACATTCATGGATGTTCCCACTGTGAAGGAAGGCTTTCTTCGGCTTTTGCTTTTTGTCCCCTTTTTCTTTTTAAGCACTTTGCTGGTTTACATGTTTTTTTCTAGGTGGACCAAACACTCTTAAATTCTTTCTCAGAGGAAACAAAGGCAAAGCAAACTTTCTTTTAACTGTATTATATATCTCCTTTATATCCCCATAAAGCGCAGTGCTAAGAGGCTCTTTCATCCCAACACCTGCGTTTTATGATTCTTATGATAGAATATATTTTATTTGTGACTCCTTAAAGTGGATTGAAATGCAGACAAAAGAAATGGGATTCATTTAAAATGAAAGGCAGATTGGCAATATGTTTATCTGGACTAATATTTTTAAATATCTTTCAACCCAGAAAAGATTAATAAAAGCTCTAACAGATAAATCTTATCTGCCATTTATTTACCACTCATTCTTTTTATTACTGTTCAGAATTGCAAAGATTTAACCAACTATATATTGGCCTTTTAAATGGTAGGTATTATAACATTCAAAAGAGAGAAATATCTGCCAAAAATCAAACAAACAAAAAACTATTGAACTCCCAACTCAGGTCCACTGCAATTAATTAGCCAATGAAGATGATAACAAGAAAATGCCTAGTGAAAGTTGATTGCAATATCTCTCCTGTAATTTTGCATAATGACAACATCAAAAGTGAATCTTCATAGAGTTTCTCTCTCTCTCTCTCTGTCTCTTTCTCTCTCTCTCTTTCTCCTTCTCTTTTGCTATGGGAGATAGAATCAGGAACAGAAATCTTAGTAGAGACAGAGTTTATAGTTTAGCCTTAGGGCACAGAAGAATGTCAAAGGGGAAAATATATAAAAAGAGAGTAGTATTTTTTAAACAAAAGGTTTGCGCCAGGCATTGTGGCTCACACCCGTAACCCCAGCATGTTGGGAGGCCAGGAGTTCAAGACCAGCCTGGCCAACATGGTGAAACCCCGCCTCTACTGAAAATACAAAAATTAGCCAGGCATGGTGCCAGGTGCCTGTATCCCAGCTACTTGGGAGGCTGAGGCAAGAGAATTGCTTGAACCCGGGAGGCACAGGCTGCAGTGAGCCGAGATTGCACCACTAGATTCCAGCCTGGGTGACAGAGTGAGACTCTGTTTCAGAAAAAAAAAAAAAAAAAAAAAAGTTTGCCGAAAACTATACTCCTAGTTAAATTACAAGACTACTTGAGGGAGAATTATCCATTTGACCCACTAACCCTTCAGAGTAATTCAGAACTGGATGTAGGTACAAGAATGGTGGTAACTGGTCAGGAGTCAACTTTAAACATGATGGTCTTTATTTTTATAATTATAGCCAGGAAAGGAGAAACTATGTAATGTAGCCAAAGATAAGCTATCACTGTACTTTCTGTTGCAAAACATGTTCTCCTTACAAGATTGTGCTTTCGAGGTTCATTATTTGTAAAACATCCTAAAGGAAATTTCTCCAAATAAAGAAGCCCCACATTTAAATTTGGGTTTCAGTCTTATCTTAGAGGTATTATGCCTTTAAGCAACAACTTATCTCTAAAGCCCAGGGAAACCATTTGGAAGATGGACATGAAAAATAAATCTAACTTATGAGGCCATTTGGTGAATAAAATATCAAAGTCCCTCATAAAACACTGCTGCTATGTCCTGGAATAGCTAGGAAGGTACACTGTCCTATTCCTTCATTAGAAAGAATAAAGGCTTATTCTTTGCAGGGAAGGGGTCCAGTGAATAATGGTAACAGTCTTTACGTGAAGAGTCATTGGCCATTCAATCAGCACCACATTGGCTCAACGCAAGTGTTAAAAATGGCTCCTTTTCCCTTCTTCTTTCTCCTACGTTCCTTTGCCACCCTCTCCACTCTGTGTCTGGCATCATGATGCCCTTGGGTAGAATTTTATCTGGGACTACACATTTTTCAGTGTGGGCAACTGTACATAAATAGGTCCTTGTTTTGTCTCTCTTGCTGATATAGATTACCTGTCTTGGGACTCCCAGTTGAAGGAGGCTGGAATAAAGGTTTTGGTAGAGATGAAACATCTTACACCACTGATGAGGACAGGGAAGAACAAATAAGGGAGGTAAAGAAGACTTCACCTGGTTTCAAATCTCTGATCCACCACTTGCAAATTATGTGACCTTGGGAAGTAACTTAACTCTCAGGGACTCCATTTCCTCATCTGTAAAATGGGTGATATTTTAAGAATGTTATAACAACAAGACTCTTAGAAACATTAAATGAGTTAATATTTATCAAGCACTTAGAATAGTACCTGTAAGGGCTATTAAAATGTGGGTAAGAAACATCAGATTATCTTTATTATATATGCCGTTTTCCCCAGTTAAATTTGGCTTGAACTTGCAAATTAGGAGTTGGATTTATGTAATCAGCCATTTTAAAATTGATTTGATTGCTGCCAGCTTTATTACAGTGAGCGCACAAATGGCTGATAAGATTCCATCCCTTTAATGACCTAATTAAAAAGAAACAAAAAAGCAACAAGAACAAATAATCCATCCCTCACATTTCAGCCACTTAGAGGGACCCCTTGGAGTGACCATTTGATATGAAATTAAGTTGCTTATGCATTGACCACAGATAGATATTAGATCCACTTAGTCACAGAAGCACATCTGAAATTTCACACAGACAAAAGCCACCTGCTCATTCTGGGGAAGCCCTGAGGACAATGACCAACACAGACTTGGGGGAGTTGCACATGGAAATTCACAAAAACATGGGAAGACACCAGCCACTTCAGGGCAGGAATGCTTAAGGTTGGAGAAGACCAAACCTTATCTTTCAAACAGATAGAATACACTTTTATTGTTTCTTTTCAAAGAAAGTGTTCTGGCCTCCACCCACTCAAAGCAAAAATGAAATTGGCATTTTCAGACTGCATTTGTCTTCCTTTGAACAATGGTATGAGTTAAACTTTCTGTTCCTTTCATTTGCTTCTAAGTAATCTGATTCTGAATAAAATGTATGTTTCACCTGTAGAATGATAACAGTAAGAGAGTTGCATCTAATTTTGAAAGAGATTCGTTTAGAGCAAATTGAAATATGATGTGACAAGGCAGACAAATAAAGAACAGATGTCTTGGCCCTAGACAGGAACCTTTCTGGAATTCCCTTAGGAATCCTGGCCCTGCCCTCTGTGTGGGATTTTCTGTCTCCTGGCCTCTGTGGGCCTGCCTACCGGATGATAACACAAAGAGGTGCTGGAAAGATTAGGGGACATGTGTCATGCAAAGCACCTGTGATTAGACCTGACATTTAGTAGGTACTTAAAAATATTTCTTTCTTTCTCTTTATTACCATAAAATGTAGGCTGAATATGTGAATAAATACCAGGTACTAGAAAAAGCTTAATAAGTGCTCGTTAAAATAAGCTTTTAATGTTTTGGGTGCATGCACCTTGAATAATTTTATATGATTGTAGGTGGTCACCCTTCCCTTTCCACTTGCCCCAGTACACTACAGAAATTATCCTTAAAAAGTACTGAAGATAGAATTTTGGATTGAGTGAACTATCAGATTTTCAGCTGTCCTCATTGATATACCTCAAACATGTTATTTTTAAAAAGCTCTACGCCTTCACTATTCTGTAAGTCAGAAACCGTATTAAGCTTTGGTATTTAGATGGAATCACACAACCTTTAGACATACCCCACTTTCATATTTGCAGATTTAATTAAGGCTGAGTGAGTAGAAAACTCTGCTTCAAAACTGCCAACCTACTAAAAAATGAGGAAACACATAAAGGGAGATATTTGTATTCTGTGATCAAATTCATGGAAAACCTGCTGAAGTGGGAGATATATAATGTCTCTCAGGATGGGCACTGTTCTACTTAATGGATTATCAAGCACTTATTAGTTAAAAAAGAAATACTGAATTTAAACAGTGACTTCCTTTCGGGAATGAAGATTTGGTCTAAGAACACACAGAGAGCAAGAGGGTGATTCACTATGCCACCACCTGGCACCCTTGCAAGGAGCCAGGACATCACTCTGAACTCTTATTCTCAAATATTCTTCATCTCTTGTTACCTACCGCCACCCCCCGATAGGGGCCATGTCTTATCAATTGTGCCTCCTTAATTTCCTCCCTTCTAGGAGAAGGTAACTGATGAAAGCTCCTTTCTCTCAACTATTTCAACAGCTCTGTTCCGCCTGGCTCAGGCTGTGCCCACCAATCCCTCCTTGCACTGCAGTAAGCATGGGTCATCGGAACTGGCCTCCAAGGCCCTACTGAAAGCTCTTTAGTGCCTGGCTCTTGGCTTGAGGTTGAAGTCTCAGCTCCAAGACAGCACTCAGTGCTTCTATCTGGAGACTTCAGTTCAGTCATCTCTCCTCCTAGCCATTCTTCCCCTGCTGTATGCTCTGGATGTCCCATTTAACACTTGAGCGTGTCACCACTCCTCCTGTTTGCTGGCCAGTGTTGTCTCTAGAATGTCCTTTTCCTCCTTTCTCCTTTTCTCTTTGCTTCTAAGTAATCAGAAGCTCCTACACTGTCACCTCCCCCATCCACACCTGCCCTTTGCCAAAAGAAACACATCCACTACTCACTTCTTTATAAAGCTTTCTCTGGTGGCACTCCCAAGCATACTGCTCTTTGGTTTGCTCACAGTTTCTCCTAAAAAACACTATAAAGACCCTTCTGCACACTAATGTATGTATATGTTTATTTCCTTGATGAGACCATAAGTGCTATGGAAGGAGGAAAGACTCAGATGTAGCCAGGCATAAGGAATCTCTAGAATACAAATTGCACCAGAAATGCCCCATCTTGAGAAAAGGGGACCTAATTTTGCACCCCAGGTTTAGTCACTGGCTGAGGCTAAGTAGGTATATTATTTCTTTTTGTGTTCTCAGGACATAACACATTGAATACTTGTACTTTAAAATAAATGAACAAACAAAGAAAACAACACTTGGGAAATAGTTGAAATAAACTAATAATTGAGAAAATGAATGAATGGGTAAGTGGAGTGGGTGAGTGAACACAAGAATGAGGAGATAAGCCTATAATGCCATTCTCTATGTGATTTTTATGTTTGCATGGCCCAGACTTTAATCTAGACACAACTATTGCATATTGTTGACTTTAGGTAACTGTGGATATGGGAGCTGATTACACAGACAAAGCTGGTTACGGGGAGCCCTAGAATGCAAATTGCACCAGGACTATTCCATTCTGAGAAAAAGAGGCCTAATTTTTGCTCTCCATAGCTAGTCTCTGACTGAGGTCTACCCCCATGGTAGGGAAGGGTGGTGCTATAGCAACAGCTGTGAATTGTTACCAGACAACAGCCACAGCAGCTGGGAGATGGGGGCTCTGACTGATAAAACTTTTCAATAACGTATTATTCTTTAACCATTTAATAAGAAAGGAGATACATGTACTGAGATGCACGCGTATTCCCTGGGATAGAACCCTATTAAGAATATCCTTGCCATTGCCCCACTGAGGCACCAGATTCAGCTCTCAAGGCTTTTCTTCCTACTAGGCATCATCTCCCCCTAGGTGTATATACACAGACACAGACACAGGTACCACCATTCTTGAAGTTTTAAAACATGTTTTTTTTAAGTGGAACAATTGTGAGTAGAAAGTGCTGAAGCCGTGACATTAGTATTGAAGCTCTGATGGGAATCCTGGAGGCATCACTAACTGATACGCAGATTCTGCCACCGTGGTTAAATTACTGAGATTATGAGAATTTCAATTTTTCCGTCTGTATGGTGGAAATAAAAATGCCTCATTATTTTTAATTAATAATTTATCATGGGGGATTTAACACACTTTTAAACATTTTTATCATCTTATTGTTATTATTGCTCTTTTTGGGGGAGTCTTTGGGGGCTTTTATTAATTTAATTTAATTTTATGTTATTTTACTTTAAGTTCTGGGATACATGTGCTGAATGTGCAGGTTTGTTACATAGGTATACATGTGCCATGGTGGTTTGCTGCACCTATCAACCCATCATCTAGGTTTTAAGCCCTGCATGCATTAGGTTATTTGTCCTACTGCTCTCCCTACTCTAGTTCCCCACCCCCTGACAGGGCCTGGTGTGTGATGTTCCCCTCCCTGTGTCCACGTGTTCTCATTGTTCAGCTCGCACTTACGAGTGAGAACATGCGGTATTTATTTTTCTGTTCCTGTGTTAGTTTGCTGCGCTGATTGTTTCCAGCTTCATCCATGTCCCTGAAAAGGACATGAACTCATTCTTTTTTATGGCTGTATTATTTTTCTTTTTATTCCATCTATGCTAACATTATTTAAGAATAAATGTTCTCCAAAAATAGCACATTGTCTTCTAAACTCCCTGCAGATTTGCCCTGGAACACACTAATTCTGAAGGAGTGGGTATATATAATGTAAACATTATCATGTTAAAATTTAATAGATTGGCTGAGATAGATTCTGAGAAAAGCAAGCCAGTTGAGCTGACATCACCTTGACAGGATAAATCAGTAATTTTTCACCATCGCTATTTACTATTTTTCATTTACTTCTAATTTTGATGCCTCAAGGGAAATTTTGCATACTATAAAAACATTTTTAATAGTTAAATATACTTCTTCAGAAATCGTTGAAATAATTTTTTATCCTGTTCTTTTTTTCAGATTATTACACCTGCATTGTTTTATTTGAAAAAAATGAAAATTGGGAAGAAACATATGAATGAAACAATAAGGATTCATATGAAACATATGAATGAAACATATGAATGAAACAATAAGGATTAATTATTGTAAATTAAGGTATTTTCTGGAATACAGAGTATACATATTAAAATTATGCTGTTGTATAAAATGATATTGAATGGCATAGAAAAAATGTTCACAATATTTTAAGGAAAAGGGTATAGCTTATGACCTAGTATATTAAGACTGATCTCATGCTTTTGATAAATTCATGGGGTGGAGGGAAAGATCCTGAAAAGATACACATCAGATCAGTGTATAAGGCTAGAGATCTCTGATAACTTTTATTGTTATACTTTTTGCCATTTCATATTTTGTAAATTACATTCATCAAATATATTATTTAATAAAAAGTGTTAAAAGGTGGGAGACGGTTTGTGAGCATTGATTTTCAATGCATTGACTAATGAAAGCCTTTCCCCCCCCAAAAAAACTAATTCAAACTAAGTTAAAGTAAACGAAACAGGAAAGATTCTAGCATCTTCCTTTAGTAGTTACTTTTAGGTTATATTTCTGCCATATTTCTTTCTCAAGTACTCCTCAAATGATGTAACCTGACCATTTCAAACTCATCTCTCACACACTTGTGTGACACATTCCTACCTTTGTGCCTTCTATGGAGACCTACAGTAAATCCCACCACTCTTGCATGGCACTATCCCTGACCCTCCAGGCTAAAAGTGATCTTTTACTTCTAATTCCTGAGTCACCAGCCATGGTCTCTTTGAAGGACTTGCAGCCAGACAGACTCCAATTCAGAGTTTAAATCTCAGATTTGCCAGAGAGTTACCTTCTGAGCATGGACCGGTTTCTTTACTTCTCTGAGACAGTTTTCTCACTAATAAAAACTGAATCATAGTTGCATTTGCCTTCTAGAATAGTCATAGGAATAATGAGATAATGAGATTACATGTTTCCCAGGGTGATTGTTTGCATATCCTAGGTGCTCACTCAATTTCAGTTTCTTCCTTCTACCCCCACTACCCTTGGCCTCACGCTCAGCAGTTAATCTGTTAGCATATTATTTGTAGCTACTTTTAACATGTTATCCTTTCTGTTGTTCATGGCTCCTTTCTTAATGAAAAGTTCAGTTCCATTTTATTGGGATAGGTAAGTATACAGTCATTGTATGTAATAAATCTACTCAAAAGTACATGGAGAAAGACTTAAGCATAGACCCTCATTCCTTCCTCTCGTGAAGCAACCAAGGAAGTTATCCCTGTGAAGTCTGAGTGTGTGCCTTCTCACCTTTCCCCAAGCACAGATGAAATTACACACATCTAGGACATTTGCTAGTGTTTTTGTTTCTCTTTTACAACTTGCTTTTCTCAATTTATATGAAAGCCCAGAAGTATACACTTTTAAATCATTTTATAATATATAATTCTATGTCTATATCTTCATTGCTTTAATCATTATCTCTTTGATGAGCATTTAATTTCTCATTTGTGGCACTTCTGATTGACTAAAGAGCAAGTTCTCACTTTCTTCATTTTTAATATTACCCCAATTGTGTAGCGAGGGGAGCAGCCTTAATATAAGGGAATGTAGCTCCTTTTCTCCCCTTCAGTGGATGAGTTATCATTGGTCAAAATCAGTAATAACTGCTTAATTCTCCTCTGACAGCAATGGGTCCAAGGATGGGAATATGACTAGGTTCTTTCCAGTGAAAGATAAGAGAAAGTCTAGTGGGTACTTCCTTTTCCAGATTAAAAAGCCACAAATTTTGGTGAAGAAAACATGGTGACCCTGTTTCTTCCTTATTGCTGGCACACCGTCATACATGGCTTTTAACCTTGAGGAAACAATAACATTTCAGCAGTTCCAAATAAGGCCTCAGTGAGCTATTAAATCAACCATGAGGCTACTGAGCTTCAAATTTCTTGTTAATTAAACAATAAACAGCCTCAGGATGTAAAATTCTGTTAATTTAGCATTCTCTTAATTCCAATCAAAAGCCTTGTAACAGATACACATATTGTAGAAAGTTGTAAGTGTGAATATTTTTATTGCTCAATTGAATGTATGAAGCTTACATATGAAAATCTGGTGAGAGCTGCCTTCTTTATTTCTGTTGTCACTTGGCCTTTTGCAGTCAATGAAGCCCTGCTCCTTAGGCTCATCCAACATATTACTGAGCATTGTGGATCTATAATTCACAGATTTGTAATCTCATACAATGTTTATAAAGCTAAACAGACATTATTCTTCAAAGCAAACTTGGAAATTAACACTTGGTATAGCATACATGCTGTTGATAAAGTGGTTTTGGAAACTCATCTTAAAATACTGGTTGTTATGCCTTAAGACATAGTTTAATTACTTCCCCCTTTTTTCCTCATGAGCCAGGGTTGAGGCCCATCTTTGCTGAGGATCTTGATGAAATACAGTAATGGACATGCAAGAGTTCAGTGGTTGTTAAGTTAATGGTTTCAGGAACAATCCCACGCCAAGTGACCCTGGAGAAATGGTCATTGCCTAATAAAGAAGGATGAATGAGGTCATACAAATTGTTGGTTAATCTGTACAGTTTCTTTTTCTCTGGATCTGGCCTCAGAAACTCTTCTAATCAAATTTTAAATTATAATACAGCTTTGAGTTTATTTATCTCTCTAGACATGGTATATTTTATTTTCTCAGGGATAGAAGGGAATCTGTCACACCTTTTGGTTTGAAGTGAACCTCCATAATGTATTGCTCCTGCTGAAGCAAAATATTTTAGGGGAATTGAAACAAAACCTTTACATCCCTATGGTTGGGGGGTGCTCGTGGAAGCTGAGCCCTTGCAAAGTGCACTGTGAGTAGAGTTCCTCTGGTCTGCCAGGAGTCACAGGTGGCAAATAAGCATGGTCACAGCTCAAGGATCCCAGTGAGACTTGAGACAGTCTTTGAAAACAGAATGGAAAAAAAGTAATGGAATGTAAGTGAAAGTCAGAAAAACAGACCCTGGCAACCGTTGCCCTTTCTCCCTCTGTAAGTGGTAATGTTAAACGAATGCCTTCCAAATTTGTGAGACAAGAACAGAGGAGAAAATAGAAAATATTTTGCAGTTTTTGAAGAATAAGAGAGCCTTTTCCTGAAAAGTTTTGCCTGTAGGTCAAAAGTCTCTAGTTAATTACATTCATCTGGTCTTTTATTTCTTCATTAATTGTCCTTTTTTTTTTTTTACTTCAAGAAAACCTTATTGATGGGGGACTATAACATACACTGAACATACACTGATAAAACAAGGCAATGTTTCTGTCCTTAATATACTGTCATTTAAATCTTTATTTTTCAATCAAATATTAACTTAAGTAATTCTTTTTTTTTTTTTTTTTTGAGACAGAATCTCACTCTGTCACCCAGGCTGGAGTGCAGTGGCATGATCTCAGCTCACTGTAAGCTCTGCCTCCTAGGTTCATGCCATTCTCCTGCCTCAGCCTCCCAGGTAGCTGGGACTACAGGCGTCTGCCACCACACCCGGCTAATTTTTTGTATTTTTAGTAGAGACGAGGTTTCACTGTGTTAGCCAGGATGGTCTCGATCTCCTGACCTCGTGATCCACACACTTCGGCCTCCCAAAGTGCTGGGATTACAGGTGTGAGCCACCACACCTGGCCTAACTTTAATAATTCTTATGGAGTATTTATTTTTGGCAGAATGCTGTTATCTGCTCATAATATAAACAGATGTAAAAACAATCCTTTTTGAATTCACTTAACTATTCCTTGAGGATCTTGTGATATGCCTTTTGCCAGATTCTGACATCAAGTGTTGGCTCAGAAGTTGAAGAATTTATAGAGCTTATAGGAAAAGGGGGCAGGATTACTAAACTGGGATGTGTGAAGGAAGTGAAAAATGGGATGGGGGTGCACTTTAGGCAAGAAAAAATGCATCATCAAGCCACAGAACTGGAAAGGCGACCATCCTACATTGGCAAATAGAAGGAGGAAAGTTTGCAAGGCCAAGGCTGAGTCTGGGATGAACACTTGGGAAAGCAGCTGTGCCACCACGTCTTGGTTTCTTCCATTTGACTGTTATATAAGTAATGACTGAAGAAGAAATTCAAGCCCAAAGGGTCTTTTCAGCGGTGGCATGACTTGGTGGCAAGGCATTCTTAAAAACTAAGAAGAAGAAACCTCTCTGAAAGGGAGAAACATAAATTTACCCATCCACCATTTATTTTAAACACATTTAAGAGACGTGCAATGTGCCAGAAGCACAATGTGTAAATATGAATGAGATCATCCTCTCCCCTTTCTCCAAAAGGTGACAGTCCACTGAAGAAGCATGGTCAACAAGTGTGATGGGGAATCACCAAGAGAAAACTGAAGGAAGGAGTCGCCTATTGATATTGAGAGGCCTCTCCTGTCATGAGTGTGGCTGATTTTGGGTGGTCCACTGCCAAGATTTGTAATGTGATTAGATTGTGAGTTGTATAGAGAGCTGGCTCAGCAAACTACAGTGGGTAGACCAAATCCAGGTCACCACCTGTTTTTGTATGGTCCTCAAGCTAAGCGTAGGTTTTACATTTTTAAATGGTCCAAAAATATCAAAAGAAAAATAATTTTTCATGGCACAAAAATTTAATGTCTATTAAGTTTCATTGGAGCACATCTAGGCTCATTTGTTTATGTGATATCTCTGGCTGCTTTTGCATTAAAATGAAGAGCTTGGTAGTTGCAACTGAGATTACATGGCCTGCAAAGCCTGAAATACTTACCACCTGGTCCTTACAGAAAATGTTTACCCATCTCTAAAAGAGAATAAATACCAACTAGCTGATTTGGGCTTCAAGTGTCTGGGGTGACTGCCCAGAAAGGAGTGAGGGAGGAGTACCGCCTTCCCTGGCCACCATGCTGTGTAGACCCAGTGACCCTGAGCATCCCAAATCATGGCTCCAGCTGTGACTCTTCATTGCTGGCCTCCTTCTTTGTTCCTCACTCAGATGAAAGCCCAGGCTACCTTGGCCCTCTGGGGAGGACTTTCACTATTTCAAAGGAAAGATAAATTTTTACCCCTCTGTTAAAAGTGTTTCATCACAGGAGTGCTTTAGAATCAATGCATTACAAATTGAAGAAAAACTATTGCTTTACATCCAGTGTGCTTATATAAGCTGGGTAACTGCAATGACGTGGTGGGGATGGATAAATAAAATCCTTGATTCTCTTCCAGAACCACTATGGCCAAACCTCTGTCTTGTTTCTTAATTCAACTCATTCTTTCAACTCAAACTCTTTCTTTCTTCTGGGTGACTTCTCCCTCAGATCAGCCCCTCTTTGCAAGTGCCCTATTATTGGCAGGGATGCCTGTCTCCTGCCTTCTTTTACTCGTGTACTAATGGCTTTTCACTATGCACACAGCTCGGGCCATTTGCTTAGGAGCTTCCTGAGGCTCCCAGTCACTCACCAAGTAAACACAAATACAAGGAAGATGAAGTCTCCTAACATCATCTCCAGATAATATAAGCAACTTTGCTTTTTAGAGTTCGAAACTTTAAAAAAAAATCAAAGCATATATTTCTTTTAAAAACATAGATTTTAAAAAAATCTTAAACATAGAAGAAAATTAAGTGTAGTTTTTATAGGAAAGAAAAGAACAACATGTTTCATGAGCAATCATTTCCTCCAATAAAGGTCGAAGTGATCTATGGCCAGTCTGACTCTTTCAGGAGCAGTTTATATTTGAAAAGACACTAGATAATTATAACCCTTTGCTCAGAGACACAACTGTGCTAAGCGAATTTTACTCAAGCACTGGCTAAAATAATATGGCTTGACACTAATAATAAATTGCACAATTCCTGCAACCTTAATCATTCTTATTTTGTATGAGATGTCATTCTCTTTGATAGGTATGGATGAACGGTGCAAGATGATGGATAGTGTGGACGGCTGTCCACTAGCAGAGTCTGTTGTGGCATGCTTCATTTCTCGAGGTTGGACCTTGGAAATTATATCTTCCTGCTGCTTGTAGGAAAGGCAGCTTTGATTTTGCTATGCTGCCCATTTGTTCTTGTTTGGATTCTGTATATTCCAGAATGAGTATTTACTTCCATTCTGGTGTTTCTACTCTCTTTCATTACCCACTATGACATTTCAAATCAACGTGAAGTTTTTACTATTTGAAACATCGTCCTCCTAAGGATTTATCATTAGTGAGGGGAAACTGTTCTCAGAGTAGTCGGAACCATATCAGGGCTCTGCTACACTGTCAGACCTGAAGGAAAGGGATTTTAAAAATATTTGTTACTTTCAACCAGTGCTATTGTAGTAAGAGAAGAAAGGATGTGGATGCCCTGCATCTCAGTCCTGCTGGTGAAGTAAGCTTTGGAAAGGCTTCCCAGATCATTCCACTCAAGAAGTCAGGTTTTGTGGGAATGCAGGGAGTCCATCAGCAGCTAGCACTATGCCAGACACCACGTGGGGCTTTGTAGACATTGTCTCTTTACACATTTAATCCACTTGGTAAGGAAAGTACTGTTAGCTGCCATTTAGTTATATGAAGTATTCAGAGATGTAGGTGGCTGGCCCTGAGTCATGGAGCTTGTAGAAACCGAGGCAGGGGTTCCTCTTAGTGGGTTTTCTGCTACAAGGCCACTAAATTTGTCCTGGAAGCTGGAGCAGAGATGAACAGTGTATTCGGCTGTTCCTGGATCACTATAAAGAAATACCTGAGACCGAGAAATTTATAAAGAAAGGAGATTTAATAGGCTCATGATTCTGCAGACTGTATAGGAAGCATGGTGCTGGCATTTGCTTAGCTTCTGAGGGGGCCTCAGGGAGCTTTTACTCACGACAGAAGGCAAAGTGGGAGCAGGCATGTCACATGGTGAAACAGGGACAAGAGAGAAAGTGGGAAGGAGGTGCCACACTTTACAACAACCAGATATGGCAAGAACTCACTCACTATCATGAGGACAGCGCCAAGCCATAGGGGATCTGTCCCTAGGACCCAAACACCTCCCTCCAGGCCCACCTCCAACATTGAGGATTATATTTCTTCTTCTTTTGCTCTTTATTTCAAAAAAAAAAAAAAAAACACAGATACATGTGCAGAACGTGCAGGTTTGTTACATAGGTGTACGTGTGCCATGGTGGTTTGCTGCACCTATTGACCTGTTTTCCTCTAAGTTCCCTCCCCTCACCTCCCACCCCCTCAACAGGCCCTGGTGTATGATTTTCCCCCTCTGTTTCCATGTGTTCTCAATGTTCAACTCCCACTTATGAGTGAGAACATGTACTGTTTGTTTTTCTGTTCCTGTGTTAGTATGCTGAGGATGATGGCTTCCAGCTTCATCCATGTCCCTATAAAGGACACAATCTCATTCCTTTTTATGGCTGCATAGTATTCCATGGTGTATATGTACTACATTTTCTCTATCTAGTGTGTATCATTGACAGGCATTTGGGTGGGTTCCATGTCTTTGGTATTGTAAATAGTGCTACAAGAAACACACGTGTGGAGGATTACATTTCAACAGGAAATTTGGTGGGATCATATATTCAAACCATATCATACAGTAAATGGCTAAGCCCTTTGCAGAAGCATCACCTCCAGCACTGACTTCACCTTATAGCAACCCTGGAATAGAAGTGCCAAAGGTCCATGGACCTCCCGAAGCAAGGGAAGAACAAGTCCTCTCAGGGCTGCCAAACATCTCCCTTTCTAAAAGTCCACCTCTGAGGAGTGCCTGAGACTCACTCCCGGACACCCACTGCTGAGTTTCCTACTTCATAGCACTTTCCAATCTTTAATTTTACCTTAGGTTCTCATCTGCCCTCCTATAGAAAGTTTTTCTATTTGCCTCATAATAAGTTTTCTATTTGCTTTCTAACCAAAGCTTAGAAAAGTAATTCAGTTCACACAATATATTGGTTATAACCTAACCTCTTAAATTCACCCTTCCTTGTTATCAAATCAGACCCTGTCTACCACCCAGGAAAATTCCCTAAATGGCTAAGTCTTCTGTAATGGAAATAATGAATCTGCCAGGAGATATGTGAAGAGCAGGGGCCCCAGCCTTCTTTGTCCACTTCTGATCTGTATCCACTGAGCGTTTGCTATGCTTTACCCTGTAATGTGTTCCCAGGGCACACTGAGATTATGACCGGATCTCTGTCCTCCAGATATGTAGAATGAGAAGAATAAAATCACCCCATGGGATTTTTGTGAAATTTAAATAAGGTAATGTAAATTAAATTCCTAGGTCAGGCTATGGCATGTTGCCAGCATTTTAATAGACCTCAGGCTCCAGTTCCTTATGGGGGTACACACAGTTAAGCCTTCCCTGTCTCTGGTCCCAGTGATATCTCCTTTTGAATTCATGATCATTGAATCTTTGCTTGTAAGCTGCTGGGCCACTCCTTCGCTGACTTCCCCCATGGAAGAAAACCTCAGCTCCCAGGTTTTCTCTTCACAGCCTGCTCCTTGAACCTTATGACCTTATCCCTATCAGAGTCCTAGCCAGAGACTGTGAGGCTTTCACATGAAAATTATTCAAGAGGCTTAGTTATAAAGGAGCAACTGAAAAAGTTTCTTTTACTCAAAATAAACTACTGAAAAGGGTGTGGCTTCAAGCATGACTTTTAAAACCTTTCCTTCTACCCCTGAATAAAGGGGAAAAGGCAGATGTGATCAATTACCTGCTGTCACCCTCCCGCATGGTGTGGCCTCCTTGATCCCATAGGCCCAGGTCCTTAATGGCCAATGGGACCTCACAGGCCTGCTATGATCTCACTCCCCGTTTCCATTCCCCTCTTAGATGGCTGTGTTTTCTTTACTAACACCTATAGCAGAAATTCTGCTAACTGCATTCACTCAGAGGTGTCAGTGATAAGCCATAAATGATGATTTTCCATGGGATAGCTGTCTTTCATCAAGGGATATGTACAGAGTCCATGGGCATCTCTAAGTAAGTTACTGTAAGTGACTACTGGGCAGGGGGAGAGTGTCAAAGCATGTTTCTTACTCCTGAACTTCTCCTACCCAAGAGACCCCATTTCTGGCTCCATCCAAGCTCAACCTCAGTTAGCTCTTTTGTCTTTTGTCTTTGGACAAAAGCATCACATTGGCATCTCTGTTCCTTTTTATTAGACTGTATGTTTCAAAATGATATGTTTAGAACATTACAAAAAATCCTTGTGGGAACATTTGCCAATTCACCTATTTTCATTTCCTTCGGATCTGGTAGGGGAGGGGAGACTCTGTGAGCCTGGATTCTCTGGTTAATGAGAGGAGATGGTTTGAAATAATTAAAGCTGACTGTGATCTTCATTCATTCATTCAGCATAAGTTTATCCAGGAGAACTTTGGGTATGGAGAACAAGGCTAAAAAATCACACCCAGAGGGAGTCTATATTATAGACAGGAAGACAGAAAATAAACAAATACACAAATCAGGTAATTTCACAAAATGAAAAATGTACTGAAGGAGTAAAGCTGCATGGCAGGTGAATAAAAATTCAGGTACTGTTGGAGCAGAAGGAGGAGATTGGTAAGCTTTGCTTTAGCAAGGTCTCCATGGAAAAACAACATTTGAACTGAAGCTGAATAGGAGTCAGACAATTGAAGTGCTGGGGGAAGTACAAATGGGGTAGAGGGCACAGCAAGGACAAAGGCTGAGAGAGAAGGATGCTCTTTTCAAATCTGAGGAAGGGAGAAGAAGGTGTGGCTTCAATGGGGTGAGCATCAGGTAATCGGACATGAAAGGAGGCCAAGGGAGCAGAGGCCAACTCATTTATAAAAAAACAGTAAGAAAAAATGAACCAAAAGGAAGAGACCTTTTCCTCAATCTCCAAGACCACTTGGTGTTGGAAACTGAGCTCTCCATCAATCTGCTCCCATCACCCCTTCTTCACACACTCTGAAAGCCTCACAGAGCTGGAATACATTAAAATAGAAAGACCTGTTTGCAACTGAGGGTAGGATGGCTTCTGCATCCTGATCAGCTCCACACACAACATAATCTTCCAATCTTATTGGAGAACTGACCTTTCTTCAACCTTCTAATTTCAACTAGGGTTCTCTGTACCTTTGCCAGTGATTTTATAGGAATGAAGTCATTTCTTCACTGTTCCACAGACAATATTTTTACTTACCCCTTGGCTGAAATGCCAGCTGTTTTGTGAAATCTACCCAATCTGTGGAATTAGATTCAGTGCCTGTGCCCACATTATAGCTTTGAATTCCCTTTATTAGTATCACTGTACTCAACTTACTTTCATTATAGTTAGGCGTCTCTATCTTTGTTCCATTTAACTATGAATCTAGGAGTCCTGAGACTTCATGGCACTAACGTGATTTTCCGCAATTTCTCCAAAAAACCTCTGTTGAACCCCCAAGGTGGGAGAAGTCCAGAGTACCCACTTTTGCACCAGAGAACTTGACAGTCTGTACTGCAATTGCTGATTTGCTTTTCTGCCTTTTGCTCGTTTGAGAGAACTGAACTTGGCCTTCATCTTATTGATGTCTACATGCCTAAGGCCCAACTGAATTTCTCATGACATGTAAATGCTTAATAAATAAGTAAATAATAAATGCATGAATGAATACAGGTTAGGGCTTAATAAAACTTTTTTGGCTAAGTTTAATTTGAAAATTCAGTTAAAGTCAAGAGACACTTTTAAATATCTAGTTTGTACAAAACTTTATTAGACACTAAAAGCTAGGAATAATTTATTATTATGTTCTTACTTTCTGCAAAAGGTTATTATGGAAGCTTCCATTATCTCTTCCCCAAAAGCTCTTAAAAATAAGAGCATAATTAAGGTTTGATATCCCCCACCAAAAAAATGAGATTCCACTTGAACATAGAAAGGTCTTCTCTGATCTTAATGTTTATGTCAGCCTTTTAAATAAACAATAAAGTTGATAATGCTAGACTATTACAAGTAATTTATACTGCTTTTTTATACTTGCTTAAATCTTTATGATACTTTTATTTTTGTTCAATGAAAGTATTTTACAGATAAACCGTGTTAAAGTATTGGTATGTAGGATAATCAACAAATTATTGGTTGACTTTATGACATAAAAGTGCAATTGCGTCAAACTTATGATGAAAGAATTGTTAGTGGTTGGCTAAACCTGAAAATAATTTTGAGTCGGGAATGAAATATCAGAGTTGGGGAGTATAGCTAAGTGTTGATGACAACTCGGGAAGGAAAGTGACACTTCCCGGCGACAGACGTGATGAATCTGCTCAGGAATAACATCACGGCAGGCAGAAGTGGGTGCATGTGTATCATCACTATGAAATATAGGAGGTGTTGGATGTACCTCTTAGTTTGCCTCAGCATTATTCTGTGTACAATACGCACTGTTATCCTTCCTCTGCCACCTTGTTTTAAATCACTGGAAATGGTTATTTATGATGCTCTGCCAAAGGACAGAATATGTGCTTGCTTCGCAGTCTCATTTGCCCTCCAGCTGTTCCACATTCACCCTGTTGGCCACCTTACACTTGCAAATCCTTTTATAGAAGAAGTAGGAGAGTCCCAGCTGGAACTCCAGAGAAAGGCACTAGACACTGAAGGCAGAGAGACATGCTGCTTCAGTGAGCATGGTACTGCCAGTAGCCAGACATTGTCTCTCCCTCCTTCATCTGCATTTCCCTGGCAAGATAATGGATAGATAGATATCTGTGAGTCTGTTTCTATTCTTAAAATATTCAGCTCATAATATATAATAAAAATATGTTCATGGTTTCCCTCTGTAAGATTAAACTGTTCTCTTCACCTTTCTTTACAGAAAACACATTTCAGACTCAATGGAAAGGCTTCTCCAATTCCTCTCATAGCTCAAAAAAGCCATATTGAAAACACTGATCCATTTATAATACAATATACTTTATATAATGTGATATGAATCATATTTTTGTACCAAGTAGAAAGAGATTTGACAGTTTGAGATGGATTCCTTAAAGCTGATGTTCAGGAAATTTCTGTAAAAAGAAATATGTTTCCTTAATCACTTCTCTTACAGTACTGGGGATGCGCTTCCACAGTAAAAATGTTAGAGTCAACAGAATTGAAATTTAGCTAAGAGTGGAGTGGGAGCTTGCTCTTGGCATGGGGGATATTATGGTAATGAGGGACTTTATTGCTTTTTTTCTCACATTGTGAATCTTTCTTCTCTGTCATTTTTCCCACATGAAATTTGCAAATGAAATTCCATTTCTCTCTCCTGTCATCCCTGTGCAAGACTCCATATTTATACTCACAACTCCTAGAAGTTTACCTATCTGGAGAAGTAGTCACAAAAACCAAACCTGTCTAATAAAACCACAGCTTACATTTCAGGACTCGGTCTGTTTTGTTTTGTTTTTTTAATAACAGGTCAAAATTTTGATTTGTCAAGTAACCGAAGCTATATTTTTTTATACAGGAGCATAGTCACAGATTCAGGAACTCATGAGGCCATTACATTACATCTTAGAGCTATGAGGGGAGAACATATAGCTGAATTTTGGCACAATAGCTACCCCCTCAGTTTCTGTACGACCTTAGGTAAGTCACTAGAAATCTCTGCACCAGTTTCCTTGAATCTGAAATGAAGGGATTGTGTTAGATATAAAACACTCTATCCTGGTATAAAGTCATAGATTCCAAGTGAATGTTGAGGCTTGGAAAAGAATTTAAGAATTCTGTTAACCTGATCAAGGTAGCACCCAAAAAAAAACATGCTGCTATCATGTCAATTGTGAAAATGTCCCAGTGGAATGGGAGGACATTAACAAATGTTGAGAGTGTAACCCTGTTAGAATGAGGAATCCTTCATAGATGCAGCAGAGGTAAAGAGGCAGTTTTGCAGAACACATTATCATTTAAGTTATTTCCCATTCCTATATCGAAGTCAGCCATTAAAAAAATTCCAACAACTCAACAACTGAGGAGAGTAGAGGTAATTGTAAAAATAGTTCCTAATATTTCCTTTTACTTGCATATAAGTGCGCTAAGCTTACAATTGAATAGTTTGCAGATTGCTTTTAAAGAAAAATTGAATGACTTGGCAATCTTTATTAAAACAACAGGAAGAAATTCTTGAACTTTCTTAGTTGCTTCCACTGCTTAAAAAAAAACAACACATATTTTCAAACTCCACTTTTATGACCAGGCAGCTGTTAAGCTACATATTGTAAAACATATTCTACGTACTTCTGTTTTACTGCTGATATTTATCAGTAAAATTCCAAGATATGTTTCAAAGCAACCAGCCTCCTACTTATTTTTTCTTCTTCAAAGTCAACAAAAATGGGCCGGGCGTGGTGGCTCTTGCCTGTAATCCCAGCACTGTGGGAGGCTGAGGTCGGTGGATCACTTGAGGTCAGGAGTTTGAGACCAGCCTGGCCAACAAGGAGAAACCCCGTCTCTACTAAAAATACAAAAATTAGCCGGGCGTGGTGGTGCATGCCTGTAATACCAGCTACTCTGGAGGCTGAGATAGGAAAATTGCTTGAACCCAGGAGGTGAAATTTGCAGTGAGCCCAGACTGGGCCACTGCACTCCAGCCTGGGTGACAGAGTGAGACTCCGTCCCCCTCCCACAAAAAAAAAGAAAAGAAAAAAAAGTCAACAAAAATGTTTCTTAGTCAATGGGTCAGGGATTAACAGTAAGAATGATTTGCCTGAATAATTACCCCTATTGTCTTCTCATTTTGACAAGTTAAAGTTGTCACTGGAACTATTATTATTCCATGCAACCACTGATTTAAAAATGTGTATGCTATATCGACTTTCTAGTCTGCAATGCTTGAAGTTTTCCTGAGCCCCAGTAGTGACTCCTCTAATTCCTGTTGATTGTTTTCTTTAAATCCCAGATTAACAGGAATTGAGGATTACAATGATAGTAAAACTACAGACCATGACTCATGCATTGGAAGACGCAATGAAAAATTATAATCTATTTGACCTTTTGCATTTATGTCTTTGTGGAATTTGAAGAAGAGTAGCTCAAGGCAAATCAGATGAAACAAAACCTGCATTTATGAGAAAATAAATAATTAAAAAAATAACGCTTGTAGATGGTCCCATTATTATGAGAGAGAGGAAGCTCCCAAATATACAGAAAGAAACATTAATCAGTCTGGCAGTGAGAGGCTCCCGTTGACAGGGATTAAAGGAAGAGGTGGAGAGTCCTGTTGAGAGAAAAGTCAGTGTTTAGAAGGAATGGGGAATCCAGTAAGAACCTGAGGTCAGATCGCAGCTGATCACAGCCTTCCCGAAGAGCATGACCTCCGAAGCTGAGACTCAACAGTGGCTTCTTGTGTGAACCCTAAATCACCCAATAGACCACTGAGTTTCAACAAATATTTCCACCCACCTTTACTGATTTTTGTTAACATCTGTCCATCTTACCTATTTGTGTTAAGTGTTTTTCAGCCAAAAAGACTGAAACAAACATAAAATTTACATAAAAATAAACATTAAAATGTTACATCTAGCCATCTAATGAATATGTTTACTTGAATGTGTTATAATTAATTTCTGTATCCCATTTTATTGTCAAGAGATATAAGGTTCATAAATCTTTCATTTTCAAATTAAATATCTTTGAAATCCAAAACCACCCTCTGCAAGAGTGCCTTTCTTTCTTCCTTGAAATCCTTGCTCTGATATAAAACATCTGGCATCTGGGAGTCTGATCTAGGACTCAGCTCTGGTCAATGTGCATGAGAAAAAGGCCCAGGAAAGCCACCTTCACCCTGTGGCTGAGCCTGCCTAATTGCAACTGCTCTCTCTACCATTAGGTAAATGTGAGCTACAGGCCATCCAGCCCTGGTGGGTCCTGGTCACCTGGACTGTGGTCACACAGCTCTTCACCATTGCAGATTTAACTTCTGCAACCTGACTTGAGCACTCCCTATGTGAGCCCCGAGGACCGTTCAGTCTTCTGTTACTCTGATTCAAGGAAAGTGTTTTGCAGGGTAGGTACAGAGAGAGCAGGGATCTCTATACATTGAACAGAGATAGACATGAGGTCTCCCTCTTCTCCAGTGCATTCAGATCCAGGGGTTTCCTCTTCATTTTAAAATCACTTATGAGATTCATTAACATAGAAAGAAATTACACAAAACAAATCAGATTATATATACTGTTCTCTGCTTTAAAAAAAGCAATCATTTACCTTGCATGTTGGCTAAATTGGAATAGTTTAATAGTATTTTATCATATTTATGTACCATAATTTCAGGAGCCTATTGATTCAAAATTTAATAGTTTTCAGCTTTTGCTCTTACACACCATGCTATGAGGAACATCTTTTACATATTACATTGATAATATTGTGTATAGCAAATTGGAAACATGCATGCTTAGCAATAAGATTGCTGGATTAAAATTTATGTGCATTTTTATTTTAATAGGCGTGGCCAAATTGCCCTCCAGAAATTTTGCACCAACTCACACCCCCATCAACTGTATGAGAGGCCCTGTCTCCTCACACAGTTGCTGGTAGAAGGAATCACTAAGATTTTTTCTTTTCTTTTTTATTTTTTTGATAAGATAAAAATTCTATTTTATTGCTGTTATGATTTGCATTCTTTTGGAGGCAGCTGATGCAGAACATCTTTTCATATGCTTATTGGTCATTGTTCTGAAAATGGTAAACTGCCTGTTTACAACTTTTGACCATTTTTTATCTTAGCTTGTTCATATTTTTCCTTATGAATTTGTATAAGTTATTTTAATTTAAGGAAATTAGGCTTTTATCTATTATTAAGTTATGATTACAATTTCCCACTTCGCTGTTAGCCTTTTGAATTTGTTTGGTGCCATACAAAATATTTGACAGGTAATAGTCTGTGAGTTGAGTTATAGCTCTATTTTACCAGCACTATCATCTTGGACAAGTTATTTAACTTATCTGTGCCTCAATTTTCTCATCTTTAAAATGTGTATAATAAGAAAAAACTCATAGGGTTTGATGTGGATAAATAAGTTTATACACAGAAAATTGTAACATCGTGTAGAACTTATAGTCGTTTTATTTTGGCTCTTATTTTATTCTTCCATTATCAAATTTATCAGTCTTTTCCTTTATTGATTCTGGCTTTTTAAATCTTCTTGAAAATTAGAGAATTTTTAATATGTAAATTCTAAATTTGTCTGAAAAGCAAGTAATAGGAAAAAAACTATTCTCAGATTTATTTAATTTATAGTCTTATCGAAAGCTAATTTATTAAGTCTGAATCATCTCTGGGGCTTTTGATGTCCCAGCAACTTGGGGTGTTTCAGACTTTGCACTCTTAGTAAAGAAAAATGCAGAAATTCTTAACATTCAGAAGTCACAGTCATGGTGATTTCTGTGCTGAGGCTTACATTTTCTAAACTGGGCCTGAAATTTGTAAGAGACCTTCTTGCCCATGGTGGTTTTCTCATGATGTTCTTCTCAAATAATAGGCAAAAAGGGACTAGCCTTTCCTGCGGAGGACCTTGTTGTCTTTCCTTCCATTGAGCAAGTATTGCGTGGACACGCCCTTTACCTCTGCCACACTCTTGAATGTGGCAGCTGTGCCATGCAGTTGGGTTGTTTTATATAAGACACAATGAAGGGCAAAATTTTCCTACCTGTGCTGAGCATGTCTAGGAAAAGCAATACCTGAGTTGCAGACACAATGCAAATCTATCTGGCAGGGAACTAAAGTAGGTGCTCCAGTGTCCAGAGTGGAGAAGCATCTCATGAACAGTGGAATCTGGCTTGTTTCTAAGTGGACACACTATACCTGGTGGTATAATTGAGGCTTTGAAAGCTCTTCCCACACAAATAATGATTGGATTCATGAAAAGGGGCAAGACTGAATGTATTGTCAGTCTGGCTGTACAGAGTCAGACTTTTAAATTCTGTAAAAGTCCTAAAAGGGAAGCACAAATTCTTCCATCCACCGTCCTCCACCCCAAGTGTTTCTCTGAGTAGCATGGACTGGAATATGAAAATAGAAGTGGACTCAATTTCTGCTCCTATCATTTAACATTTAGATTTCTTTCCTTTAAATGTAGGTGCTGATATGAAACATCCAGCATTATTAATAGAATTTAATTACAGAAGAAACACATGTAAATGAAGTAGCCCATCCTCTACCTACTAGTGTTTGTATTGTGGTTGTCCTTGTTAGTCGCCCTCTGCAACATCAAAAAAAGATCACGTCATAGATGCAAGAGGAGAAGTCTTAGTCCTCACGGCATATTTTAAAAAATGTTTTGAAAGGGCAGTACCAATGTCAAAGGACTCCTACAGAGACAATCCACATGCCATTGTTATCTTCAGGGAAATAAAAAAATGCTCCAGGAGGGAGAGGGAGCTGCAGGAGGTTTGACAAGCTTTTCTGAATCCTCTGCTATCAGCCCACCCTCCTCCACAACAGCAAGTCAAGTCGTGGTAAGTCATGTGCCTTGACACTGTTATTTTCAACCTTTCTAGTAGTAAATTTAGATAGCACCTCCTGGGAGGTTTTAGAGTGACACAGTGAAAGAATATGGAAATGGAGAGGGCCAGTGTTTACATCAAATCTCAGCACTTTTCATAATTGATTAGCAAATATGTTTTGAACATGTATTATGCGCATGGCTCAGTGCTAAGCTCTGTCATTTGCTGACTTTGTAATGCTGAGAAAATTAAATATTTTAACTATACACAGGATTATAACAATTATATTAAATTAGATTATGTATTAGAGAGCCCCTTGTGGTGCCCGGCATAAAGTAGGTGTTCACTGAATGTCAAGCAAATGTCATTGACGGCATCTGCAATAAAACATATAATAATATATTTTAAGGCATTTAGTGCTGAGTTTGCCCACCATATCTGTTACATATAAATCTGTTGAAAATTAGTGGTCCATCAACCTTCTACATGGTAGAACCTTCAAAGGTGACAAAGGCCTTATATACAAAGAAATCTCCTTTTTATCATGGCAAGGTACTGAAAAGCTTTAGCGAATAGTTATTCTCCATTCACTACCATTCACTCTCCTTAAATATTACAGCCTTAGAGGACAGGTAAGAGAAGCATTTGATAAGACTATTGAAAAAATGAAATTCTATGAGAAGAGACCAAATGAAAAGAACTATTATTTATTCAAATGACTCTTCCAGGCACGTATTAAGATATTTGCATACTTGACTCTCAATAAAAAACTCATAAAATGGATAATATCTCCATTTTCCAAAAGAAAAATTGAAGCTTGGATAGGTTGTATACATTGCCCAACGTTACCCAGCTAATAAGAGGCATGACTGGACTCTGAAATCAGATCTTTAATTTAAAAGCCAACAAGCAGGGAAAATAGTATTTTCTGGATGAGAGAAGGTGGTTATGGGGGGTGAGGATGGATAGGGTGTTTTCTGCCTTTAGAGTGTGGCACTGTTAAAATGTTTATATTAGAATCAGAGCTCCCTGGAAGTGTGTCATGCATAAAAATAATTGATGGGAAAATAGATCAACGGCTAAAGCATAAGGTATAGAGGCTGGAAAAAGCAAAGAAGAATAAAAGGCAGGCAGTGTGTGAAGGAGCAAGTGACCGGGAGGCAGCAGGCTGCTGACTGTAACTGGGAGACTGAGGTGCATTTCCTATAAGAAGCCTAGGTGGAAGCCACTCTCCATCTGACAAACCAATATTGGGAGGAGCTGTTCTGGTGCCAGATTTGGCTGGGAGTCACTGGTGTACAAGACACTGAACAGGACTCTCATCGATTTGCAGGAAAGGTGGAGGAGGCCTGGGAGGTGAATGGGGACAGTGCTCCAGGCAAGGGCCACAGACCCTCATCAGCAGAGAAGTTGCAGGGGACCATGGCAGCACTTCACCCTGAAGGCTCTGCAGGGAACTGAAGAAAAGGAGACCAGGAGGAAGATCAAGGCAGTTTTGATGAGTAAACCTTCCAGCATTTGGAATCATGCCCATCAAAAAACCTGGACATAAATGTTTGTAGCAGCTTTACTTATAATCCCCAGATATTGGAAGCAATTAAGACGTCCTTCAATAGATAAATGGGTAAACAAATTGTGGTACATCCATAATTTGGAATATTTTTAGTGATAAAAATAAATCCTTAAAAATGGATGAATCTTAAACATATTTGATAAATGAAAAAAAGCAAATATGAAAAGGTTACATACAATGCAGTTCCAATTACATGACATTTTGGAAAAAGAAAAACTATTATATAACAATGGTTATAAAGGCAAAACTATAGTGACATCTAGGAATTCAAGAGGGAGGGCAAGAGGGTTGATTAGGTAGAGGACGGGGGAATTTTTAGGATGGCGAAATTATTCTGTCTAATACTCAAATGGTAGATACATGACACAATGCATTGTCAAAACTTATAGAATTCATAACAAAAAGATAGGCAATTTTTTAAGCATTTAGGACGTAGAGAAATCCCAGGATGGAATGCAGGATGAGGCGAGCAATCTAACTGTATAACAAATGAATGAAATTTGTATGGGATGGGAAAAAAGGTGCTGACCTAAGTGAACTTTGGAAATGAGTACAGTCTATAAGTCTAAAGGCAAAAAGAACTGCACATAAGCACTACACTTTAATTAATAAAATTATTTCCCATGGGGCACAGGTTAATAATTCTGATCCTGATATACATGTACATTGGAATTTAACAACTAGCACACCTGGTGCTCAGATTCTACTTTCCAATATTCCCTAATAAAAGGAACCAAGGGCTCCTTGGATAAATGACTGAGTCTAATATTGGAGCAGGAAGAATTCAGGAGAAGCCTGGAGCGTCTTGTAGTGCCAGAAACTAAGAAAGAGCTGAAAATAATCCCAATGACGGGTGTGTGTTGTGAAGTGGGCACAGGAGTCAATTGAAGGAGCTTCAGTTGTTTGAAGTTTAGAGTAATTTGAGTCACAAAATAAATGGAGTAGTTTGGGGATTAAAACCCAAAACATAGAATAAATATTCCATAAAGTATTTGGAATATTATATGGAATAAATAGCCTATAATATTGTTTATTAGTCCTGGGGGCAGAGCAAGTTCACCACTGTTAAAAGAAAACTTTAGACAAATTAAATGTAACAGAGTTTAGTTCAGGAAAGAACTATTCTCAAATAGAGCAAATAATTTCTCAAATTATAAATAAACATAAATATTTATATTATTTATTTATTTTATATATTTATTTCATATATTTATTTCTTCAAATAAATTGAAAAAAGAATCTGTACTGATAAAAATCATTGCATCAATAAATAAGTAACAACAGGAAAATCTCTTGTGCAACAGAATACAAAATGATTTATGCAGATGCTTCGCCTTCAAGAAGATGGAGTGCCCCCCCGCCCCACCTCTTAGAAAGAGTGCAGTATGAAAGGGAGAGAGAATACATTTGCACAGGAGAAACCTGAATACTCCCTAGGCCAGATAGTCAAGGTTAATATCAATGGTTATGGTCCATGTGGTTAGTATGTTCTTCTGATATGATGCCATAAGAATGGCTCTTTACCTCTATGGTCTTCTTACCTCAAATCACCCCAGTCTAATCATGATAAAAACATCAAATGTATCCCAATTGAGGGACAGTCTGTGAAACCCTTGACTACTATCCTTCAAAATTTCCATGGTCATCAAAATCAAAGAAAGTCTGAGAAATTACCACAGCCAAGAGGAGCCTAAGGAGACCTGAGGAATATATGTAATAAGGTACCTTGAATGGAATCCTAAAACAGAAAAAGGCCAGGGGTGGAAACTGGAAAACTCTGAATAAAGTATGCACTTTAGTTAATAATAACGTATCAATATTGGTTCATTAGTTATAGCAGATATGCCATACTAAGACAGGATTCTGATGTGTGGCAGGCTTGGTGTAGTATGTATGGGAACCGTCAGTGCCATCTTCACATTTTTCTGTAGATGTAAAGCTGTTCTGGATTGAAAAGTTTATTTAAAAAACAAAACAGTATAGAAAAAAAAAACTTTAAGTAAATCTTGTCTGTGTGTTTTGGGATTCTATAATTAAAGCTTTATTAATTTTATCAGAGTAATAGTGCCCTGGGAATAAGAATTTGTTGACTGGAAGATTTGTCTTATGAAATGTATAACCTTTTTATAAAAGAGAAATGAGCAATATTTCAGCTTCATGGAGTTTTGCCATATTTATTCAGGGAGAGATGATCCATAAGCACAAATTATTGGCCTTTAAAACACAAAGTTTGCACATACACACATATACTGGCTCAGCACAACAGAGAACATTTTGATATGCCATTTTCTTTGAAATCCCATCTTCAGCCTTTTAGAACTTGCATGATTTTCAGAGATTATACACTTTCTCCTTGAAGAGGCTCAATGAAGAGTGCAGCCCATGTGTTGCAAGTTTAGTGAAGAATCATGCTCCCTCCTTTTCTAGGAAAGATTAATAGCATTTGCAAAAGCAAAGAGGCACGAATTACCATTCTGTTTTAGAAAAACTGCAAAAACGCTGCTACAACTCGAGTGTGTGCAGGGAAAGATAAATGTGATAAATTAAATAACAAAGAAAAGCCAATTCTATAAAGTATTTTACCTAGAGTTTTCATCTACCTACTTCCTCACTTTTAGCAGGTAATCTTTCTCTTCAGAGAAAATAAATTATTCAACAGTAATTTTAAATCAATTTTCACTCCTGATGTGAAGATTAAATAAGTTTATATATGTAAAAATTAAAACTCTCATTGTTGCTTTATCATTATTGATTATAATTATCATTATATTATAATTATTAGTATATGAAGTGGATATCTACATATAAAAGTGATATAAAACTTCCTACAGGTATCTCAAATTCAGTGTCTATAAATATAAATATCGTTTCCCTCCAATCCTATTTCTCCAATTAAGGTTCTTACCTCAGTGAATGACTCTGTCATTTCAAAATTCAGGAGCCAAATTAAACACAAACTATGTTGATTTTGCTTTCTATCTCCTGATTTGATGACTTCACAGAGTCCCCACCATTCCTACTTTGGCGTATCCTCTATAGACCAGTTCACAGTCTTGGTTCCAGTTTTCTCATATATGTCATTCCATGTGCTGTGGACAAGCAATCTCTCTACATACACTCTGGCATGTTGCTTTTCTTGTCTTATGACAAGGCTCCTTTTCACCACTCTAGTCTCATCTCCTATTATACCTCCTTTGTATCTGCCCTTCAATGCCCTTCAAGAGTTGTGTGTAATCTTCTAAGCAATCTATCCTCTTACTGTGTTCATTCCCTCGTCTAGAATGTTCCGTCACTTCCACTCCCAATGGCTAGCTCATATCCATCATTTAGAATTCAGCCTCAGTATCATCTTGTCTCAGAAGCCTTCATAAAACCTCCAAACTGGGTTGATAACTGGCCCCTCCATTCTCCCATAGGCCCCCTTCTGCTGATAGGATACAGGAATCACAGTGCTTACCACACCTTAAACCCGTTGCTCTCAAGTGTTGGTAGCTGTCAGAATCACCTGGAGAGTTAATTAAAATACAAATGGTTTGATCTGCTTCGAGAGTATTGGAGCCAGTCGTTTGGGAATAGAACTCGAGAATGTGCTTTTCTAACAACTTCCCAGTTGATGAAGATGCTGCTATTCTGGGCTAACTTCTTGGACTCCTGATACTGCTGGCTGAAGCAGTTTGAGTTCCCTAGGCTCAACCTGAATAAGGCATGATGTTTACTTAGCTTGGCCCTGAGTAGGATTAAAAAAAAAAAAAAAAAAGAGTCTATGTAGGCGTAAAGTTCTGAGAAAGCACTTAGTCTGAGGAGTCAGATCATTACAATTCCATTGGACATTAAAGAAAAGAGTCATTTTCCTGCATAAGCAAAGAAAGAGTGTGGTCATTTCACTATATAAATTTCTTGATTATAACCCTTATAAATTATTATAATACAATAATTTTAATACTGCAATGTGTTCTATAGGTGATATTGTTTACAAACTTTGTTTTATATTTAAAGATATCTCCATAGGACTCAATATCTATATTTGAGGGGATAAAACTTAAAACTGGGGATCAGTTAGCTGCCTCCTTACATATTTTAAGTCTGCCCTAAAGATTTCCCTACACATAGTGAACTGCAACCTAATTGCATGCGCAAACAGACTGCAACCTACTCTTTTTAACAAGTAGGGGAGTCTCAGCCATTCACAGCAGCTGAGTTTCAGCCAATCACAGCTACCAACTTTCAGGCAATTGCAGCAGTCAAGTCTCAACCAATTATGGCAGCCGAGTTTCAGCCAATCATAGGTGGCGAACTGTCGAAGCTGTGTTCAAATAGGGCAATTATTGAACTGTAACCAATCCAGCTGTGTTTTCATCTCACTTCCATTTTCTGTATGTCACTTTCCTTTTTCTGTCCATAAATATTATCTGACAGTTGGCAGCCTTAGAGTTGCTCTGTAGCCTGTTCTAGTTCAGGAGCTGTTCTATTTGAGAATAATTCTTTGCTGAATTAAACTCTGTAAAATTTAATTTGTCTAGCTTTCTTTTAACAGTGGTGAGCTTGCTCAACTCCCAGGACTTAAAATCATGGATCAAACACATTCTTGCAAAGGAATACCCAGCAGGCAACACCTGCAGCTGTAATCAGACAGGCAGGCACAGGAGGCCCTCAGAAGAGTATGCAAAAGGTGAAGGCTGTAGTGTTTCAGGTGTTCTAGGCTTGGAAAAGATGGCAAGAGCAAGGCAGGATCCAAACCCCGGTGACGGAGCAATTGTGGAGCTCAAGAGTTAGATTTGTTTTTAAATTCCAGATATTACTGTGATAGATGTGATTTATAATAAAAAATATACATTTGTCTTCATCCTGTTTCCTGGTACACAGTTCCTAAGACCCTTGGAAGTTTCAAAGTAAGTGTCTTTTTGCATGCTAATGAGATGACTGATGTCTGGGGAAGTCCTGGATAGCCTCAGGATAGGGACTGGTTGCTGGTTGCCAGAGGAACCAACCATGTGCTTAGAGCATTGGAACTTTCAGCCCTACATCCCACCTCCCATTCTCTAGGTAGCAGAGGCATGCTGAAGTTTGAGTTAATTACCAATGGCCAATGATTTAATTTATCATGCCTTTGTAATGAAGCCTTCATAAAAACTCTAAACAATGGGATTTGGAAAGCTTCTGGGCAGCTGAACATATGGAAGTTGGTGTCACACGAGAAGACAATGAAGCTTCATCCCCCCTCACTCATTCCTGGCCCAGTGCATCTCTTCTATTTGGCCGTTCCTTAATTTAATCCTTTTATAACAAATGGGTAAGTGTTAGTAAACTACTTTCCTGCATTCTGTGAGCTGCCCTAGAAAATGATCAAACCTGAGGAGCAGGTTGTGGGAACCCCTAATTTATAGCTGGTCGGTGAGAAGTCCTAGAAGTCTGGACTTGCAATTGGCATCTAAAGTGGGGTCAATACTCTTGAGGGACTGAGTCTTTAACCTGTGGGATCTGATGCTATCTCCAGGTAGAAAATACCAAAATGGAACTGAATTATAGGATGCTCAGTTGGTATCCCTAGGGAATTGTTTGGTGAGTGGGGAAAACACCCCACACATCTGGTATCAGAAGTGTTCTCTG
This sequence comes from Pan troglodytes, assembly GCF_028858775.2. NCBI lineage: Eukaryota > Metazoa > Chordata > Mammalia > Primates > Hominidae > Pan > Pan troglodytes. The sequence goes on along the minus strand of NC_072411.2, from coordinate 26,563,234 downwards.
TGGTTAAGAGTATAGTGGGACAGACAGTTTGTTTCTTCCTTTCACAGTCCCCACTGATCCAAGAGGTGTACCTTCCAAGACCCCCAGTGAATGCCTGAAAGCAAGCATGGTTCTGAATCCTAGCTATACTGTTTCTTTCATACATGCATACCTATGATAAAATTTAATTTATAAATCAGGCAAAGAAAGAGATTAATAAACATAACTAGTAATAAAATAAAGCAATTATAATATTATAATACAATAAAAGTTATGTGAATTTGGTCTCTCTCAAAATTTCTTTTTTCCCTTTATTTGGCATGCAGTGATTGTACATATTTATGGAATACATGGTCATATTTTTGTAAATGTATGTAATGTTTAAATATGTGATGATTAAATTGGGGTAATTAGCACATCAGATACCTCATTAGCATATTGTATAATTGTCATGTATCTGTACCATTTCTAAAGTTTCTCTTGTTATTGCTTTCTAGTGTTAATATCATGGTGGTGTAAAAAGGTACTTAGTATTATTTCAGTATTTTAAAATTTGTTGAAACTTGTCTTGTGGTCTAACATGTGGTCTATCCTGAGTAATTTTTCATGTGCTGAATGAGAAGAATGTGTATTCTGCATCAGTAGAATGAAATGTTGTGTAAACATCTGTTAGGTCCATTTGGTCTAAGTACAATGTTTCTTTATGAATTTGCTGTCTAGAGCTGTCCCCTGCTGAAAGTGGAGTGTTGGAGCTTCCAACTATTGTTGTATTATGGTCTTTCTCTTTAGCTCTTATATTATTTGCTCTATATATCTGGATGTTCAGGTATTGAGTGCTGATATAGTTACAATTGTTATATCCTTTGGCTGAGTTGATCACTCTATCATTACCTAATGAATTTCCTTGTCTCTTTTTGTTTTTTGACTTAAAGTCTATTTTGTTTGATATAACTACTTTTAAATGTTGGTTTTTGTTTTTGTTAGGAATATTTTTTCTGTCTCTTCACTTTCAGTCTATGTGTCTTTCCAGTTGAAATAAGTTTCTTATAGGCAGCATATAGTTGTTGCTTTTATCCATTGAGTCAGTGTATATCTTTTTGGGAAAAACCGTTTGTATTTAAGGTTGTTACTGATAAGTGAGGACTTACTACTGTCATCTTGTTAATTGTTTTCTGATTATTTTGCATACCCTTTTTATCTCTTATTGTTTGTGGTTTGATGGTTTTCTCTAGTGATAATATTTTATTTCTTTCTCTTTTTCATTTTTATATCTGCTCTACCAATGAGCTATATGCTTTAGTATGTTTTCATGATGGTAGAATTTCTTGTAGGTCCAGTCCACTGGTGAATTCCCTCAATTTTTGGTTGTCTAAGAAATAATGTATTTCTTCTTCATTTCTGAAGGTTAGCTCTGCTAGATACAGTAGTCTTGGCTGGCAGTTATGTTTTTTCTTTCAACACTGAATAGATAATCTTATTCTCAGTTGGCCTGTAAGGTTTCTCCTTATAAATCCGTTGTTACTTTGAGGGAAGTTTCTTTATATATATATATACACACACACACACACACACACACACACACACACAGTGCTATATATATGTGTGTGTGTGTGACTTGCCACTTTTCTCTATTTTGAGAATTCTCCCTTTGTCTTTGACTTTTGACAATTTAAGTATAGTGTACCTTGGAGAGAATATTTTTGGGCTAAATCTATTTGGAAGTCTTTGAGCTTCCAATAAATGAATGCTTATATGCCTTGCAAGACTTGAATTTTTTTCCAGCTGCTATTTTATTATATAAATCTTTTTATGCATTTTCACATGTCTTCTCCTTTAAGAACTCCCAAAATGCATTTGCTCACTAATGGTGTTCCCTATGGCATACAGAGTTTCTTCATTTTATTTCATTCTTGTTTCTTTTTTATTCTTTCTTTCTTTCTCTTTCTTTCTCTCCTTCTTTTCTTTCTTTGCTTTTTTTTCTTCTTCTTCTTCTCTCTCTTTCCTTCCTTCCATCCATAAAAGGACCTCTCTTCAAGGTCAAAAATTCTCTTTTCTGCTTGATTAAGGTTTCTTTGTATGTGAAGCTCTCAATTATACTTTTAATTTTATTTATTGAGTTATTCAGTTCGAAGGTTTCTGTTGCATTCTTTTTTTTATGGCATCTATATCTTTGCTGAATTTTTTATTCCAATTGTGAATTATTTTCCTTATTTCTTTGTTCCGTCCATTGGTGTTCTTGTGTATCTTGCAGAGTTTCTTTAAGATTATTAGTTTCAATTGCTTTTCAAGTATTCTAATCATTATCTTTTATTTGGGGTCTGTTACTGGATAATTATTGTGTTTCTTTGGAGGTGTCATATTTCCTTTCTTTTTCATGTTCTTTTGTCCCTACATTAATATCACCACAACCGGTCTAATAGTCATTTCTTTGAATTTTATTAAATACTTTCATATGGAAAGACTTTTTCTTGTAGATATATTTTTAGTATCAGTTGGGTAGTTGTAGTCTTCATATGATTTCTTTGGCTATAATCAATATGTCAACAGTGTCTGTGAGTTCCTCAGTGGCTTGGGATACAGTTGCTTGTGAAAGCTGTGGGGAAATTTTGCTGGGGAGAGGTATACTGGGTGAGCTGATCTTCAGGCCTCTGAGGGACAGTGAACGTTAGTGCTGAAAGTGGTGATGGCAGGACCTGGATGGGGTAGTTTTTTAGTTCTTGAGTGGCATGCATGAATATATGGTGGCTCCACCACTGGAGGGGGCATTGTCGCTGTTGGTAGTGGTTGCACCAGGCATGTGGCTCTCAGGTTCTAGAAAGCATCTGCTTTGAACCTCTATGTCCTAGGGTTAATTTCCCTGATGTGCTGTACTCCCTGTCCCCCAGGGTGTAGGGCCAGGGACACTGATCACCACTTGGTCCAGCTGATGTCACATCATTGCAGCCCTGTGGAGGAATGTGGGGTGATGTCACAGGGCCCCAAGAATGTGAAAATGTGGGGGTTATTGGGCCCCTGGGAAGGATGTACACTTGTGGTAGCTTTGCTTTCAAAATGTTGCCATGCTGCACCAGACTTGGTCTCAGGTTTTGGAGGAACTCAACATAGATTTATTTTCTGGGATAATGAAGTTGTATGGGTTCAGGCAGCTCCTTATATGAGGCTCTGGGCCTGTAAGGGCTGAGTGGTCTCCTTTAGTTCAAACTGTAGGCATCTGTGGTAAAGAATGTGGACTACTGGACATCTCACACTTACCTTTTCCCTGCAATGGGGAGTCTCTCTTGGCTCTGAGCCAATCTAGGCTGGCAGCTTTGCTTCCCTCTCTAAGCTGCCATCTTGAGTTTCTGTGATTCAGAAGGTCGTCATCACTTTTATGCTGAATTCCAGTGTCCTTTAGATGCTTAATTCTACATGTGGTTATCTATTTGCTGTTTTTATGCTTCTTTGTGAAGGAGGCATGTGCTGAATTATTCTAGTCAGTCATCTTGATCTCAAAATATCTTATTGTACTGCACAGTGGGTAACAGAACCTGCAGAAAATAAAACTGCATAAAGCTACTTATCAGCTTTGTGGTCTTCTCGGAACTACAGCTTTCTCTGATGTAAAATGGGGCAATCAATACATAGAGATCAAGGTTATAGGGAAGTAAAAGAGAATTTATAGTTTATAAATTCAGTTATAAATAGCCACAAACCCTCTTGGAAGGCCTGAGAGTTTGCATAACTTGGTTAATAAATTTGGCTGTAGGTAGACTAGTCCCCTTACTTTTAGTTAAATAAATTAGAGTAGAAACAGAGGAATGTGGGCAGTTTATCTAACTAACTTGTTTACTCATGTGGTCTTAAGGCTAAGATATAAACTGAGGCACATTGGAATAATAGTAAATTATAGTGCTAATTACCATTACTCTAGGTAGATAAGCAACATAGGAATCCAGGTGAAGCAGGGTCTAGGCAAGGCCTTCATCATATATCACAAAGTAAGAGTTTATTATCTATTCAGAGGGTCTGAGATGGCCATCCCTAAAACTTGATTAAGGATAATCAGAGGCCTTTTCCTTCTGCTATCCATCTCACCTTTGTTTCTTATGTTTCTTCATGTACTATTTAATCTTATGGGGACTTAACAGAGCCACCATTTCACCAGATAGATTTCTATGACTCACTCAGGCTGGAGAAATTGTCCTTCCCCTGGGCTCCAGGATGTATATTGTGGGGGTTCAGTCAGGCTGGTGGGAAAAATTTTAGTTATAATAGCCACAAACCCTCTTGGAAGGCCTGAGAGTTTGCTTAACTTGGGTAATAAATCTGGCTATAGGTAGACTAGTCCCCTTACTTTTAGTTAAATAAATTAGAGTAGAAACAGAGGAATGTGGGGAGTTATCTAACTAACTTGTTTACTCATGTGGTCTTAAGGCTAACCTTTTCTACTGCCGGTGCCTAATTGCTTTCTACTTGGGAAGTCTGCAATGTCAATTACTCTTTTTTGGTGTTGACTCAAGCCTTTGTCAATTAACCTTTACTGAATAAATGCAAGTCTCGCTGGTTAGTTGGGGCCTTGGCTGCTACTAAGGGCTTGGACACTCAGTTGGACAGGCAAAGCAGAATATCTGTGTGTCGGCGTACTTTATTCAACCATCGTTGGGTCAGGGTCTGCGGGATGGACCCCCGCATTATGTCACAATGTCATTTCTTTATGTGGCAGTCACTCCTCCTTCAGGGAAGTAGCTATGTAGATTCTTTCATTTATTAACATTTACCATAGGCAGTGCTATAACTGCCCAATGGGTTCATCTTGCCTGCTCCCCAGACAGAGCCAATTTATCAAGACAGGGGAATTGCAATGGAGAAAGTGTAATTCACACAAAGTCTGCTGCATGGGAGACGGGAGCTTTATTATTATTCAAATCTGTCTTCTTGAACATTCGAGGATCAGAGTTTTTAAGGCTAATTGGGTGAGTATGGGAAAGCCAGTGAGTTGAACGTGCTGATTGGTTGGGTCAGAGATGAAATCATAGGGAATTTAAGCTGTCCTCTTGTGTTGAGTCAGTTCCTGGGTGGGAGCCACAAGATCAGATGAGAGAGTTAATTGATCTTGGTGGTGCCAGCTGCTCCATCAAGTGCAGGTGAGAGGCAACAGCATGCTAGCAGCCCTCCCTCCTTCTCAGCACCTCCTTGGCCTCAGCACCCATTCTGGCCACGCTTGAGGAGCCCTTCAGCCTGCCGCTGCACTATGGGAGCCCCTCTCTGGGCTGGCCAAGACTGGAGCTGGCTCCCTCTGCTTGAGGGGAAGTGTGGAGGAAGAGGCATGGGTGGGAACGGGTACTGCATGTGGCGCTCATGGGCCGCATGAGTTCCAGGTGGGCACAGGCTCGGCAGGCCCTGCACTCTCAGCGGCCAGCCAGCGCTGCCGGCCCCAGGCAGTGAGGGGCTTAGCACCTGAGCCAGCAGCTGCAGAGTGTGCACCAGGTCCCCCAGCACTGCCAGCCCACCTGCGCCATGCTCGAATTCTTCCTGGGCCTCAGCTGCCTCCCTGCCAGGCAGGGCTCGGGACCTGCAGCCCGCCATGCCTGAGCCCCCACATGGTGGGCTCTTGCGTGGCCTGAACCACCCCAACAGGTGCCGCCCCCTGCTCTGCAGCATCCGGTCCCATTGACTGCCCAATGGCTGAGGAGTGCAGCTGCACAGTGCCGGACTGGCGGGCAGCTCCGCCCATGGTCTTGGTGCGGGATCCACTAGGCGAAGCTAGCTGGACTCCTGAGTCAGGTGGGGTCTTGGAGAACTTTTATGTCTAGCTAGAGGACTGTAAACACACCAGTCAGCACTTTGTGTCTAGCTAAAGGTTTGTAAATGCACCAATCATTGCTCTGTGTCCAGCTAATCTAGTGGGGACTTGGGGAACTTTTGTGTCTAGCTAAAGGTTTGTAAATGCACCAATCAGCACCCTGTCAAAATGGACCAATCAGCTCTCTGTAAAATGGACCAATCAGCTCTCTATAAAATGGGCCAATCAGCAGGATGTGGGTGGGGTCAGATAAGGGAATAAAAGCAGGCTGCCGGGGACAGCAGCGGCAACCTGCCCAGGTCCCCTTCCACACTGTGGAAGCTTTGTTCTTTCGCTCTTTGCAATAAATGTTGCCACTGCTCGCCCTTTGGGTCTGCACTGCTGTTATGAGCTGTAACACTCACCGTGAAGGTCTGCAGCTTCACTCCTGAGGCCAGCAAGACCACGAACCCACCAGGAGGAGTGAACAACTCCGGACCAGAGAAACGAACAACTCCAGATACGCCACCTTAAGAGCTGTAACACTCACCGCGAAGGTCTGCAGCTTCACTCCTGAAGCCAGTGAGACCACGAACCCACCAGAGGGAAGAAACGCTGAACACATCCAAACATAAGATGGAACGAACTCTGGACACACCATCTTTAAGAACTGTAACACTCACCGTGAGGGTGCACGGCTTCATTCTTGAAGTCAGTGAGACCAAGAACCCACCAATTTCGGACTCACAGGTTCTGCGAAATATCTCAATCACTGATGTTAGGAGCAGTTTAGAGATGGTCAGAATCTTATAGCCTCAAGCTACATGACTCCTAAACCATAATTTCTAATCTTATGGCTAATTTGTTAATCGTACAAAGGCAGTCTAGTCCTCAGGCAAGAAGGGTATTTGCCTTGGGAAAGGTCCGTTATCATCATTGTTTTCAACTATAAACAATAAACTAAGTTTCTCCCAAGTTAGTTCAGCCTACACCCATGAATGAACAAGGACAGCTTAGAGGTTAGTACGAAGATGGAGTTGGTAGGTCAGATCTCTTTCACTGTCTCAGTTACAACTTTGCAATTTTGCGGATTCAGTGACACACAGCAGTCATTCATTTCATATTTATTGAAGTGAACTAAATTCTCTGTGACTTGAGAAAAGCTGAGCCTGATGATCCTTTGCAGGACAGCAGCTCATTACATTATAGAATTAGCCAAGATCAAAGCTCTAGAGAGGCAAGTTCTCCTTACTGTCAAGTGTTCATTTCAGGAGTTTATGCCATATTCACGTATAGTATTCTGTATGTTTCAAAATACTTTCTCACCACTTACGATGGTGTAGACCTAGGTTATGATGAGAGAGAAAGAAGAGAGAAAAATCCCAAGGAGCCTTAGCCATAACTTGGCTTTACACCCAACAGCAAATTTATTTCTATTTCCCATGGCCCTTCACTAAGGACAATGGGGAAGGACACTAAAAGCTGAGACCCCTGAGCTTAAAATAAAAGTTGGAAAAAAAAAAAAAAGACACAGGAACTGATAAAGTCTGCAACCCTCCTCAGAAGCAGAGTCCTGTACTTGCTTTATGAAGAATTCCAAAGCCTAGAATGCAAAGCAGTAAGGTAGAGAGAAATCTTCTGAGAAGCAGCAAGTCAGGCATGTGACCAGAGAATTTAAAAACCTAAAAAAAAAAAAAAAACAAGCAAACATAAATTTCTCCAGTGACTCCAAAAGGAGACATCGAGGGTAAAAAGCGACCGAAATCTCCTACAATTCAGAACGATAATTACTGGTCTTTAAAGAATAGTAATAATAATTATCTGAAGACTTACTAGTGCTCAAATCTCATATCTCCTGAAGGGAAAGTGCTATAACTTGACCTCAAAATGTTTAAAACTAGACTCACATTTTTATGCTAGCAAAGAAAGAATAAAAGTTTTTCTTTCATGGAAGTAAATATATATACTTCAATCTTCACTAGTGAATTACACACAATGTCTAACATGTTGTCAAAATTTACAAAACATACAAAAGAGCAAGAAAAATAGGACCTATATTCAAGTCGAGAAACAGTCAATATAAGCAGATCCATTGTTTGGAATTATTAGATAGAGGCTTTAAAACAGCTATGATACATCTATTTAAAGTTCTAGTAGAAACGTGGGCAATCTGCATGAGTAGTTGGAGAATTTGGCAGAAATACAGAAGCTATAAAAAAGAGAGAGAAAAGCAAAACATGAAAAATACATCAGAAATGAAACATATATTCAATGACTAAACAGCAGACAAAACACAGTGAACCCGAATGAAGATTAGTATAAACTATCCAAACTGAAAAGAATAAAAGAAAGACTACAAAAAATAGAATAGCACTTGAGAAAAATGTGAACCTTTAAAAATGGTTTAACACACATATAATTGAACATAAAGGGTAAATTGTTTACCATACATGTAATAATATACATGTAACTAACATATATTTAAAACAATTTTTAAATGGTTTAACATTCCTATCTCAGCAGAATACAAAAGAATGAGAATGAAGATAATATTTGACATATAATTGATAAATGTTTTTCAAAATTGATGAAAGTCATCAATATACAGAATCAAAAAAACTTGTGATATTCAAATAGAATAAATACTAAAAATAAAATTCTTTGGCACATCATAGACAACTGGTAAAAAATAAATATAAAGATAAAATATTAAAAATAGTAAAAATTGTAAATGATATTTTAGGCTGGTTAAAAATGGAATGACATTTCCAACATACTAAATGAGAAAAAAAAACTTGGAACCTAGAATTCTATTTATAGTAAAATATCGTTCAAAACTTAGAAGATTTCTGAATCTGTCCATGAAGAAATGGCAAATCCACAATTAACCTTTCCCCACAAATAACTAAAAAAAGTGGACAAAATAGAGGAGACACAATTTACAGACATTGGCAACAAGCAGTCCAGAACTTGCCTCCCTCTGTTCTTTCCTCCTTTCTATTCCCAGGGAGAAAACGTTTAAGAATGCCCGGACTTACTGCTTTAGTACAATTTTCAGACGGTGGTGCAGGGAAGAACATAATTAGAACTTGGCCACCTTACAAAGGTGAGGAAACAGAGATTAGAGTTCTGAAACACGGAGGAGGCTGAAATGTCCACAACAGTGTTCAGGAAAGGATGGAGATACGTAGGAAAACAGTTTCAGAAATCTGCATGAAGTTCACTGGAGTTTTTACCTGAAGAAGAATATATACAAGAGTAGAGTAGCATACTACAAGTACAGACTTCTGAGGAAAGAACAATTATGGAGAAACCTGAAAGATAAAGAAATCCCAGGACTCATTCCAGACTAGAAATTACTTGAGCCCCTTCTAGCTAGGGTGGGAGATCACAGTTTATACATGAGACAGGCAGTCCTGACTCCAGAGGGACTATGCACTGGAAGTGGGTCTACACTTGCCTGGATATAAATAATCTGGATCTTTGACCTTTACTTAAGCAGTCTAAAAACAAACCTCAAAAATACCAAATTAATTTGTAAGAAAGCAATTCTGTCTCTCTCTCACACACATACAAGTCACCACTCAGCAACAAAATATTGTACTAATATCCCATAAAATATTTTTGCTACTAAAAGACTCTAAATATGACCCATAACTGGAGAAAAATTAGCTGACAAACAGATCCCAAAAAATCCCAGAGATATTGGAATTATTATAATAGACAAGGATATTGAAACAGCTATTATAATTGTGTTTCACTTGATTAAGGATGTAAAACAAAACGTGAATATAATATGAATGAGATAGAAATAGAAAAAATATTTAAATGGAAATTCTAGGAATGCAAAAATGTTACCAGAAATTAAACATTCAGAGGATGTTATTAATGGAAAATTAGATGCTATAGAAAAAAGTCATAAAATTACATATTACAGTGAAACTACCCATGTGAAGCTTAAAAAGAAAGAAAAAAGACTGTTACCTGCAAAACATCACCCAGATAATTAATATGCTTGTGATTAAACTCCCAAAAGAAGAGGAGAGAAAGTGGGACAGAAAAGAACACTTAAATAATGGCTGAATCTTTATCACATCGGATGAAACGTATGAACACAAAGAGTCAAAAAGCTCAGTGAATCTCAGCAGTATTAAAATGAAGAAGAAGATTACCAACACACTTTATAATCAAATTTTTAATTGTCTGTGCTACAGAGAAAATCTTTATGGCACCTGGAGAAAAAAAGATAACTTCATGCACAGCTGAACAAAGATAATTGCTTAACAACAACAACAAAAAAAAGATGAAAAAACTTACCAAAAACCTACTAAGCATAAGAAAACAAGCTTCAGAATAATTAATATTACAAAGAAAGGAGAGGAATTTTTTTATAGTGATGGCAAATCAGTCTGTCAAGAAGACATAACATTCTTAAATGTTCAGGCACTGAATAATAGATCTTTAAGATAATTGAAGCGAAAACTGACAGAATTAAAAGAAGATATAGACAGATCCATAATTATACTTGGACATTTTAACACTTTTTTCTCACTAATTGTTAAACAAGTTGAAAGAAAAATCAGTAGAACTGTAAGACTTGAATAATACTATACAGCAAGAGGACCTAATTGGTATTTATAAGGTTCTCTGTCCAACAACAACTGAATACATACTAGTTTCCAGTTTAAAAGAAACATTTGCCAAAATGGGGCATTTTGGGGCTTGTAAAACAACTTTAACAATGTTAAAATGTCTGAAGTCACGCTGAATATGTGCCTTGACCTTAACAGAATTCAATTAGAAATTGCTAACAGAAAGGTGTCTTTAAAATACTCAAATACTTGGAAAGTAAGAAGCACATGTCTTCAAACCCATGTGTCAATGATTAAATCATGAAGGTAATTAGAAAATAACTTTGAGTTGAAGGAAAGCGTAAATCAGAATATATCAAACTGAATGGAATACAACTGTAGGAAAATTTACGTTATGAAACACTCATATTAGCAAAGAGGAATTGTCTAAAATTGGTGACCTGTGTTTCCACCTGATTAAGCTAGTAAAGTAGAAACAAGTTGAAAGAAAAACAAAACAAAAAAAAGAAAAAACGAAATTAAGAACAAAAGTAGATACAATAGAAATAATAAAAAGCAACAGGGAAAAATCAATTAAGCAAAAACTTGAATTTATTTTAGAAAATATTTTTTACTTATAACAATACATCTCTACTGATCAAAAACAAAAGAGAAAAGATACAAATTACCAACAACAGGAATGAAAAGAAGGAAAACAAGATACTTTACTGTAGAAGGGAGTATTATAAATAACTGTCTGACAAAACATTTGACAACTTAAATGAAAATGACTAATTTCTTGAAAGGCAAAGGCTATCATGGAAATAAATCAAAATAATACATTCTATAAAGGACAAAAAAGAAAGATACATACCAATAGAATCCAAGAAAGCATTAGACAAAATTTAATACACATTCATTATGAAAATGTTTAGAAAGACATAGAAGTGAACATCTTCCATCTGAAAAAAGTATAAATAAATTTGTACAGATTAAACTGTACTTAATATTGAAAGAATGTTTTACCCTTAATATTATCAAGGATATGCACTCTCACTACTTCTATCCAACATTATACCAAAGATCCTAAAAAAGAAAGAGAAATAAAAGCATACATTTTGAAAAGGAAGAAGTAAGCTTTTAGAAATAGACAATATAATTGTGTAGGCAATAAATAGTGCAGGATCTACATAATAGTTACTAGAACTAATAGGAGCATTTAGCAAGGTTCAATAATACAAAGATGTAAAATATCAAATATATTTCTATATATTATCAATGAATGCCTCAAATTTAAAAATCATAACAATAGTTTAAAGAAACTCTGAACTATTGAAAAATATAACTAACAAAATTTATGTAAGATTTGTATGGTGGAAATTATAAAACATTGGTGAGATAAATTGAAAACACTTAAAAATGGAGTCATACAACTTTCATGAAGTAGACTACTCAGTATTTTCTTATGTGAATTTTCTTCAAACTGATTTATAAACAAATTCAATGCAATACTATCAAAATATCAGTATTTTTTGTTTGTTTGTTTTTAGAAATTGACAAATTGATACTACAGTTCCTACAAAAAAGAAAAAAGTGTTGGGCATGGTGGCTTACGCCTGTAATCCCAGCACTTTGGGAGGCTGAGGCCGGCAAATCCCCCGAGGTCAGGAGTTCGAGACCGGCCTGGCCAACATGGTGAAACCCCGTCTCTACTAAAAATACAAAAATTAGCCGGGCTTGGTGGTGGTCATCTGTAATCCCAGCTACTTGGCAGGCTAAGACAGGAGAATTGCTTGAACCCAGGAGGCGGAGGTTGCAGTGAGCTGAGATTGTGCCACTGCATTCCAGTCTGGGCCACAAGATTGAGATTCCATCTCAGAAAAGAAAGAAAAAAGAAAAAAGATCTATAGTATCCGAAACTATTGTGAAAAAGAAGGACAAAGTTAGGGGACACACCCTATCTGATGTTAAACTTAGCATAAAGTCCTAAGATTGAGTTTTATTGGTCAATCCATAGAAGAGAGAGTCAAGAAATAGACTCCAGCATATACAGTTAATTGACTTTGGACAGAGGTACCAAATTTAAGGGGAAATGATTTTTTTAAACCCATGGAAATTCCTCAAAACTTCAACCTTTACCTCCAATCATGTAAGGACAAAAAGCAAACTAAAAAAAAAAAAAACACTAAAAATAGATTATATACTTACAGGTGAAAACTAAAATTATACAACTAGAAGACATAGAAGAAATATTTTGACTGTGTATTAAACAAATATTGCTTAGTTGAAACTAAAAAGCATGAACCATAAAAAATTGTGAATTGAACTTGATAAAAAATAAAATATTTTGTTCTTTGGAAAGCACTTCTGAGAAATGAAAATATGAGACATTGGTAGAAAATATTTGCAAATTGCGTGTTCAATACACTAGTCTCATACTGAGGCTGTAAGACATGAACAAAACCTTGATGACTCAAAACAGCACAAGCTTAATCTATAACACTTCTGGAGGTCTGACTTCTGAAATCTGTTTCACTGAACCACAGTCTAGGTGGCAGCAGGATTTATTTATTTTTGTTTTTATTTTTGTATGGGCACCAGCAGGCTGTCCTTTCCCCTACCTTTTCTTTTCTTTCTTTTTTTTTTTTTTTCTTTTTCGAGACATCTTGCTCTGTCACCCAGGCTGGAGTGCAGTGGCACACTCTCGGTTCACTGCAACCTCCACCCCCAGGGTTCAAGAGATTTTCCTGCCTCAGCCTCCCGAGTAGCTGGGACTACAGGTGCCCACCAGTAGTCTCAGCTAATTTTAGTATTTTTAGTAGAGTCAGGGCTTCAGCAAGTTGGCCAGGCTGATCTCGAACTCCTGACCTCAAATATTCCACCCACCTCAGCCTCCCAAGTTGCTAGGATTACAGCCGTGAGCCACCACACCCGGCCTCCCCTGCCTTTTCTAGCTTTAGGAGACAGCCTGCATTTCTTGACTTGTATCCACATCATTCTATCCTCCAAATTCTTGCTTCCATTGTCACATATCCTACTTCCTCTATCTTACCTTTCTCTTATAAAGACCCTGTGATTACATTTAGGCTACCCCAATAATCTAGGATAATCTCCCCATGTCCAAATTCTTCATTATACCTGCAAAGTCCTTTTACCATATAAGGTAATATTCACAGGTTCCAGGAATGAGGATGTGGATATCCTTGGCCAGCGGAAGCATTATTTATCCTACCATATCTGAAAAAGTACTTGTGTCCAGAATATACAAATAATTCTTACACTTTAAAAATAAGAAAAAGCTCCCAAATTATATGGTGTTTATCATAGAAAATGAGAAATTTTTATTCACACAAAAACCTATACACAAATGTTTATAGCAGCTCTATTCATATTCACCAAAATCTTCCTTCACTATTGTCCTTCAAGGGGCGAATAAACAAACTGTGGTACATCTTTACTATGGAATATTCCTCAGCAGTGAAAAAGAATGAACTATTGAGACACAAAGTAACTTGGATGAACTCAAATACTTTAGGTTTAGTGAAATAAATAGACTCAAAATGTTAGATCAAACAGTAGTTTGATTACATTTATATTTATTTCTAGAGAAGCAAAGCAATAGAGATGAAGGAGATTGGTAGTCACCATGGCCAGGGCTGGCAGGAAGGTATGATTACATAGGAATGGTATGAAGGAATATGTTATGTTGTAAACCATTTTGTATTATACGGCAGCCTTGACCTCCCAGACTCAATCAGTGTTCCTGCCTCAGCATCCCAAGTAGCTTGGACCTCAGGTTTGTGCCACTATGCCCAGCTAATTTTGTGTGTATGTGTGTGTGTGTGTGTGTGTGTGTGTGTGTATTTTTTGTAGAAATGGGATTTTGCCATGTTGCCTAGGCTGGTCCAGAACTCCTGGGTTCAAGCAATCCACAACCGACAGGAGTGAGCTACCTTGCCTGGCCTTATACATGATTATAATCTTCTGTTAAAACTTACAGAATTATATTCCAAAAATAAAATTAATTTATGCTCCATAAATTAGAAAATTAAAAGTTGAATAGTTGGTAAGCTATTAATTATTGCCTCAATTTCAGAGCCTGTTATTGGTCTATTCAGCGATTCAACTTCTTCCTGGTTTAGTCTTGGGAGGGTGTATTTGTCGAGGAATTTATCCAATTCTTCTAGATTTTCTAGTTTATTTGCATAGAGGTGTTTATAGTATTCTCTGATGGTAGTTTGTATTTCTGTGGGATCAGTGGTGATATCCCCTTTATCATTTTTTATTGCGTCTATTTGATCCTTCTCTCTTTTCTTCTTTATTAGTCTTGCTAGTGTTCTATCAATTTTGTTGATCTTTTCAGAAAACCAGCTCCTGGATTCATTGATTTTTTGAAGGGTTTTTTGTGTCTCTATCTCCTACAGTTCTGCCCTGATCTTAGTTATTTCTTGCCTTCTGCTAGCTTTTGAATGTGTTTGCTCTTGTTTCTCTAGTTCTTTTAATTGTGATGTTAGGGTGTCAATTTTAGATCTTTCCTGCTTTCTCTTGTGGGCATTTAATGCTATAAATTTCCCTCTACACACTGCTTTAAATGTGTCCCAGAGATTCTGGTATGTTGTGTCTTTGTTCTCGTTTTCAAAGAATATCTTTGTTTCTAAAAAGAGCCAAAAGTTTGAATACTTCATAGAAAAATGTACAAAAGACCAATAGGCACATAAAAAACTCTTAGCATTAGGTATATGCAAATTAAAACCATAATATGATACCACTGCATACCCATTTAACTGCTAAAACTATATAAAAAACCATAAAACGTTGGTGAAAATTTGTAGCAATATTGCTGGTGGGTGGTCTTGAATGCAATATGGTATAATTTCTTTGGAAGATAATTTAGTAATTTGTAGTAAAATGTAACATTCATTTATTATGTGACCTAGCAATTATAGTCCTAGGTATTTACTAAAGGGAATTGAAAACATGTATTACATAAAGACTTGCACATAAAGGTTCATAGCAGGTTTTTTTCACAATAGCTAAAAATTAGACCCAAATTCAGGAAAAAGTGAATAGAGAAACAAACTATTATATATTCATACAATAGAATACAATAAAATAAAATTATAAAAAAATTCAATAAAGTTATAGAAACTGCTGGTACACACAAAAGCATTGATAGATCTCAAGAACATGCTGAGCAAAAAAAAAGTCTGACACAAAATGCAGGTACTATCTAATTTTGTTTATTTGGAACTGTAGAAAGATAATTCAAATCTATCGTTAGAAAACAGATCAGTGGTTGTCTGGGGCATAGGAGTTTGACTGGAATGGAGTGCGAAGAAATGTTTTGGGTTGAGAGAAATATTCTATATCGTGATTTTGGTCTTGGTTACACGATGAATAAATTTACTCGAATTCATTAAAATGTTTATTAAAATGGGTTCATTTTAATGTGTGAAAAACTGTCCTTTACAAACCTGATAATTAAAAAAAGAAGGTAAAATAATTGCATTTGCCCCAGGCAGAATTGTAGGTATCTTATATTCCACAGATTCGTACTATACAAATTGCTGAAAATACTTCTTCATGATGAAGAAAAGTGATTCCAGATGGAAGCCCAGATCTGAAGGAAAGAATAAAGAATATCAGATACAAAATAAAAAAAAAATCTGTCTGTCTCTCCTCCTTACCTATCCTTCCATTCATCTAATGATCTGTCATAGACACTCACTATGTATTCATACCGGCTTGTTCCATACTAGGGCTCCTTCTCTTGGCTTTATACATCTCTGAAGGAGCACTTATCACACCTAGTGTAATTGGCTCTTCTTATGGTGATCCAGTTGGCTTCCTGCTTCTCAAGGGTGAGGATTATGTTGGTCTGTCCTATCAATGTTTCTCCAACAGTTAGCATGGTTCTAAGCCGACCTAATATGTGGATGTTTATGAAAGAACAAAATAAAAATGAATGACAATAAAAAATGAAAGTAAAAGTTGATATTTTGATGCTGAGAAAACGTTTCTTGCTTTTCATAAGAAAAAGTCATTGACAAGCCAGAGCTTAAAGTCTAGTGACCAGCTTTCACACTTATTTTGTAGTAAAAAGTAGATAGAATCACCATTCCTTATTAAATATGCTACTCTAGGGGACACAACTGATGGATGTAGCCTCTGCATTTTAAAAGCTGGTAATCCAGTAGAGATTGTTAACAGATCTACTCACATTACATATACCTGATGTTCCATATACAGTGAGCAGTGAGTAACCAGAAAACTTTTTTATTGAGCAAAGCAGCAGATTATTTCATGAGTAGAACTTGCACAAAAGCAGAAAAGAGAGACCATATTGGCCGGGCGCGGTGGTTCACGCCTGTAGTCCCAGCACTTTAGGAGGCTGAGGCGGGCGGATCACAAGGTCAGGAGATCGAGACAATCCTGGCTAACATGGTGAAACCCCGTCTCTACTAAAAATACAAAAAAAATTAGCCAGGTGTGGTGGCGGCCGCCTCTAGTCCCAGCTACTTGGGAGGTTGAGGCAGGAGAATGGCGTGAACCCGGGTGGCAGAGCTTGCAGTGAGCAGAGATGGTGACACTGCACTCCAGCCTGGGTGACAGAGCGAGACTCCGTCTCAAAAAAAACAAAAAAAAAAAGAGAGAGAGAGCTCATATGCAGCTTAGCTCATAGATCAGTTTGAGCAATGATATTTTGGTTAGAAAATGGAGGATATTTTTAGAGACAAGGGAGACCAACTGAAGAGGAAACTGCTACATACAAAATATTTTGAGATAAGACTAGAAAAACATAAGGGGATCAGATTAAGAATAATGTTGAAGAAAGTGACAGCTAATTTATTTAATGACAGTTATATGATAGGAGACTATTTATTTGTTTGAAGACTATTTATTCCTTTAGAGTCAACCATCATCATTAAAAGTACTACCACTTCTCCCATCCCATCCCCATATTATTAGCAATCTCATAGTAATTTTGTGTTTCATTCACCATGTTATATATTTTTATATGCTATGTTAAAAAAAGCAACTGTCATAACAACCCTGAACTGAGGCAAAGATAGTTTGCTGACTTCATCCAAGGTCACAGAGGTAGTGAGCAACAGCCGAAAGAAGACTAAGTAAAACTATGACTCAGGCTGGGCAGGGTGGCCCACACCTGTAATCCCAGCACTTTGGGAGGCCAAGGCAGGTGGATCACCAGAGGTCAGGAGTTCGAGACTAGCCTGGCCAACGTGGTGAAACCCCATCTCTACTAAAATACAAAAACTTGCTGAGTGTGGTGGCAGGTGCCTGTAATCCCAGCTACTCCAGAGACTGAGGCAGCAGAATCTCTTGAACCGGGGAAGTGGAGGTTGCAGTGAGCTGAGATCATTCCATTGCACTCCGGCCTGGGCAACAAGAGTGAAACTCTGTCTCAAAATAATAATAATATAATAATAATAATAATAAACTGACTCAAAAAACTATCTGGGTCTCCTACTAAATATGATTACACACAATGTTGAGTGTTCCCAATATCCTTAAGGCTTCAGAAAGTTCTCCATGCTTTAATATTGTCACCAGATGTGGTCAACTGAGCTTTACATTCCCAATCCATTTCCAATTCTGTTTAGAATAACAATCACGGTCCTATAAAAATGACATTTGTTTCTCTGAGTGCAGTCCTCATCCTTTAGCAGTTTCCATGCCCCACAGAAGATGGAACTTAATGATCTATGACAACTTAGAGGAAAAAATTACTACATAGTTGGAAACCAACACTTCTGAGGATTTCATTTCTTAAACTACTTGAAAGTTTCCAAGAAATAAGAGGTTTCTTACAGATCTGGCTTCTCTCACAGTTCCTGCCTCAACATCACAGTCTACAGAAAGAAAGACTGAGCTGTGTTCAAAGGGTAATTTGGGGGTTATAAGGTCTGCAGATTATTTTTTTACACACAAAATTTTATAAAATCTTAGAAGTTCTTAACAGCCCAAATTGCAAAATAAATGAAGATGTAGGCTTCTCACCCCATGTGGCTTCTTACTATTTAGCAGAATTATTTCCTGGTTTCAGAGACACAGATCACTTTTTAATGATCTTTCCAGTTCAGACATTTGATCTTTTAAAGAGCTGTTGGGTGTATTCAGTGATATTTAATGAGCAAGAGCTGCACAATATATAAAGCAAGGGAGGGAATGGTCCATTGACTCTGGCTCAGGCACCATTCAAATATTTTAAGACCTAATTTCCTACTTTCACTTGAATCCTTTGAAGTTGTCTTTTTGTGATTTCTAGGACAAATAACAGCCCCAGCTCACTGATTAGAAAGGCTCCGTCAGCTTTGTGGGCATTAAAGTCCTCAGAGAACAGACACAGCAGTTAGTTAAGGTGATCAGACACAGCAGGTTAAATTTCCCTTGGGGAATTTTTCTTAGGATAGCACATAAAGAGACAAATACTGTCACCGAATTATGTCTGTATCTTGATGGAAGACATGGGAAGAGAAAAATTATTCTCCTGGTGAGTCATGCTTAGGTTTCTCTGAGATGAAGTATTTTCACTCTGGGAAGAAGGCATTTTTCAGCATTGTCTTCCGTTGTGCTTCTCCCATTCACTTTATCCCACAGTGGGTCAGCATTTCACAAACACGCATTCAGCATTTATCTATTCCCTTTTTCATGAGCCATTGTAGAGACTTATTAGACATGTCATGGGTTCATGTGACAGGAATATTGGGGTTTTCCAACAAAACACTTACAATATCTTCATGATGTGCCTAATAGACTAAGCCACATGAAGATAAGACTTTTTTGTTTTGTTTTATTCTCAAGTCTTGTAGGCATGTTAATATGTCCTTAGTGTTTCAGGAGATACTAACACTTATCACTGTGATTTTTCTGGCTTAAAGGCCCTAAGTTCTTCCAAAATATTTTAGTGCTTTTTTTTCAACTAGACACTAAATTTCAAGCATACAGATATTATACTATATCCATCTTATTTATCCTCTGTTACATCCAGATAATCATCTGGAATTTATTCTTTCTAAATTTGCATTCAGACACATCATATCTCAGTCTGTTTGTACTACATTCTAGAAAACTAATTTCTTTGCTACATCTTCTAATTAATTCACTCTTCAGTCATATCCATTTTGCTTAACAACCTGTTAAATGTTTTAAATCTGAATTTTGCAAACATTTTAAATTTCTGATAACTTTAGTTGATAATTTATAAACGATATAGTATTCTCTGGATATCTTGAATATAGAAATTCTTCAGCTATTGAATATCCTTTTTGTTGATTTCCATTCTTTTCATGCTGTTGCTTATATTAAAGACTTGGTGAGTCTTAAGTATTCTGTTTCATCAGATTACTGCTTAACTTCTGAATTATTTGCAAAGCCGTCCTGCTCAGCAGCCCGGGACACATGTGGCTAGTGGTGCTCTCAATTTTCCCTCTGGGTGTCTGGAATATCCTGCTCTCATCCCTACCATGAGGCAGTAGTGTTCAAGTGAACTCCCCAGAGTTCTACCCTCACCAATTTGTGCACTGGGCAGAAACCATTGTAGAAATCTACTTTGTGTGAGCAAGGTGGGGGAAAGGAGCATCATTTATCTTCTTTGAGTACAACCCCTTTAGCTTCTTGCCTTCTTATATCTGATAGTGATAAGTCCATAAAACTTCTCTTTATTATGTTTCAGGCTGTGCTATTCCCTGGATTTATTTTCCAATGTATATAAAAAGTTTGCTTTCTAAATTTGGAGATTCTTTAACATGAGGGGCCTACTAATGATACTTTTTCATTTTTTTCCAACAGAATATTTTTTCAACAGTGATTTAGTGAGTATTTACTATGTACTAACTACTATTCTAGGGATTGGTATTCAGCAGTAAACCAAACAGGGTGTCTATCCTATGGGGTAGGTGGAGGGATAAGACAATGAAGATAAAATAATGTATACATGTGGTCCAGTGACAAAGATTGTTAAGTACTACCAAAATTAAAAGAAAGGAGGGAATAAAGGAAGAAAGGACGCAAGGAAGGGAGGAAGGGAGGAAAGGGAAGGGGAAGGGGAAGGGAAAAGAAGGAAAAGGGAAGAAGGAAGGAAGGAAGGAAGGGAAGGAGGGAGGGAAGGAGGGAGGGAGGGAAGAATGTAGGAAGGAAGGAAAGTAAATAAAAAGAAGCCAGCAGGGGAAGTGATAGGAAGTAACTGGGATGCCATTTAATACTGCCTAGAGAGCAAAGCACATTTGAGTGCATCCATGTGAATAAAATAAAGGAAGAAAACATGGATATATATGGGAGAAGAGAAATAGAGAGTGTGAAGCTCTGAGGTAGAGCATGCTAGGATTGGGTGGGGTAGTTGAAAAACCAGAGTAGGTGGAGTTTTGTAAGCAACAAAGAAAAGAATATTAAATTAGCTTGAACAAATAGCTTAAGACCAGGGCACATTTATGGAGTTTTTATGTGATTTCACTTATATTATTGTCACATTAACATATCAAAAGCATCATATTCCTGTGATGAAGGGACTCAACTCTTTTTAACAGCATCTCCATTGTATTTTTCCTCATATAACATCTGTTGTATATGTTATATATCATATCATATATATTACAGAATTAGTATTTTAAAGAACTATATATATTTTTTTAAGTCACCATAGGAACAATTTCTCTGCATTGTTGTGATATCATGATTTTGACCTAGAGATTAGACAAACATTTCCCAAGTTCAACTTAAAATGTCTTTTTATTACTTCAACTCTTTATGCAATCAAATATATTCAATTTCTTGCCCCACTTCCCTGCAGGATGCAAAATAATAACATGTTTTAGTCCACAATTTAAGAAATAGAAAATGATGCAATTCTTTGGGAACTGATTTGTAGTAACTGGCAGCTATATAGCTCAAAGCCAAAACGATTTTTAACAATCAAGTGGTGCGCAAATATCATAGCCTTATGAGGAATTTGATTATGCTTATGTTGATATTGAATGTTCTGTATTGTTTCTAGTCAAACGCAGAAATAATTTATATTGTAAATGTTATTTTTACTTTCATTCTTTATTTTAAAAATCTAATATATTTTAAATATTTTTATTTTCATAAGAATATTATTTTTAAAGCCAGTGTAACTTAGGAGAAAAAAAATATTTAAAACATATTTCTTCCATGTACCAGCAACTTGCTGTTCATGTTCACACCTGAGTTTAATTTCATAACTGTAAAGTAGGTATTATTAATTCCATTTTTTTTACAAATAAGCAAATTAAAAATCAGTGCTCTCTTCCTTAGAAAAATGCAGCAGGGAGATAGCAATCAAATTTCAAACACAGTATCTAATGCCAAGATCAATAAGAAGTTACATTTATTAGCCTGTGTCTATAGTCAAACCATTCAAGAGTGAATGGTACAATACTTACTCTTAACAAGTGTATTGTTTAATGGAAAATAAGTTTAACATCCAGACTTGTACCTATAATAATAACAATAACAGTAACTAAGGTGTTTTGCATTCATTGTAAAGTTTTAGCTTTCATTTTCAGTAGCCCTAAACTTACAGATTAACAAAGACTCCGACGGATTAAATGACTTGCCAGCATCCCACAGTTGCAAAGTGACAGAGCTGAAACCCAATTTAGCCTCCCTGTACGTGTCCTTTTTCCATGGAACTCCTGCTGTCTCTTTAGGCTTCACCTCTACCTATGCCCTCTGCATGATAAGCTCAGTGAAGCTTTCCCTCTGAGGTGAATTACCTATCGCTAGATATAAACCCAAGGTTCTTAAATGAACGCAGTCATGATTTTTGAAGATATATGTTGAACTGACTTATCCTGCCTGATCAGTATATGAATAGAGCAGGGTACAGTGGGGAGGGGAAATGTGCAAGAGGGAAAGAAAATAGCATTATGCAAAGTGAACACAGAAGGCAGTGACAAGTTTTGCTTGATTTAAGAGCAGAGAAAAAAGATTATTCTGATTTTCTTCAGGATGAACTCTTGGTCTGTTCTCATTTCAAAAGGGAACAGCATATCTCAGAAAATGAATGTATCTTCAGATTTTAATGTCATCACCATGGAAGTCACTGGAAGGTGTTGTTATGACCTTCCTCCGCACTGGAGGGGTTCATGATATATCTTCTGTTGATGAAAATTCAGAAGACCAGGGGAGCCGATAAAATATAGCTAAGTGATTCAGAGAGTAAATATTAGGTTCAGTGCCTGATTGCCTCATATTTTAAATATTTCAATGCTCCCTGCATGACTAGATGGGTGTAAAGTACTCACTATTTAGCAACTTCTGCCACAAAAACACCTTAATAGCATCATTCAAAATGTGTACTGTCCTCTTTGGAGTAATGGGCTTTTGATGATAGTAATCAAAGAATGCTGCCTTTGTATGTTAGAGTCGTAGCCACATTGAGAAATGATGACTGTTAAGGACATTTCTTTTCAGTAATTGTGTGCTTTTTTCAGTCCCTTTCTCTGATTTAAGATGAGTGACAGTGGAGTTGGAGCAGGTAGGGTTATTTCCCCCTAACGAAATAGAAACTAGCCTTAGAGAGGCAGATATTGGTGGCAGAAATATGCAAAGAACGTGATCTGAAAAAATAAGATGCAGCCTGCAAAAGCCAATGGGAAGATTAGAGATTAGAAAGAGGTTGTGTTCATACTAATGCAAGGCAAGATTTAGAGACCTGGGCTGTGAATTTGGAAAGCAGAGATCAGATGGGGAGTGTGATGATGGGGTACTGGCTGGGAAATAATGTGTAATGCTTGGGATGGGGGCCGGAATTCATCTGTTCATCTTTTCTTTAATAAAGAAAGATGCTCACACACAAGAGACTGAGAGAGGAACATTTATACATGGAAAATGTTCTTGTTCTTTGTGTGATGAGTCACTTTTAGTCTTCCATGCTGTTTCCTGAGGGTTAAGCCCACTCGGCAGAACAACAGGACCCAACTTCAAGAAAACTCTTAACTCTAAACATTATGACTTTATGACATTTTGGATTTTTCCTTATGGTAGGGGTTTCAGAGGAGCCACATAAACTATATAGAAACACTGTGATAACTGGGAGTGTGCAAGTGTGGGCTCTTTCTTGTCTCAGCTCTGCCACTTGTGATTACTATAATCTTTGTTCAGGTATTTAGCTTCTTTGATGTGCTGTTTCCTGCCTTAAGAATTGTCTTATGGGAGGCGGAGCTTGCAGTGAGCCGAGATTGCGCCACTGCACTCCAGCCTGGGTGACGGAGCAAGACTCCGTCTCAAAAAAAAAAAAAAAAAAAAAAAGAATTGTCTTATAGATATATGTATAGCATGTATTGGCCACTTATGTGCCCATATTATAATTTAAATCTCATAAAAATCGATGACGTATTATTCTGCTATTAATCTCACTTCAGAGAATTTTTTTTTTTTTTAATTGAGGCTCAAAGAGTTTAAGTAACTTTCCCCAGGTCACATGGCTTGTAGAGCTTAGATTTGAAAGGAATTGACCCCCTTTAGAAGGTGATTTTGAGGGCATGGAAATGTACTGGAAATAGGTCTTTTTTTTTTTTTTTTTTTGAGACGGAGTCTTTCTCTGTCGCCCAGGCTGGAGTGCAGTGGCGACATCTCGGCTCACTGCAAGCTCCGTCTCCCGGGTTCACGCCATTCTCCTGCCTCAGCCTCCTGAGTAGCTGGGACTACAGGCGCCTGCCACCACGCCTGGCTAATTTTTTGTAGTTTTGGTAGAGACGGGGTTTCACCGTGTTAGCCAGGATGGTCTCGATCTCCTGACCTCGTGATCCGCCCGCCTCGGCCTCCCAAAGTGCTGGGATTACAGGCGTGAGCCACCGGCCCCGGCCGGAAATAGGTTATTGTTTTATCCCGTCTGTTTTTGTAAACATGCTGGTTTAGAAATCAATTTGCGTAAAAGCCCGAAAAATCAGTAGAATAATTTTATGGTATTTTGCTTTATAAGAAATGAAAGAAGAAACAAATAAGATTTGGACAAAATGCATCCTAGAGACATGGCACCAAAGTGGGCTGGAGAGACTCCACAAATATATCTATCTACCTATATAAATCTACTACTGATGATTATATGTTTTGCATAAATTCTGACTTTTTTCCAAAACAGCAATTTTGAAAGATTTTATGTAATTTGAAAATATCTCAGATTTCATCATATCTTTACCCTCCTTCACACAGTTACCTATACCTTTCCCATCCCCCAATTTTGATGCGTGTGAAGTTAATTACTCTGGCCATCCATTCTTTGTCTATTTCCTTCAGGAGGTTTTGAGAGACTAAACACATATCTAATGTTTTGGAGAAAAATCAAACACTGATACTTTAGGTCAGAATATTACTACTAACCTATAAGAATCACTGTTGTAAAAATATAAAGCATTGATCATTTTTGACTAGAAAGAAAGCCTTCTGATGATTGAGTCCAAAGGGCTTATTTTTTTTTTTCCACTAAAAAGCTACTATCCGGCAACAAAAATATATCTTGGCCAAGTTCACACAACACTTTAATTTCAGGGGAGGGACTGGAGCTGGCATTCTGGATCGTGTTCAATGGGCTTCTCTTTACTTTTAACGGTTTCTTTAGGGAGCATACAAGATGTTCCTGGGACTTCGAGTTTGTTTCCACAAACTGCTAAAGCCAACATGGGGCCTAGCCAAATGAAAACACGGAACTACTCTTGAGTTATTTTAGAAATCAAAGATATCAACTGGGTAACTGCTCCTGCATTCATGGGAGTTAGGCATTAGCAATTGACCATAGGTTTGTTTTCATGGTTCATAATGTGATTTCATAATTCCCCATGCTGCACTTCAAGTGCATCACTAGTTCATATGGGTATGTATATATATATATATGCATGCATGCATGCATGTACAAAACAGAAGTCAAAGCACATAATCGAATACCTATCATGTATTAGGTGTTATTTTAGGCATCTTACTCTTCATCTTAATCCCAGACCCTCATGAAATGGAAGACGTTATTTCTGTTTAGCTTCTCTATCTAGGATGAGTTTGAGGAACTAAATGAAAGGCTGTATGAGAAGATGCCTTGTAAACTCTTTGCTGCCTTTTCCCGTCCATTGTCACAATGTACGATGGAACGAGCTTTCTGGCTCTAACAGCACATTTGGATATGCTGCTTACACTTGATGCTCAGCCTTTATCCTCCTGTTAGCTCAATATGTTATCTTTTCTGTTCCATGTGGCCAATTTCTGATAATACACGCCCATCTTTTTGCCCCAGCCCTGTTCCATTCTGGCTAGTGAGAGCCATCTTGCCTGGCTCCCCCAGTGGGAAGGGGATCACATCATTCACATATTTCTAAACTGTGTTAAAATATTTTTTGAGTGAAAAACTCTAAATTATTCAGATATGTGGCAACTTACAGGAGGAATCATTTTTAGAGTCTCTAAAACATTTTAGGAAGCACGAGATCTAATATAATGAAGCTTCTTTATATGTGACAATTATTTTGAAGTGATGTTAAAGTTCTCCACGTGGTGCAGAATGAAACCTTCTGAATTACTATGCCTGGTAGTCATTATTTATAGTCTCTGTTAAATTCAAACATAATACACCCATAAAAATGCGATGTTGATTCTATGGATGCTATTACTCCATTTACTTAGACAATATCAGTAATGTGGGCTGAGTTCTCATTTAACAAACTTAAACCGACACAACTTACAGAATTCAGGGAATTAAGGTTTTTTTCTTCATTATCACATTTCTTTCTTCTTTCCTGATCTTTTAGGAATTGGCTTTCTGAATATTTCGTATATCTGTCTGCTTCATCCCTGTTTACCTGTGGAAACACAGGCTTTGATCTCCTGCTTGGGACATTGTGAGAACTCTCTTCCTGGACTTTCTTCTTCTGTCTATCCCACTCTGGTTCCCTCTCCACACTGTAGCAAAAACCACCTGAGTAATTTGCAAAGGTAATGATGCTATCTGCTTAAAAACCATTTAACGGTCTGAAGTTAGTAGGATCTGAGTTGAGGAGGGGTCACAGGACCACGGAAGATTCACAAGGAGGATAAACAGGGGTGACTTCAGTGAATATGATTTTGAAGTCAACTCTTGTAAATGTGTTTTGTATGCCCTTCAAAATACCAGAGTGGAATAGAACCATCTGTTTAAAGAGCTTACACTGAGGCTTGGGAAAGGAGGCTCTGGATTCTACTATCTTTTCTTTTGATAAATGACTGTTAAGGACATTTCTTTTCAATAATTATGTGCTTTTCTCAGTCCCTTTCTCTGATTTAAGATGGGTGACAGTGGGGTTGGAGTGGGTATGGTTATTTTCCCCCTTAAAAATATAGAATGTAACATTAGAGAGGTAGACATTGGTGGCAGAAATATGCAAAGAATGTGATCTGCAAAAATAAGATGTAGCCTGAAAAAGGCAATGGGAAGATTAGAGACTAGAGGTTAGGTTCATACTAACGCAAGTCATTTAGACACCTGGGCTCTAACTCTTCTAACTTTTCATAACCGTCTTTTTCTAATTATTTTCTTTATCCTTATGTCACATAGTTGTAGCCAGATTAAGACCAGATAGGGAAAGACTCAATCTTGAATGAAAAAGTAGGCACATATATGACATCAGAAGTTATTAAATCTGTGTTTGCTAGGCCTTTGTCTTCTTATTTAATATTCTTCCAGGGTTCTTCATCAAAGTCACATTTGTGTTTATGCCAATAACATCATTCTTAATATTCTCATAAGGAAACTATGCACTTCTTCAAGGAGTTTTTTACTCAGACAGTGTCTGTACATTGAGATCTGAGCCCACTTTACTAAGCTGGATAACCACAATCTTTATTCATAGGTGCTACACTTATTACACTAAACACGGAGGGATTTCAGTGAGTAGGGAGACAGTTTAAGGAAAATAACCTGAGACTCCCACACATACACATCTTTGTGGTAGTAGAGCGTATGGGAATAGGCATGAGGACAGAATGGAGGAGGCAATCAATTGTTTTAGTAATTTCTCTACAGGTCAAGGTAAGTGGAGGAATGAAGCTCCTAGACATTTTTCCCTTTGCATCACATATGCTGACGCTCTTACTTTATAATTAACTGCAGTGAAGGCTGTGTCTCCTTTAGCAGGGCTGTGGACCCATCAAAAATAATTTGTCCGGAGTAAGTGTAGGGAAAAAGGGGCAGCCTATCTTTTGCTAAACCACAGATCATTTTTGTTGGTCTGTCTGTCTGTTGTTTGTGTTCCCCTCTGCATGGCTCCAGCCACATTTGCTTTTTTTTTTTTTTTTTTTTTTTTTTTTTTGCGAAGGAGTCTCGCTGTGTGGCCCAGGCTGGAGTGCAGTGGCTCCATCTGGGCTCACTGCAAGCTCCGCCTCCCGGGTTCACACCATTCTCCTGCCTCAGCCATTCTACGGCCTCCCGAGTAGCTGGGACTACAGGGGCCTGCCACCACGCCTGGCTAATTTTTTGTGTTTTTAGTAGAGACGGGGTTTCACCGTGTTAGCCAGGATGGTCTCAATCTCCTGACCTCATGATCCACCCGCCTTGGCCTCCCAAAGTGCTGGGATTACAGGCGTGAGCCACTGCGCCCGGCCCACATTTGCTTCTTTCTGTCAGTGAGCTCTTTCTACCATTGTGCCCCTCCAACTTCTGGTCTGCCTGTGATTGCAGCCCTGGGCTGCCCAGGCATCTGGTGCCCGCAGGTCAAACTCCAGTTCCCCCAAACCCAGTGAAACCAGCAGCAACACAGCCTTTACTAGAATGTAATAATGTTTCCATTTTGCACTTTTGAGACAGCAAATTATCAGGATCTAATGGTCCCTCATGTTGATGTATATTGCTCTCACATACCGTCTGACTACAAATCAAGGATGCTGAACAAGTTTCCAGAAATACACATTGCATAATTTCTTTAATTGACACTTTTAAAAGTGAGACTCTATTAAGTGATTTTATTCAAAGCTGATTTGTTTGTGGCTCATAATAGTTTTCTTGAAAAGCTACTTGTTATTTTATACTCCAAAATGTGAAATCAGGTTAAAAAATGCAAAATAAAATCACATAATTTAACTTCTCACTCTTTAGCTATATATATATATACACACATATATATACACACATACATATATGTTTTATAGCAGGCAAAAGGTTAGTGTTTAGTGTCTTAAAAACTACAAAAGAGGAAAAGGCAATCAAATGCCTAGAAAAGCAGGCAATTTGAATATAAATAGACAATTATAAAGAAATATAAACTGTAACATTACATGGAATAAGATTTTTTAAGTTACTAGCAATCAGATAAATCAGATTAAACAATACCATTTTCATATACCAGAATGCAAACACTAAATTTTTGAAAATATGAAATTTTGGTGGGTTTGTTGGGAAACTGATACTCCTATATCAATTCCTTGTGAAATAGAAGTTGGAAAATAAATTGCTGTGGGGAAATAAATTGGTAGAGGGGCACAGGGAAATTGAATGGCAATTTGGAATTGCCATGAAGTCACAAATAACATAGGACTCAATAATTCTCTAAGGCGTCTTTATTAGATAAGTACTCATACATATATACAATGAGGTCTGAAAGAGGACTGGTATTGAAACAAAAAAAAACCAAAAATAAAAGTTTATTAAGAAGATAAGGCCGGGCGCGGTGGCTCACGCCTGTAATCCTAGCACTTTGGGAGGCCGAGACGGGCGGATCACGAGGTCAGGAGATCGAGACCATCTTGGCTAACACGGTGAAACCCCGTTTCTACTAAAAATACAAAAAATTAGCCGGGCGTGTTGGCGGGCGCCTGTAGTCCCAGCTACTTGGGAGGCTGAGGCAGGAGAATGGCATGAACCTGGGAGGCGGAGCTTGCCGTGAGCCGAGATCGCGCCACTGCACTCCAACCTGGGAGACACAGCGAGACTCCGTCTCAAAAAAAAAAAAAAAAAAAAAAAAAAAAAAAAAAAAAGAAGATAATCACTGAATAAAATAACCATATTCGTACTTTAGAATTATGTAGTATTTTTTAAAATTGAAACAGACAGAGATGTATTGTTGAAAAGAAGCACGTGAAAATTGATATATACTGAATAATACACTTTATGGAATTAAATACTATATATTTTCTATGTACATATACCTGTGCGTGTGTATAATACGGATGTCAATGCATTGTAAAGGGTATAGAGAATTGACACTAAACTAATAGCAATAATGTCTCAGGTAAGTAGAGAAGAGAGGGAGGGGAGTGGGTTTGGGGGTGTGGAAAAGGAAAAATTTGTCTTATCTATAATGTTTTAATTTTTAGTAAAAATAATATGTTCATATATTCACTATGTTATTAAAAATGAATACTAATTTTTATTATAAATAAACAGACTCTACAAAGTACAGCAAATATTACAATTTCTTACATGTTTCGAGACTGTAAATGTTCTTCTTGCTATTTTATGTTAGTGCTTTATTGATTCTCAAGTACTACTGAAGTACACAGGCAAAACGCATGAGGCTGTATGGCTTCATGGCTAAGTACATGTGTTTGGAGGTCACACTGTTTGATTTCTGATACAACTGCTTGCAGTTGATCAACTTGGTCAAATTATTTAACCTGCCTGTGCTACAGTCTCCCCATGTGTTCAGCATGAACGAGCATAAGGCAAGCAAGTACACAAAAAAACTACCACTTTTGATAGTGGTGAATATTAAATGAGATCCACAAGAAGGCTGTAGAACAAGATGAGACAGGTAGTGAGCCCTCGGGACATATGAACCACTGTTAGCTCTTGGCTATGCAGAAGGCTGCCTGTTCTCGTAGGTTTATAGATTTCTTGACACACACACCCACCCAACCACCCATACACACACACACACGATGAAAGCTAAAATCTCATTCCCTTTTTTCCCACGAACTTGAAAAATCTCATCACTCATAGGAAATTTGAATAAAGCATAACTTTATCTTATGTTAAGTGACACAGAACACTAGGACACTGAATTGAGTCCATTGAAAATCGGCTTCAATAATTTACAGCCTGCAAAGCTTCAAACTCTTCATCTATTTTGTTTTAAGTTTGGATTTGTCACACTCTGACATTTTCATATGTTTCCAAAATGTCACCATACTAGGGCAAAAGAAGCTATTATATCAAGTGCCCTTGAAATGCTTCCAACTCCACATTCTGTGTTACTTGTGCTTGATGTGCATGACTGTTACATAGAAAAGAAACATTTTTTTTTCAGGATAAAATATTAGGTTTGAGAAGTCAAAGTTTTATGAGGCAAAAAGCTTATCTTAAACTGATTCCTTCAACTTCATTAATCATTATTGAATGCTAATAATCACACACATACAAGCAAACACCCCCCCCCCCACACACACACCTTTCTGCTTAATAGGTGACTTTAACAACAATTCTACCAATCAGGAGTATCTGCTGGTATAAATAAAAATAATTTTTTGGTCTTCAAAATCTTCAATGACAGCTGAATTCCTAATTTTTATTCCAAATTCTTCTCATAGTTTTAAGGTTTTTTTTTTTTAAACAAACTATTTGATTTCCTCTTACCCGTACAAACTTACTTTGTATGATTTCTCTACTAGTACTCTTATTCTGAGTCTTCAATGAGTTTACTGCCACATGAAAATATGATGCTCATGTATTATGTCTATGTTAGGTGGAAACTGGCTTTTCTGTTTTTCAACCATTGAAACATTCAATCATCTTTGAAAACCCAGTTCACTCTCACTTTCATGAAGATTCCAGGCCAGACAATTCAGCCTTCTCTGAACATGCATTGCACAGAGTCTCCATACCAAGTGGCCCAGAACTTTGTCTATACTGTTTTGTTGGCTGAAGATCTATGTGTCTAACTCTCATCTGCATAATTTGAACATAAAATCCCTGAGGATAGAGATTTGGAAACTGTTCTTCATGTAATGATTTCATTCCATAGAAGTGCAAAAAGAGGGTGAATTGGTTACATTTGATAATCCGAAAACATTTTTAAAGGCATCCTGGGATAGTGGCAGAAAGGAAGACATCAGAAATCTGACTCTGCATGTAGACAACAATTTCACAGGCAGACTCTGTTTGCTGTGATTTTTGGAACTCCTAATTCAATCGAAGGCTTGCAAATTCTTGGGAAAGGCTTGGACAGTGAATTATGGTTAATATGAGTCAATTTTATCTCTTAGTTAAGCAGAGGCTACCCATTATTTATCCTATAGCCTTGTGGCAGGCAGCTGTGCATGTGTTCCTGGAGTATCTTGCACAGAGCTTGTGGACGCCAGAATGGGCGAAAACAACCCTGCTTTTCGAATATCAAGGATCTGTGTTCTGATTATTGACTACTGGAAAAAGGTGGAGAGCCATTGTTGTTGTACCTTTTCCCAGTATTGCAAGAACTTCCCTCCCTGGCTAAATGACTTTCAGGAAATATAAAGGGCCTCCAAATTTACCCCCTTTAATTTTCCTTTTTTTTTTTTTTTCCTTTCAGGGGTTGGACATTGATGACTAGGGGTATTCAAAAGCAGTTATATATACAAAGGAAATTAGGAAGTTACCATGCAAGCCCAGAAAAAGATTCAGGCTCTGCGATGACCTGAGAAGACCATAAGTTTGCACTTTAGGTTGATTTTTGGCACACATACAATGTAACACAATAATCAAACTTTTTGTTTGATTATTTATTGTTTTTCAATAAATAAAACAGAAAACCAGCAAATTCTGGGGGAGGGAGGAGAATTAAGTTTCCAGAGTTATCACATTTTAAAATCAAAATATATGGTTTTCAACAAAAAAATCGAAAGACATACAACGCAACAAAAAAGTATGATTTATTCAAAGGCAAAAAATAAACCCACAGAAACTGTTCCTGTAAAGCACCTGATGGAAGGGAAGATCTACTACAAAAAGACTTTAAAACAAATGTCTTAAGATGCTCAAAGAACCAAGGGAAGACTTGGAAAAGTCCAGAAAACAATGTGTGAAAAAAATGGAAAGATCAATAAACAGACAGAAAGCAAAAGGAAATTCTGGAGTTGAAAAGTACAATAGCTGAAACCAAAAATTCACTAGAGGGACCCAATGACAGATTTGCACAAGCAGAAGAAAGAATCAGCAAACTTGAAAATAAGACCATGGGAATTACTGAATCTGAGAAATAGAAAGTAAAAAGACTGAAGAAAAATAACCAGCACCTATGGAAACTGTGAGATTTTAACAAGAGGACTAACATACTCATTGTGGGAGTCCAGATTAAGAAGAGAAAGAAACAAAGAAAATATTTAAAGAAATAATGGACAAAAATGTCCCACATTTGATGAAAGATATGAACATAAGCATCCAAAAATCTCAATGAACTCCAAGGATTATGAACTCAAAGACGTCCATTATAGAGACACATTATAATCATCAATATAAAGTCAAAGAATTTTGAAAGCAGTGAGAAAAAAAGCAAATCATGTACAAGTGATCCTCAATAATATTTGCAGCATATTTCTCTTCAGAAACTTGGAGGCAGGAAGGCAGTGGGCTGATATATACAAAATTCAAAAGAAAAAAAAGAAAGGTGAATGAAAGAAAGAGAAAAGAAAAGAAAAGAGACCTGTCATTCAAAATCACAACATCCAGCAAAACTGTACTTTAATGATGAGGGAGAAATGAAAACATTCCAAGGTAAATACAAGTTGAAATTGTTTATTAGCATATGCATTCCCTGAAAACAATGCTAAGGAGACCAGCAGGTTGACATGAAAGGAAACTAGATAGCAACTGGAAGCTTTATGAAGAAATAAAGATCTTAGTAAAGGTAAATACCAGGGCAATTATAAAACTAACATTATTGTAATAATGATATGTAACTCCACTTTTTGTTTTCAACATGATGTAAGAGACTAAGGCATTTAAATATTATTAGCTCATGTTGTAATACCAAATGGTAACCATAAAGCAAATAGTTGAAAAATATACACAAAGGAAATGAGAAAAGAATTGAAATGTTTTACTACAAAAAAATCAACTAAACATAAAATAAGACAGTAATGTAGGAAATGAGAGACAAATAAACTATAGGGCAATAGGGCATACAGAGAACAAATATTAAAATTACAACAGTAAGTCCCTCCTTATTAGTAATTGCTTTAAATGTAAATCAGTCAGATGTCGTGGCACATGCCTGTAATTCCAGCACTTTGGGAGATCAAGGTGGGAGGCTTGCTTGAGCCTAGTAATTTGAGACTAGCCTGGACAACACAGTGAGACTTCATCTCTACAAAAGATTAAATTAGCCAGATGTTGTGTTGCACACCTGTGGTCCCAACTACTCAGGAGGTTGAGGTGGGAGAGTCACATGCACTCAGGAAGTCAAAGCTTCAGTGACTCAAGATTGTGCCACCACACTCCAGCTTAGGTGACAGAGTGAAACCATGTCTCCAAATAAACAAATAGATACATAAGTAAATGTAAATCAGTTAAATTATCCGATTTAAAGATAAATATGGCAGAATGGATAAATACAATATGATCTAACTACGACTTGTACACAAGAGACTCAATGTAGATCAAAAGACACAAATAGGTATTAATAAAGGAATGAAAATGGATATTCCATACAAATAATAGCCAAAAAAAAGGAGCAGGAGTGCCTCTGTACTAAAACTAGACAAAAAAGACTCTAAGTCAAAAAATGTTACAAGAGACAAAGAGGATTATTATATATTAATCAAATATTTTACACAACAATATATAACAATTGTAAACATTTACACACCCAATGACAGACCATCAAAATACATGAATCAACAATTGATGGAATTGAAGGGAGAAATAGCTTTACCTTAATAGTTGGAAACTTT
Organism: Pan troglodytes; assembly: GCF_028858775.2. Lineage (NCBI taxonomy): Eukaryota > Metazoa > Chordata > Mammalia > Primates > Hominidae > Pan > Pan troglodytes. The sequence continues at coordinate 26,529,064 of NC_072411.2, read as the reverse complement.
AAGACCCCACCCTCCATAATAGAATAACCATAAAGAAGATACATAAGGGAGTAAAAGACATTATTAACACAATAATCCAACAAGATCTAACCAACATCTACCAAACACAATATCAACAAACAACAGAAAACACAACCTTCTCAAGTGCAGATGGGACATTTTCCAAGGTAAACCATATGTTAGGCCACACATTAAATCTCAAAAAGACAGACATCATACAAAGTATCATCTCCAACTAAAACAGGATGCAGATATAATTCAACAACACTAGTAAAACTGGAAAATTCTCAAATTTGTGGAAATTAAATAATATGCTCTGAAACATCGAATTAAATTAAAAGGGAAATTATAAAATAAAAAAGTAATGAAAACACAACATACCAAAACTTTGGGGATTTTAAAAAGCAATGCTAAGAGGAAATTTTAAAGATATAAACACATATTTAAAAACAACAAATGAAAGAACTCAAGTCAACAACCTAGCTTTACAACTTAAATAATTAGAAATAAAAAGAACAAATAAAAACCAAATCTAGCAAGAGGAAGGAAATAATAATGATTAGAGAAGAGGTAAATGAAATAGAGAATAGAAAGCAATAGAGAAAATTTACTAAAGCCAAGAGTTGGTTCTTTAAAAAGATTAGCAAAATTGGCAAAGCTTTAGGTGGATGGAAAAAATGTGAAAAACAGATAAGATTCAGCTTTCTGAAATCAGAAGTGAAGTTGGGAACATTGATACCAATTCTACAAGAGTTCTATGAGCAATTTTATGCCAACAAATTCGATAACGTAGAGGAAATAACTACATTTCTAGGAACATAAAACCTACTAAGGCTATAAACTATGAAGAAACAGAAAGCATGAATATACCTGTAACTAGCAAAGAGAGTGAATTCATAATTAGTAATCACTAATCTTCCAACAAAGAAAAGCCCTGAACCTGATGGTTTCACCAATGAGTTCTACCAAGCCTTAAAAAGAAAGCAAATTCTTACATAGCCCATAACATGAATGGACTTTGAGAACATTACGATGAATGAAATAAGCCTATCACAAAAATATAAATGCTGCATGATTCTATTTATAAGAGGCACTTAAGGTAGTCAAAACCATAGAGACAGAAAGTAAAATGGAGATTGCTGGGGGCTGGGGAAGTGGGGAACTGAGGAGTCATTGTCGAGTGAGCACATTGTTTAGAGTTTCCATTTTTGCAACTCTTTTCAAGAGTTCTGGAAGTGGATGATGTAAAGTCTTTTGTAATTATTTAAAGGCTTTTTGATGATGTAAAATTACTACCTTAACTATTTTAAGCCCAGTGGCATTAAGTACATTTACATTGTTGAATTCACATTGTTGAACAATGTGAATGTACTTACACTTAATGACATTGGACTTAAAATAGTTAAGGTAGTAATTTTATGTTAAGTGTATTTTTCCAAAGCTTTAATAAATGAAATAAAAAGAATATTTGAAATTTATTCTGTCAAAGAGCTTTTTTATTATGCAGTAATTAGTCAACACTTATTTTGAGTCTACAAATCACTAGGTCTTTTGTTAGGCCCTGTGGCTTTGTTGATATACAAGTCAGAATTTTAGCCAATGCCCTCAAACTTCTTACAACTCATGTCAGGTAACTGGCAAATAATTAGAGTCCATGTTACAAAAGAAAAATTACTGAAAGCATTCAAGTAAGGAACAGCCATGCTATTCTGGTGCCTGGTTGGCCTGGAGTCCGCGGTCTGACGTCAGTGCTAAAGCTTAAGGAAAATATGAGGATCCAAAACAACACTGAATGAAAAATGAGGACACATATTCCTTTATAAGGGCATGGTTGTCTGTGTGGTTCCACACAAATAATGTCACCACACTGAGTGAGTTTCTGGAATACTTAATCAAGTCTATAATAAATTATATTCAAATAAAGAATATTTGATGAATATTGAGCAACAATACAATTTAATCTAGTATCTACAGTGCTTGGAGTTGAAGCCTATGAACAAACAGCCTGCTTCGTACATCGCAGGAGATCATACCAGGAACCATCAAAGTTTTACCTTGCCAGGCTTTTGAGCTTACCCTTGTTAGCCACTCTCACCTCTCTGGCCATATAGATGAAGGAACAGTCTTGCTTAAAAAGAGACTTTGAACAAACTTTTAGTTTAGTTTTTTTTTTTTTTTAAATAATCTTCCAGCATCCTAAACTTTGAAATATGGATAACTTAAGAAATATTGATTACATTGATCTTGATACTGCTTTAAGAGATAATGGAAATCACCACATAAATGATGTGCACTATATGATTTAGATAACAAAATTAATTTTTTGTAATATTATCTGGATCTATTATCTTTTATTTGACTAATATTTTGCCAAATATTAGTCACATAAAATCATAGCTTCCTAGATTTTTAATATAATTTTTTAAAATAATGGTCTGTTTACCCACTTAAGATTCTAGAAATGTTTTAACTGTCTGTTAGCTTGATTTACACCATTTAAATATGAAGACCGTTAAATAAAATACTTTAGACAAATTAAATATAGCAGAGATTATTTGAGCAAAGATGATTCATGAACTGGGCAGCCCTTAGAACCAGGAGTGGTTCAGAGAGCTTCACCCAGCACCATGGGTAGACAGTTTTTATAGACAGACAAAGTCATCTATAGAAAGCACTTGATTGGTTGCAGCCTGACATTTGTCTTATTTTCCATGGTATGAAGAGACATTTGCTTTGTTTGGATACATGCTGATCATTTGGCATCCTGTGATTGGCTGAAGCTTGGCTGATACGATCGGCTGAAACTCAGCTACCTGTTGCAGGAATATGCTCTTAGGCTGTAATTTGTTTACATACTAAGTTAGCTGCAGTACAATACTAGGAATTTCAAGTATGGAAGCAACCTAAGGCCAGATTTAGTTTAAAAAGACATATGGAAAATGCACATCCATATACAGTCCTCACCTGAGCTATGTGAATGCCAGTGGCCATATTTGAGAATGTTGATTTCAATCTCTATACAAATGAGAACTGCAGATTGCCAGAGACGGGTGGAGTGGTGGGGTAGCAACTGGTGAAGAGGAGAAAGAGAGGAAAAATTTGAATTAATTTCTAGACTTTTAATTTGTAGGCTCTAGGTGGTCATGAAAAACTTTCCAAGAAGCTGGATATGGGGATACCAGCAGACCAAAGCTTCAAAACATCTGTAGAGTTCATATCTCCTGAGATGTGGAAGTCTAATTTGAGATGAACTGGATACATCAGGGACACTCAGCATCTCTCCAAAAAAGGATGCTCCCTTTTTGACAGACAGGAATCAGCACAAGGAAGCTACATAGTTTTGACAGAAGTGAATAATATGACTCTAATAAGCAAAGCTTCACAATAAATAAGGTTAGTAAAATTATTTGGGATATAACTATAAAACTAAACAAATAATGTAAGTCATGAATTTAATGGATTTTTCAATACCAGTGAAGTGATAACCTAAAGCAGGATACAGCTGATGTTGGGTATCTATATGTGAATTTCATAATTTCATAACTTGTTTTCTCATAAAGAATTTGTTTTAGCTAGATGCGTCACACTTATAATAAAATTCCAGAACATGGAGCATTGATTGGTTAACTCAATATTTTGACACACATTGAAAATAAGACAGACCTCAGTTTTTACATCTTAATTAGTCCTAGATTTAAAGTCATTTGCAAACAAATAATTTCCTCTTTCTCTAGAACATATGCATAGTAATTAGAATGCTAATGTTAATGTTTTTGGAAACTATTATTGATGAATGCAGTTCAGTTCAGCCTTGAGTATCATCCCAAGTTTTTTTCTCAATACACAGGGTTGATGCTTTTACGTTGTAACCTAGTGGAGCACTCAAATAAGGCATAATTCAGCTTCCTTTTCCCAACAGGCTGGAGTGCAGGGTCTCAGTGTTAAGTATCAGCTCTTAATTCTTTTGTCAAGACTTGTCATCTGCTAAACATCCTTTTTTTTTTCCTCAGCCCTCGATTTACACTGTTTCTATTTTAATTAACAAATTAATTTTGCTCCCTTAACAATTGTCCTCATCATTTTTGGAAAAAATCTCCCCTTGGAGAAGCAGTTTGTGCAACCCACAAACTATGAAATCAGAAACTCGTGGGTCTTTTTTGGCCATAGTCACTTAATCTATCAAAGTTACAGTTTTTTTATTTGTGAATGGTGATTACAACTGCACGCAAGACATGTAGGTAAATATAGTATCTGCTTTATAAGTTTCTATAAAAATCATAAATTAGTTAACATGCATAAAGCGCTCAGCATAGTGCTTGGTTCACTATAGGTATGATGATCTATTATCAGTATTATTAAATAATATGTGTAAACGTGTGGCTCCTAGCAACTGTTCCACCAGTAACAGCTCCTATTATGGCTCTCATTTGACTTTCTCTTTAGTTATGTTTGTTTTGTAGCTGAATTTAGTTGCCATGACAAGGAAAGGAAGGAAGAAACTCATATGTAGCCTTTATAATTCATTCATTAATTTATTTATTCATTCCCAGAATCATTTATTTAATAAATATGTATTGACTACTTATTATATTCCAGACTCTGTGCTGGATTCTTATAAACATATATTACCTTATATAATTCTCAAGATAACTGGCTATATAAGGCATTATAGTACGTATTTTATTGATGAAAACAAATGAGAAGTCAAAAAACTTGTTGAGGTTCATTTGGAGCTCAGAATATCTGACTCTAATCTGGATTCTTCTCACCTCCCCACATTACCTTTGGCTGAGTTTCTGCCTGCTATGCTGTCCAAAGCATGCACAGAACCCAATTACATTTTATAAATAAGAATGTAAAATCTGAGAAAGATGATTAGTCTCTGTAACTTCTATATACATGAAAACTTTATTATTTCCCCACGTTACATTTCCATGCTCCTAAGAATCCAGTCTCTGAAAGTTGTGTTACTGTAGACTGACTCAGCAGTCACAGGCAGCCTCTGAAGTGACGGTTTTTCGTTTGGAATGTTGTTTCCAGCTGTATTAATGGGCACTTTCTGCACTATTGATCAGTTTAGCTGGGTGGTTAGTTTAATCTGGTCATCAACACAGCCATAGAAACCAGGTGCATCACTGTTTTTTAGTTTACTGTTGTTGAACAAGCAAAGCCATAAGCTTACATAGGGTGTTACCAACCCCTGGATTAGCTGCAGTCAGATGTGGATTATTGAGAAGCTCACTCCTTCATTGAATTACCTGCAGTGGGTGGATACTGATAGGGAGATGGGGCTGGTCATTGTATGTGATAGTTTTATCAAGCTATTCAACCTATACATATTTTGTTTGTGTCTTGGCGATGTTTTAGTTCTCCCTATGAAGAGGGAGTAAGAAATTTTTTCCTAACTTTCAATCAAAACTTGAAAATGCTTAGAATTCAATTTCTTTTAAACCATGGACCAGATTCTTTTTGTTGAAGTGTGAAAGCAGAGACTTGTGCCTGAATGAAACATTGCCAGTGTAAGGTTTTTGGCAACATCTATTACCTCTTTTTCTTTTCTACAAAGACAGCTGTTATTTAGGTGGGGCTTTAATTTTTGCTTCTTGGTTCCGTAATAAATTTAATTGGCTACCAAAAACTTACGTAAGGGGAATTTTGTCATTTGAGTTTTTGTTAAGTTTACTTTTATACAAATTACTGTGTTTTCTAAATAAAATTCATGCATGCATTATGATCAAGATTTTTAATTCATTTAGACATATTCAGACATGCGCAATTACTAATTTTTGGCTTTTGAATATAAGCTATCCAGACACTTCTCTTAAGTCATTGTATTCACTATATTTGTATTCTTCAAAATAATTAAAGCATGGGATAAAAAAACCCAAGAACAATAAATGAGCCATTAATGAATAATTTTTTTTCATTTTCAGATATAAATATTGTCACTATTATTATTATATGGAAACTGTCATAACAGTAACATTCAAAACATAGCATATTCCATTTTTTCCTCAACGTACTCTCCAACAGATATGGACCATTTCAACAATATAACTTGGTTTCAGCATTGCTCAGGATTTCCCATGCCCCTTAATGCCTCACGCTCATAAGTACTTGATGTGTCCTGTATCTCAATTAACTTGACTCAAGCTCAGGCTTTCATGATTTTCATTGCATGTATGAGCTAAATTTTGCTTGAGGTCACTGCTCCTGAACTTGTAAAATAGCTTTATGAATAAAACAGTGTTGAATATACCCAAGGCATATTTCAGGTTGCTATTTTGCTAGTGCACCACATAAAGATGCCTCCTGCATTCTTTTTGATTATTATTCATTGTTTCCCTTTAAACAAATATTCTCAGTCACATTTTGTGCCTTAAAGTTTCCATAATGGTCACTCTGCCACCACAGAACAATAAGCACAATTGCCCATAGGTTTAACCTCATCATCTCTTTGTTTGAAATCGCACTGTAATAAGAAATATTCTTGTGAGAGATCAGCTCACTGCCAGGCTTTCTTTTCTCAAGTTTGCTGCTTACTACTTAGAGAAGTTTTAGCTAGATGTCTGTAGATATGTGGAGAGATATACTCCACTTTCATTTCTGTACATCATTCTTTCTCTTCTGCAATTTACTTACTTTTCTACTCTCTTGAAGCTTCTGTTTCCCCAAATTTTGAGGTAAGTAGCATCAAATTTAAGTGTATAGCTTTGATTTTGTGTCTATAAATTCCATGCCACTCACTTTCCCTCATCTCTCACCTTTGTTTTATTTTGTTACAAAACCTATACATTTTTCCTGGGAAACCTTAGCCATTTAAAATCATGTTCAAAATCAGAATACCATAACTTCTCCCAAAAGCAACATGACAAAATGTATCAAAACTTTTAGTATTGTTTATGACTTTTCATCTAGTACTTTAAAAATAAATGATAGTACATATACACGATGCAATGTTATTCATTTATTTGTTTTTCAAAAAATGTTGAATAATTTGTAAATTTATCACAAAATAGTTATTCAACAAATATTGAACTCTACTGCATGACAGTCACTGTTTCAGTGGTAAGTGAAAACTTGATAAGAAACTGTATGACAATAGTACAATGATTATTTGTAACTAAATATGAAGGGCATGTATCAAAGTAGAGAGGCTTGGAGAATCTATAAGTATGCTTTCCATTCTTAATATGTTTTTATATTCTTCATGTTTTACAATGAGTATGTATTATTTTTATAATAATGAGAAGTCCACCTACTTGTTTTAAAAAGCAGAAAACTTAGCAGGTAATACCACTTGCTCCATGTGCTTGATCAGGAGGTAGAGTAAGGGAGACGATTACTCACAAAATATTACAAATATGGAGCTGACGTCAGGCATAGGTGCTTTTAAACTAATACAAGCTTGCAGCTATTCTGACACCTAAAGACTGAGTTCCTGCATCAAAATCAGAAGGGTGCTTACATTAAATATATATTCTAAGTTCCACCTCAAACCCTATGTAGTCAGACACTTGATGTGGGAGCTTGAATTACTCAATGTATGCTGTATAACAGATTATACCAAAACTTAGCTATTTATAACAAAACATGATTATTATCTTACACAGCTTCTAAGGGTCAGGAATTAGCAGTTGTCAGTGGGTGGTTCTGACTCCTGGCCTCTCATGAGGCTCCAGACATCTGAAGGTGGGGTTCTGGAGGACCAGTTTCCAAGATGGTTCCCCAACATGGTTGTTGGCTGAAGGCTTCACTTTCTTCCTGGCTGTTAAAGGAAGCCACAGTTCACCGGCACACAGTCCTCTTGGTAGATTGCTTGATGGCTGGCTACCTCAGAGGGAGTAATTCCTGAGAGAAAGCAAGAGCAAACCACAATGCTTGGTACCCAAGTCACACAGCATCACCTCGAATGAATTTTATTCTTTAGAAGCTGCGTTAGTTAGGGTTCTCCAGAGGGATAGAACTACTAGGGTATATGTATATGTGAAAGGGAGTTTATTAGAGGGAATTGGCTCATGCAATTACAAGGTGAAGTCCCACAATAGGCAGTCTGAAAACTGGGGAAGAAACAAGCCAGTAGTGGCTTAGTCTGAGTCTAAAAGCCTCAAAAGCAGGGAAATCAACAGTGCAGTCTTCAGTCTGTGGCCAAAGGCCCAAGAGCCCCTTGCAAATCAGTGGTGTAAGTCCAAGAGTCCAAAGGCAGAAGAACCTGGAGTCTGATGCCCAAGTGCAGGAGGAGTGGAAGGAAGCACCCAGCACAGGAGAAAGATGAAAGCCAGAAAACTCAGCAAGCCAGCTTATCCCACCTTCTTCTGCCTGCGTTTTCTAGACTTACTGATAGCCTTTTGGACAGCACGCACCCACCCACACTGAGGGTAGGACTTCCTTTCCCAGTCCACTGACTGGAATGTCAATATCCTCTGGCAACAGCCTCACAGACACAACCAGAAACAATACCATTATCTAGACATCCTTTAATCCAACCAAGTTGACACCTAATATTAACCATCACAAGTCCACTCCTTGTCAACTTGGCACCCATACAAATCTCCTGAAATCATACACAATCTCCAAATAATGACAACAATATGATCATAATTACACCCAACATAATACATCTATCCTTTGTACAACCAGACGTGTAATAATCCTTAACCTAAATGCTATTACATAAAGTTAACAACACTTGAATGCTGATATGAAGTCAGTAAATGAAGCCAATTACTCAATGTAGTCCACATTCAAGAAGAGGGAAATTAAGCTCCAACTCTTGAAGGAGTCTTAAATAACTTCTGGATTTAAAACCACCACCCCACTACCTCAGAATCTGTTGCTGCAATACAAACTCTTTCTCTCCTAACTCTAATGCACAAGTAGGTTAGAGACAACCGTCACGTCTCTCTTCCAGTGCAGTGCACATCTCTATTTCATTTCTCCATCCTTACTATATAAAGGGTGCCTGGGCACTTACCCATTCCTATTTTAAGACTTCACATTGTTAGGAGGAGAGCCTCATCCCACCAGATGTCCAATTATCTCTTTGAACAGATTCGATTTACAAGGTTTTTTTTCTCCCCTTCATATTGAGCCAATGGTTATATTATGTAATCTCCTTATATCACTTCAAATTTTCTATATCTAGACTACATTAAAAAAAACACACAATGGCATGTCCTCAGGGGTTTTATTCTTGTAAGATGGAGGGTGCAGTTTTAAAATCTGCCTAGGTGAATATCATAAAACCCAAGTCTTGATAAATGTGGGATTAGCTGGCAAATGTCTCAGAGTAAGATGGAATAGATAAAGATCCAGAAAAAATAAAGCCTGAAATTTAGATGGAATGTTGAGAGAAGAGAGCCATGCCTTAAATGTTTTTTTAAAAATAAAGAAGATTCAAAACACATCCTCAATTTAATTTTTATATGTATGAAACATGGTGATAGAAAGTACTGTCAACAGTTCATAACTGAAGAGAAACACCACGTTTCTTCTGCAAGTTTTGCCAAGTGGAGTCATTTACAGAAAAAAAAGGCATGTATTAGTCCATTCTCATGTTGCTATGAAAAAATACCCAAGACTGTTTAACTTATAAAGGAAAGAGGTTTGTTTAATTGACTCACAGTTCTGCATTGTTGGGGAGGCCTCAGGAAACTTACAATAATGGCTGAAGGCAAAGGAGAAGCGGGCCCCTTCTTTATAGGGTGGCAGGACAGAGTGGGTGAAAGCAGGGAAAATGCCAGACACTTATAAAACCATCAGATCCTGTAAGACTCACTCACTATCATGAGAACAGCATAGGGGAAACCACCCCCCATGATCTAATTACCTCCACCTGGTCCTGCTCTTGACATGTGGAGATTATAATTCAAGATGAGATTTTGGGTGGGGACACAGCCAAACCATATCAAGGCATGACAGCCAGTATCCCATTGTCCATATAAAAAGGTTTGAGAGAAAAAGAAAGTATTTGAGGGCATAGCAGAAACTTTGAGTAGTAAGCAATATTTTCTTCGCCTTGATGGGTGTGGGAAAAACAGAGGCACCATCCATTTGTTTTCCTCAAAGTTAGGGTCTGACAACCAGCATATCTGCAAGAAGGAGGCAATTGCATTTCAACCTCTGAACGAAGGTAGGCTGAACTTCAGTCCATGTGCCTCCTCTTCTCTCCTCGTAGAGAATGGGGAGAGGGACTTGGAGGGAGACACAGCAATTAAGCATAGGGATAATAATCTTTTGCTTGGTAAGTGTGGTGTGACAGATGTGGAAGGAATTCCTTGGGATCCTGCAAATCCAGGCTAAATAGTGGAAGAAGCTGCGGGTAGCTGTTGGTTACTCCCGATCATCCCAAAATACTTCCTGGCTAGTGGCATTACCATGTAGGATGGACATCTACCATTAGAGAGAGGCAGTGGAGAGGGATGGCAGCTGTGCTCCCAGAACTGACTCATGTCCCATGTCCATGAAGGAGCCCATCTAGTTGAAGACAACAGCACTTGGAGAGAGCAGTAAATGTACTGGGCCTCAGTTGCATAACTTCCCTTACAAACAATGGATTATCATTCACATTGACAAAAGTGTTTTCCTTCTCCTCACCTTGTGCCCACCACTTCTCAGAGGGAGGTTGTAGATTTCTCCTGGTCCATCTTACCCATTCTAGGATCACCACAGCTAGGGAGCACTCTATCTGATCTCTTAGAGGAAAATGCTAAGGAGGAAGTGACGGAAACTTTTACGACTATAAAATGAATGCCAAAAGAACTGACTGTGGGGGAAAAAAATCACCCATAGGTACTAAGCTGCCACTTACTAGCAATTTTATTTTTTCTCTGCCCTCCTTCTTTCACAAAGTATATTTTGTGCCTTGTGGGTTATTATACTGAGAGCTCTGAATTAGGTAATTTAAAAAAATTACACAAAATTAAACTCTTCCGTCTCCTGGTAAGTTTAGACTGTTAATTTAAAGCTATTAGATCTGAGGGTGAACCTGTGTGTTGCTCATGACAAATTGCTGCTTCTTTGACACCACATATGATTACCAAAATAATGACTGATAATGTTTACTGATTGCTTAAAATGTACCACCACTGTGCTAAGTACTTTGCAAATATTATTTTATCTGAGCTTAATAATTCTATGAGATCATACAGATATCATCCTTCATTTAAAATCATTGGAAACAAAGATAGAAAGTGGGGTGCGGGAGGAGTCAAAACCAGATAGGTAGGCAGTGTCCAAGGTCCCAGAAGAAGGAGAGGTACAGTAAGGATTTGAACCCAGGCAGTCTTAGTCCACAGCACAGCTTTAGTCTTTGCTTACTTCCTCTTCTTTCACTGGAACTGTAGAATGAAATCAACACAGTTGCCTCTTCTTCAAATAGGTACTGCCAGTTAAATCACATGCTCTGTTTATTTTTGGAAAAGTAAGTTTTGCTTTCAGCCCTCTAGAAGGAATCGCCACATAAACATGAAAGTTGAACCACTGATTAAAAGAAGTGAATGTACTGCTAATTATTTTCTTTCTGAAACAGAAGTGATGGATGCTATATGCTTGGAATTGAATATGGCTCTTAAGACATTGAGAGCTTGCATTCATTTTCTTTGCTTAACTTACATAATACATTTCATAATTAAAATATAATGGTGCTTTGCTACTGCACCCCTCAAATCCCATTGCATGCACTCATTCATTCATTCAATCAATCACTTATTATTAAATATTTATAGCCTCAAGAAGTATCTATTGTGAACAAAACAGTATGCAAGATGCTAAGAAGACCAAAAGAACAGATAACAGATTTGATTTTGAATTCATTGACCAATCGATTCTTAAGCTTCTTGAAAACTTAACAAGAACAAGCTGAAGAAGAATTGGGAAGAGTCTTCCAGTTAAAGAGAAGCTAAAGAGGAAGAGAAGTATCTCAGGGCATAGTATACTGTTATTTAAATTATTTCAGTAAGACTCAGAAACAAAGTTCAATACGAAGATGTTGGGACAGTGGATACAGTCTGAACACTGACGTGCAGAATTTGAATTCCATTTGGAAAGAAATGGGAGTCATTTAAATGTTTTAATTTTATATGTGATGTGATAGATTTGATCTTAAAAATGTGACTTTCATGTACAGTGGTTTACAATAGATTGTTATAGAGGGCAAGAAATCAGTCAGAAGGACGTGGCAAATTTAGATAAAAAATGATGAAGAGGACTCTAGTGTGATCCAAGATGTAGTAAGAAACAAATTTACCCTCATCACTGAAACAACTAAGTGAACAAGATATATAAATCCACCTTTTTGAGGATAATGGGTATAAGATAATGAAGGACAGTGATCACTGTGAGGAGAGAAATTAAGTAAACTGTGTGATTGTGCCATCTTCATGCATCGAGACTTTTTGGGCCATGGTGCAGGCAGGGGTAGCCCAGCCAGAGCCCAGCCTCCTCAGTTGAGAATATGGAATTGCAACTTTGAATAGAGCAAGGCAGTTAGGTTTCCAGGAAAGAATACTTGAGAAGAGAAACTTTTTCAAAGAGAAACCTCCAGAGATGTACAAAGAGTCTCATTCACCACATATTTAGCTAAGTAATGCTTAGTACCTGCATTTAAGACTACCTGAGACAAGAACAAGATCTACCTGGATGGATTACAGTAAAGAGTACCCCACGTGACACAATGTCACAAATAGTGCCAGTTTCTACAAGCTAGACTGTGAAATCTCATGACTCACAGGGCACTGGGTAGGGCACACAGAAGGGTATTGCCTTAGTCATGAGAAATAAATACTCCAGGCCTGAGAATTGCTCCAGTATCACCTAACAAATTAAATAAGCAAGGCCTGAGAGACCCAGATTTTTCTGGGTAACTTGAATGTATCCCAGAACAAAGCTCAAGATTAAAAAGAACACAAAAATATCTGTCATTCAACATGGTAAAAGTAAGAATGCCTGGCATACAATCAAAGATTATCAGGCAGGAAAAGAAGCAAGAAAATATAACCCATAGTAACGATTAAAAAAACAATTGAAACTAAAAGAACAGATATAGATTTTAAATTTAGCAAAAAAAGTTTTACAATTTATTAAAATTATATTCAATATATGCATAAAACTAAGTGGCTCCAAAAAATTTAGAAACATGAAGAAAATCACACCAAAATCAAATTATTTAAAACCAGTTATCAAGAGAAAAAAATATTAAACCAATCAGCAAAAAAGGGCATATTATGTACAAAAGAATGAAGATAAGGGTAACAGCAGATTTTTTGTCAGAAACAATGCAACCCAAAAGATAGTGGAGCACTATCTTTTAAGTACTAAAATAAATGACTATCAACCTAGAATTCTATACTCAGTGAAAATATATTTTAAAAATGAGGACGAACTAATGCCTTTTTGTGACATATAAAAGCTTCAAGAATTCATTACAAACAGACCCTAACTCCATACAAAAAGTTAAACATTCTTTAGGCAGTTGAAAAATGAACCAACTGAAAATCTAAATTTACACACAAAAATGAAGAGCACCAGAGATAGTGACTACATGTGTCCATGTGTTATAAAAAACATTGCAATTTCTGTCTTGCTCTCATGGATTGTTTGTACCAGAAAATACAGTTGATAATAGTGAATCAGTTCACTTGGTATATGATCATGGGAGGAACTGTGACCTCGTATCTATAACCATATGAGCAAATTGTCCTGGAAGCGGATCATCCAGTCCCAGTCAAGCCAGCAAATGACTATAGCTCTGGCTGATATCTTGACAGCAACCTCATGTGAGTTCCTGAACTAGAGACATTGCAAAATTCTTGACTTTCAGAAAATGAGATAGTAAATGTTTGTTGCTTTAAGAATTACAAAAAACAAAATATAAAAAGACTTAATAAAACTTTAAATTATCATTTCAGCTTTAACTGATATAATTTACAGATATGTTAGCCCTTGTTTACAAATACATACAATAGCATTGTCTGTAAGAACAGAAGTCTGGAAATAACTGAAATGTCTAAAAATAGGAATTGGTTAAGTAAATTATGGTAAATCCTTAAAATGATAAAACCATCAACCACAAAATTAGCAAGCAAAATGGAAGCAGAAAGACTTTTGCAGATCTGGCACATATTATGGTGATATAATCAAATATTAAATGTTCAGGGTGAGGAAAGTGTAGCAGCTAAGGATAACAGCCTTTTCTGCATTTCCCAGTTTCTGTACCATTGTTTCCTACTTAAATTATTGCAACAGCCAGCTATCCTGTCTCTCTGCTCTTAATCTTTCTGTGAAAGTCAATCTCAACCCATTATCAAGAGGGCTTTTTAAAAGTATAAGTCGCAGCACTTTGGGAGGCCGAGTCGGGCAGATCACAAGGTCAGGAGATCGAGACCATCCTGGCTAACACGGTGAAACCCCGTCTTTATTAAAAATACCAAAAAATTAGCTGGGCGTGGTGGCGGGCACCTCTAGTCCCAGCTACTTGGGAGGCTGAGGCAGGAGAATGGCATGAACCCAGGGGGTGGAGCTTGCAGTGAGCCAAGATAGCACCACTGCACTCCAGCCTGGGCAACAGAGCCAGACTCAGTCTCAGAAGAAAAAAAAAAAATTATAAGTTGAGTTTAATCATTCCTCTGTTCAAACCCTCTAAAGACACATTTTCACCTGTTTCTTGTTATTTTTCTTGCCTTCTTTACAACTTCTTTTCTCTTGCCCCTGCCTTGGTTCATTCTGTTCTTGCTATAAGATGCTGCTCTCCTTGCTGGTGCTCAAGCATACTAGGAACACTCCTATCTTTGTGAGTTTGTCTGAGCTATATCTCTGCTTGCAATGCTCTTTCCTCAGAATCACAAAGCTGACTTCCCCACCTGGAAACATCTGTTTGATATCATATTCTAAGAATGACAACCTTGGCTACCTTATTTAATGTGGTGACCTGCCTTCCACTATAATTCAGAGTTTCCAATCCCATTACCTTTCGCTACTTTTAAATTTTTTGTTGCTTATCATCACTAAAAAATGTAAAGTTCCTTTTTTTGTATTTATTGTATATTACTTATTCCTCTCCTAGAACATAAGATCTACAAAGAAGAAATTTTGTCTTATTTATGTATGTATGTATTTATTTATTTTCATTGCTGTGTCTGATTCTTAAAACCAGGTAAAAAGTACGTACTTAATGCATATTTTTGTATGAATAACATGTTTTACTTCCAGTCTAATTGCTTAGTGACACTCTATCAACTCTCATCCTAGATGTCAAACTTCTATTAATTCAGTTAATATTTATGTTGACTTTTGTGGTGGTGACATAACTGTGCTTACTCATTCTGAAATTATTTTTCATTTAGAATGTTATGAAGAAATGATTGGGAATCATTGACAAAGATATTAAAGTTGTGCAACAAGTTGAAGTAAAAATTACTCTTGAAATGCAATATTTCAAAATAGAGTTAAAGCATGGTGAGCAGTTGCATATACAGCACAGAGTTTTTAAAAATTAAAGTGTATTTGATTATTCAATGGTGCAATCTTAACTTCAGAAGTAGCTTTAGATTTCGGACCAAGTGACTGGGACAAAGTAGCCCCACATAGGTTGATGGCCCTTAAATAAAAAGGTAATTTCACAAAACCAGTGATGTTTCATAGGCCCTTTCAGAGTTTCCAGATATTATTTATTGTATTCATTATTCTTTTGGTATTATGTTTATTGTGCTAATTAAAATGTAACAACAATCACATTAAAACATAAAATATGAGGTTCCCCAAAACAGTGAAAATGTATCAAAATTTGAATCTACAAACATAAAATTGTGAAGTGGTGGTATTTTACGGAAGATAGCATTAGGAGCAGCTAAGAGCTGCATCGGGGCCCACATAAACTTGAGAGAGCTCTGGAATGAAATGTTATCTTAAAGTGAGAACCTGTGAGGCAATTCCCAAAGGGTGCTACCCCTACAAAGCAAAGTGAGGAAATGCCTAATTGAGCCTAGAGCCTTATCATTGCTGTTGGTGGTATTCATGAGATTGTTGGCGTTTTTAATTTCTATATTGAAAAAGATTTTGCAGTTTTTATTCTGACACAAAAAGTAAAGTCTTAGTGTGATGTTTTATAACTAGTTTGGGGGATTTTATATATACTTCCATTCTATTGTGCATTTGAGGATTACTGGGCTTCCCTTCTTTAGAGGCTTTTGGAAATTAAATCTTACTCTGAAGAGGCAGATTGTCTTGTGGAATAGCCATGCTTTTGTTCACTCTACTTCAACCACCACTCCTGCTTACCACCACTCCTACTCATTGGCCATCTTCTCTCTGCTATGGGGTAGAGAATTTGAAATCTGTAATCTACTGGGACACTAATTCACTGAGTCCACTTCCTTATGGGAATTTATGAGGTGTCTATTTCTCTAGAAGACCAAAACAGAGGGCACTACCGTTCCTAAGTTGAGTCATGTCCGTTGGTGTTTGCCATAACAAAAATATTTAAGTACAAATACTTATTGAATACATTTATTCATGCAACATTTTATACAATTGACATTCAGACTAAATATCTCTCTTCATTTGAGTTTATAACCAAGTTTTACCTTATACCTTAAAATAGGATGTCTACAAAATTCAGGAGTTTAAATTGAAAAAATGAATTTGTAAGCATTCTCTAGTAAAATTTCAAAACTTCATACTTATTTAATTCATCGATGTTTCTTTTAAATTTTATAGCTTATTATGTATCTTTTTCATATAACATGATGAACCTTCCCCTAATGGGAGTTACTTAGTTACAAACATGGAATTCAGAGTTTCAATATTTGTTTCTATAGTCAAATGAGTTATATGTAATTTTGTTCAGTATCTCAAAACTGATTTCCTTCATGTTTTGGTAAATATGAAATGCTATGAGAATATGAAATAATGAAGCTTATAACTAGACATGCTATTAAACAAAGCTTTCTTTTTTGCTTAAAATAGTAAGTTATAATTAAGAAATATAACCTTTTATGTGAGAAGTATATGAATTCAAAATGTCCTAACTTCTTTCCAATACAATACATATGCCATGAATTTTGTCAAGTTTAACATATGAAAATAAATTATTATTATTTTTTTTACATTTTATTTTATTTCCTTTTTTCTTTTTTTTAATTATACTTTAAGTTTTAGGGTACATGTGCACATTATGCAGGTTACTTACATATGTATACATGTGCCATGCTGGTGCGCTGCGCCCACTAACTCGTCATCTAGCATTAGGTATATCTCCCAATGCTATCCCTCCCCCCTCCCCCCACCCTTATTTTAGCATGTTTTAAAGTGTGTAGTGCAATAGGTTGCATGTAATAATAGATCATAAATTTATTTGTAAAATATATGTATTGAGCACTTGTTACAGGTGTTCAATGCTTTCAAAGGTAATACATGATCCCTGAGTCCATAAGCTAATGTGGAATGTGAACTGCATGTTGGAAGGCAGGTGAAATTTGGAGAAAAAAAAGAAAGAATAGTTTTAGTAGAAGGCAAAACTTAAGTAAACGCACAAAGGTTGAGAAACAAAGGGCATGTCAAAAATAACAGAACATGCCCCTAATATAAAGCGTATATTATGGAGGAGTTAGAGATAAAATCTTTTTTTCACTTCTATTGGTTATTCATTTTGCTCTAACCACACATAGTGAGGAAACATTATGCATTGACTGAACATAGTGAGAAAACTGGATTAAATCTAAGTTATATTTGGTGTATGTTTAAGGAATGTCTGGTAGAATGGAGAGTCATGAAGAGGAGGTGGTGTAGCAGTGAACCAAAAGTCTATCTACTGACGGGTGCCCATACGGAGATTCTATCTTGAGAAAGATGGAATCTGACCTATGAAAAGTCTCAACCATCAAGTAAGAATCAAGGCGTTGAGCAGAGCACGTTTTCTTTTACATTGTGTGCTTCCCAACCCAACCCGATGATATGCGTGAGTGAATCCTATAAAACATGATGTGGCACAAAGTAAAAACTAAAAAAAGCTATTTGGCCAACATCAATATTACTTACAAAGAAAGAAGAAATGTGTATCAAGGTATCTAACAAAGCATAATACACACACACACACACACACACAGTGTTATTTCATATTTTTTTAACCACATAACACAATACTACACCAGTGCGTGGTGACAGTGCCCAGGAGAATGATGAAGAACCCTGCAGACATAGTGGCATCCAAAGGAGGAGACGGTGGCAGCAAATACATTTTGTGATACCCAGTGGATGAAGTAAGGTGAGTCTGAAAAGGCACTTCTGTGCCGCATAAAATAGTGGGAGGTCCTGTTGAGGATATGGTGCTGAGCAGATGTGCAATACCCAGTTTATATCCGGAAGAAGGCAGCAAATAGAAAATGTAGCAATCATCAGTGAACCCAGCCAAGAAGCAGTGATGGCTTGAGAGAAAGAAGCTTTGTTTCACCTATTTGTTAAGCTAGGATATTTGTTAGTAATACATATTCTGGTACTTCCAAATTAATCAATATATAAGCAAAGAACAATAAGTGAGATTAAGATAAAAATTAAAACTATATATATATATACACACACACGCAATTTACTGAGGCATGACTGCAACAATATTATGCAAACAATGTATTCACTGAATAAAAAAGGAGAACATTTAGATAAAGGCATTACTTATAATCTTACTACCTAGATATGCTAATTCATATAGATTCTTCTAAAGTTGTTCAAAGTATATAAAGAGTAAGAGAGAAGAAAAAGTAGGAAAAAAATAAACTCATATTTGAACCTGATTTTGTAACTTATAAGTAGCACGCATAATATCCTATGTTAGGAAATAGAGACCCTCTCATTTATTTATTATAAATATGTTGTATTCTATTTGCTCTCTAGCTAGCTAGTTAGTTAGCGATTTATTATTTCTGTGTGTGGTGGTTAATACTGAGTGTCAACTTCATTACATTGAAGGATACGAAGTATTGATCCTGGTTGTGCCTTTGAGGGTGTTACCAAAAGAGATTAACATTTGAGTCAGGGGGCTGGGGAAGGCAGACCCACCCTTAATCTGGTGGGTAAAATCTCATCAACTGCCAGTGAATATAAAGCAGGCAGAAAAACATGAAAAGGAGAGACTGGCCAAGCCTCCAAGCCTACATCTTTCACCCATGCTGGATGCTTCCTGCCCTGGAACATCAGACCCCAAGTTCTTCAGTTTTCGGACTTAGACTTGCTCTCCTTGCTCCTCAGCTTGCAGACAGCATATTGTGGGGACCTGTGATTATGTAAGTTAATACTTCATAATACTTCCTCTTTATATACATATATATATATATGAATATATATATATGGGAATATATAGATGTATGGGAATATATATATGGGAATGTATATATAGGGGAATATATATATAATAATCCCCTATATATGAGAAAAATATATATAATATATATGATATATATTATATATATTAATAACTATCCCATATTATGCATAATGTAGTATATCTATTATGTATAATATGTATAATATATACATATATATTATATATATACATTATATATACACATAATATATATACACACATTATATATTATATATACACATAATATATATACACACATTATATATTATATATACATTATATATACATTATATATACATAATATGTATCTATATACATAATATATACATTATATACACATAATATATACATAATACATAATATATTATATATTATGTATATATACATAATATATATCTATATACATAATATATATTATATAGATACATGATATATACACATAATATATATTATATATCTATATATTATATATTATGTAGATACATAATATATACATAATATAAATTATGTAGATACATAATATATACATAATATAAATTATGTAGATACATAATATATACATAATATATATTATATAGATACATAAGATATACATAATATATATTATATAGATACATAATATATACATAATATATATTATATAGATACATAATATATACATAATATATATTATATAGATACATAATATATACATAATATATATTATATAGATACATAATATATATATTATATATAGATAATATATATTATATAATCATATATATTATATATACATCATATATAATATATACATAACATATATACATTATATATACATAATATATATTATATATACATCATATATATACATTATATATACATAATATATATTATATATGCATCATATATATACATTATATATACCTTATATATAATATATATTATATATACACATAATATATATACCTTATATATAATATATTATATATATACATATTATATTATATATTATGTATAATATACAATATATTATGTATAATATACAATATATTATGTATAATATATTATATATTATGTATTATAGATTATGTATAATATATTATATATTATGTATAATATATTATATATTATGTATTATAGATTATGTATAAAATATAATATATTATGTATAATATATAATATATTATGTATAATATATATTATGTATATATTATTGTATATATAATATATTGTGTATATAATGTATGTATATATAATATGTATATATTATTATATAATAATCTATAGTATATATTATATATAATATATACTATGTGTAATATATATTATATATAATATATACTATATGTAATATATATTATATATAATATATACTATATGTAATATATATTATAATATATACTATATATAATATAGTATATCATATATAGTATTATATCATATGTAGTATATATTATGTATAATATATATGATATAATATAATTCACATTATATATTATATACTATATATGATATATGTTACATAATATATATGTTATATGTTTTATATAATTATATATGTTAGATATATGTTATATATGTTATATATAACATATATAATTATTTATATATAGTATATATAATTATATGTAATATATTATATATAATTATATATGTTATATAATTATATATGTTATGTAATATATATTATATGTTATATTATATATTATAGATGTTATATAATATATAATATATTAATATGTTATATATTTTATATATATTATTATATTATATTTATAGTTATATATAATTATATAATAGTATGGATATATTATTATTTTTATTTTATATATATATATAGGAGAGTTTATTAAGTATTAACTCACATAATCACAGGGCCCCACAATATGCTATCTGCAAGCTGAGGGGCAAGGAGAACAAGTCTAAGTTAGACTATATATATAGTTAGACTATATATATATATATATAATTCCCATATGTGTATATATTTATATATATAATCTGCCCACTGGGAAGATTTCCCTTCACCACTGTCCTTCAAGGATGTCCTAAAATGGAGCTATAGTGCTGGTGCTGTCCACTTTTGGGTGGACATATTGTGCAAAGCCATCTCTGAACCAGGTCTTAGTCTCCTTTTTCTCTGTCAACTGATCATAGGAAACTCCCCATGAGGCCACTGATGTAGGCTGGGAAAGAGAAGGCTTCTAATACACACACACACACACACACACACATATACACACACATATATATGTGTGTGTTTATGTGTGTGTGTGTGTGTGTATATATACGTTATGTATCCTATTAATTCTGTCCCTCTAGAGAACCCTGAATAATACAGATAGTGGTAAGAGGAGTGGTTCTAGAGGAACAGAATATTAAGGATGGAATTCTTTCATTTGGTTTTGGGATTCCTGGAGTTGGCTGCTTAATATGATTAGACCCCAAAATGCTAAGGACTCTACTTCTAATAGCATGGAGACGTATTAGATAGTCCTTAGATACTCCTAGTCCTTGGTGTCAACTGTTTAGAGAGTTATGCAAAATAAATGCATTTGACATTCCTGATTCACTGCTCATGAGAGGCCAGGAGTTTAGTGACTCTATACATAATACCTTTGACCATATGTGGAGAACCAAGCAACATATTAAAGCTGGTTGGTTGCTCCTAAGTTCAGTGGACAAAGTGATGAAAGAAAAGGATGAACTCAGAGATTCTGTCTCCAGGCTTCAGAAGCAGATACTTAGCCTCAAATCTGCTAATATTACCCTAACTGAGAGTCTTATCTCCTGCAGAGAAGTAGCTGAAATTGTGGAAAAACAGACAGAAGCTCTTATCATGCTAATGGGTGGCCTGCAACCAAAGATGCATGCACGGGCTTGCCAGGTGTCAACTGTTAAAGTGAGTGCATTAATTGGAAAAGAATGGGACCTGGCAACTTGGAATGGGGATGTGTGGGAGGACCCTGATGAAGCTGGGGGCACTGAGTTTATAAACTCTGGTGAAACTTTTTGCCAGAAGGAACATCTTCCCCATCCCAAGTAGTGGCAACATTCCCTCCTTGACCTATGCTACCATCAGCCTTTCCACCTTTGTCTTAGGAGATAAACCCTGCACTGCCTGAGGCAACAGTGATGGCCTCCCCAGAGGCTCAACGGTCCTGTTTGCTTCTAGACCTATAACTAGACTAAAGTCCCAGTGGGCCCCTGGAGGTGAGGTTGAGAGTGTGACCCATACGAGCTGCACTACACTCGAAAAGAACTGTTTGAGTTCTCTAATTTATATAAACAGAAATCTGGAAAACAGGCATGGGAATGAATATTAAGGGTATGGGATAATGATGGAAGAAACACAGAGTTGGATCAGGCTGAATTTATTGATTTGGCCCCACTAAGTAGGGACTCTGTGTTTAATGTTGCAGCTCAGGGAGTTAAAAAAGGTTCTAATCGTTTATTTGCTTGGTTTGCTGAAATATGGATTAAAAGATGGCCCAATTTAAGTGAGCTGATCTCCTTGGTTTAATGTAGAGGAAGGGATCCAAAGGCTTAGGAAGATTGGGATGGTGGAGTGGATTAGTCACTTTAGACCTACTCATCCCAGCTGGGAGGGTCCAGAAGATATATCCTTGACCAATGCCATGCAAAATAGATTTGTGAGGGCAACACCTGCATCTTTGAAGAGTCCTGTAATTGCTCTTCTTTGTATGTCAGATCTCACGACGGGAACCACAGTCACTCAACTACAAAGCTTAAATACAGTGGGAGTAATTGGATCCTGAGGTGGTGGGGCCAAGTGGTGGCAATAAACCGTCAAAGGCAAGGTGGGCATAGCTACCATAATGGACAGCAGAGGCAACAAGGCAATAAGAATAGCCTGACTCATGTAGAGCTCTGGCATTGGCTGATTAATCATGGTGTTCCTAGAAGTGAAATTGATTGGAAGCCTACTACATTTCTACTTAATTTATGCAAGCAGAAAACTTCTAGGTCAAATGGACAAATACTAATCTGAATTATGAAAACAGAGAGTCACAGCCCCTCAATCAATTTCCAGACTTGAGCCAGTTTATAGACCCAGAACTTCTTGAATGAAGGGGAGGCAAGTTCCCCTTGAGAAAGGACCCCACTATATTACTGACAATTTACGCAGTGAATCTTTCTCCCATTCTTCTCCAAGAAGGCCCCTAGCCTTTTACCAGGGTAACTGTGCACTGGGGAAAGGGAAATCTTCAGACATTTCAGGGACTACCGGACACTAGCTCTGAGCTGACATTGATTCCAGGGGACCCAAGCCATCATTGTTGTACTCCAATTAAAGAAGGGGCTTATGGAGATCAGGTAATTAATGGAGTTTTAGCTCAGGTCTGATTTACAGTGGGTCCAGTGGGTCCCCAGACTCATCCTGTGGTCATTTCCCCAGTGCCAGAATGCATAATTGGCATATACATACTTAGCAACTGGCAGAAACCCCACATTGGCTACCTGACTGGTAGGATGAAGACTATTATGGTGGGAAAGGCCAAATGGAAGCCATTAGAGCTGCCTCTACCTAGAAAAATAGTAAATCAAAAACAATATTGCATCCCTGGAGGGACTGCAGAGATTAGTACCACCATCAAGGACTTGAAAGACGCAGGAGGGGTGATTCCCACCACATCCCCGTTCAACTCTCCCATTTGGCTCGTGCAGAAGACAGACGGATCTTTGAGAATGACAGTGGATTATTGTAACAACCAAGTGGTGACTCCAATTGCAGCTGATGCACCAGGTGTGGTTTCATTGCTTGAGCAAATTAACACATCTCATGGTACCTGGTGTGCAGCCATTGACTTGGCAAATGCCTTTTTCTCCATTCCTATCCATAAGGCCCACCAGAAGCAATTTGCCTTCAGCTGGCAAGGCCAGCAATGTAGCTTCACTGTCCTACCTCAGGGATATAGCAACTCTCTGGCTTTGTTTCATAATCATATTTGGAGAGACCTTAATCACTTTTCACTTCTGCAAGACATCACACTGGTCCATTACATTGATGACATTATGCTGATTGGATCCAGTGAGCAAGAATTAGTAAACACACTGGATTTATTGGTGAGACATCTGCATGCCAGGGTTTGAGAAATAAATTTGACTAAAATTCAGGGACCTTCTACCTCAGGTGCCCAATGGTTGGGGTCTGTCAAGATATTCCTTCTAAGGTGAAGGATAAGTTGCTGCATTTGGCCCTTCCTACAACCAAAAAAGAAGCACAACACCAAGAGGGCCTATTTGGATTTTGGAGCATTCCTTATTTGGGTGTGATGCTCTGGCTCATTTATCAAGTGATCTGAAAGGCTGCCACTTGTGAATGGGGTCCAGAACAGGAGAAGGCTCTGCAACAGGTCCAGGCTTCTGTGCAAGGTTTTCTGTTACTTGGGCTGTATGACCCAGCAGATCCAATGGTGCTTGAGGTGTCAGTGGCAGATAGGGATGCTGTTTAGAGCCTTTGGCAGGATCCATAGGTGAATCACAGCAGAGGTCTCTAGGATTTTAGAGCAAGGTCCTGCCATCCTCTGCAGATAACTACTCTCCTTTTGAGAGACAGCTCTTGGCCTGTTACTGGGCTTTGGTTGAAACTGAATGTTTGACTATGGGTCATTAAGTCACCATGTGACCTCAACTGCCTATCATGAACCAGGTGCTTTCTGATCCATCTAGCCATAAAGTGGGGCATGCACAGCAGCATTCCATCATCAAATGGAAGTGACACATATGTGATTGGGCTCTAGTAGGTCCTGAAGGCATAAGTAAGTTACGTGAGGAAGTGGCTCAATTGCCCATGGTATCTACTCTTGCCACCCTGCCTTCTCTTCCCCAATCTGCACCGATGGCCTCATGGAGTTTCCTATAATCAGTTTCCTATGATCAGAGGAAGAGAACCCTAGGGCCTGATTCACAGATGGCTCTGCACAATATGTCCACCTGAAAGTGGGCAGCTGCAGCACTACAGCCCCTTTTTAGGACATGCCTGAAGGACAGAGGTGAACAGAAATCTTCCCAATGGGCAGAACTTCAATCAGTGCACCTGGTTGTGCACTTCGCATGGAAGGGGAAATGGCCAGATGTGCGATTATATATGGATTCATGGGCTGTAGCCAATGGTTTGACTCGATGGCCAGGGATTTAGAGGAAGCATGATTGGAAAATGGGTGAGAAATAAATTTGGGGAAGAGGTATGTGGATGGACCGCTCTAAATGGTAAAACACTGTGAAGATATTTGTATCCCATGTAAGTGCTCCCCAATGGGTGACCTCAGGAAAGGAGGATTTTAATAATCAAGCGGATAGGATGACCCGTTCTGTGGACACCACTCAGCTCTTTCCCCAGCCACCCTGTCATCGCCCAATGGGCCCATGAACAAAGTGGGCATGGTAGCAGAGATGGAGGTTATGCATGGGCTCAGCAACATGGACTTCCACTCACCAAAGCTGACCTTGCAACAGTCACTGCTGAGTACTGAATTTGCCAGCAGCAGAGACCAACACTAAATCCTCGATATGACACCACACCTCAGGGTGATCAGCCAGCTACCTGGCAGCAGGTTGATTATATTGGACATCTTCCATCATGGAAAGAGCAGAGATTTGTCCTCACTGGAATAGACACTTACTCCGGATATGGGTTTTCCTATCCTGCACACAATGCTTCTGCCAAGACTACCATCCGTGGACTCATGGAATGCCTTATCCACTGTCATGGTATTCCACACAGCATTGCCTCTGACCAAGGCACTCACTTTACTGCTAAAGAAGTGCAGCAGTGGGCTCATCCTCATGGAATTCACTGGTCTTACCATGTTCCCTATCATCTTGAGGCAGCTGGATTGATAGAACTTTGCAACGGCCTTTTGAAGTCACTATTACAACACCAACTAGGTGACAATACTTTGCAGGGCTGGGGCAAAGTTCTCCAGAAGACCATGTATGTGCTGAATCAGCATCCAATATATGGTACTGCTTCTCTCATAGCCAGGATTCGCCAGTCCAGGAATCAAGGGGTGGAAGTGGAAGTGGCACCACTCACCATTACCCCTAGTGACCCACTAGCAAAATTTTGGCTTCCTGTTCCTGCGACTTTATGTTCTGCTGGCCTAGAGGTCTTAGTTTCATAGGGAGGTATTCTGCCACCAGCAGACACAACAACTCCATTGAACTGGAAGTTAAGATCGCCACCTGGACACTTTGAGCTCCTTCTACCTTTAAGTCAATAAGCTAAGAAGGGAGTAACAGTGTTGGCTGTGGTGACTGACCTGGACTATCATGATGAAATCAGTCTACTACTCCACAATGGAGGCAAGGAAGAGTATGCATGGAATACAGGACATCCATTAAGGTGTCTTAGTATTACCATGCTCTGTGATTAAGGTCAATTGGAAACTGCAACAGCCCAATCCCAGCAGGATTACAAATGGCCCAGACCCCTCAGGAATGAAGGTTTGGGTCATTCCACTAGGAAAAATACCACGGCCTGCTGAAGTACTTGCTGAAGGCAAAGGGAATACAGAATGAGTAGCGGAAGAAGGTAGTCATCAATACAACCATGTGACCAGCTGCAGAAATGAGAACTATAATTGCCATGAGTATTTCCTCCTTCTTTTGCTAAAAACATGTTTGTGCATATATACACTTGTACTAAGAAAATTATTTTATTTCCTTTTCCTTTATCATGTGACTTAAGGTTTATTGACTTCATATCAGCATTCAAATATTGTTAGCTTTATGTAATGGTATTTGAGTTGGGGATTCGTGCTTTTCTGGTTGTACAAAGAATAGTTGTATTATGTTAGGTGTAATTATGACTTTATTATTGTCTTTATTTGAAGACTGTGTATGACCTCAGGATATGTGTATGGGTTCAAGTTGACAAGGAGTGGACTTGTGATGGTTAATACTGAGTGTCAACTTGACTGATTGAAGCATACAAAGTATTAATCCTGGGTATGTCTGTGAGAGTGTTGCCAAAAGATATTAACATTTGAATCAGTGGGCTGGGGAAGGCAGATCCACCCTTAATCTGGTGGGCACAATCTAAGTAGCTTCCAGTAAATATAAAGCAGTCAGAAAAACGTGAAAAGGAGAGATTGGCCTAGCTTCCCAGTCTACCTCTCTCCCGTGCTGGATACTTCCTGCCCTCAAACTTCAGATTCCAAGTTCTTCAGTTTTGGGACTCCGGCTGGCTCTCCTTGATCCTCAGCTTGCAGACATCCTATTGTGGGACCTTGTGATTATGTAAGTTAATAATAAACTCATATATATATTCTATTAGTTTTGTCCCTCTAGAGAACCCTGAATAATACAATGTGTGACTATATGTGTGTGTATATACACATATATTGGTGGCTTCATAGACTGTGCTATTTTTTTATTTGCAGCCTTTGAATGCCATGCTGGAATTCCTAAATATTTGTTTGATGATTTGTCTCTTATAACAGACATTTATTTCAGGGGAGCTTTTGGCCAAAGTTCAGGAAAATTTCCTTTTCCTTTCCAGAGCAAAATCAATTAATATGTTTCACATAATAGAGTAAGTGGATCTTTGTGATATGCCTATTTATTGTATTAAGACAGTATTGAAATATAATCATCTATTACTCATATGTTTCTCAGACTTCTGGTCAAAACTCACAGGAGCAGTTGACTGAAAGAAATGCATTTGATCCCATGGACATGATCTGGCTGATGCCTCTACAGAGATGATTAGCAGTGGTCACTGGTAATGTAAGTTTGTTTTACTACAAAGTATCAATTCTTGGAAAATTCTCATTACAAAGAGCAAAGCGTAAAAAATCAAATAACAATTTATGCATCTTACTATAAATTATTTAAATTATTCTATGAAAAAGCAACAGCCTAAATTGTGCTCTTCTAGCGACACGTGAAGAAAGATTGTCACACAGCAAACAGCAAAACCCTTGACCCACTGAAACAAGATCATTCAAGAACCCCCTAGCGAAACAAAACAGGTCACTACACTCAACATGCATGTCCCTTTTGGTTTTCTTAAAAAATTTAAATGTGTTTGTTTCTATTATTCATTCTCACAATCCATGTGGTTCAAGAATAATTGAAAAACTGGACTCTATTTTTAGCTTCAAGGAGTCAGAATCAAAAAAAAGAAAAAAGTATTACAACTTATCTTGCTAGTTCTTCGTTTAGATAAATTAGGCCTGTGGTTGTATTTTGAACCACAACCTCAAGGAAAGAGTGTTAATAGTTTCTTGAAAAGTACTTTAGGCATAGGAGAGAGATGGGAGAATTCTAAGCAAATGGTGGCAGCAAAGAAGTTTTGGAATCTCCCTGAATCCTATCTTCCCCAAATTAATGAAGAAACCAGAAAATTAGAACTAAAATTTGCAGATAGCATCACAAAGCAAACAAACCAACAAAACACTGTATAAAAAAGTATGCCCCATGAACCCCAAAATAAGAGCAGATGATGGCTAACCATAGCTGCACAATCTGCATGGCATAGAAATTGTGTGGGAGGGAGTGTAGGAAAGTCTAACAGATATGCTACAGCCCTCAGAGCTCCTAAACCCCCTAACTAGCAGTCTGGGTACAAACTAACCATAAAATAAATGCTAGAACTGCTGGCTCACGCCTTTAATCCCAGCACTTTGGGAGGCCAAGGTGGGAGGATCACCTGAGGTCAGTAGTTCAAGAAAAACCTGGGCCTGGCCAACATGGTGAAATCCTGTCTCTACAAAAAATACAAAAATTAGCCAGGCATGATGGTGGGTGCCTGTAGTCCCAGCTACTCAGGAGGCTGAGGCACGAGGATTGCTTGAACCTGGGGGGCAAAAGTTGCAGTGAGCTGAGATTGCACCATTGCACTCCAGCCTGGGTGACAAAGTGAGACTCTGTCTCAAAAAAAAAAAAGAAAAAAAAAGGAAACACTACATGCAAAGGAAAGAGAAGATCCACCTAAAAGTGAAGGAGAAGAGAGAGAAAATGAGAATAATATTTTTATCACTTCATGAAAACAACAGAAGAGGGAAATTTAAAGATGTTAAGCTAGAAGTTACCTTGGCCCAATTCTTCCTAAATGTGCAAGAAAACTTATTTAACTTAAAATGAATTTCAGACAATATTCTCTTGTTTGACTTTCACTCCAAGTTATCATAAGAAAAAAAGGCAGAGTAATTCTCCCACTGATAATAAAAGCAATCTAAAATGATAGATGAAAATTTTAATCTAATATTTCAAGTCTAGCTAAATAAGATGAAGGAAATGACAGAAGCTACAGAAAGACAAAACAAATCAGAATTAGAAAAAAAATTCTCAAAAAAGTGAAAGGAGAAAGGGGAGATTAAAAAGAAAGCTAAAAAAGCCAAAAAATAATAATTAATTTTATTAAGAAATGAAGACTAAAATACAAGTATCATTTCAACACAGAAGATGCTTTAGAAGAAATTGAAAAAGCAGAGGAGGCTTTTATAAAAATAAAAAAATGAAAAAAGATATAAAGCAATAAATTTACAAAATATACAAATATATTTTAAAGCTATAATTAAGAAAACTTTCTGGCAATTTAGTGGAAAAATTTACACTAAAATGTTATACCACATTTCTTAGAATTTCAACCCAAAAAAAACAAAGTCATGATATGTTTTTGTGAAATTATTTAAGCTTGAGGAGAGGAAATAACTGTCTTCAGACATTTCTACAGCAATGCTTTGTGCTAGAAGACAGTACATTATACAATTTAACGTACTCAACGACCAGAAATGTGAGTCAAAGATTTTACATCTCACAAATGGATCTTCACATATAAAGGAAACAGAAAAAAGTTGTTGAACACACAAAAGCTTAGAAAATGTGTTTGTTGTAATATTGTCAAAGAATCTACTAAAAAACAAACTGGGGCAACAAAGATGACAGTGGTGATATTGGCATAAGGACTTGCACCAAGCATTAAATGGGTACCACTCTACAGTAATAAAATTAAATTGTAATTGTAATGGATTCAGGACATTTAATGACTATATGTCGTAATAAGGGAACGGGTATTGGGAAGAGTATATGAAAACATGAATAAGCACCAGATCACTTTGCAGAAAATAACTGGGAATAATAAGATATTACTTGAAATTGGCTATTGAGGAAGAGGGATGGGGAAGAGAGGTTATTAACTAATAAGAAAGAGTATCAGCTAATCTTATTTACAGTAGAAAACCCAAGGAATATAGCACCCTCCCCCACAAAAGAGAGAACCACAGTTATTATTTAATAGTATTGAATACAACAGTAATCATGAGCATAAAATAAAAACAAAAAGACTTTTCAATATCAACAGTGAAACCAAAAATGAACATTAGGAGGTAGACCATGGAGTGGAGGGCTGTATAAATAAAACACACTCACATAAACGCACATACCCCACATCACATTATATGCCACAATTTGAGAGAAATAAACCTAAATTGTGTAAATAGGCTTATTTTAAAATATTTTCTCTTTTTAAAGAGAAAGTGTAAACATTTTCATGTTGACTAACAAAGCAAAATTCAACATTACACATTGGGAATAAAAACAGAAATTCATAAACATTTAAAAAATAAGCAAGCCATAACAGGCAAATACAAATCAAAACAAAACAAAAATCACAATATTGGTATCTGTCAACGTTGTATAATTAAGACTAGAAAACATTAAAAAAGATATAAAAGTGATGTAATAAGGCTAAAGTCTAAAGTTTACCATGAATACCAGTTATTCATACTTGTGAATACAATTAAAACAGTGATAGCTCTCATAAGAAAAACATGTATGGAGAAAACAAGAAATCAAAACTTAATGAGAAACTTTAAAACACATTTTTCTGTCTCAGGCAGATGCAATGTTAAAAAAATTAGAAAGATCATAGAAAACCTAAATTATATAATCAATAAGATTTCATAAATGTTAAAAGTCTGGTAACATCAAATAAACTGGAATCCAATGATAATTTTTTAAAAAAAAACTTCCAAACTTTTAGGCTAGAAATTCAAAGATAAGCGCCATTATATAACTTTTGAATCAATCTTAATTATAGGCTAAAAATGATAAGTTACAATAGATACAAATCCATGTATGTGGAATACAACCAAATCAGATGTGTGTGAATAATTACATAAGCATATCAATAAATCAAACTTCCACTCAATAAGCTAAAAAAACCAAAAATTTAAAAATTAGCAGATATACAATTATTAAAGACAAAAGCAAGGAGTAATCAGAAAGCTGAAGAACATAGTGTAATTAATACATAAGTCCAAAAGATGGTTTTTAAAATAAATTGAAAAAACAGCAAAAAAACCCACTAATTAAACTAATCAAGAAAAAGCTCACATACAAAAATATGACATGCCCATAAAGAATAACCGTCAAAACATAAGAAAATTTAAAACTCATAAGAGCGTAGGTGGCACAACTGTATTCAAATAAGTATAAAAATCGAAATCAAGTAAATTTAAAAAGAATAACACTTTCAAAATCTGATTCTATAATGACAGAAAGTTACTATTTATGAAGTCACACCATCACAACCCTAGGCCCAAATAATTTCACAGGCAAATGCTACAAACCTTTGATAATCAGAGAACTCCAGTGAAACCATTAGAATTATCTACCACTATTTGTTCTTTAAAAAAATAAGAAAAAAAGGAAAAAGCATCCAAAATCATTCTATCAGGTGAGTACTAATATACTTTCAAATCTGAAAAAAAAAAAGCACCAGAAAAAAGATGGTTAAAATTTAATCTTGCTTATGGACAATTTCAAAAATTCTTAACAAATACAATAAAAAATCCAGTAGCAAATTAAATATTTTATCCATCATAACAAAAGATTCATTCCAGAATTTCAAGAATGGTTCAATATTAGAAAATTGATTATTAATAGATTAAAGAAACACAATTCTGTTTAAATTTCACAGATGCAGAAAATGCTTTTTAAAAAATGTTAATACATATTTATGTTAAAATCTCTCAGTATACTAAGATTCAGATATAATGGCATACCATTTTATAGATCAAGAAATTGAGTGGGATAAGTAAGCTGTTGTAAAGTCATACTTAAAGGATCTTGGTGACACAGTATTTTGATGCCAAGGAGGTGGGAAGAATTGAAGATGATTCCAAATTGTCCAGCCTGGATGTTTCTACTCCAACAAAAGGAAATATGGGGGAATCTATAGGATATATGGATTTGCAGGAACAAATTATAAGTTTTGTTTTGATGTTCTTGAGTTGAAGAACCAAGGCAATGTTGAAGTGTTAATGTCCTAGAATCAGCGAGAATTGGGATCTGGCCTATGGAAAGACATGGCCCGGGAGATATTCATTCTAGCATCATCAGTTTAGAGTTGAAATGTGATTTTAATTTATATTTTGTAGAATTATTATAATACACGTATGAAAGAAGTATATGGGAGACTTTTCTGGATGTGACAAAATTCCATACATCTTTTTGTGTCTTATAGACATTTACTTTCCTTCTGTTTAATGTAAATGCTATTCAAAACTATAAAATGTTACTACTGTTCTTATTACATAGCTTTTAGATTGCTGTTTATGTTGAAAGGTATTTTGCATGCTTTAATTGAAATAACATTAGATACTGAGAAACTCTTACCCTTTGTAAAAGGTAGGTAGTCACCCAGAGATGTGTTAAAAAGAATAGTCTGATGCTTATAACTGGGAAGTTCTATTTTAATTTATATATGCTGTCTCTACTGAAGAAAGGAGGGATGTCTATTTTTTTAAGTGACTCCTTTGTGCCAGGCACTTAGCATTTCTATTTATGTTTGAGAAAGTCAAGGGTTTGAGCCCAAATCAATTTGACTCTCATTCCGTGACTCAACAGTAAGGTATTTTCTTTGAATTATTTTACTCTTTTTTTGTTGTTGTTGTTTTTGTTTTTATGAGATGGAGTTCTGCTCTTATTGCCCAGGCTGGAGTGCAATGGTGCGATCTCGGCTCACTGCAAGCTCCGCCTCCTGGGATTAAGTGATTCTCCTGCCTCAGACTCCCAAGTAGCTGGGATTACAGGTGCCTGCCACCACACCCAGCTAATTTTTGTATTTTTAGTAGAGACGGAGTTTCACCATGTTGGCCAGGCTTGTCTCCAACTCCTGACCTCAGGTGATCCACCAGCCTCAGCCTCTCAGAGTGCTGGGATTACAGTCATGAACCACCACACCCAGCCCTGAATTATTTTACTCTTAACCCAAATTCAAATAGCTAGATCATGTAGTAGAACTAATTTGTTTGACATTATGGCTGGTATGAGTGATTATATTAATAAGCATAGCTACCAATTATTTAAGGCCTTCTATTGTTAGGAACTATAAGAGCCCTATTATTTTCTGCAAGAGATGCTTAGGAGAAACCCAATGAGAGACTGATATAGAATCATTTTACTGGAAGAAATCAGAATAAAAATTATTAAGTAATGTGCAACAATACTTATTTAAATCTGACACCTAATTGGTTTTGGATAACAAATAAATTTTGAATGCAAAATGTGTGCTGCTCCTTTTGCTTGACAGTCTGGTAGGTTTCCAGATTTAGCTCTATTTGTCATCTGCTCACCTTTAATCACCATGCCCCTGCTTCCCCTGCTTGGTGCATTGCAGTTGTATTTTCCAAGGACGGAAGTCACATTTCCTTCCATCCCGCATTCTCTTCTAGAAACCTACCACTTCCCTATCAAAGAGTATAGTCTGATTTCCATTCCTTTGATTGTGAGTGGCCTTTATGTTGAGTAGAACACAGTAGAAGTGTTGCTATGTGAGTTTCTTTAGCATATTCTTTGCCAACTGGAACACTCACAAGAGCCTCAGTTACCCTTTAAGCAGTTCAGCACCACCAATGCCACCATGGTAGGAGGAAACCTGATCTAGCTTATGTGCACAGGCAGCCTCTAACTGCAACACCTCCAGCCACTGCAAGTGCAGAAGAAACTTTAAGCCAGAATTCTCCCCTAGCCTCCTCCCCATTTTCTTACCCACCAAAACTGAGAAACATTGTTGATATAAATCATAAAGTTTTGACTTGATTTCTTGTGAAACAATAGTTTTAGAAATGGGTACTTATGACAAGGGTTGATGAACCACAGTAGACAGGCAAAATCTGGCCCAACACCTCTTTTTGTAAATCAAGTTTTATTAGAACATAGATACACTCTCTGTTTTGGTACCAGTACCATGCTGTTTTGGTTACTGTAGCCTTGTAGTATAGTTTGAAGTCAGGCAGTGTGATGCCTCCAGCTTTGTTGTTTTGGCTTAGGATTGACTTAGCAATGTGGGCTCTTTTTTGGTTCCATATGAACTTTAAAGTAGTTTTTTCCAGTTCTGTGAAGAAAGTCATTGGTAGCTTGATGGAGATGGTATTGAATCTATAAATTACATTGGGCAGTATGGCCATTTTGGAACAGAACAGAGCCACGAGAAATAATACCACACATCTACAACCATCTGATCTTTGACAAACCTGACAAAAACAATAAATGGGGAAAGGATTCCCTATTTAATAAATGGTGCTGGGAAAACTGGCTAGCCATATGTAGAAAGCTGCAACTGGATCCCTTCCTTACACTTTATAAAAAAATTAATTCAAGATGGATCAAAGACTTAAATGTCAGACCTAAAACCATAAAAAACCTTAGAAGAAAACCTAGGCAATACCATTCAGGACATAGGCATGGGCAAGTACTTCATGTCTAAAACACCAAAAGCAATGGCAACAAAAGCCAAAATTGACAAATGGGATCTAAATAAACTAAAGAGCTTCTGCACAGCAAAAGAAACTATCATCAGAGTGAATAGGCAACCTACAGAATGGGAGAAAATTTTTGCGATCTACTCATCTGACAAAGGGCTAATATCCAGAATCTACAATGAACTCAAACAAATTTACAAGAAAAAAACAAACAACCCCATCAAAAAGTGGGCAAACGACATGAACAGACACTTCTCAAAAGAAGACCTTTATGCAGCCAACAGACACATGAAAAAATGCTCATCATCACTGGCCATCAGAGAAATGCAAATCAAAACCACAATGAGATACTATCTCACACCAGTTAGAATGGTGATCATTAAAAAGTCAGGAAACAACAGGTGCTGGAGAGGATGTGGAGAAAAAGGAACACTTTTACACTGTTGGTGGGACTGTAAGCTAGCTCAACCATTGTGGAAGACTGTGTGGTGATTCCTCAAGGATCGAGAACTAGAAATACCATTTGACCCAGCCACCCCATTACTGGGTATATACCAAAAGGATTATAAATCATGTTGCTATAAAGACACATGCACACCTATGTTCATTGCGGCACTATTCACAATAGCAAAGACTTGGAACCAACCCAAATATCCATCAATGATAGACTGGATTAAGAAAATGTGGCACATATACACCATGGAATACTATGCAGCCATAAAAAATGATGAGTTCATGTTCTTTGTAGGGACATGGATGAAGCTGGAAACCATCATTCTCAGCAAACTAACACAGGAACAGAAAACCAAACACGGCATGCCCTCAATCATAAGTGGAAGTTGAACAATGAGAACACATGGACACAGGGAGGGGAACATCACACACTGGGGCCTCTTGGGGGTGGGGGGCTAGGGGAGGGATAGCATTAGGAGATATACCTAATGTAAATGACTCGTTAATGGGTGTAGCACACCAACATGGCACAGGTATACATATGTAACAAATCTGACGTTTTGCACATGTACCCTAGAACTTAAAGTATATATAAAAAAAAAAGAACATAGCTACACTCATTTGTTTACATATTATCTGACTGCTTTAAGCAGTTTAGTACTTTCAACAGAAATATCTTTTAGTATTTTCTTTGATTATTGAATCTACCTTCTCCAAAAACAGTAGTGCCTATATGTTCCCTAGCAAAATACTATGGACTATTTTTGAGCTTAGCTATAGTGCCCTCCACAAATTCCAATTTCCCTTATTTATTTCTTTTTATTTTTTGTAACTTCTTTTAATTTTATAAGTTGACAGATTATAATTGTATGTGTCAATATAACGGCATCTTTATTTCCTTCCTTGTATCCATGCTTTTCTGAAGGTTCTTCCCACACTGATCCTGAGAGTGTTCATATTGTCAGTGTGAGTTTCTTTGGCCAGTGGGACATTAGCAAATGCAGCGTAAAGAGAAATCTGAAAAATCATTACATACTGTTGCTTGCACTCTTGCTACTGAATGCCCTGTGGCACCACCAAATCAAACCTGAACTCACCCCCTGAGATGCCCCATATCACCATCTGGGGTCTCAGAAACATTAGTGAGGCCATCCTATGTCAGCCAGACCCAGCCGATCCAGCCCAGGATCATAAAACATGTTCATATTGGCTGTTTTCAGCCATTGAGTTTTGGGATGGTTTGAAACACAGCAAAGGCTAATTGGTACATCCACAAAGTCAGCTTTAATGTTCTCTGCCTCTACTCCTTTATGCAACTGGGAATAAATTTGCTAAAATCATAAGGCTCAAGAATTAATATAGGTTAAAAGTAAATATGAGTCAAAGGAAAATTCTTCAAACTCTGTAGTAATATATTCTTAATTCTTTAATAAGAGAAGCTAGGAATTTGGAGTTTGAGGTAGAGAAGGATGATGTTTTACATGCCTAATTTTTGAGTTTAATTACAAAGTCTTGGTAATTAAATCTTTTGGTTCTGAACCAGGGAGGCCTAAGTTAGGGTTTCATGGGTTTCAAGAGACATAACAATCACGTGGAGAAGAATCAGGAAGATACAAAGATTTTCAGGTTAAATCAATAGGTAAAGAAACTTTTAGAATGAAATCTTAAAAAGCAGATGATTTTAAAACTTTAAGAAGATGAATTCAGTTGGTTATTAATAAACAAGTTAACACCAGAATCTAGGGCAAACAAATCTGGTGGCCTAGTGAAAAGTCCCTTCTCCTCACTGCCTTCGTTATTTTCTTTTCCTTAAGAGAAAGATATTTATATAGGTACCATTACTAAAATCTTGAATAAAATGATCTTTCAGCAAATTACATTTCTAGCATTTCATTTCCCAGTGGTAATGCCAAATAAAATGCAGTAAAAACATTAAATGTAGCTACCTGCTGCTGTAGCACTGGGCAAGATTCCATCCGTAGGCATTCTAATAGGCTCACAATGAGTGCTTTTTGTATTGCTGAACTGTACTGTACAATCACAGGATAATTTAGAACAAAAAGTAAAGGTCAGACATTTAATGCTTTAATGAGTGACCTTTTCACTCCCAACCCTTTTGTACAAGCATCTGTATTAGCAAGTTTAGATGCGTCTTTTAAGGAAGTTGTACAATTCCCTCCCGGAGCTATGTTTCTGCTTTGAAAGGGCCTCCATGGGGAATGGAGTTTCGCTGAAACATTCACAGTGAACCAAAGTCCTCATTGTCCCCCTGAGAGATTCGGTAAGAAAAGCTAAGTACAGTATGAGAGTCGGCAGTTTCCATGGTAAATATTAATGTTCAGCATTCAGATGCTTACTTGGATCCGAGGAGTTCAGCAAGAGTCTCTCCTTCTTCCTCCTCAGGAAGAATGTGGGGTCTGCCAAAGGTCAGCTGTATCATGAGCTTTGAGTTCATAATGTACTTAAGTGGCCATTATGCCTCTGTTATTAGATGACCTTCTGCTATAGAATGAAACTTCCTCTTTAACCCAAATTCCTAAGGTCCCATGAAATAAAAATAGCATGCTGTAATAGTGGCTGGAATAAGTGCTTTTCACATAATGAATGTTCAATAAATGATATTCAAATTAAATAAATCTCTTATTTTATTTCAGGTAAAAACGTGGGCACTAATACTTTGAAGAAAATAATGGGAGAAACTGCACTTTCCCTCAGTTCAAGATTCAGCAAATATTACTGAACACTCCCTCTGCCTCCTCCCTGCACTCCTCACAGCCAGACTTCTATGCACATGGTTCTTCCTCGCTTTCCAGCTTATCAAGCACACAGGAAGTTTACTACTGTTCCTTGTTTAGAATTTTTGTTTATTTTTTGTTGTTGTTGTTAAGATACATCAGTGACCTCTGCATTTTCATATACAAAAGACACAATTGTGTTCTCAATTTAGTCTATTCGTCAGTAGCAATTGATATTACTGACATTTTAGATCTTAAAACACCCACATCCTCTTTTAGTAGCCCTTTCCTTTTAGTCTCCTTGGAGTTTAAGGACAGGTCAGCTTCCCTCTCCATTAGTACTTTTCCCTAGGTGATTCCATGGGCTTTCATGGCTTATTACTGTAGAGTTTATGTTTCCAGCCCAGAAGTCACTTCTCGGTACACCTTTGTCCATCCGTTCTTTCATCCATCCATCCATCCATCCATCCACCCATCCGTCCATCCATCCATCCAGAAAATAGGATGGAAGCAGTATATATTTCTAAGTATGTTAGAAAAAAAATTCAAGGTGCCTTCTTGAGTTGTCTTGAGAGCTGCCAGAAAGAGCTGAAACCAGAAAAAGTTGAAGGAAGGTGACTCTGGGAATCATTACCAGGATTTAGGAAAGATGAGGCATATATCTTTCTCTTCATTACAGTTTTCTCCATTCCTGATGACTCTGAAAAGGCTACTCATGGACCATCTCATCAGAGTCCATGAGTTGCTGGTTGTTAAAGAGATGCGTTCCCAAGACCCTAAACCAGACCTGCAAAATCAAAACAGCTGGGGGTGGATGGGCGCAGTGGCTCACATCTGTAATCCCAGGACTTTGGGAGGCCAAGGCGGGCGGATCACAAGGTCAGGAGATCGAGACAATCCTGGCTAACATGGTGAAACCCCGTCTCTACTAAAAATACCAAAAAAATTAGCCAGGTGTGGTGGCGGCCGCCTGTAGTCCCAGCTACTCAGGAAGCTCAGGCAGGAGAATGGCATGAACCCAGGAAGCAGAGCTTGCAGTGAGCTGAGATCACCCCACTGCACTCCAGCCTGGGCTACACAGCAAGACTCCGTCTCAAAAAACAAAAACAAAAAAACAGCTGGGGTTTATTGTCAAGCATGATAGAGTTTAGGCAGTATTGTTTTAAGGCTGTGAATCTGCTTTTAAATATCATTTTTCCCTCATTCATCTGTGTTGTGTGTTTTATTGTGTTTGTTTTTATATCTAGTCTTTAATTTGAACCTTCATTTTGTCATTTAGACAGGAGATACTTGTTTTGTTGTGGGCTAAATATTATTTGGTACTTTTGTTTCATGTTTAGATTCTTGTTGTATTGAACTATGTCAAGAATCTGAGACATTTCTATATTTCTATTTTAGCACTTTTAAAATAGACTTTGTTTTTGAGAGCAGTTTTAGGGTCACAAAAAAATTGAGCAGAAGGTCCAGAGATTTCACACATACTCCCTCCCTTCACAAATACACAGCCTCTCCCATTTAAAAAATTTTAAATATTTAACATTTTAAACTACTGTCTGTATTCTTGAAATGATGCTGATTTTCTATTTGGCATAGATTTTATATTATATGATGCATATTGTATTTTTAAAAATCTATATTCCTTTATCATTTTAAGTAGTTTTTTCTTCTATTACTCTACTACTCTTTAATATACCAAGGTATTAAAAGCATAGGAAAGTATATTAAAATTCTTCATTACAATAAGTATGATTTTTTTCAATTTTGCCTTACAATTCTAGCAGGTTTTACTTTATATATTTCACTATTATATTTTGGAGTGCAAAAAGGCTCATGACTGTTATATCTTTTTTAGAGATTTTACCTTTCATGATTATAAAATATCCTTTTTGTCTTTTGTAATGGTTTTCACCTCAAAAGCTACTTTCTATGTTATAAATATAATCACACCTGCTTTCTTTTCTGTCGAGTTTTTATTAGGCTGAAAATCTTCATTTAATTGTCTGTTTGGTTCAACCTTTATGTGCCATTTTGCTTCTAATGATTATTCTAATAAGTGCAAAGATACATATTAATTCGCAGAATATGAGAGTCTAAGTTATGTAAGGTACAGTTGTTTTTCTTTAATGACTGATTTGTCATATTTTCAGTCAACATCTGTTTTTCTTTTCAATTGATTAATGTTTATTAATGTTTATTGGTGGCTTTTATGTTTCTACTTTGATAATTATTGGTTTTAATATGTTTATTCATTCTTTTTGTCTCCTGCATTTATTTACAATATTTATAATTCATTATCAAACAATGAATTAAACAATAACTTTTCGCCCCCTTTTTCTCCTATAACGTATATAAAAGATGTATGTGGGATATTTGTGGTTAGTATTCAACATTACCTCTCATCCACTGAATGAGTTCTGGGATATATCTTTTGTAGTTACATTTTCTTTTAATTTTGGTCATCTTTATCGATGCTTTTCATAATGCTCTTTTTACATAAAAGGCTACTTTTATTTGGACAATGTAGTAGCTCCAGTAATTTATCTGAATGTACACATTAGAATATTTGTTTGCATTTTTCTAAATTCTACTTATTCATCAAGCCTGTATAGTAGCGCTACTTGGTACAGTTGCTAGCATAGTCCCTCTCCGTGAACTGTGGATTCTTCTTCAGTATTCAGTGATGTTTTCTCATCTGATACAATCAATAAGCTAAAGGGGCAAGAATATACACAAAGGCAGTATAACAAGGTGGTTCAGAGCTCAGATTCAAGGGCTAGAGCATCTGAGTTAGTATATATAAAGTGCTCAAAATGGTACCTACCAATACTTAAATAGATACTAACTACTATTATGTACTTTTGTTTGTAACAGCTTTATTGATATAAAATCAATGTACTGTAAAATTAATTGCTGGGTGGAATAGTAACTCTATGTTTAAGTTTTTGAGGAACTGACAAACTATTTTCCAAAGTGGTTGCACCATTTTATATTTGCACCAACGTTGTATGAGGGTTCTAATTTTTCTGCATTCTTGCCAACTCTTCTTACTGACTTTTTAATTATAGCGATTCCAGTGGGTTTGAATTTTAAAACTTAGGTTTTATTATTTGTTAGAGATGGTGAAGCCAACGGATCAGGAGACGACTGTCACATTTAAACATTGGTTTATTACTTACAGTTCCCAAGAGGAGGCATGCAGGCCACACCAGGTCACATGGTGAAACACCAGAAGTGGTCAGAATACAGAAGGGGCATCAGAAAAGCTTGAAAAGTAGACATTATTGTGATTTCCACGGGAAAGGCAAGGCAAGCCAAGGTAAGCAGGCTTAGCATGGCCTAGTTTGAATAATTGTGGATGCGTCTTTCTGGAGTGTAGAGATTGTATCTAGTTGTCTGGTATCTGGTTCTGAGATAATTACCTTCTGCAGTGTAACGGCCAGAATATCCCAGAACCAGAATGCGTCCTCCTATGAACCAGGAAGGAGGCCCTCTACCAGAAACCATATCTACCAGTGCCTTGATCTTGAGTGTCCAGCCTCCAGAACACTTATTGATAAGCTACCTAGTTTATGACATTTGTTTTGGCAGCCTGAAAAAACTAAAACACTGTTATATCATTTGTGTTGAGAATCATGCCTGACACAGAGAAAGTATTCACCAAGTTTTTACGAAAAAAATGTGTATATCAGGGACAAGCAAATAAATATCATAACAAGTTGCTACTTAACACAATATCAACTATGTTTTCTTACTTTCTTACTTTCTGTATTCTTGATGCTCTGGCATCTGAGCTCTTGCTAATCCATGACAGAGTGCTTTTCCAGGGTGAGCGAATTCCTAGACACAGCAAACCACACCCCCCAGAAGCATTCTTTTCATCTGCAAATGTCAGCTCTGGACTGGTACATTTGCAGCTTCCTGGTTCATAGGTAGTGCCTCCTTACTGGGTCCTCCCAGGATAAAAGGAGAGAATGAACTCCCTTAGGCCTATTTTTAAAGGCCTTAATCCCATTCGTGAGAGTTCTTCCCAAAAGCCTCATTTTCAAATACCACAACCTTGGGGATTATGATTTCAGCATATAAATTTTGATGGGATGCAAACATTCAGACTATAGCAAGCAGTGACCAACAATAGGTCCCTGCTCCTGTGCTGCTTAACCACCTGGTAGATGGCATAGACAGTCATGTAAAAAAAAAAAATAAAGTGAAATTCTGTAATGGAAATAAAGCAGAGTCATGTGAGTAGACCAGATTGGTATTTTAGCTAGGAGAGGAGAATGACTAAAGCTTCCATAAGGAGATGACCCTTAGCGGAGACCTGAATTAAAAGTGAAGACAGCCATGTAAAGATCTGAGGAAAGAGTATTCCAGGCACAGGGGGTGGCTAGCAGGGTGACAATCTTGAAATGTTGGAATCTTGGAATGTTCCGTCTTGGAATGTTCAGGGAGCTGAAGGTAGGTGGGTGTGGTAGGAGCACAGTGAGGAAGGAAGAGAACCGTGCAGGATGAGTTCAGAGATGAAGCACGAGCCAGGCCCTGTAGAACTCCGTGCAGGGTGTGTGTTAGCTTCCTAGGGATGCTGTAACGATGTGCTACAAGCTGGGTGGCTTCAAACAACTGAAGTTGATAGTCTCATAGTCCTAAAGAATAGAAGCCCAAAAGCAAGGTGTCATGAGGCCATGCTCCTTCTG
Source organism: Pan troglodytes (assembly GCF_028858775.2). Taxonomy (NCBI): domain Eukaryota; kingdom Metazoa; phylum Chordata; class Mammalia; order Primates; family Hominidae; genus Pan; species Pan troglodytes. The sequence goes on along the minus strand of NC_072411.2, from coordinate 26,486,118 downwards.
AAACAAAGGGAAATGCATCTTTGCTTCTTCCTAGTGTTTGATGGTTTGCCGGCAGCATTTGGTGTTCCTTGGCTGGCAGGTGCAGCACTCCAATACTCCATCTTCACATGGCCTTCTCCCTGTGTTTCTCTGTCATCACATGGTGGTCTTCTTATAAAGACATGGGCATATTGGATTAAGGATGCACCCTACTCCAATATGACTTCATCGTATCGTAACTAATTATATAGTCAATGTCTTGATTTCCAAATAAGTTCACATTTTCAAGTACTGGGAATTAGAACTTCAACATATCTTTTAAGAGAAGGACATAATTCAACCCCCAAAAGAGGTGATTGCTAAACTATTGAACAGTTCCTACAGTGTGAAACTTACAGAATTTGCTGATAAAAAATGAGTGGGAGTATAAAGGGGGAAAAAGGCATTAGAAAGAATTACTAGTTTTCAGTACCTAATACCTGGATCATTAGTGTGTCTGTTTAGCAAGATAGATAAGACAAAGGCAGGAATATGTTTGATGGTATATAGAAGTCAAGAGTTCCATATTACACATAATAAGTTTAAATGCCTGCTGTACGCTAAGTGAATACAGCTGTTGGAATCCCACATCTGTTTCTCCAGTAAGTGTTTTAGGTTGGAGATTATACTTGGGCTTCCCTGGCATTTCTGACAACATTGAAAGCCTTGGGGCATCACTAGCAGGGTAATGAAGGTGGAGAAGAGAACAGGCCGCTGGATTCAATCTCCAGCTCACCAATATTTAGAGGAGAAATAAGCCATGAAGGAGACTGAGAAGAAACATTAACTGGTTCAAAACAATCAGAGACTGTGGTATCATCAATACAAAGAAAAAGATGTGTTCAAAGCTAGTCCCTGGTCAAGTATATGAAATGGGATTTCAAAACCGAGTAAGGCAATAATGGAAATTTTTGGCTAATCTAAACTGTCCTGGGTCAAATGGGATTGCAAGTGCATAATGCAGAAATACACTTTCACATATTCAATACAAGTTATTAAATTATGCACACAGAATAAATTTTGAGTACTTGTATTTGTTTTGCTTTTGTTTTAGACTGAGAATGTTTTTTCTATTGATCAATCATGTTGAGCACACTTTCATATACCTGTTTGCCATTTGTGTATCTTGTTTTGAGAAATTTCTATTAAGATCTTTTGCCTATTTTAAATCAGATTATTAGATTTTTTTAATAGAGTTGTTTAAGATCCTTATATATTAAATTCAATAGAAGGAAAATGAAAGTAATGACACTGACTTACGTGCTGTAAGGGTTCCTCGGTGGTATAATGATGTTTGGGCAGTAATTAGTTCGATAAAAAGGATCCGGGACTTGTCAGAAAAGAAATTAGACATAAAATTGCACAGAGTAAGAATGTCCAAGGAACTGTGATTCCACATCCCTATTCACACTCAATTCACTTGTTCTTTGTATACTGCTGTCTACTCCACGCCCAAGTTTTCCCCACAACCTTTAACCTTGTGTCATTTCCAATGCCATGGACTCTGGCACCAATGTCAGGTTAAATATATCCAGGAGTTATGGTTGAAGGGTTTTGTTGAATTATTTCAATTGATCTGCATTACAAAATGCTCTGTGTGCGTGAATCTTTGGCCTTTGAGATACTGATCCTGTTCCTAATTTTCATAGTTTGACTCCGACACCTACTCTTGACTTCTAGCAGGCCCCAGCCCTGAAGGGAGAGATAGTTTTGGAAATCTCTCTCCTTCTCTTGTCTTAAATATCCTAAGCATGGCAAAAACATGCTAAGATACACATAAATGCTTTGTAGAAATTGAGAAATGTTAAAATTTCATGTTTGCAAGAACAAAAATCATTTTCAAGCAGTTAATTTTGTTTGTATTTTTGTTAATATAATATTAATAAGGTGTCATTATTAATATTATTATCAAATATTACTAACAAATTCTTCCAAACTTTATAAGAATAAATAATAAAGGCCAGGAGCAGTGGCTTATGCCTGTAATCCCAGCACTTTGGGAGGCCAAGGCGGGCGGATCACCTTAGATCAAGAGTTCGAGACCAGCCTGCTCAACATGGCGAAACCCTGTCTCTACTAAAAATCCAAAAAATTAGCCGGGCATGGTGGTGGGTGCCTGTAATCCCAGCTACTTGGGAAGCTGAGGCAGGGGAATTGCTTGAACCCGAGAGGAAGAGATTACAGTAAGCTGAGATGATGCCACTGCATTCCATCCTGGGCGACAAGAGTGAAACTCCATCAAAGAAAAAAAAAAAAAAAAGAAGAAGAAATAACAAAAAATAAAATAGTTTGGAATATAAACATGCAGAGTTTCTAAATTTATTTTAATGTGTTGTTGTAACCTCCATAACAAATCTAACGAGGAAATCTTTTACCACAAATATAAACCAATCCAATTTTTGGATAGGATAAAATACAATAGGTTGAATTCAATACTAAGTCATCATGACCAAGTACTATTCAAGCCAACATTGTAAATTGAGATCAATACTAGGAAAGCTGACATTTTATCACATCAGTATGCCAAATAGTTACTAATAATAGCAATTGCTACCTGTACTTTCCATGGGACATTCTTCTCACATTGAATTGCATAATTATCCGAGTTTATCTTTGCTATCACTCTTAACAGCAGAGAGAAGTTAAGTAATTCGTAAATCACAGAAAATGCTGTTCGTGGAGAAATAATCCAGGTAGTTTGAGTCTGCACTAGTAATGCCTCTCATAGTGAAATCACTTGTAATCTCCTTTACAACTTTTAACAATATAACTCTGCCTATAAAATTCTTATTAATGTACCTATCAACCCATCATCTAGGTTTTGAGCCCCACATGCATTAGGTGTTCTTCTGTATACCTTTGTAACAAACCTGCACGTTCTGCACGTGTATCCCAGAACTTAAAGTAAAATTTTAAAAAAAGAATAGAACAAATATCCATATCCCATTAAATATTTAGTTTCATGATATTCTCTTGTCATTATAAAAAAATTCTTACTAATGGAATAGCACATATGATAAACAAAATTTAATACTACCACCAATGGAATTAAAATAAGGAACATAACTATGTGAAGTCCTACATATCTTGAGTCTTAAACGTTGGCCTGGAAATTCCAGCCAATTAAGTGAAACACAAAAATGTAATTTAAAAAAAGATCTATTATATATTTAGCTTAAACTAAGGATTAAAATAAATTTTAGATGCATTAATGAATAAAAGTGGAAAACAAAGAGAAACACCTATTTGATACAAGAGGGAAAGGATTTACTAAACATAAAAGAATGGAAATAATATGAACATAATTAATTATATATTTTAATGTCGTCTGTTAAATGACATAAAAAACAAAATCAAATATTAAATAACGAAATCAAATATTAAGTAACAAAATCAAATATTAAATAAATCAACTTACATAAATTGACAAAATAAAGAGGGATACTGTAAATTCCTAAACAGCTTGTACAAATTGATAAATAAATAACACCTTCATTATTAGAGATGAACAAAACAATAAATACACATTTTTCAAAAAAGGAAATAGTAGGGTTTTATGTACAAAAATGTTTAGCTTTATCATCAACTAAAAAAAAAGTTTTGCAGAATGTCCCCACTTTTTAGCTGTCAACTTTGTCCCCACCATCAACTGAAAAAAAAAAAGTTTTGCAGAATGATACCATTTTTTAGCTGTCAATTTTGTCCCCTCATCCCAAAATAAATCTAGTTTTCACAAAATTATATGGCAATAATTACTTTCATAAATAATTGGTAGGGGACGAAAAAATAAACTTTCTGAAAGGCAGTTTACCAATAATAATTAAACATTGTTTCTTTTTTTTACTTCTTTGACTCAGCAATTCAACTTCTAGAATACAAATATCACTGGGCTCAGTGGCTCATGCCTGTAATCCCAACACTTTGGGAGGTCAAGGAAGGAGGATTACTTGGGACCAGGAGTTTGAGACCAACCTGGATAACATAATGAGATTCTGTCTCTAATTAAGAAAAAAAAATTAACAGGATATGGAACAATGTGCCTGTCCCAACTACTCCGGAGGCTGAGGTGGGAGGATCCCTTGAGCCCAGGAGGTCAAGGCTGCAGTGAGCCATGGTCACCCCACTGCACTCCAACCTGAGTGACAGAGCAAGACCGTATATATAATCCAGAAAATATAATACTAGGCATTTGACATAATGCTTAAAATACCTAACAATGCTGCTATTCAAGGTGCCTCATAGGAAAGCTTAGTCTAATAAATTATTCCACAATGGCTGGTGTAGCACGTGTCATATTTATCCATTTTTAAATATTTGGTCTATTTGCATTTTCTAATATTTATAACATAAAGTAAATTAACTTAAAAAAATCAAGAATCCCTTCATATGTGCATCTATATAGCGTACATTTAGTATATGTAATAAATAAATAAAAACAAAATGAAATTGAACTGAAATTGCTAACAATGCTTATTTATGATGCTGTTTAAATCTTTTTTATAGGGAATATAATTAAAAGAAATGCAAACACCAATGAACACATTAAAACCATTTATTCTTACTACCAAAAGAAAGAAAAATTAAGACAACCATGACAAAGCTTTTTGAAACAAGTCCAATCGTCCCATAGAACTGATATTCATGGTCTCTTTTGAATAAACATAGAAATTTACCCTCCTGGTCTTGAAACTTGAGAAAGTTGCATTTGTCTTATCAAAATTCCTTTCTCAGGAAACCAGTCATCAGGCTTCCCAGATGACATCAAGGAGCTGACACTTAGCAGGTCACCACATCTGGACAATGAGACGCCAGACCCCTTCACCTGTCTTGATTGTCTAACTGATCACCGGCTGCCTGTGGACCAACTCCTTTTCCTTACCCCTCCCTCATTCCTGTTTTCCCACACATAGTAACGTTTCTTCTCTAATATACAATTCCCTTATTTTAGTTGCTGAGGGAGATGGATTTGAGACTGATGTCCCATCTGCTCTACTGCAGCACCTGATTAAACCCTTCGTCCCTGGAAATACTCATTGTCTTGGTGATTGGCTTTCTGTGCGGTGAGCACCAGGACTGAAACCAAACCTCTGGCATTTCAGTAACATTTTCACCAACATTATTAGCATTTTAGGGATGTATATATATATGTATATATATATATACATATATATATACACACACACGCACATATATATACACACCTACGTATATATGTATATGTGTGTACACATACACACAATTTATATTATATAAATTATACATTTTATGATATAGTCTCCTGAACTATATACTACATATAAATATGTAATTTATAATAGAAAATATTAGTTTTGTATGTACATATAGACATGCACACATATATATGTAAATTTATACACACACACTAAAAAATCTGTATTATTCATTACATAATATGATATACAATAATTAACGTGTGGGCATATATACATATACAACAAGGCAAGGATGCTTTGGATGACATTTTAGCAATGCTTCCACAGAACTCTGACAAAATGTAATATCGCTGACCCAGTAATATTATTTACAAAGATCTTTTTCCCCTAACTTATGATGTAAACTAAGACTTACGTAAAGGTTGATCATAGATGAAAGATGGAAAAAACATGAAGTTGCCACTTATTTTACCCAGGTTTTAATCATAGCTCAACATTTTGTTAGTTCTGTTGTGCACACCACTTCATATGGGTCCTCAGATTCCACATAATTAAAATGGGAAAGCAAATAGTGCTGAGGCTGAGGGAAAATGCCTATCATAGGGTTTCTGTAGCCATCAGCATGGAGCCCATGCAGGTTTTGTGGTGGCTACTCCTGTGCTTACTACTGTTGCTGAGGAAGCATTATAAACAACCTAATTGCTTAATAATATGAAACAGTTAAATTAATTTATGTAAAATATTTATGTGAGAAAACCCTCATGATATGTCAGTGTTTTATATATATATAAATACATATATATACACATATACAGATATATACACATATACAGATATATATATACATATACAGATATATATACACACACATATACAGATATATGTGTATATATATATACACACACATATACAGATATATGTGTATATATATATACACACACACACACGTAAAAACCAAAATACTAAATAGTGATTATTTGGAAGTGACGAGATTATTGGTGATTATTGTATGTTTCTTTAAACTTCCCTGTATGCTCTACAATGAGTAATATTAAATGAATTGTAGGAAAAGAATAAGCCTTGTTATTTCTTAATGCTTACTTTTATCCCTCCAACTCTAATATAATTGCTTTCATTTTTATGTGTTGCCTTACAATATTTAATCTATGTTACACACGTTTTATGTAGATACAGTTAAAATATACATACACTTTTGTGTTCTTTTTTAAAATTTTATGCATTTAAATTTTTCCATGTTACCTTTCAATCTTTATTTTTATTTTTATTTATTTTTTTTGGTTGAAATATTTTTTTTTTTTTTTTTTTACAAAAGAAGAGGTTTATTGGACTTACAAATTCTATGTGGCTGGGAAGGCCTCACAATCATGGTGGAAGGTGAAAGGCATGTCTCACATGGTGGCATACAAGAAGAGAGAGCTTGTGGAGGAAGACTCCCGTTTTTACAACCATCAGATCTCATGACATGTATTCACTATCACAAGGACAGCATGGGAAAGACCTGCCCCCATGATTCAGTTACCTCCCGCAACATGTGGGAATTCATATATATTTTATTATACTTTAAGTTCTAGGGTACATACTACCATCAATCTTTATATTCATCATTTTAATGACTACACAATGCAACCTTGAGTTAATACGGAATATTTATTTAACTTACGTAATGCTATAGGTTCACCTGTTTTCCCCATTATGTTTCTGCCTTAAAAATTAAACTGCTAGGAAAATGTATGTTTTAAAAATTTATTTTACTTTGTTCAGATTCTTTCCTTACAATACGTGTCCAGCAGTAGGTGAGTGATGTTAAATGTGAAGAACATTTTCTTCTAACTTCCATTACCTATCATAATACTCTCATATCTAAGAAAATTGCTCTGATGCACCACACTCCTGGCAATGCAAAACTGTATTCAGCTCTCTAAAGCCTTACCAAGGCTAACTACCATAGACTTTTTTAAAAAAACAAACATTAATATATGCTGCATTGACAACATAAGAATTGCCTTAGTAACATAAATATTACCCTAATATTGCTTTAATTGTATTGAATATTTGACCACACTTTTCACTCTAATATACTCTTACTGGAACTTTTTAACTATTTTTTAACTATTTTAACTATTTTTAACTATTTGTTAATTTTTCATTTTAAAGTCATCTATAATTTGGATCCTGATTTAAAAAACGATAACAATAATTTTTAAAACATTTTATTATAGACTAATATAAAATGATATTAGAAAATGATATTTAATTATGTCAGGCAAAATAATGTCACTGTGATTTCCTAAGAAAGAGTCCATGCTTTTAAAGGATTTTTATAGAAATATCTAGGAGTCAGTGAGGCTTTTGGTCTGTGCTTTAAATGCTTCCACAATTAAAAATTGCAGAAAAGAAGAAGAAAAGCAACACAAGAAATAAAGCAAAATTGCCAAAATCATGACACTTATTTTATATCTAGTTGGTGAGTTTATGGGGATTTATTATATCACTTTCTTTACTCCTGTATATTTACCAATATTTACATATATTTTTAAATACACTAAAAATGTATAAATATTTGAGTAGACCTTTAAAACATATTTTATGTAGGTGTAAACCCTTTGTCATATTTTTTGGATAAAGACACAGACATATATTCTTTCTTTCAGATTTGGAGACTTGATATGTTAAATACCATGTTTTAATTTTTTCACGAAAAATTGATAATAAGGTTTATGGTCCTTGAGTAATATCTTTCTTTACTTTTTCTAAGAGGGTAGGCAGGCATCTCAGCAGTAACCTTTCCACAATAAACATGTTTGCCTTTCTGTCATTAACATTCACTTTCTCTGTTTGTGATTCTGACAGCTCAGAGGATTAAATTCTCCATGTATTGATTTTGATGTACTCCTTGTCATGTTTTGATCAAAAGAAACATCATTTTCCTTCTGCAGTGATAAGGTACAGTAGGTAGACTTCATAATCTTTCACAAAAGCCATTTCCAAAGTGTTTCCCCTTTCCTGACAGCCACATATGTGCTATTTCTCCTTTTGAATTATAAATTAAGGTGCTGCCATTTATTAGAGATGAAGATGATCATTTTTTTTTCCTTTGGGTAGAAAAGGCCAAATAGATTCCTGAACCCCAAACTCAAAGACAGTTCCATGGGCAACAGTTTAAGCATAGCTATGCAGAACCAAATTTTATTTGACTGTTTTTTAAAGAGTCATCTATGGACTCAGTTAATAGGGAGAGGATCAAAGACACTATTTTGGTTTTTAAATAAATGTGCAATTGAACTGCCTTCAGTGGAGAAGGAAAAAAACTGGTATTTGAGGCCTATGCCATAAGTCACAAGCATTAGCTCTGTAACTTGGAATTGAGCATTAGGTAATGAAGAAAGAACCAAGAGATCATCCAGTGTTGCAAGGCTGAGTGACGGATCTGTGTTCTGAAGCTCTCTCCTGCCTCACCCCAGACTCCACTGAGCAATTTTCCTATGTAATGAGGAGGATCTGGGTGGTGATCCCCAAACTCATTCCTGGTGGGAAGGCAAAATTTCACTTTTCTACCCACTAAGAATTTTCAGCTGGGCTTGAGAATTAAACTGATATAAAAGAGATTAACAGGAAAAAAAGCATACAGGTTGTTTTACATGACATGGAAGCCCTTTTAAGGAAATGAAGACCCAAACAAGTGGCAAAACCTAAATGCTTTAATATTAAGTTGGATAAAGAGCAACAACTGTGTGAAAATAACTAAACTATGTGGGGAGGCTGAGGGAAGGTAATTCTTTTAACAAGATTCGTTTGTACAGAATTCTTTCCGTTTCAACTTCCCATTGCTGATGATAAGAACATTAGTCTCTTTTTATGGACGCATAGCATTCCATGGTGTATATGTACCATATTTTCTTTATCCAACCTGTCTTTGAGGGGCACTTAAGTTGATTCTGTGTCTTTGCTATTGTTAATAATGCTACAATGAACAAGAATGAGATTATGTCTTTTTCAGGAACATGAATGGAGCTAGAGGGCATTATCCTTAGCAAACTAACAGAGGAACAGTAAATCAAATACCACATGTTCTCACTTTAAAGTGGGAGCTAAATGATGAAAACACAAGGACACAAAGAAGGTAGCAACAGACACTGGTGGGGTCTACTTGAGGGTAGAGAGTGGGAGGAAAGAGAGGGGGAACAGAAAAGAAACTATTGGCTACTAGGCTTATCACCTGGGTCATGAAATATCTGTACAACAAACCCTCATGACACTCGTTTACTTATATAACTAACCTTCACATATACCCCCAAACCTAAAATGGTTTTTTTTAAGAGAATTACTCTGTTTCTGATATTGGGATGATGTCTTTCATATGGAAGTTTTATCTCCTGCTTTCAGGAAGAAAAAGCAAAAGATCAGATCACCTTTCTTGCACCTGCTATATTTTTAAGTGCCTTTAGTTCAAAATAATCCTTGAGCAAAAGTAGTATATTTGGGATAGCATATTCTGCCACCCTTCACTCTCTTTGGAATCTATGGCCCAAGTAAATGACTGCATTTAAAGGTCTTAAATATGAATGCAAATGCACCTAGAAGGGAAGTAAATCCGTTCTAACTTGTTAAATGTAAGCAGAAGAAATGACATGACAATATCCTATTTTCCACACAGCAAGCCCTAAATAAGAAAGACAATGCTCAAGTGGATTCCTCACTCTTTTGTTTCATTTCAAAGGTGAAAAGAGGACTTTGGAACCTTTGTATGAAGATTCTCACCATATCTTCACAGTAATAAATATTCTTGTTTCCTCGCCTTTAAAACGGTATAGATACTTCTATGGTACCATTTTAGGGAGACAGATGGTATCCCTAAAATGTATATTTTGTAATTCTATCCCATAATGTTATGATATTAGTAGGTAGGGACTTTGAGACATAATTAAATAATGATGGCAGAGCCCTTATAAAAAGTATTAATGTCCTTATTAGAAGAGGCACCAGAGCGTTGACTTGCCCCTTCTACCATGTGAGGACACAGAGAAGGTGCCATCTAGGAGCCAGGAAACAGCCAATCACCAGACACCAAATCTGCTGGTACCCGAAACTTGACTTCTCAGCCTCCTGAACTGTGGGAAATAAATTTCCGTTTTTTATAAGTTATCCACTGCATGACATTTTGTTATAGCATCATGAACAGACTAAGAGGGATATCTTCCCTGCCCAACTTCCAGTATTGTTAGAAGACTCAAAATAAAACAGGAAATTAGATGTTAAAATCTGTGCAAAATATTAGGCCACTTAGAAGTAGATTATACTTCTGTGTTTAATGCTGAATTTTGGCCCAATTAATTTTTGACAATTGCACTGTTTCAATCCTCATAATATTTCTGGTTCCAATATTGTCTTAGATGATATTTGTTACATATTCAGTGAATTTTGGGAGTAAGAGATAGAGAATCCTCCTTAGTTGGGATTGAGATATTCCTAATTATGCCCTAAGCCTTATACCCCTATGAAAAGATTAGTGTGTGGGAAGACAGAGGGTCCTATCCTAAGTGGACAAGCCAACAAATGATCCTTTGACAAGTTGCCACTCATGTGATTGAATGTGGAGTTCATTAGCCAGACCTATTGTGCCAAAAATAATGTAATTCTTTTCTGGACCCTAAAGTGCTTCTCATTTTCAGGGGATTCTTGCATTTTTTGAACTGTCTCTGAAAGCTCATTAATTTTGGTGTGAGGTAAATGTCAGCTTAAAACTAAAGGTGACCTTAATGCCAAGGCACCCTAAGACTGTTAAAATAAAGAGTGCTCATGAATTAATGAGCCTAATGGACACTCATTCTGTATGCAGAACCTGAGGCTGCAGCTCCCTTTCCCCTCATTCACAGGCTCAGGAAGCCCAGGCATTCCTTAGCCACCAGGTCACAGGGTGCAAGAGAGAGCTATTTGGTTATGAGTTACAAAACGAGTTGTCATTATTATTTTAAATGTTAATCATGCACATCAAAAGCACTTGGGCCACTTCCCAAAATAATGTAATTCTGGCACAAGGGGAGGCAGTGGCTGTGGTGGGAAGAAAGCAGAAATGGCCACGGGAGTACTGAGCCGCCTGTATCACCTTGGTTACTAACCTCTGCTTAGAAAATACAACTGGATCCTCCAGCATTTTCTCAACCCTTTGCCTCCCCTTACAAAAACAAATAAGTACATAAATGAAATGAAGTATTTAAAAAGAAATTGAAGAATCTTTTGTCTCAAACCCTCATGCGTTCATTGCCCTCAAGATATCACAATGAAAACTATACATCACCCTCAGAATAACACCTAAAGACAGCTAGCTTTGTTTTCGCATTGAGTTTAGATTTCTTTGGTAGTTATCTACATATGCATAAACATGCACCAGTCTTTTTATTTGCAAATTAATGGTCAGCAATAATGGTGCAGTGAGAGCACCAAAGGTCTACAATTTAGCTCATGTACACAGCAATGCTCTCTTCACTCTGCTCTGGAATTTTGAAAGTTACTTAGCTATTTTTAGTTCTACTTTAATAAAATATGTAACTTTGAATAACATACTGTAGCTTCAATTTTCTATATCCTCTCAATATTTATTCCTTGTTTTTAGAGTCAGCACTGAGACTGTCAGTTTTCTGTAGGTCCCTTTCCTGCCCGCCCTGGCTCCTAATGTTTCTCGGTTGTGCCGTAACTTACATATCATCAAGATGCATGAAAGAAGAGGCCAAAAGTTCATATTCTGCTCTATAATCATAAATAAGTCACCCATAGTTTTACCTACATGTTTATTCTAAAATTTATAATCTGATAAGGAATATTTATACTCATATAATTTTGACCGCAGATATTCTTCACTGGAATGCTACAAAGTTAATACTTCCTCTGCCTAATGACCTAATCTGATTACAACGACACCACTCATACCAATATGGTGTCCAGGAGAAGTCTCCTGTGTGTATTCCTCACTTCTCAAATTTCTGCCACCTTTTAGTTTGTTTCACGTTTTGAACCTGAATTTCCCTGGAAAACCTGATTTTCTTGCCTTTTTCTTGATGGGAGGGGAAATAAATGCTGGTTTCATCACCTACCTAGTTTTGTCTTCTCATCCATCTTCCCTGTTGCTGGCATCTTCCCTTTCTATTCTGAAAGATGTCCTCTCCTTGAGTGCCATTGGCTCCCTGTGCTTCTTTCAACCACCTTGAATTGTTAACCTATTGCATTGCTGTTTTCCTGACGTCAGTTTCATTATTCTCCTAGGTTAGCTCTATTCTATCTAATGCTCCGTAATTTTCTCTCTCCTGGTGTTTTCTGTTTGATTTTTTTCCTCAATTAACATTGTCAGAAAGCAACCTATATTTCAGACTACTTTCATATTTGACTTTTTTCTCACACATACGATTGCTTCTTAATTCGTTGCAGGTTGCCAGGGAGACCCCCTTGGCTCTTTGAAATCTTCTATCTTCTCTGCATCACTCTGGCCAAGGAGAAATTTAATGCCAATCTCATTTGTGTTGCTTTGGAGGAAACTGGTTATATTTTCTTATCTCTCAAAGCTTTCAGAATCCTGTCTTTATCATTGGTGTTCTTAAATTTGAAGAAGATAATGAGTAGGTGCTTGACTTTTAAAAATTCTTTGTGTTAAAAGTTTGCTAGGTCAATTCACATTTAAGCTTCACGGTCTTTTTGATCTTGGAGACTTCCTTTTTTTAAATTTCATTGATAATTTCATTCTCCATCTCTAGATATTTTTAAACTTTTCTCTTTTTTTCTGGAACTCCTCTTAGTTATAGAAGCATATAACTAAGCTTCCTAAAATTGATCCTCCATACCACACATCCTTTAGCTCATGTTTTCCAGTCTCTTCATTGGGGTTTTTCTATATGAAAGATTTCTTAATCTTTATGTTTTATTTCATCTACTTAAATTGTAATTTCCCAGCCTGGGCAACATAGCAAGACATTTAATTTCTACAAAATTAAAAAATCATCTGGGTCTGGTAGTGCATACCTGTGGTCCCAGCTACTCCCGAGGCTGAAGTGGGAGGACTGCTTGAGCCCAGGAGGTACAGGTTGCGGTGAGCTGTGATCACACCACTGCACTCCAGCTTCAGCAACAGAGCAAGATTCCATCTCAAAAAAAAGTTTTACAAAAGGTTAATTTCTGTTGCCATCAATTTGCAGTCTTATTTCATGAGAGTTCTTTTTGTATAATATCTTGTGTTTGTTTTATGCATTATCTAACTGAACCTTTTTGAACACAAAAAGTTATAACTAGCCCGTGTGTTGTGGCTCATGCCTGTAATCCCAGCACTTTCAGAGGCTGAGGCAGGAGGATCACTTGAGGTTAGGAGTTCAAGACCAGCCTGGCCAACACGGTGAAACCCCCATCTCTACTAAAAATACAAAAAAATTAGCTGGGAGTGGTGGTACATACCTATAGTCCCAGTCCCAGCTACTTGAGAGGCTGAGGCAGGAGAATTGCTTGAAACCAGGAGATGGAGGTTGCAGTGAGCCGAGATCATGCCACTGCACTCCAGCCTGGGTGACACAGTGAGACTCCATCTCAAAAAAAAAATGCAAACATTTTATCATACGTTTTTCTATTTATTGATTGTGATTGTGATGATTTTCTTTGATACACTAGATGTGAGGTGGCTCTCAATTTTTCTAATGTAGGTGTTAATAAGGCATCAAATGATTGTGGATGAGCTCTGTTATTTTGGTCTTATCACTCTACCGACAAGCTTCACTTCAAGCTATGGAAAAGAGACCTTGATTGTAGCTTAGATTGGTTCCTGTAGTACATGTTTTAGTTGCATTCAGAGAGTTCATTTACATGCATGGAAAATACTAGCGCCTCAGTTTCTGTTTTTGTTTTTTTCCTGGGAGTGAATGTCTATCTTTGTTTACACAGAAGAATAGTATGATTTCATTTTTTGATATTAAGATCTTCAAAGTACCCCACCTTAACAAATCTTAATTGGTCACTATTATTTCTGTGAGGCCTATGTTTGCCAAAACTAGAATCTCCCTTCCAGATTCTGTTTAAAGTTTCACTCATTTCTGCTTTAATTACCATAAAAATATTCGATTAGGTTGGTGCAAAAGTAATTGCGGTTTTTATCACTGAAATGAATGACAAAACCACAACTACTTTTGCACCAACCTAAGAGAATGCAATCCCATCCAGTTTTTCATGCACCTTTTGTTTTCCAGAGAGTTCTAGACATCACTTGTCTGCTGATGATCCAGGTTTATTTTCCTTGCTTTTATGGTTATACCACGTTTTGTCTTTTTATCATGATTGTATTAAGATAATAGCAGAAACGTAAGGCAGATATGGGAACTCTTTGACGTCTTGTTCCAGGAAGTCTTCACTCATATCTGAGCAATTCTTCTGGCTATAGTGTGAATATGAAAAAGAATGAGCAAAAGAGGAGCCGTGGGAACAGGGATTATCTAGAAGTAAAATATAGCAGCTGTGGCAGTGGACATGGAAAGTGGGGAGATGGAAGAGCTTTCTGTGAGGTGTTGCCACAAGGCTCAGCAGCTACTACCCACCCCGCATTTTCTGTCTATGAATTGAGGTTACTGTTCTGATGTTATATCTTTTCTAGACCCGTCTTTTTGTGTCTCTGACTTACTCTCTCACACATGTATTTCCCCCACATTTCAACCTGTGGCTCCATCATCCATTTAAATCATACCCCTGTGTCTTGGGGCTCGACTCACCACCCAGGGCTTGAACAGTGATGCCACATTCTTTGGAGTGTGGGAAATAGCTTATCTCCCTAATAGAGACTTGTATTTTGGTTTCTTTCCCAAAATCCAACTTACACCTTCATTGCCCAGAGATAAGAATTCTGACATAGAACAGGCTGCTATGAATTGCTAGAGTCTTCCTACTCATTTCTGAAAGGGCAGCTGGAACATCGCAGACCTTAGGAATTTGTATTTTGAGTCCTGTGTCCTCCTGGGAGGATCATGGCCACTTTCTCTTCCCCTTACATGATGGATTCACCACACTCTGCTGCCACTTTATCTAATCTGCTCTTTGTTGCACAACCTTGTGCCGTTTCTCTATTTCACCTATTGTCTTGTTTTTAATCTTCATCTGTCTTCATGGATCTAAGTTTATCTCCCTTTCCTTGGCTTTCTCTCAGCAACAACCTCTATGGCAGATTTCAATCTCTTTTCAATTTCTGTTACTACAAGGGCTTGTTCCGGTGGTGACTATCAGTGCGTTAACATCTCTTGAGCCTCACCCCATCCTGGGGGAATGAAGGGCAGGATGGAGGGCAAAGAAGGAGCTGGCTTTCAAACAGTCCCAGGCAGTTATTTGAGAACTGAGAGCTCAACCAGTAAATGAGCTTAGACTCCTTCATCCATTTTTTTTTTTTTCTGGACTGTTGAAATGATCTTAACTTTCTCCCTGGCTCCAGTTGCATCCTTATGCCAAACTTGCACCAGAATTATTGTTGTCACACAGCAAACCAATTATGTTTTGCCTACATTCTTATTACAAAGTCATCAAAAATTGTAGCCGCTGCTTAAGAGATTCTTTTGCATGAAGAGATAAGTCTTTCCCCACAGATTTTGAGGGAACTAAAGAAAGTAGGCAGGTTTATGTCAGAGAGTGGAAACGGTGGGAGTGGATGCCAAGGAGTGTCAGAGCAGCATCAGGCAACCAGGCGATGCGGTGGAGTAGTGTGGAGGGCCATGTGCTCCCTTCCCTCCACAAGGTCTTCAATGAGGTTAATTAACAGAGCACGTTCTGAATAGGACTTGATGTGCTCTAGGAAACAGAGGATGAGAGATCTTAGTGTTTGGCTCTGATGTGATTCAGAAGCAAGAATGCTGCATAGATTCGGGAGCAGAAACTAGGAAGTCAGAGGGATACAAGGTGTAAATGTAAAACTGGTGGGAAAGGCTCTGAGCTTATTGAAGAATTGAAATTGAAGGTTAGAACAATCAGACCATACATTAATAAGAACAGGAGTTCCTGTATCACTCATGTATTGCCTACTCTCGCCTCTGCCTCCTTTAGGGATCCTGTCCATAGCATCCGTGTGCAATGGGGGAAAATGGACATTGAAGTCCAAAGAAGCTAACCTCAAATACACTTCCCCTTATCTGCTGTGAGACTTTAAGCAAATACTTTTACTTCTCGGTGCTCCAGTATATTCATCCATAAAATAAAGATCATATTATCTATCATGCAGTGTGACTAAGGAAATTACTTGAGATAAATTGAAAACTCCTGATATCACTATACCTGATTAGAGTTATGTTGCTTTTATCAATTTTGCTCAACTTGTATCTTTCTAATTATTAAGATTCTCCTTATTTCCTGAGGAGCTACTTTCAATGACAGGCAGTTTTGTTCACCAGCGAGTTTTTCTTACGCCAAGCCGATATCAGTACCCCTGCAACTTTTGCTCAGTAGTTCTACAGTAGCTTCCAGAACAATTGAAAGGGGAATGAGTCATCAAAAGTCAGTTGCTTGAACTAGGTCAACGTTTATGTGGTCCAGAGGAGACATTAAACTTGAATAACCCACAGATTTCTATTCTCATAGAGAGCATTTCCCTCTGAGAATTCATACTAGGTGGGTAGAAATCTTTTTCTCTGGCAGCCAATAAAAATGAGGACAGCAATAAGTATGTAGCTAGATAACCATATCCTACTGTTATAGGGAATTATTTTAATTGTTCTTCATGATAAGAGACAGACCATACCCACAATGGGCTACACAAACAATTTCATATCCTCTTTGAAGTAATTAGAACAGATCATTCTGGTCTCCTGCAACCTTTTGGGAAGCTCTCTAAGGCTTTCTCCAAACCTTGAAGACAGCTGGGTCAATGTTGTCTTTAATCTAAAGAGTGTTCCGCTTCTCTCTGTGTGTGCAGGTGGCAGCAGAATTCTCTTTGTTAAGCCTCATTGTGAGGCAGCCATATTTGACAGTTGGTGTCTCAAGATGGATGTGTTTTAGCAAGTGCCTTAAGCTTTGTGCCTTCAAGATCACTCAGTGAATTTAAGGGAAAACATGCATTACAGAGGTAATTTTACACTTGCCATGCTTAATAATCTTTAATGGTGTACAATCACATTTGTTCTCACTTTCATATCAGCAGACAAACTATGGGGAATACTAAGTAGTTAGACTTACCATTATTATTGCAATCCATCTGATTCTTTTCCTTGTAAATGAATCTTTAATTAGTTAACACTGTGCTCATGCTTGCACACTGCAGCTCTTTAATACAAAGTTCCTGAAATTTAAAATAAACACTCATCTCTAGCTTTCTCTTGCCTCTCTGTAGTATAATAGAGGTGTGCCTTACTTGCTGCAAAGATTACTTTTGGTCATGATGATCAACAAGAGTCAAGCATTTAACTTTTTCAGTATCAGACTGTTGAATACCATGAAAGGCATGTGAATAAGCTATTATGGGGCACACTGACTTTAGCAGAGGCAACTCTGATGGTATCTTTGTGATTTGTCCTTCTACCTGTCACATTATCATCAGGTCTCTACACATAGGATGCCTGTAAGTAGCCAGAAAGGGACTCAGTATGTGCACACTGGCCATAAGGTAATGCATATTTACATGGCACCATGTGGAGTTAGAATTCCAAAGCAAAGCATTAATTCACCCATTATTGCAAAATATTTTTTCCCTTTAATATAGTAAGATGAAGAAGAAAAGGACATGACCAAGTAATCTGTTGGTTTGTCTGAGAAGGCAGATACACCAGATGGCTGGAATTCATGGCAGTGGGAAAGAGGAGTGAGGACGTGGCACAGCAGAAATAACACAAGATTTGTGAGGTTTACACATAGGCCTCAGTGTCTTTCTTTCTCTCTTAGCTAAGAGAGAAAAAAGGATGAAGATTATGATGATAGTGGTGAGAGTAAAATAGTAGTAGCAAGAATAATATCTAATGGAATGAGACTTAGAGATAAATAATTAAATTCCCTAAGATACAATTCAGTTAGAGGAGGATCTTTATATTAAAATCTAGTCAGCCTGACTTCTGTCTTCAGAAATGAGCATTTCATAAAGACCTACCCCCTATGTCAGGGCACAGGGTTAGAATCTCAGAGATTTCAAGGCCAAGGAGGATGACATAGCACGTTTCATGTCAAGCTTTTCAAAAAAAAACACATATTTATGTGGCAGGTTCTAAACTGAGCAAAGTGGAAGATGTAAAAAACTGGTCCCTGATCGAGAACACCAGCAAGTGATAGAAGGTTGGGTATGTGCATACGTAGGTGACAATCATGAAACATTAATTATAAGAGCTCAAATTCTAAGATTTACCTGTCATATTATAAATAACTTTTGAGTAGCTGAGGATGAGTTTTAAAGTTTGGCAGAAGGAATAAACAATCATGATATATTTGTGGGGACCTGTGCTCTTCTGATTTTCTCCTAAAGGCATAGATATAAGTGTGTGTGTGTGTGTGTGTGTGTGTAAATGTGCATATACATGATTTTTTTTCCCCAGAATCATTATCATTGCCTGTCTCTGGGCTTTCCCTACTTGAGTTGAATAAAACTTTCCTTAAGCAAACTTTTAATGAGAAATAGTAAATAAAATACTGACTAAATAAATACATATCCACAATACAAAGAGTGAGCTAAATATCTGACTTGTGCTCACATTTTAAATGATTTAAATGTAAAAACAGGAAGGAGTTATGTATTCATTCATTCAAGATATATAGCTAGAGTGCCAACTCTACCATGTGCTATTCTGACAAGGCAAGCAAGGCATTGCCAGTTGAGGGTGGAGGGCTGAGGGAGTGGGGCTTCCACAAGGCTTGTATTGTGGAGGCCAGAGGAGGGCCCATGGCCCATGCTGATTCATAATCTTGCCAGTCACACAAGGCCTGGCCCTTAGCAAAATAGTCCTCTCTACATATTGCAAAGAGTGTCCACACAAAAGACAAGTTTTCTTGTGTGCATCACATGTGATTTTGGTGTGATTTGTCTTTGTGTCAAATAGATAGACAAATAAGATAGCAAAACTTATTCTAGCTTTGATTTCTATTAGTGAATTTCTAATACTGTACCATTAGGAAGTGAAGGGCTCTAACAGTACAACTCTTCTTGCTGGCGTGAAAAAAGCTAGGCCTTACCTGAATGCTAACATTTGAATGGGAATACAGTAGGAAGGAGGAAACAAGCAAACCACCAAATAAAATCCCCAATATGGGGCCACCATGGAGAACATAGCTGACAAGAAATGTGCCAAAAGCAATTTACAGATTCAATGCTATTCCTATCAAACTACCAAGATCATTCTTCACAAAATTGGGGAAAAAATTCTAAAATTCATGTGGTACCAAAAAAAAAGCCCAAATCACCAAGGCAACCTAAGCATAAACTATCCAACTTAAAAGTATACTACAAGGCTATAGCAACCAAAATAGCATGGTACTGGTACAAAACCAGGCACATAGACTAAGGGAAGAGAATAGAAACCTCAGGAATAAAGCCACACACCTACAACCATCTGATCTTCAGCAAGGCCAACAAAAACAGGCAATGGGTAAAGGACTCCCTGTTCAATAAATGCTGCTGAGATAACAGGCTACTCATATGCAGAAAAATGAAACTAGACATTTACCCTTCACCATGTATAAAAAGTAACACAAGATGAATTAAAGATTTAAATGTAAGACCTTAAAATATAAAAGCCCTAGAAGAAAAGCTAGGAAATACCTTTCTCTACATCACCCTTGGCAAAGAATTTAAGGCTAAGTCTCCAAAAGCAATTGCAATAAAAACAAAAATTGACAAGTGGACCCTAACTAAAGAGATTCTGAACAGTAAAAGAAACCAGAAACAGAGTAAACAGACAACCTACAGAATGGGAGAAAATATTCACAAACTATGCATCTGAAAAAGGTCTAAGATCCAGAATCTACAAGGAACTTAAACAAATCAACAAGTGCAAAAACAACACCAATAAAAAGTGGGTAAATCTATGAACAGACCCTTCTCAAAGAAGACATACAAGCAGCCAACAAACATTGACAAAAATGCTCATCATCACTAATGAAATGCAAATAAAAACCACAATGAAACACCATCTCACAGCAGTCAGAATGGCTATTTTTAAAAAGTCAAAAAACAACAGATGCTGGCAAGACTGTGGAAAAAGTGGAACACTTATACACTGTTGGTGGAAATGTAAATTAGTTCAGCTACCGTGGAAAGCAGTTTGGAGATTTTTCAAAGAACTCAAAATAAAACTACCATTTGACCTAGCAATCCTATTACTGTGCATATACCCAAAGCAGTATAGATAATGATACCAAAAAGACACGTGCACTCATATTTTCATCACTTCACTATCCATAATAGCAAAGACATGGAATCAATGCAGTTGCCCATCCAGGGTGGACTGAATAACAAAAAATGTGAGATATAAATACCATGGAATTGGCTGGATCATCATGGAAGACGGGAGGCAGGACTAGATTGCAGCTCCGATTTGGACGGACAGAGCAGTGTTCAGAGGCTCACATTGTGAATTTTAGCTCCAGATCGACTGCAAGAACAAACCAGCAATCCCGAGAGGACCCACAGATCCTCTGAAAGAAGCGGACTGCTCTTGCAGGACTTGGGAGATGCCCCAGATACTCAGCTGCAGCAAGACTTGGCCAAGGAGAGTCTAAGCTCAGACACACCTAGCTCTGTTCCTGCCCGATGGTCCTTCCCTATCCACCCTGTTAGCTGAACACAAAGGTCATATAATCTTGGTAGTGCTAGGGCCCCACTCACCACCAGTTTCTCTCCATACTACCATAGCTGATGCTTTATGGAAAGCACCACCTCCCAGCAGAAGGCCAACCAGCACAAAAATACAGCATTAAACCACCAAAGCTAAGAAACCTCACGGAGTCCATTGCACCCCCCTGCCACATCCATTGGAACAGGCACTGCTATCCACAGCTGATAGACCCATAGATAGTTCACATCACAGGACTCTATGCAGACAACCCCCAGTACCAGCCTGGGGCCAGGTAGACTTGCTGGGTGGCTAGACCCAGAAGAGAGACAACAATCACTGCAGTTCAGCTCGAAGGAAGCCACATCCATAGGAAAAGGGGGAGAATACTACATCAAGGGAACACCCCATGGAACAAAAGAATCTGAACAACAGCCTCCAGCCCTAGACCTTCCCTCTGGCAGAGTCCACCCTAATAAGAAGGAACCAGAAAACCAACTCTGGTAATATGACAAAACAAGGCTCTTTAACACCCCACAAAAATCACACTAGTTCAACAGCAATGGATCCAAACCAAGAAGAAATCCCTAATCTACCCAAAAAATAATTCAGGAGGTTAGTTATTAAGCTAATCAGGGAGGCACCAGAGAAAGGCGAAGCCCAATGCAAGGAAATCCAAAAAATGATATAAGAAGTGAAGGGAGAAATATTCAAGGAAATAGATAGCTTAAAGAAAAAACAATAAAAAATTCAGGAAACACTGGACACACTTACAGAAATGCAAAATGCTCTGGAAAGTCTCAGCAATGGAATTGAAAAAGTAAAAGAAAGAAATTCAGAGCTTGAAGACAAGGTCTTTGAATTAAACCACTCTATCAAAAACAAAGAGAAAAGAATAAGAAAATATGAACAAAGCCTCCAAGAAGTCTGGGATTACGTTAAACAACCAACCCTAAGAATAATTGATGTTCCTGAGGAATAAGAGAATTCTAAAAGCTTAGAAAACATATTTGGGAGAATAATCAAAGAAAACTTCCCTGGCCTTGCTAGAGACCTAGACAACCAAACTTAAGCACAAAGAACACCTGGGAAATTCATTGCAAAAAGATCATCTCCTAGGCACATTGTCATCAGATTATTCAAAGTTAAGACAAGGGAAAAAATCTTAAAAGCAGTGAGACAGAAGCACCAGGCAACCTGTAAAGGAAAAGCTATCAGATCAGCAGCAGATTTCTCAGCAGAAACCTTACAAGCTAGAAGGGATTGGGGCCCTATTTTCAGCCTCCTTAAACAAAACAAATTATCAGGCAAGAATTTTGTATCCAGCAAAACTAAGCATCATATATGAAGGAAAGATACAGTCTTCTTAGACAAACAAATGCTGAGAGAATTTACCACTACCAAGCCACCACTATAAGAACTGCTAAAAGGAGCTCTAAATCTTGAAACAAATCCTGGAAACACATCAAAACAGAACATCTTTAAAGCATAAATCAAACAGGACCTATGAAACAAAAATACAAGATAAAAAACAACAAAAAAACAAAGTACACAGACAATAAATAGCACAATGAATGCAATGGTATCTCACATCTCAATACTAACATTGAATGTAAATGGCCTAAATGCTCCACTCAAAAGATACAGAACTGCAGAATGGATAAGAGTTCACCAACCAACCATCTGCTGTCTTTAGGGGACTCACCTAACACATAAGGACTCACATAAACTTCAAGTAAAGTGGTGGAAAAAGACATTTCATGCAAATGGACACCAAAAGTGAGCAGGGGTAGGTATTCTTATATCAGACAAAACAGGCTTTAAAACAATAGCAGTGAAAAGAGACAAAGAAGGACATTATAATGGTAAAAGGCCTGGTCCAACGGGAAAATATCACAATCCTAAACACATGCTTCTAACACTGGTGCCCCCAAATTTATAAAACAATTACTAATAGACCTAAGAAATGAGATAATGGGGGACTTCAATACTCCACTGACAGCACTAGACAGGTCATCAAGAGAGAAAGTCAACAAAGAAACAATGGATTTAAACTATACCTTGGAACAAATGGACTTAACAGATATATACAGAACATTTCATCCAAAAACCACAGAATACACATTCTATTCAACACCACATGGAACTTTCTCCAAGACAGACCATATGACAGGCTATAAAACTAGCCTCAATAAATTTTAAAAAATTGAAATTATATCAAGCACTATCTCACACCACAGTGGAATAAAACTGGAAACCAAATCCAAAAGGAACCTTCACAATCATGCAAATACATGGAAATTAAGTAACCTGCTCCTGAATGAGCATTGAGTCAAAAACAAAGTCAAGATGGAAATTAAAAAATATTTTGAACTGAATGACAATAATGACACAACTTATCAAACCCTCTGGGATACAGCAAAGGCAGTGCTAAAAGGAAAGTTCATAGCCCTAAACACCTACATCAAAAATACTGAAAGGGAACAAACTGACATTCTAAGGTCATACCTCAAGGAACTAGAGAAACAAGAATAAACCAAACCCAATCCCAGCAGAAGAAAGGAAATAACCAAGATCAGAGCAGAACTAAATGAAATTGAAACCAGAAAAGAATACAAAAGATAAATGAAACAAAAAGCTGGTTCTTTGAAAAGATAAATAAAATTGATAGAGCATTAGCAAGGTTAACCAAGAAAAGAAGAGAGAAAATCCAAATAACCTCATCGAGAAATGAAAAAGGAGATATTACAACAGACACCACTGAAATACAAAAGATCATTCAAGGCTACTATCAACACCTTTTCACACGTAAACTAGAAAACCTGGAAGAGATGGAGAAATGCCTGGAAAAATACAACCCTCCTAGCTTAATCAGGAAGAATTAGATACCCCGAATGGACCAAAAACAAGTAGCAAGATTGAAATGGTAATTAAAAAATTACCACCATAAAAGTCCAGGACCAGATGGATTCACAGCAGAATTCTACCAGACATTCAAAGAAGAATTGGTACCAATCCTATTGACACTATTCCACAGGATAGAGAAAGAAGGAACCCTCCCTAATTCATGCTATGAAGCCAGCATTACCCTAATACCAAATCCAGATTTAAAAAAAAGACATTTTAATAGCAGTTCCAAAAAAGGGAAAATCCAAATAAGTAACAAGTACATGGAGTGTTTTTTAAAAAATCAACTAAAAATCAGAGAAAAGTTCGCTAATATGATGAGATGCCACATTATTGCAATAAGATTAGTAAGAATTGTAAAGACCAGTGTTGCTAGAGTCTGTGAGGACAGGGAGAACCGAGAACATCTGTGCAAAGCTGGTGGAAGAGAAATTTGATACTGCCATTCGAGAGCACATTTTGTCAATTGCTCATAACCTATGGCCCAACAATTCCACTTCTGAAAATAAATCACAATTATGCACTGGAAGTTTATAATGGAACCTGAACAAAAGTATTTATTAAAGCATTATGTTTACGGAGAGCTGAAGGCAATGTAGAGACTGGATATATGGTCGTTACAAGGAATACTGTGGATGATCATGTAGCATTTAGAAGCAAAAATCTAAACTTACATAACGTGACATTTATTTTCCTCAAACAGAATGATGGATGAAAAATTGACAAATAGAAGACGTCCTTCAATATCATTGAGATAAGTTAATAATAAATGCAAAAAACAACATTATTTATTTTACAAGTGATGGATATGTCTACAGGCTTATGCTCAACACATTAAGTGCCAGTGAAATAGCGGAGGAATAGGGATGGAGATCAAGGTAAAGGAGAGAAAAATTCAAGAAAGTCATGTGATATGGACATAAGGTGATTGTGTACCATGAACTGAGAAATACGATGCAGCCTGAGAGGATGAAGAGAAAGAGCTGGTGTTAAACTCATAAATATCATAAGGTAAATGAGCACACCACCATGAACATTAGGGACTTTTAACATTTATTACAAGACACACAGGAACACAAGGCACTTCATCTGTATTGCACATAGCTTCAGCCACCACCCAGCCAGGGGTAATTAAAGCTAAGTCCACAGCAGCCACAGTTCCAGTTCCCGTATTATTGCTCCGTCCACACAGCAGTGGGACTGCTTTGCTCCTGCTCTCATGCTGAGTCTTGTGTTGACCCAGTTACTCTCTGCCTCTGTGTCTGCTACACCTGCTGCTACCGACTCTCTGGCGAGTGCCTCCGATTCAAACTCCCTAAGAGACAATCTAACTGGTGTGACCCATCACCCTGAACTATCTAAGCCTACATGGAGCACTTTTCTTTTAACTAGTGACTACATAAACTGCTGAGCACGCTCCAGGTGGCACCTTTCAGGTAAGTCCTGCTTTCCCGGACAAATTTCGTATGACCAGCATCATCTCTTCTGGCTGTCCTATGCCTTGAACTCATTGGGCACATCCGAGGGGTCATCATTACTTCACTGCTGCAATGTGACTACACTTGCGTGATGCTTGTTCATTGCTGCATTGTCTGCAGTCAACGTGGCCAGTTTGTGCCGGTGGCAGGGTAAACATCTTATGTCTTGAAGTTGCCTATCAGATATGGATGGCAGTGCTCTTGTGCTTGCTAAAAGCCCTTTTTACAGCCGTAAAAGGTGGTTATGCTTGTAATTCAGAGTAAAGTGGTTACATATTTTAAAAAGGCTTGACAAATCCTTAGTTGTGTTTCCCTGTGAACTGGCTGGACCTCACTCTCGGTAGGGAGAATTAACATTACCACCAACCCCCTCTCCCATGAGGAACTGAATAGACTCAGGAAACCTTGCTCACTTAACATCTTCCAGCCTGCTATAAGTTGATATGATTTTCCAAGAATGCAATCTTTGTATTATTTTAGTAAGCAACGACTTATTCCAAATATTTATGTCTGAGTAATAATTTTATCAAATCTCCCATCCAGTCCTTGGGGGGCTACTGCAGCACATGGAACATATATTCATCTTAGTGGAGAGAAGGGTTCTATGCATGGCAGACACTCGGAGTGGCCACAGATCCCCTCCACACACACACACAAAAAAAAACCTCGACAATTCTGCTATCTAAAATAATAATATGTAGAATTATATAAACATAAATGCATACTTTAGACATTATTTGTAATATATTTCTAGCTGAGGTGGAGTAGCAAGGACCACATTTGCCCTCCCATCTTAACAACAACAGACATGGAGGAAATATATGAAACTAGGTTTTGAAGACATTGGATATCAGGCAATGGAAGATAATGATCACTAAGAGATAAGAAGCAAATCATGAAAACGTTCTGATTGCCCTTTCTTAGTGCCTTTGGAGGGTCCCTATACTGTGGCACAGGGAGGGGTGACCCAGGCAGACCTCAGAGGTCACCCTGAGTTGAGGAGACAGAGCAGGTCTAGGAGATGAAATTGGCTATAGTGTGTAGGACAGAGAGGAGAGAGATGTACAGAATAAGAACTCTGAACAGCTGCAGAGGGGCTGCATTGAGTATTCCACAGAGAACTGATGGATGCACATATGTGAGGAAACTGCTTAGAGTGGGAAAGAACCAGCTGAGGGAATCACAGGGAGTAGGGCCTGGTGCTCACACAGGCATGGGAATAGTACCTGTTCCCATCAGGCTGAGGGAATATTGTACAATTCATACTCAGGGTACTACAAAGCAGGATGGGAACAGGGAGATAGATGCAAGGCAGCCTGGGAGCAAAGTTAAGGAGACACTCACTTTTGAGTTCATATAAGTGAGGACTGGCACATCAGAGCAAGTGCCTCCTTAAATACAGCAGCCTACTGCCCCCATCTTAACTAGGCATTTCTGCCCAGGCAGGACTTACAGGAGCCCAAGCAGGAGCACCTTGCATCTGCACCCTAGATGCCTCACTTGTCTTACCCTAGTCCTAGCTCCACTTAGAAGATAGGAATAACTTGTCACGGGGTAACCACAGCTATGATGCCTTTACAAAAAGAAACCTTAAAAGAGGATCCAGAAAAATCAACCTGTTTTCAAATAATTTAACTGTATCCCAGTTCAAAACTAAATAATATTTATAGAAATGCAAAAATAGCCAGTACCTACCCAAAAATATGAAGTTCCCTATGTCTGGCAATGCAAAGAATTAGGAAAAATATAACCCATATTAAGGAGCAAAACCAACCCAGAATTGACACAGATGTTAAAATACTACAGAAAGACATTAAAGCAAGTATTATAATTGCATTCCATACGTACAAAAGTTAACTGGAAGCATGGAAGTTGTAAAAAAACAACCCAGGGCAATAATATAAACTACAAAAAAAGGAAGCACAGGGAGAAAAAAATGAATGAAAAGAAACTCATTGAGCTGTGGAACAAACTATGGGGGGAAAAGTGGCAGAAAAAAATGAAGAAATGATAGCTGAAAAATTCCCAGATTTGATGAAAACTGTAAGCTTAAGACTCAATAAGCTAAATGAACTCCAATTACAAGAAATATGAGCAAAACCATAGGAAGACACATTATAATCAGACTACTCAGAAAACATGAAAGGGGAAAATTGTAAAAGAGGTGGGAAGAGACACATGACATATGGAAGGAAAAGTGGAAATGAAAGGGGCTTTTTAGTCAGAAACCATGGCAGTAAGAAGACATTTGGGCAGTATCTTTTAACTACTTAATAAAATAGTAAACTAGAGTTGTATACAAGAAGCATTTTCAAAAATAGATGTGAAATAAACTGTTTCAGATGCACAAAATCTGAAAGAATTCATTATCACAAACTTGTACTAAAATAAGTATTTTAAAAAGTCATTTTTATGGCAAATAAGTTCTGTACATGCAAAGATGTTCAACAGTGTTAGTCATCAGGGAAATGCAGATTAAAACCCCAGTGAGATACTACTACAGACCTACTGGAATGGTTAAAATTAGAAAGTTTGATCACATCAAGTTTGTCAAGCATGTAGTACAACTGGAGCACTCATACACTGCTGGTAGAAAAATGATAATCACTTTGGGACACAAGTTGTCTCTAAAAGATTAAACATACACCTACCATATGATCTGGCCATTCTACACCTAGATATTTACCTAAGAGAAAAGAGATGAAACATACATCCATACAAACACTTGTGCACAGAGAGTCACAGCAACTGTATTTTTAATAGGCCCAAACTGGAAAATAACCAATGTACTTCAACAAGGGAGGGCAAAAAGAAAATGTAGCATGTACACATAAAGGGATACTATTCAGCAGTAAAAATAAGTGAACAACTGCTACACTCAATCACATGGGTGAATATCAAAATACTCATCCCGGTGAAAGAAGCCAGGTAATAGCAAGTACATACTGTACTATTCTGTCTCTATAATACTTTACAAGATTAAAACTATTCTTGATTGACAGAAAGGAGATCAGTGGCTGTTGAGGGAGGGGTGATCAGAGAAGGGCAGGAGAAATTAGCAAGACTCATGAGGAAACATCTAAGGGTAAGGTATATGTTTATTATCTTGAGTGTAGTAGCACCTTCACGTGTAGGTACATATATCTAAATTTATCATCTTGTATGCTGTATACATGTGCGGCTTATCGTATGTTAATTATATTTCAATAAAATTGCTGAAATATCATTATAATTATGAAATTCCAGTAACAATTTTAATGTGAAGCAACAGCAGAGTGGTTATATTTAGCATGGTATCATTTGTATACTGCAATATTATGCAATAGTTAAAAACAATGTTTTGGAATTAAATTTGTTGATGTTGAATAATGTTTATAATATATGAAGTTAAAAAGCAAGTTGACTAATTTAATATCATTTGGTCACATTATAATATCATGTATCCATTGAAACAAATTAAAATAAACGCTAAAAACAGTTGTTTTTGAATTCAAGTATTCTGAGTATCTTTTTAAAATAATTTTCTGCATTTTATCATTCTGTTAAAATGAATACTTGCATGATAAAATATTTTCATGAAATATTACTGGTATGAAAAAGTATTCAGATATGTATCGTAAGATATAAAAAAATCAAAAGTTTCATTCGTGGACTCCCCTAGTACAGAGTTCTCCTCTTAATAAGCATACGGTAACTCTCCCACTTTACAGAGATGAAAGTTAAACCCAATGGAGACAAATCACTTGCTTAGTGCCACACTATTTTTAAGTGTCGCCAACATGGGCAGGTTGACAGAACTCGGTCCCCTCTATCTGTAGTGTAATGTATCTTCCATGATAACAAAGAAGTCCAATGCAAGCTAAACTTTCTTTTCATCCATCAATCTTTAGGCCTTCCTTAGAAAGCCATCTTCTATCTGAAAAACTTCTTCAGAGAGACAATCAAAGGAGTTATTTAGGAGCCCCTTCAATCTAGTCTAAATAATGCAAACCAGCATAAACAATTACCCCATTTGACTAAGAGTATTGGTTCCTTTCATTCAATGTCATTTTTCATTCAATATCTTTTTTTTTTCTTTGCCATTTGTACCAAGCAATGAAATACTTTCCGAGGGTATAGTGAGGGAGAAAGAGATGCTAACCACCTTTGAGGATAGTTCAGTTCTCTTGCTCTGCACTCCACCCATGTCCTTTGGAAGAAGCAATTTCATAGTGTTGACCCTTGTGTGACATCCATGTACTGTTCTCTGATCAGGAGTAAAGTGGCTTAAAAGATTGAAATGAACTGATGGTCATTACGTCCGTCAATACTGACAAGTGTGGGATCACTGCATGACAGATAGGTGCATTTACTAGATGAAATGTTTAATGGCTATTTTATTGTTTTTCTGGCTCAGAGCCAGAGATAAACTTAACATACTGGTCATGCTGTCCTTCACAATGTCCTGTCAAGTTTTCACTCCATATATGCTGCATAACAGGAGACTATATACCAATTGAACCCTTTGCAATGATTTCCTGAGGAAACAAAGGGTTTTTAATATCATTCTATATATGGAAAATATCGTCATCATACATAAGTCTTATAATACAGACTCACATAATATTTTAAAATTGTTTACATCATTTCTCTTACAAAGGATGAAATCAAGATGCTTTTTCAATATCACACAAAAAGCTGTTGTCAGAAGCAAGGGCAGAACTTAGGTCTTTTGTGTTCTGATTCTCCAAAGTGTCTCTGAAACAATTTTATCTGACATTAACAATAAATGTGTGCATAAAAGATTTACCAGTTATTTTTCAGACAAAATGAAGAGTTGACTTTACCTCATGTTGAATATAAATAAACTAGCTTATACTTTCTGTAGTTTTCAGAATGTTTGATTTTGTTTAAGACATAACAAGCTCAATAAATTAACATTGATCTGTATTTTAGGGAAAGGTACACTTTTACATACAGATTAAAGACATATTAACACACATTAATAAAATTATTTTTAATACATACTATTAATAGCAATAATAAAAAGTGACTATTACATTATTTTTCATAGTCAAGTCAAAAGCTATTATTATTCATCCATCTGGCAACATTCCTCTCATTATGTCATGAAATGTCATGATTCATAGATGTCCTCCAATTGATATCATGTGCTGTATATATACTAGCATTAACTTAATTGAATTACATTATTGGCTTACCTTGAGAATTATTATATGAACTGGCCTCTACTATTTTATTTACTTTTAGAGGCTTTATTGATGATAATATTTAAAATGTTAGTCTTCTCTTCAAAGAAGACATGATGTAAATATCTCTTAGGTATCATGAATAGAAAGAGTTATGTTGCTAGCCATTAGTTTGTCTTTATTTTTTATTCATGTTTTGATCTTCTTTCACTCTTTATAGTGGGTTCAGGAAAGTTCAGTGTTACCTTTAACTGGCATATATATGCATTTCACATATTATCCTTAGCCTTGGATTCTCTACTTATTTTATCCTTGCCCATATTTCCTCAATTATATTCAGTCAATAACATCATATATTTTTTATTTCATCTAAGGTCTAAAACATAATTTTTAGAACGTAATCCCTTATGTAAGTTAAGTTTAAAAGCACATTTATTTATATTCTGATATAAATAAACATTGATAGAGAATTTTTGATTAAATGCAGTGAACTGAATACATATATTGATCTCCACTTTCTTCAGAAAACTCACTAAAATTGTAGCAAAAGAGCAAAAAATATATACATTCACATAGGCTAAGAGGATAGGATAGGTGACAACTGAGGAATGATATTCTCACTTTTTTGGAAAATGTAAAAGAAAGGTGGTGGATAAATAGTGTAGCAGAACAGAATGCAAAAGAGAAACATGGAACTTTCCAGAACTAACCTTGTGAAGCTACAGGAGCCACAGACACTAGGAAGTTAGGCAGGCATGGCTAAGGATAAGACTGAAAAGGAGGGAGGATTTAAAGTCTGAATAAAAACACTTAGAACCTTAGGTCTCATGTTCCCACCATAGCTGAGAACAAAGGTTTATTCTCTAGAGACCCTTAACCAGGGAAAATGTGGATTCCGAGACTCCCAGCACCACAGGGGAGTTGCTCAAAACCCTTGTAGAGAAACCCATCCATCAGCAAGCCCCTCCCATCTCATAGAAGTTCCCATCTGATTATAGAGTTTTGCTCTTGATTCAGGATGGACAAACACATGAGGAAAATTTCTAATGATGAAAGCAGAAAGAAAAAACAGAACTCTGAAAAAGCAAATGCAATGCAGAGATCCAAAAAATAAAATTTCAAAATTAGTTTATAAGATCAGCAAAATAATATATTGCATCTATGTTCTGTTTATCTATTACTGTATAACATACTGCCACAGAATTTAGTGGTTTCAAATAATTATTATTATCCTTTGTTGTTCTAGGAGTTGGCTGTACAGTTCTTGTTTAAAGTCACTCATACGTTGCAGTCAGATGGCGACTGGGTTTGGAAGCATCTTAAGGCGTCCTCACTGACTGTGATCTGGTGAATCCTCTCACTATGTGACCTCTCCACATTACCCTGGGCTTCCTGTTGTCTGCAGTCTCAGGGTAGTCAGACTTACACTATGCCGACTTCATGCAGGAGACATGCTCTAAGAAACAGAAAAATTCCTATCTCTGAGGACCTTGGCTTAGAAACTGGCACAGTGTTTCTTCTACCAAATTGTATTGGTCAAAGCCATCTCGAGGAACAACACATTAGCAGTGTGTCTTATATCCCCCACCCAAAGAAAGCCACCAAAACATGGCACTTTCTGTGACACAACCCAGCAACAAATGATGGTCCAGGCAGGTTTATCCATCCCTATGCCGTTGCTGCCCACCCCCACACATCCAATCTAACAACTGTCTCTCTGACATCAGGTGACACCAACACCACTAGCAAGGAAAGATTGATTGAGAGCCCTGCTCATCATAAGCAGCAGGAAGGCATTCTCTTTCACTGAGATTCCCTGTCCTGCTGAGAGAGGAGGCGGAAAAGTGAAATGGCAAATAGGGTCCAAAGTACAGCAAGCAGCCTAGCTAGGGAAGCCTCTTTGTCTCCAGGGTAACAAGACTGTTTCTCTACCTAGAGAAACTGAAGCAGTGGGAGGGAGAGGAGTCGGGGAATGATAGCTCTAGGCAAGATCCTAGCATCAAGAAACATCCTTCCCCCATAGAAAGACATCTGGTGGTACAACCTGGGGAGACCACATCCACTCCCACAGGCCACACAAGTAGGGAGCAGTGGGAGCCTCAGAGGCGCCCAGTGAACCAACTACATGAAAACAATGTCTCAAAGGCTCCAAAGATTCATTAGTCACTGGAACTACAGCCCATAAAAGCAGGTTAAAACCAACAAATCAACAGGTTTGTTGCCAGCAAACCTGTCCTCAATGGTTGGCTGCAGGAAATTCTTCAAAAAAGTAACCTAAATGGTGCAACTGCCTGATAATATAAAAGATCTAAATAACACCCAGATGATAGATACGTTAAATAGCTTGATTTTGATAGTTATTTCTGAACGTGTACATATATTAAAATATTATACCTTTATACTTCAATAAATGTGCTAAAATATCATTGTAATTATGAAAATCTGGTAACGATTTTAATGTCAAGCAATAGCAGAGTGGTTATATGTAGCAGGGTACTATTTATATACTGAAATGTTATGCAATAATTAAAAACAATGCTTTGGAATTAAATTTGTTGATGTTGAATAATGTTCATAATATATTGTTAAGTTAAAAAGCAAGTTGACTAATTCAATACCATTTGGTAACAGAATAAAGTATGTACACATTGAAATAAATTTTAAAAATTAAACACTAAAAATAGTTATTATACATATATATAATTTTTATTTGTCACTTACAGCTCAAAAAAGGACAATAAATTAATAAACAGCACCCAGAGTCTACTAACATAATAGACAAAGTATCCAGGATATAAGAAAAAAATACAATTACCCAATGTACCAAGAACCAGGAAAATCCCTACTTGAATGAAACGAAGCCTATTGAGAAAGTCAGTGAGATGAATCAGATATTGGGATTATCTGACAAATATTTTGAAAGCCGTTAGAGAGAAATGGCACAGATAGGGGAACACTAACTCGACTGAAAGCAGATTTCTCAACAAAAACCATGGAGTTATAAGTAACTGGCACAATATTTTTCAAGTGCTGAAAGAGAAGACATAGATTTCTTTATGTAGTGAAACTATCCTTCAGGAATGGAGAAATAAAAGCGTTCTCAGATGAAGGAAGAGTAAAAGGATTTGTTGCCAGCAAACCTGTCCTCAATGGTTGGCTGCAGGAAGTTCTTCGAAAAAGAAAAAAGTAGGTTCTGGGGGATGGGGAGGGGTGGAATTGATAAGAGAAAGAATCTTGAAGCATCTGGAATGAAGAAGGAAAGACAGAAAACAAAAATATGGGGACACACAATAGACTATCCTTTCCCCCTTGAGTTTAAAAAATCATATTTGACCATAGAAATTAAAATATTATTATTTGATTAAAAATATATTTAAAAGAGGAGAAGCTAAAGGGACCTAAGTGGAAGTAAAATTTCCACACTTCACTCGAAGTAGTAAAATGTAGATGGCAGTAGACTCATGTCAGGGTAACATGTTGATAGCAGGGGACTGTTATGTTCTATTTGTTGTATATTGCTGTATGTAGAGAAACTGCTACTGAACTATACAAAAAGATACATAGAAAAACATTATATATAGGTCAAGGGTAACCCACAGAAAGACAACAAAAGAAAAATCAGGGGAAGCAAAGAAAATATGATAATAAAATGGAAAACTTAGGCATTAACATAGTGATACTACCTTTCATATAAATGTTCTAAATACACTAATTGAAAGAGCAGAAATTTCACTCACTAGTATAAATATTGTAAGCCAAAAATAAAAATCCTATGCCCCTAATCAACTGAGTGGACCCCCTCTTGGCCAAGCAAACCACAGGGAGACCTGAAAAACTGAATTACCAGTCATAGCAGGAAGAGACGTTGGACGCACCTCATTATACCTTCTCCGTTTTGGAATTTAGGCACAACTGACTAGCATTAAAATTAAAAATAGACATCATAAGTCTGACAAAACAGACTTTTCATGGTACTAAGATACCAAATTATGAATAAGAGCTAAGGTGAGGATTAAGTCACACCCTACAAACCATAGAATCTCCTTAAATTTTTTAAAAAAATTATCCTGGTATAATGTGGCTGACTTTCCAGCCTGACTCCAGTATAGCATCACATGACAGACAGAGCCTGAAGGAAAAAAAAAAATATTACCCCAAAATATATGTCTTTGACATATTTTGAAATGGCCCTGCAAAGCCATCTTTTTGTGGCGGAAATTTGCTTCTATAGAGAATCTCCACTAATATAGCCAGGTCTTTCCCAGATCTAGCAGAGATTAATTGAGAACTTGACACTCTTAAGGTCTGAAAAGAGACACTTACCATCTATTCTCTCTGAGGGCTGCCACCTATGAGGCTTCATCTTCATAACAAGTTCCTGGGCCCCCACAATCCCTTTATCTTAATTCAAGCATTCCTTCCTACTGAATTCAAGTCTTTAGAAAATACCTTAACTCTCACAAACAATTGTCAACTAAAAAATTCCTAAAACCCTAAAGAATCCTTGTAAGCCCCTGCCTCAAGATGTCCCACCTTTGGGGGCCAAAACAATGTATACCTTCCATGTATTGATTTATGTCTTTGCCTGGAACTCTCATCTCCCTAAAATGCATAAAACCAAACTGTAACCGTACCATCTTGGGTGCACTTTCTCAGGACCTCTTGAGACTATGTTCTCTGGGCCTTGGTCACTCATATTGGCTCAGAATAAACCTCGTTTAAATATTTCGTCGTGGCTGGTTTTCTGTTAACACTGAATTGCATAAGGGTGTCAGCTCTTGAATTTGGAGATGTGCTGTACAAACATTGTTTTGTAACTTTTTAGCTGAGAAAGTTTGAAGAAGTTACTTAATTTGTCTGAAGCTTAAGTCTATTCATATATAAAATAGGGATGGTGGCACCTAACTCATATACAGTGAACACTTAGTAAATGGTGGCTATGTCTAAGAATAAAACCTACTAACATAAGTTTATCGTACTCATAAAATGGTTAGAATGGCAGTATAATGTAGAGAAATAGACAAGAAAACTTAAAAGAAACAGTGATGATAGCTTTTGAGTAGAGTGAGAGAGTATGTTGAGGGCCACCTCCTGACAATCTTGTCATTTGGAATTCAGTGAAGGAAACAGAAAACACTCTAAGTTTAACACATGAAGAGAGTTAGTTTTCCAGAAGAGATAGACTTTTGTTTCTCTCTTGCACGAGAGTAGAAACGTTAAGTGGGCTAAAGATAGTAGACAACAGAGATTTATTCTCTCACAGTTCTGGAAGCTGGAAGTGTGAAGTCAAGGTGCTCACAGGACATTCTTCCTCTGTTGGCCCTGGGGAAGAATCTTTCCTGGACTCTTCCTTGTCCTTGGTGGTCATTGGGAATCCATGGCATTCCTTGGTTTGCAGATGTATCAATCCAATCCCTGCCTCTGTCATCACATGGCTATCTTCCCTGTGTTTGTCCATGTCTAAATGTCTCTCTCTTCATAACAACACTGGTGATTAGAGTTAGGGCCCACCCTAATTCAAGATGATGACATGATTTTATTTAAATTGATTGTACCCACAAAGACCTATTTCTAATTAAAGCCACATTCACAAGCACCAGGTATTAGGACTTTAATGTATCTCTTTTGAGAGCACAATTCAACACACAACACAAGTCAAGCCAAATAAAGAGCAAAATGATTTTTTATCGAACTTATACTTTTAAATAAAATGTTTTTTCATTGAAATATAACTTTACATGCAGAAAAATATCTAAATCATCAATGTATAGTTCATTGAATTAAATTAGCAAATAAATAATGTATCCACCCAGATTTTAAAAAATGGAAGGTCAATAAAACTTGAATGGCCTCTCCTACGACACACCCAGCCATGTTCCTCCCACATGAAAGTTAGCCATTATTCTGGCTTCAATTAGCACAAGACACTTTTGTCTGTTTTGAATTTTTTATAAGAAAATGATACAATATTTGCTCTTATTTCTGAGCATTTTCATTGAATTTGGTTTTTATCAGTGTATCCTTGTAGCAGACCCTCCAGGAATGACTCTCAAAATGCTACAGAATTGACCCAGGTGGATGGTCACCACCATGAATCTATCAGTCAAACTACCGAGTCCAAGAACAAAATACTTCAGCTGTGATCTTAGAATTGAAAAGCCTAAAGCAGGAAACTGTAATCACCATCAGTGCCACATACCTTCGTGTCTCTTGGACATCAAGGGTGAAAAGAGACTGGATGCTAAAATACTATGACACTGCCACAGAAGAACCTTACAATGTGACCTGAAAGCACCTGAATAACAGAATCTATGTGACATCAAGAAGCATAGCTGCAAAGGAAGCTGGGAAATGCAGTCTTTATTAGTCCATTCTCTGAAGTAGCAGATGGTATCTGAGATTGAGGGCAGCATGGAAATGGAGCAAGTAGTCCACAGCATCTGTTCACAGTGACAAACAGCAAAACATGCATAAAGGAGTTGAGGATTGTGCTGGGTTCTGAGAGACAAGGGAGTACTTTCTGGGAGGACAATGAGTCAGGGACCTTACAGGCAAAGAGAGGAACAAATGTCTGGACATTTCTGGGAACTACTGTGGTCAAGGACAAGATGACAGGAATCACCAAAATGGCATTGCAATCAAGAAGGCCATGATCTATTTTGATTTTAATCTTGTTTTTATCTTAAGGAGCTTTACGAGATTAAAGTAACATTTTCACATGGCAAAAATTCTAACTATGCGAAAGCATAGTCAATGAAAACACAGCCTTTTTTTGGTGCAATCCTCAGTCTTCTAGTTCCACTCCCAGAGTCAATTTCTATGGTCAGTTTCTCCTTCATTCTTTCAGAAATAGTTTAAGCATTTAACGCATTGGAAATATTTAAATATGTTCACACATACAACTATGTATCCCTGTAGCACTCAGTAAGAAAATACAGGAATTTTATTCTGCACCTGGGTTTTATGTTAGAAGTATTTCCTAATTAGCACATATAAATCTACCCCATTTTAAAAAAATTGCTTAGTATTTCATCTAAGTAATGCATCTCAGTATGTTTTATCAACTTCTCACTGATGGTCATTAATTTCTTCCTGGACTTATGCCTTTAATACATAGATAGATAGAAAGATAGAAATAAAGCAAGATAGATAGACATAGATAGATATAGATATAGATATATAAATATGTAAATATATATCTAAATATGTATATATATATATATACACACAAACACACACACACACACACACACACACACACACGGTTGCCTGAAGGAAGGGTGACTTCTAATGAGTAGAATTTGTACTGGGTCAAAGATTTTTATTTTTAATTTTGATGTGTATCGCCAAATCTTCCAAAGTGATTGTCATAATTTTGCTTATAATAACAGTGCCTCAAGGTGTCTACTTTTCTTTAATTACATTCACAAAATAAAACTTTGCTAAGATTAATAAATTGCCTGGATCAATACATTTGTCAAGAGTAGTAAAAAGGTAAAAAGTAGATTTATTACGTTTTTTTATTTTATTTTCTTATTATTATACTTTAAGTTTTAGGGTACATGTGCACAATGTGCAGGTTAGTTACATATGTATACATGTGCCATGCTGGTGTGCTGCACCCATTAACTCATCATTTAGCATTAGGTATATCTCCTAATGCTATCCCTCTCCCCTCCCCCCACCCCACAACAGTCCCCAGAGTGTGATATTCCCCTTACTGTGTCCATGTGTTCTCATTGTTCAATTCCCACCTATGAGTGAGAATATGCGGTGTTTGGTTTTTTGTCCTTGCAATAGTTTGCTGAGAATGATGGTTTCCAGTTTCATCCATGTCCCTACAAAGGACATGAACTCATCCTTTTTTATGGCTGCATAGTATTCCATGGTGTATATGTGCCACATTTTCTTAATCCAGTCTATCATTGTTGGACATTTGGGTTGGTTCTAAGTCTTGCTATTGTGAATAGTGTCGCAATAAACATACGTGTGCATGTGTCTTTATAGCAGCATGATTTATAGTCCTTTGGGCATATACCCAGTAATGGGATGGCTGGGTCAAATAGTATTTCTAGTTCTAGATCCCTGAGGAATCGCCACACTGTCTTCCACAATGATTGAACTAGTTTACACTCCCACCAACAGTGTAAATGTGTCCCTATTTCTCCACATCCTCTCCAGCACCTGTTGTTTCCTGACTTTTTAATGATTGCCATTCTAACTGGTGTGAGATGGTATCTCATTGTTGTTTTGATTTGCATTTATCTGATGGCCAGTGATGGCAAGCATTTTTTCCTGTGTTTTTTGGCCGCATAAATGTCTTCTTTTGAGAAGTGTCCGTTCGTGTCCTTCGCCCACTTTTGATGGGGTTGTTTGTTTTTTTCTTGTAAATTTGTTTGAGTTCATTGTAGATTCTGGATATTAGCCCTTTGTCAGATGAATAGATTGCAAAAATTTTCTCCCATTTTGTAGGTTGTTCACTCTGATGGTAGTTTCTTTTGCTGTGCAGGAGCTCTTTAGTTTAATTAGATCCCATTTGTCAATTTTGGCTTTTGTTGCCATTGCTTTTGGTGTTTTAGACATGAAGTCCTTGCCCATGCCTATGTCCTGAATGGCAATGCCTCGGTTTTCTTCTAGGGTTTTTATGGTTTTAGGTCTAATGTTTAAGTCTTTAATCCATCTTGAATTAATTTTGTATAAGGTGTAAGGAAGGGATCCAGTTTCAGCTTTCTACATATAGCTAGCCAGTTTTCCCAGCACCATTTATTAAATAGGGAATCCTTTCCCCATTGCTTATTTTTCTCGGGTTTGTCAAAGATCAGATAGTTGTAGATGTGCAGCATTATTTCTGAGGGCTCTGTTCTGTTCCATTGATCTATATCTCTGTTTTGGTACCAGTACCATGCTGTTTCGGTTACTGTAGCCTTTTAGTATAGTTTGAAGTCAGGTAGCGTGATGCCTCCAGCTTTGTTCTTTTGGCTTAGGATTGACTTGGCGATGCAGGCTCTTTTTTGGTTCCATATGAACTTTAAAGTAGTTTTTTCCAATTCTGTGAAGAAAGTCATTGGTAGCTTGATGGGGATGGCATTGAATCTATAAATTACCTTGGGCAGTATGGCCATTTTCACGATATTGATTCTTCCTACCCATGAGCATGGAATGTTCTTCCATTTGTTTGTATCCTCTTTTATTTCCTTGAGCAGTGGTTTGTAGTTCTCCTTGAAGAGGTCCTTCACATCCCTTGTAAGTTGGATTCCTAGGTATTTTATTCTCTTTGAAGCAATTGTGAATGGGAGTTCACTCATGATTTGGCTCTCTGTCTGTTATTGGTGTATAAGAATGCTTGTGATTTTTGTACATTGATTTTGTATCCTGAGACTTTGCTGAAGTTGCTTATCAGCTTAAGGAGATTTTGGGCTGAGACAATGGGGTTTTCTAGATATACAATCATGTCGTCTGCAAACAGGGACAATTTGACTTCCTCTTTTCCTAATTGAATACCCTTTATTTCCTTCTCCTGCCTAATTGCCGTGGCCAGAACTTCCAACACTATGTTGAATAGGAGTGGTGAGAGAGGGCATCCCTGTCTTGTGCCAGTTTTCAAAGGGAATGCTTCCAGTTTTTGCCCATTCAGTATGATATTGGCTGTGGGTTTGTCATAGATAGCTCTTATTATTTTGAGATACGTCTCCTCAATACCTAACTTATTGAGAGTTTTTAGCATGAAGCGTTGTTGAATTTTGTCAAAGACCTTTTCTGCATCTATTGAGATAATCATGTGGTTTTTGTCTTTGGTTCTGTTTATATGCTGGATTACATTCATTGATTTGCATATATTGAAATAGCCATGCATCCCAGGGATGAAGCCCACTTGATCATGGTGGATAAGCTTTTTGATGTGCTGCTGGATTCGTTTTGCCAGTATTTTATTGAGGATTTTTGCATGAATATTCATCAAGGATATTGGTCTAAAATTCTCTTTTTTGGTTGTGTCTCTGCCTGGCTTTGGTATCAGGATGGTGCTGGCCTCATAAAATGAGTTAGGGAGGATTCCCTCTTTTTCTATTGATTGGAATAGTTTCAGAAGGAATGGTACCAATTCCTCCTTGTACCTGTGCTAGAATTTGGTTGTGAATCCATCTGGTCCTGGACTCTTTTTGGTTGGTAAGCTATTGATTATTGCCACAATTTCAGAGCCTGTTATTGGTCTATTCAGAGATTCAACTTCTTCCTGGTTTAGTCTTGGGAGGGTGTATGTGTCGAGGAATTTTTCCATTTCTTCTAGATTTTCTAGTTTATTTGCGTAAAGGTGTTTGTAGTATTCTCTGATGGTAGTTTGTATTTCTGTGGGATCGGTGGTGATATCCCCTTTATCATCTTTTATTGCGTCTATTTGATTCTTCTCTCTTTTCTTCTTTATTAGTCTTGCTAGCAGTCTATCAATTTTGTTGATCCTTTGAAAAAACCAGCTCCTGGATTCATTAATTTTTTGAAGGGTTTTTTTGGTCTCTATTTCCTTCAGTTCTGCTCTGATTTTAGTTATTTCTTGCCTTCTGCTAGCTTTTGAATGTGTTTGCTCTTGCTTTTCTAGTTCTTTTAATTGTGATGTTAGGGTGTCAATTTTGGATCTTTCTTGCTTTCTCTTTTGGGCATTTAGTGCTATAAATTTCCCTCTACACACCGCTTTGAATGCGTCCCAGAGATTCTGTTATGTTGTGTCTTTGTTCTCATTGGTTTCAAATAACATCTTTATTTCTGCCTTCATTTCGTCATGTACCCAGTAGTCATTCAGGAGCAGGTTGTTCAGTTTCCATGTAGTTGAGCGGTTTTGAATGAGTTTCTTAATCCTGAGTTCTAGTTTGATTGTACCCTGGTCTGAGAGACAGTTTGTTATAATTTCTGTTCTTTTACATTTGCTGAGGAGAGCTTTACTTCCAACTATGTGGTCAATTTTGGAATAGGTGTGGTGTGGTGTTGAAAAAAATGTATATTCTGTTGATTTGGGGTGGAGAGTTCTGTAGATGTCTATTAGGTCTGCTTGGTGCAGAGCTGAGTTCAATTCCTGGATATCCTTGTTAACTTTCTGTCTCAATCTGTGAAATGTTGACAGTGGGGTGTTAAAGTCTCCCATTATTATTGCGTGGGAGTCTAAGACTCTTTGTAAGTCACTCAGGACTTGCTTTATGAAACTGGGTGCTCCTGTATTGGGTGCATATATATTTAGGATAGTTAGCTCTTCTTGTTGAATTGATCCCTTTACCATTATGTAATGGCCTTCTTTGTCTCTTTTGATCTTTGTTGGTTTCAAGTCTGTTTTATCATAGACTAGGACTGCAACCCCTGCCTTTTTTTGTTTTCCATTTGCTTGGTAGATCTTCCTCCATCCTTTTATTTTGAGCCTATGTGTGTCTCTGCACGTGAGATGGGTTTCCTGAATACAGCACACTGATGGGTCTTGACTCTTTATCCAATTTGCCAGTCTGTGTCTTTTAATTGGAGAATTTAGTCCATTTACATTTAAAGTTAATATTGTTATGTGTGAATTTGATCCTGTCATTTTGATGTTAGCTGGTTATTTTGCTCGTTAGTTGATGCAGTTTCTTCCTAGCCTCGATGGTCTTTACAATTTGGCATGATTTTGCAGTGGCTAGTATCAGTTGTTGCTTTCCATGTTTAGTGCTTCCTTCAGGAGCTCTTTTAGGGCAGGCCTGGTGGTGACAAAATCTCTCAGCATCTGCTTGTCTGTAAAGTATTTTATTTCTCCTTCACTTATGAAGCTTAGTTTGGCTGGATATGAAATTGTGGGTTGAAAATTCATTTCTTTAAGAATGTTGAATATTGGCCCCCACTCTCTTCTGGCTTGTAGAGTTTCTGCTGAGACATCTGCTGTTAGTCTGATGGGCTTCCCTTTGTGGGTAACCCGACCTTTCTCTCTGGCTGACCTTAACATTTTTTCCTTCATTTCAACTTTGGTGAATCTGAGAATTATGTGTCTTGGAGTTGCTCTTCTCGAGGAGTATCTTTGTGGCGTTCTCCGTATTTCCTGAATCTGAATGTTGGCCTGCCTTGCTAGATTGGGGAAGTTCTCCTGGATAATATCCTGCAGAGTGTTTTTCAACTTGGTTCCATTCTCCCCGTCACTTTCAGGTACACCAATCAGACGTAGATTTGGTCTTTTCACATAGTCCCATATTTCTTGGAGGCTTTGTTCGTTTCTTTTTATTCTTTTTTCTCTAAACTTCCCTTCTTGCTTCATTTCATTCATTTCATCTTCCATTGCTGATACCCTTTCTTCCAGTTGATCGCATTGGCTCCTGAGGCTTCTGCATTCTTCACGTAGTTCTCGAGCCTTGGCTTTCAGCTCCATCAGCTCCTTTAAGCACTTCTCTGTATTGGTTATTCTAGTTATACATTTGTCTAAATTTTTTTCAAAGTTTTTAACTTCATTACCTTTGGTTTGAATTTCCTCCTGTAGCTCAGAGTAGTTTGATCGTCTGAAGCCTTCTTCTCTCAACTTGTCAAAGTCATTCTCCATCCAGCTTTGTTCTGTTGCTGGTGAGGAACTGTGTTCCTTTGGAGAAGGAGAGATGCTCTGCTTTTTAGAGTTTCCAGTTTTTCTACTGTGTTTTTTCCCCATCTTTGTGATTTTATCTACTTTTGGCCTTTGATGATGGTGATGTACAGATGGGTTTTTGGTGTGGATGTCCTTTCTGTTTGTTAGTTTTCCTTCTAGCAGACAGGACCCTCAGCTGCAGGTCTGTTGGAGTTTGCTAGATGTCCACTCCAGACCGTTTGCCTGGGTAACAGCAGTGGTGGCTGCTGAACAGCGGATTTTTGTGAACCGTGGATGCTGCTGTCTGATCGTTCCTCTGGAAGTTTTGTCTCAGAGGAGTACCTGGCCGTGTGAGGTGTCAGTCTGCCCCTACTGGGGGGTGCCTCCTAGTGAGGCTGCTCGGGGATCAGGGGTCAGGGACCCACTTGAGGAGGCAGTCTGCTCGTTCTCAGATCTCCAGCTGCGTGCTGGGAGAACGACTGCTCTCTTCAAAGCTGTCAGACAGGGACATTTAAGTCTGCAGAGGTTACTGCTGTCTTTTTGTTTGTCTGTGCCCTGCCCCCAGAGGTGGAGCCTACAGAGGCAGGCAGGCCTTCTTGAGCAGTGGTGGGCTCTACCCAGTTCGATTTCCCGGCTGCTTTATTTACCTAAGCAAGCCTGGGTAATGGCAGGCGCCCCTCCCCCAGCCTGGCTGCCACCTTGCAGTTTGATCTCAGACTGCTGTGCTAGCAATCAGCGAGACTCCATGGGCGTAGGACCCTCCGAGCCAGGTGCGGGATATCTCCTGGTGCGCCGTTTTTTAAGCCCGTCTGAAAAGCGCAGTATTAGGGTGGGAGTGACCCGATTTTCCAGGTGCCTTCTGTCACACCTTTCTTTGACTAGAAAGGGAACTCCCTGACTCCTTGCGCTTCCCGAGTGAGGCAATGCCTCACCCTGCTTCGGCTGGCGCACGGTGCGCTGTACCCACTGTCCTGCGCCCACTGTCTGGCACTCCCTAGTGAGATGAACCAGTTACCTCACATGGAAATGCAGAAATCACCCGTCTTCTGCGTCGCTCATGCT
Organism: Pan troglodytes; assembly: GCF_028858775.2. Taxonomy (NCBI): domain Eukaryota; kingdom Metazoa; phylum Chordata; class Mammalia; order Primates; family Hominidae; genus Pan; species Pan troglodytes. The sequence goes on along the minus strand of NC_072411.2, from coordinate 26,441,970 downwards.
GGGAGCTGTAGACCGGAGCTGTTCCTGTTCTGCCATCTTGGCTGCTTTCCATCCAGATTTATTATGTTTTAATTTAGTTTTTTATAAATTATAAGTGATATTGGATTTGATCCGTTTGTATCTTAGGATGTCTGTGGAAGAACTCTACGATGGATGGACATTAGATTTGAAATTTGAAAAGCAATAATACAATGGGATAAACTGGAGATCATTTTCAATTAATGGCCAGTGAATACAAATTATTTAATCAATGGAACACAGATAGTATTTTTACCTGGGAAGATATAAGAAGGGACAGAAAATGAGTATCTGTTAGCTTTCCTAATTCAATATGTTGGTTTAAGCATGCTGAGCTTTTTTATTTATTTCATTCAAAATGAGAATGACCTCTGTTGATATTATACTGGAATCTGGCTTTAAATACCATGTTGTAGTATACTTGTCAAGAAGCCAGATGCCCTTTCCCAGTCTAAAAACCTGCTTTTCTTCCTGAAAAATAGTTTGTGACACAAGAGATGTTGCTACAGAGCTATCCATTGAGTTTGAGTGATGTGGCAATGAAATTGTAGATAGTATCATTTTAAGAGGTTGTTCCTCAAGAAACAGTGTAAACAGAGCCATGATTAAGAAACAAGAAAACTCAAGCATCAAAATAACAGTAACAGCTGGTCGTTTGGAAGAAAAGGCATAGAGGCTGACTAACTTTAAAATAACCCCATTAATGCCCCTATCTGGAATCAGGCTATTTTTAAACAAAGTGGGCTTGTGGAAGAATCATTTTCTTTGTCTGTCAAAGGCCAGCATGTGCTTTTAGTTTTCAGAAATATTACATATCCTCAAAAAACTGGTGGTACAAATTTGCGAATTTCCGTGCTGGAAGAGACTTTATACAGATTACTTCTTTTTAGATTAGAAAATGAGTGGGGTGAAATTACTAAAAATTCACATAGCAAATTAGAGGAAGAACTGAGGTGAGACCAGTTACAATGACTCCTAGGCCGAGAATCTTAGATCACACAGCTGATTATCACACTGTGATATAAGAAATGGCATAAAATTGTAGAAATTTTTATTGTATAAAATCCAGCTATTTGGTTGCATTGACTATATAATTAATGGAAGACCTGATGGCAAATATATTTAAAGTATTAGTTATAAAGACAATATAAATTCAGCCTGCTAAATCTTATATGACACAGTTTTCTAAATATAAAACAAAGTCCACTATTTATTTTTCCTCTGAAGAATGGAATAACTCTTTTGCAGTCTGAATTATAGATATGTAAGGCCCAGTAATTTTATTTCCTTTTTTTTCCACTCTATTGTTTTGTTTTTGTTTTTCTCTTCCTCTGTTGTCTTGTCCCCCTGGGACACAGGAGATGAAAGGAATGAAACCCAGTATGAAGTGAGGCTCCGATCACACTTACCTTGAATATGCAGGGCAGAATGGGATGCCTTATATTCTTAATTCTACAGTGCTGGTTGATGATGCTTTAATTTTTAAATGATTAAGAGACTCATGTCACTCAAGCACCTAATAAGAAAAAATAATATTTGAACGACTGAAAAAAATCGAAGCCATTTTAACTACTCAAGTATTTTGCATGATTGATAAGGGACCAGACAAAATAACTTGTAAAATGCAATAAATGTTATAAATTTCTCCCATTTTCCTTTCTCTAAAATATAAAATATAAGTTGATGATGAATTTGAATTTAAAATTCTTTCCCAGTGTGTCTCCATCTCTATGGCTTCCTCTCTACCTTTTTCCAAGTTGACATTCAATAAAGTTACCTAAATAAAAATTTGAAAGAGCAAAATCTGGCTAAAATCCTTTAAGGTCTTCCCATTTAACTTGAGATTAATACCAAATTCCCAGGCATAGAAGGCAAGGATGCCAGAGGAGAACTTTTTCCTTCAGCTTGTGTCACGGAGACCCCAACATCTTACCTATTCCATTTTGTGCTGAGCCAGGTGCATTTCCCATAATCGTGCATTACTCTCTGTGTTATTTCATCTGCATGGAGGCCTACTTCACCTTTGTGATCACATGGTTGTCTTTCAAGGCTCAAAGCTAGCACCATCTAATTTATGTTGCATCTCCCAGACATGCCAAATACAATTACTCTTTCTTTTCTACCTTAACCATATGCAATGCATATGTATAGTTCTCCTCTCGCACACATCCCCTGCACATCCCCTGTTTTGAGGACACTGTACCACCTCTATACTAGTTGGATCTAGTGAGGACTGGTAATTATAGGACCTCCACATAGATAAAGGTGAACTTGGCTTTTCGCTCCTTCATTGACATGCTTGCAGCTTTTTCTGCTTGAACAATGCCCATTTCCCACTGGGCCCTCACTTTCCCTGAAATAGGTTTCAACAGCTTAATTTTCTCAGCTTTCGTGGGTGCCTCCTTGGCACTTTCCTGGCATAATTTTTCAAACTGTCTTTCTCCTTCAAAGGCTACAAGTGAATATTAAAGAATGAAACCTCAAGTGGAAAGCATAACCAAGGACTTCAGTTTTGAAAACCACTCACTCCGTTTCTTCATTCTTTCCCCTCACCTCTTCATTCTTTCATTCTCTAGACACTCCCCTCCAGCCATGCATGCTTATCTAATTATGCTCGTGCTTAGAAATCCCAGAGGTTCATCTTGAAACAAACCAGACATGGAGCCCTCATTGAGGAATCCTCCCACTTAGAGAGAGTTCCAAACACTTAGTACACCACCATCAGGCTAAAGTCAAGATAATGCCAGCCAGACCTCTGGACAAGGCAATTAGTCACAACAGGTCACACAGACCCTGCATGGGGCACCACTCCCGCCTGTCTCCCACACGAGGTTTTTCTTTAAAAACCCTATGGTGAATTTTAAAATTTAAGATGCTACTTAAGAATACTACTTTGGGCAGGGCACGGTGACTATCCTGGCTAACCCAGTGAAACCCTGCCTCTACTAAAAAATACAAAAAATTAGCCGGGCATGGTGGCGGGCGCCTGTAGTCTCAGCTACTCGGGAGGCTGAAGCAGGAGAATGGCGTGAACCCGGGACCCGGGAGGCGGAGTTTGCAGTGATCCAAGGTCGCTCCACTGCACTCACGACTGGGCGACAGAACAAGACTCCGTCTCAAAAAAAAAAAAAAAAAAAAAAAAAGAATACTACTTTGCTATCTTCTCGATTTGCGGCTGTCTTCTCGATTTGCGGCTATCTTCTCGATTTGTGGGCTCTCTGATTACAACCTGCTTTTCCTTCCCCCAATCCTTACCTCTTGTGTTCAGCTTTCCAGCGATGGGGAGCCAAACCTGGGTCTGGTTACAATTGGAGCAGAGATAAGATATAGAGAGGTACAATTAAGTTCCTGTCCCTGTCTGTAATATTCCTACTATTCTTCTGTTTTATTAAATAACTCAGTATATTCTTATTTCTACTTAAGTAGTTTTATTTGTGTTTCTTTTATTACTAACAGAATGCTAAGGACTTCAGACCATATGTGGACTTTTAATATATTTAGAATATTTCATTCTACACATTTACTTCTCTGCTTCTGGCTCTCCACGTTTCTAAGTCTAAAATTAGCTACTTAGTTTAAATGAGCGCACTCCTTTCTGAAATTAAAAGAGACTTAAAATAACATTATCCTGGCTATAATAATGGTCATACCAAAGTGGATATGTTGAGTGGTAGAGTTCTAAAGGGGAGCTTGGGCACCTGCGATAAAATCACCATAATCTTATAAACTTGGAGACTTCCTTTGACATGGAAACAGACTGAAGTGGGCGCTAAAAGTGCAAGCATCGTTATCCTAATATTGCTTTCTCTGGCCTACTATAGAATCCACTCTGCTAAGCATATGCAATGAATGGGGAAGTCATTAGAGTTTCTGCAGCAAGACTTGGGCCTCTTGTCTCTGGTGAAAGCTTGTTAAAGATGACCTAACAGGGTGGTTGTTTCTTCATTCTCTGTTTTTTAATGGGGCAATCTGAGACTACAAATTCTCAGATGATAGTCGGGGGAGCAAAGGGTCACCACAACTTGTCAGCAGGTGCCAAGGGCAGCTGGAGAAAATCATCACCTGCTGTAACCCCTGGTCCTAATTAGCCTCCTCTTCATTAATTACATGCAGTCGCCCACAGTCCTGGGAGCCATGGAGCCATTTTGTTTTATGCTTAAGCTTGCAGAGAGCATTCTCCAGATCTTTTTAAAATATAGTCATGATGCCATATGTCATACAAAATAAAATTAAGCATGCCCTGGACAGCTTGTTTGCATTAGAATATGAGTGTCTTTCTAAACAATATAGGTGTCCTTGAAAACAATGAGTTTCCTGCTAAATTTCGATGACAGTAATTTCTAGGATCTATCCCCCTGAGAAGGCAAGGGGAGGTCATGAGGTGATGAATATGAAGATCCAGAAGGTGACAACCTTTCTTGATTAAGACTGTCCATTAAGGCCCCAGTGGACTCTCATTGCCCATGCCCTGATCAAAACAGCCAACATATTTGAAGTTGGCCAAGGAAAGGTACAAATTATAGCAGAAGCCCACACAGTTTTCTCATAAAGTGTGATGATTTTGCATGCTTAAAGTATATTTATTTAGGTCTAGAATAAGTCTCACAGATCATGTAATTCAAACTTTTGCTTTCTGAGTGAGATAAAGAGACATGAACACATTAAGTGCACACAACTGATTCATGACAGAGCCAAGACAAAAAGTAAACAATTGAAAAACAAAAACACTAGCTGCACCTTCTCAACCCTACTTTAAAATCTTGCCCTGTTAATTATTCACTGCTCTCCTAAAACTTTAAGTCTTTCCCTCTATGCCTGAGACTTTTCAGCAGGCCAATGTGTTAAATTTTTTTAAAGAAAACCAACTTTTTTCTGTTTCCTCCTTTACTCCTTCGGTTCTATCAATGTTGTGCCTACTGAATGCGTGCTACTCTGCTGTGCCCTCGCCTTCTCCCACCTGCCCCAAACAGAAATTCACTGTGTTCAGCCTACTGTCACATCCCTTCAGTGTTACCCTGGGTCGTCAGTGATTGCAACTGCTAAAATCCAAGCACACCTCTACAAGATCTATCTGGATCTCTAAATGGCATTGGGAATGCTAACTGTAGCATCTTAAGACTTTCTTCTTCCTTGGGTTTCCACAACCACCCTTCCTTGTGTCTTCTCTCTAGAAAGAAAATCCCCTGCCAGCCCCTCCTCTGCTGCCTTGGGTATTCCACATCCTGTTCTCAGTCTTTCTTCCCAACTTTTGTACTTTTGTTGCATTCATGCATCCTGTCCCAGACTTCAACAAACCCAGATTTGTCTGGAATCTGGAGCAATTTTTAATCTGCGATCTCCATTTGGACAATACTCAGACACACGCACACACAAACACACACACACACACATACCACATAAAGTCCCTCAAACATCACACATAAAAACCAAATGTCATTGATTCCCTTACCTTTAAACTTCTTCACCTGTGTGTCACCTTTGTTAAATGGCATCACTATTTAATTTATGCAGTTACCTAGGAGAGGCTTATTGCAAATATCTGTGACTTTCTCTCTCTTCCTCCCTTCACTTATTAGTCTCTGTTTCCTATTTGTTCTTCCAGTGAAATAGCTCCTGAATTTCCATTCCTCTCTCAAACCCTACCCTAACCTCAGCCACTCATTGTGGAGTCCAATTACATCTTGTCCAAATTATCATTACTTCCTAATGATTTTCCTGTTATTAGGGATCTTTCTCCAATCCACCAGCTCACTTACTAGGAGAACATTCTCTACCACAGGATGAAAAGGAAAAGGAAATGATACCATTTGCCTACCTATCACCTTTGGTTCTAGGTTTTAGGTTTGTGTTAGTCTCTCACATCTATAGAAAACAGCTTTATCATGATGTTGTCTCTGTACACTCCAGTGTCCTTTGTCTGGAAACATCAGCTTCTTTCTCCTGAGCTTCCCTACAAGGAGAACTGACCACCTATGTGCCTTGAGGACCACTCACACAATTCTACTAGAACATTGACAGCATCATTAGTGCTGGTCCTCATCCATCTCCTTTTCTCAGGATACGTTATGTCTTTGATGGCTCTGACTGTGTGTGTATATGAATTTAAAAATACACACACACACACACACTGTTCCTATTTCTTAGTACAAAATTAGTTACATTGCAGGGTTTTTTTTTTTTTAGAGGTGGAGTCTCACTCTTGTCACCCAGGCTGGAGTGCAGTGGCACAATCTCGGCTCACTGTAACATTTGCCTCCCGGGTTCAAGAGATTCTGCTGCCCCAGCCTCCCGAGTAGCTGGGACTACAGGCGCCCAACACAACACGAAACTAATTTTTTTGTATTTAGTGGAGACGGGGTTTCACCATATTGGCCAGGCTAGTCTCAAACTCCTGACCTTGTGACCCACCCACCTGGGCCTCCCAAAGTGCTGGATTACAGGCGTGAGCCACCGCACCCGGCCACATTGCAGGTTTTAAAAAATCGTTATTAAATGGATGGATGAAGGATGATCATAATATGTGCACACATATAAATGTATTATGCACCTACCTATGTACGCATATGTCAGTCACCTCTTGTGCACCAAGTTGTTTCATCTTGGCCTGGTCTCTCTCTGCTCCTAGGCATCACTACAGACACCAGTCCTGTGTGGGCTCTAACTTCAAACAGGAACCACCTGCTAAGGCCTTGCCCCAGGGCCTGGCTAAGTCCTGCTTGTCTCCCACATTGGATGTCGGCTTGGTGCCCATGCATTTATAACCTGCAAGTAGCATGGGACAGGGGTCCCTAAGTCCTCACAGGTAAACCTTTGACCAATGGAGATGGGAGCCTGTGGTTAAATGAATCCACTTTCTCCATAGGGACCATCCTGAGTCTCATAATGTGTCTGCTCTGAAGGTCTGAGGATCAGAACACTTACAGAGGTGACCATATCTTTCACTCATACTCATATCAGCCCCTGCCTCATCCACGCCCCCCCATGCTTGCATCACTTCTCATCTCTTATTTCTGCCTCTGGAAATCATATGCTCCATCAACAATCAGAACTAGGCCATAATCTCAAGCTCTGATTTCTGGGGAATTGAGGTTGAAAGAGTGGCTAATGATAACAACAGGGAAAGGCAATTGCAGATTTTCATTAGCTAAATCCTGTTTTTTCTACAGTTTTCCAGAAAAAAATACATTTATATTTTTATATAAAATTTTAAGGGAACTTGTTAGCCTGAATTTATATGTGGATATAGATATACAGTTAGGATGTGATTTGACTCTCACCTCTGCCATTCACAAATTATTTTAAATGTCTAGTTTATTAATGTCAATAAACTTTGTTTTTTTCATCAATGAAATCGTGATGAAAATTATCCCTTCAAAAGATTGTTATGAGTTTAAAATGGAAAAAAATGGACAAAAACACCTGAAGTTCTGAACATGCAATTCCCTCTTTCACTACCTCAAAATATATTACCATAAAGGTGAACAATTATTAAATGGAGAAAAGCAAGCGATTGTCATTCATTATAACCACAACTTTCAGTTACAGGAAGTTAAAAATAGCCTAATATGTTTAATGGCATGTCAAACTTGAATATTAATTTCCATCATTACTTTTATTTTTTTCTTTAATGACTAAAATTTACTGATGTTGATTTGATAGAAGCTAAGGATTGCTCTGACCAGCATAACAGATGACTGTGAGTCTCCATTGTATTCCATTAAGAGACCCAGAGTTCTTACTGTTGATATCAGCACTTTTATTTTTCCAGTTTCCACTAGGTGGGATGCAATAACATTCAAAAAACACTACTGTGCTAACAGATGAGAAAATAACTATCAAATCAATGGATAAGCAGAAAAGTGTCAGCCTGAGAGAACCTAAAATGTTGATTCATCAACTAGTGTTCTAAAATTTGAATTCAGCATATGCAAGGAATTTGACAGCTGTCCATTTAAAATGTATGCAAAGATGAATGCACAGAAATCCATTGCACTCATGTCCAGAGCACCTATTTTTGCTCTAATATAATGTAGTATCTTCACCTTTAAAAATAATTTTTATTTAGTAGGAATTCCACCTATGATGAAGGGCTCTACTTTATTTAAGAGTGCTCCACCATAGAATTCATAAAAATGATCTAGAAGGAAATAAATAGCAATTTATTTCTTTGTGTTGCATTTTGAGCTGCGTGTGTTGTTCCCATGTGAATATCTTTGAAAATCCTTACCATGGCTCACTTAATTACTTGTCACAACATTTTTTAAATGGCCACTTTGATCCTCAAAATCTAGACTTCAATAGCTCTCAATCTCCTTGAAGAACTTAACCGTTATAGAGTCTTTGGCTCCCAAAAGTTGATAATTGCATGTTTATGGCATGAGCAAATTAACAAGTATATCACAAACACTGCACTGTGTTTGTGTGTGGGAGGGGGACGTGATCTTCATTTCAGTCAGAAGTGACTTAAAGGCACTTAATAACACTTTTCAAAAATACGCTGGACAACCTGTATATCTCAGGTGGTTAGTTGTCAATGCAAATGCTTCTTTCCTTCTAATAAGTCATAGCATGATCCTCTCCTGTCTCAGCCTTCTCAGTCATTTGGAGTCCTCCCTCTCAGTTATTCACAGCTTGTCACTGTCTTGTCACTTCTTTAAGGATCCCAAATTCACCTATTCTTTTATCACCCTGTCAGCTCTTTTACTCAGATCCTTCACATTTCTTATATATGGATACTATGAACTTTTCTTCCAGGCTTTATTTTTCTTCTTTGTAACTGACTCATTCCCTGGTGTTTCTTTAATCTTCCTTAAACGCCATTTTCTCATTTGTTACCTCCACTGAAGAACTTACACTGGTGTTGGCCCAGAATTTCAGATCTAAATTCCTCTAACTTTATTTTTTTCTGAATTTGCCAGTTACAAAAAGTATAAAGAGCAAAGTTTAAATCCACCAGATTCCTATGACATCCCTGCTCTAGAGCCCATTCCTTCAGCGGTTTTCCATTTCCCTAGGATAAGTCAGAACCCTGTTCTCAGACCTCAACCCCATGCCAAAAGACTCCTGGAACCTGCCTTCCTGGCCAGTGAGTCGCAAGCTACAATCAGAGGTGACCACATCTTTCACTACACTAGACTGTTTTAACTTCAATGACCTTCTTTCTTTTGTTTGTTCTGACATTTTTTTCTAGATGCTTTGTCCTTTTATTCACTCTATACTCCATTTAGCTCATTAACTCTTACTTATCCATTAAGTCCTAGTGTTAGATTAACCACAACCATTTTAGAGGGGTTATGGAAATATTTCTCCTGAGTACCTCCATAGTTGTTTTCAGGTAACATATTTCATAATACTTACTTCTTGAAATTGTCTAGCCATTTCTTGGCAACATTTTTGAAAGATCTGTGTTTTCCTTATGATTGTATCCAATCTTTTGCCATGGAAACAAGTCAACAAACCAGCCAATTACTACATTCATTGAAAGTGAAAACCATGTCTGTCATTCTTCTCACTGTATCCCCAGTAGCTTTTACAGCATCCAGCTCATAGAAGGCACTTAATGAATGTGAGTTGAATCAATCATGAATGAATGATTGAATACAAATGTATTTCCTACACAGATGCAATCACATAATATCATTTTGAGCCCAGTTTACGTAAGTTTGCATTTTATCATGAGTTGAGCCTCCCTTGCCGTGAAAGCTCTTAAAAAAATCAGATATATCAATGTGATATTCAATGCAATAGACATAATTACTTATTTTTTAATATTATTGAATGTCTTAGTTGCCCCTATATTTTACTTTAATAAACTGTTTGGGGCATATGTTCTTATATGTATTTCTAATTTCAACTTTAGACTAGATCCCTGTTCCGGACATCATTAGGTCAATGGCATACATCTTTTAACACTTTTAATTCTAATAATAAATTTTTTCCTAAAAGCATTTTACAGTTTATACCTTAGCAAACGGTACATACAATAACGTGTTTCACTACATCCTTTGAAATCTTGACTATTGAGCTTAGAGTAGTGTTTAAATAACACTTGCAATTAAAAAAATAGTCAAAACATTTTCAAACATACAAAAGATAAATTGTGCAATGAATCTTCATGGACCTGGCTTCAATAAAGGCCAACTCACTCATGGCAAATCTTATTTTCTCTATATCTCCACTTATTCATTCTGCCCCTAGAATAACTGTGAAGCAAATCCAGGCATCATACCATTCACCAATTAATATGTAGCTATGTATTTCTAATAGATAAAAGCTCTTCTTGTTAGCAAAACCACAATATTATCTCACCAAAACAAAATTAACAATAATTTCTTACTATTATTAAATATTTAGTGTTAAATTTGTGTATTTACATATGGACGTGACTAATATTTCCTCATTTATGTTTTCAACAATGCAATCTTTTGTTGAAGATTTGGTTATTTGTTTCATAGAATTCCTGGCAGTCAAAATTTCAAAGAGTGGCTATTCATGGTAGTATTTTATACATTCCTCTGTCTCTTAGTTTCTGCAAATAGGTAGCCAGATTAATTAATTAATGTATTCATTTATTCATTGGTAAGCCTACTTTATAGGTAGTATTGATAATTCAGGAAACTCATAATGTATGTTTATCTTTTTATTAGCAGTCATTGACAATGATTAGTGAAATCTATTCATTGATTTAGCATTGCAAGCTGCAATATTCAAACTTTAATATTTCTGTTTTACTTATTAGGTAGAATGCTTCTTTAAAAGAAACTTTTAATAAACTATTCAATTATTATAAGTTATAGTTCAAGCTGGAAAATCTGGATAAATGCTTGCTTCTTTCCCTTTATTTGCCAAATTTCAAGAATAATGAGTGGCTTTCTTGGAACTCTTGAAAGATGTCCAATAAAAGTTGCTTTCAAAGTATCATCAGAAGGTTATGGACTCACATATCTAATGAGTTTAATCTAATGTTGTTATCGTACCCATAGATGTTCAAATCAACCTATAACTGGAAGTTAAAGTTCATTCAGGCTGGGTTCTGCCTCCTTTTGGTAGTAGTTTTTGACAGCTTCTTTCTGGCCTGGTTTGATAAGAGGTTCCAGCTCTGTCTTGTACTTTTTCCTGCCCAATGAGTACTTTTTCCATGAACTTTTTGGGGTTTTCAAAATATATAATCATGTTCATATCATAAGCACATGTAGTTTCATATTTTTTCTTTTTTATTTTAATGCCTACAATTTTTTTTCTAGTAAATTCAACAGCAAATATTGTTAACAAATACATTAAATATTAGTAAAGGTGATGGCCATCTTTATTTAGTTCCTGGTTAAAAATCCTCTTTTGTGTTCTCTTTAATTGAAATACTGGTTATGGTCTGAAAAACTTTTGCTTTTTTGATATCAAATTTATTTTTCCACTTAAAGTAATCCCAGTATACCACATCTTTCATTATATTTATCTTCAATATTCTTCCCTTAAATGAGGCAGATTTTCTTCAACATTTCAATAGCAAAAATACACATTTCTGCTCTCATGTTTTGTTCATGATGCTTTATCAGTTTTCTGGTTGGGCCTCCCTGCCAGGCCCACCCTGTCATTTAATTTTCATTTGTTCTTGAGTCTCCTATCAAATGTACTCTTTCTGAGATTTTTTTTAAAAAAAAAAAAGAAAAGCTTAACATTCCCCTGAGGAAAATGAGATATAAGGTCGCTTTTCTGAATCATGCCAAGTAAATTCTTAAATTGTTAGCATTTGATCCTAGTGTACTTTGCCCCGCTAGATCTAGGGTGGGAGGATGCTCGAATTGTCTTTCCATATAATGTCTGTATCCTGGAACCCAACATATGGCCTAAAAGAGAAGAGGTTGTCAGTAATCACTTGTATAATTGGTGATCACAATCTTTGTGAGATCCTGTCCAATGATAATCCTCTGATTCTTTTTTTTTTTTTTTTTTTTTTTTTTGAGACGGAGTCTCGCTCTTTCGCCCAGGCTGGACTGCAGTGGCGCTGTCTTGGCTCACTGCAAGCTCCGCCTCCTGGGTTCACGCCATTCTCCTGCCTCAGCCTCCCGAGTAGCTGGGACTACAGGAGCCCGCTACCACGCCCGGCTAATTTTTTTTTTTTGTATTTTTAGTAGAGACGGGGTTTCACCGTGTTAGCCAGGATGGTCTCGATCTCCTGACCTCGTGATCCGCCCGCCTCGGCCTCCCAATCTGATTCTTTTCTCAACTCTCTGTAATTATAAAGATGATCAGCTTTAGCACACACACACACACACACACACATTTAGCAAGTAACTGATCCTTAGTTACTTCTTATTTGCTAACTTTGTATTCACAATTTCTTATGCTCAAAAAAGGGTGAAAATACATTAGCTAAAGTAATGCTATCTTGGCTTGGCACCGTGGCTCACAGCTGTAATCCCAGCAGTTATGGAGGCCAAGGTGGGCAGATCCCTCGAGGCCAGGAATTCTAGACTAGTCTGACCAATATGACAAAACCCTGTCTCTACTTTTTGTATTTTTGTATTTCAGTAAAATACAAAAATTAGCGGGTGGGGTGGTGCATCCCTGTAATCCCAGCTACTCAGGAGGCTGAAGTGAGAGGATTACTTGAACCCGGGAGGCAGAAGCTTCAGTGAGCCGTGATTGTGACACTGCACTCCAGCTTGGGGGACAGAGTAAGACTCTGTTTCAAGAAAAATAAACAAATAAATATTTTGTTTAAAAAAGTAATGCTATCTCTTGTATCCTATAAACTCCAAAACCCAAAAATAACACAATGAAAATAGATTATTCAGCCAGGCACGGTGGCTCACGCTTGTAATCCTAGCACTTTGGGAGGCCGAGGAGGGCAGATCACGAGGTCAGGAGATCCAGACCATCCTGGCTAACACGGTGAAACCTCGTCTCTACTAAAAAATACAAAAAACTAGCCGGGCATGGCGGCGGGCGCCTGTGGTCCCAGCTACTCTGGAGGCTGAGGCAGGAGAATGGCGTGAACCCAGGAGGCGGAGCTTGTAGTGAGCCGAGATCGCGTCACTGCACTCCAGCCTGGGCGTCTCAAAAAAAAAAAAAAAAAAAAAAAAAAAAAAAAAAAAAAAACCATTATTCATGCGCATAAAAAGCCCAAACACACATGGCTATTGCTACAGCTGGAGTTTTTTTTTTTGTTTTTTTGTTTTTTTGTTTTTTTTACAACTTAGATGGAGTTTAGCTTTATTGAGGGTAGACCTTAAACACTCTTTAGGTGGAGCTCTATCGGCTTGGGTCATTTGAATGGCCACGGTGACTGGCAAGAAATTGACCAACTCTAAATATTAGTATAGCTTAGTGAAACTTTCGTTTATTGCTAAAGATTTATCACTGCTGTTTCCCGTGGGGGTATGGTTGAGCAAAGTGTTTTGAGCTGCATTTGTGCGTGCTTGATACCTGCTCTTTTGATCCCGGTGATCTAGAGGGCATTTTCACTGGAGTGGGGATGCTTGCATGTGTAATCTTACTGAGAGCTAATGAAAAGGCCAGGACCAAACCTATCTTTTTTGGGGGTTGTGCAGACCCACCTAGACGTTTTCAATGTCTTGCTTTGAATAATTAAACTGCATTAACTGCATAAACACTTAAGTGTAAAAATGAAAATATGATAAAGAAAGAAGTAAGTATAAATAGTCGTTTACAGTTCTGGAAATTCAGGGTCTTTAAAGTTGAATTGGCAGAGGTTTGGCTGAGAGGATTACTCATAATTAGAGTATGACTGATTTGGGATATGATATATGGGGCAGCACTTTCAGAGGGATATGCTCAAGGTATTAGTAGTAGGGCAGATATTTAGTTAGTATATTTATTATACAAAATGGAGGATTAATTTAGTAGGAGGGTCCTAAGATTTTTTAGGAAAATTACATCAATCGAGGGGTAGCTGTTGGGGTGTTCGTGGTTAAAATACGATTTCTGGGCTCTGACTGGGTTGCATTTTAGTCTCTTGTTTTTGGGGTTTGGTAAGGGTATGTTTACCTACGTTGACGGTAAAGTCAGAGATGGGGGTGGTTTGCGGATCTAATCGGAAATAGTTCTTGAAATGGAGCGTGGCGAGACCATTCTGGCTAACACAGTGAAACCCCGTCTCTAGTAAAAATACAAAAATTCGCTGGGCGTGGTGGCGGGCGCCTGTAGTCCCAGCTATTCTGGAGGCTGAGGAAGGAGAATGGAGTGAACTCGGGAGGCGGAGCTTGCAGTGAGCCGAGATCGCGCCACTGCACTCCAGCCTGGGCGACAGAGGGAGACTCCGTCTCAAAAAAAAAAAAAGAAAAGAAAAGAAATTGAGCGTACGCACGTACGTACGTACGTGCGTGCGTGAGTGTACACACGTGCGTACGTGAGTCCCTATTGATTCACTGTTATGTCCTTCAAGCATGAATTAATTAACATCTTTTGGTTATTATGCCAGCCCGGAATATTCAACATAAGCTCAGCTTCTACAATTGATTCGTCAGTAATTAAATCCGAGTTTGCCTACAGTGGATTTGGCAGGGACCAGGCCTTCCGCGATGGTGAGTGACAGCATCCCCCAAAGTTAAAAATACCAAATGCATGACAGTGCTCCCGTGACTGGTTCATAGGGTGGTAGTCATTAGTCCATTGAGATGTCTTATTTAAGGGAACATGTGGGCGATCTTAGTTCTATGGCCCTAAAGTAAGAACCAGATGCCTGGTATAGTTTCAGTATAGTCACCCCTAAGTATCATGGGCCTGGAGCGAGGAGGGTAGCACTCCCTAGCGGGATGATGATTTCTCAGAGGTTGGTAGATTAAGAGTCCAAAAATTGGTAGGGGACATCCACGTCGGCAAGGGACTTCTTGACTAAAATGTGCTATGTCCGATGAACGAGTGTATGCACTATGTAATATTAAGGATTTACAGTATGGATCAACATCCGTGTGGATTAGGTTTTATTGTACAGTCAATAATAGATGTTCGATAGTTGATTAAGGAATTCTTAATATGTGCTTCTATGTATGTGGACTAGGTTTGTAATGTAAAACTATATGTGAGTGTACTATGTAAGAATAAACAATTATAGTACTATTTATTATCCATGGGGACTAGCAGTAATGCACCAAGTACATAAAAGCACCAAATAGTGACTCAGTAGCCCAGGCTTTGTACATCTGTGCACTTTGCAATTCCCTCATGGTCTAAGGTCCTCTGCTGGATCTCCTGCACCCAGCAAGCACATGAAGAGAGGATGAAGCAGGTGTGCCTTAGCCAAGAAGTAACCCTTATCATTCTGCTCACCTTCCCATTGGCCAAGAATCTGCTACCTGTGCTCAAGAAGATGCACAGCCCTCTGGGGAATAAGGTTCATGGCTGTGCAGTCTCTTCTCAGAAAGCACACTTTTTAATGGAAAAGGAGCAGGTGTGTTTTGGTGTCAGATAGCCATCTCTGCCGCTGTGAACAGCTGTGATACTTCTCTTTTCAACCTACCAAAACCAGGACCTACATATAGTACATGCTCAAAAAGCATGCTTTGTTTTAACTGTTTAAGTTATTTAGAGCATATAATCCATAGAAAAACTTCAGTTATTAAAGGCAAAGTGTCAGGAACTTGAGGATTGAACTAAGACAAATAAATTGATTCAGATTCATTTGGTATCCACAAACGTGCATTTGTGTGTATAAGAAGATTCAGAGACCTAACTTATAAGTTTTTTATACATATAAATGATGGACTATTTATATAGCCATGGTTTGTTTGTGTTAGCTATGCATTCCATCTATATATTCATGTAAAATTTAAACAGTGATTACACATATTCTTCCATTGGGTTTACAAAGACAGATGTACAAAAATAGTTTTCTCACCATACCATAGTTTTAATGGCAAAAATAACAATAATCTCTATGTCCTCAAATAGATGATCATTTGCATAAATTATAATCCAGACAAAAAAGTAAATATCATACAGATATTAAATATTTTGTCCATGTGCAAACTATTTGATATGTAAACTACTTTCAATATATTCTTATAGGAACAGATCTTAAAATATGATGCATAGTATAATTTGATTTTTAAAAATCATGTATAGTGTATTAGTTTTCTGTTGATTGATAATGTATTACAATTTTATCAGCTTAAAATAATACCCACTTATTATATAATAATTGTATAAATCAGAAGTCTACCACAATATATTCAATTCTCTATTCAGGGTTTTACAAGGCCAAAATCAAGGTGCTGGAAGACTGCAGACTTGCATTTCTTTCTGCAGGCTGTGAAGAAGAATTACCTTTAAACTCAAGTTGTTGGCAAAATTCAGTTCATTGTAGTTGTAGGATTGAGGTCTCTGTTGCCCTGACACATGGATCCCTCCCTCTTCAAGCCTGCAAAAGCAAATGGAACCCTTCTTGGGCTTCTTAACTCACACTCTCACTCAACTGTCTGAATTACTCCTTCTTTTAGACAGGGTTTTGCTCTGTCACGGGGTTTTGCCTCTGGCTGGAGTGCAGTGGCATTATGGCATAATCACAGTGGCATAGTCACAGTTCACTATAGCCTTGGTCTCCCAGACTCAAGTGAGTAGCTGAGATCACAGGCATGTATCAGTGCACCCAGCTAATTTTTAAATGTTTTTTGTACATATGGGGTCTTGCTATGTTTCTCAGGCTGCTCTCAAACTCGTGGGCTCAAGGGATCATCTTGCCTTGGCTTCCCAAAGTGCTGGGCTCTCCTGCTTTTAAAGGCTCAAGTGATTACATGGGACCTCCCGAGAGAACTCTGAAAAATCTTCCTATTTTAACGTCAACTGATCAGTCTCCTTAACTACATCCTCAAAGTTCCCTTTTCCACTTAGGGTAACATATTCACAGTCATACGTTTTTGACTGTGGAGCCTTTTTGGGAGCCATAATTCTGCCTTACCACACACATTATTATTATCAATAGCCAAAACAATTTACAACATGAAGTTTGTTACTTTATTAGAATAGTGGTATTACTGGTGATTCTTTTTTCTCTGTTTTTTTTGTTCTTCATTCAAGGGAACATGTTATATGTGGGTGTTTTAGAAGAAATATCAGAAGAAATGATAGCAGGCATTATTTATGTTTAGCAGAAGAAGATTCTTCAATCTTGACAACTACCCATGGACACAGTGTTGCCGACTTTCTAGTTTGAGTCTAAACACATGCTTTCTGAGGACTTTTCTAATTTTATTCCCCTGGAGCCCGAGTGTGGGACAAGGCCTGCCTCTCAGGAGCTCACGTGAATGGGTTGTCAAGAACTGGTGTGAAATGGGCTGTGACAGAACAGGTCTAATGATACTAATGTCCAAAGCCCTAGGTTTATACATGGGCTTCTCACAAAGGTGTAATGAGACAGGTATCTCTGCAGGCAATCGGATGTATCCAGGCCATGTAATGAGATATTGGGCTGGAAAGCTGTAATGAGGTGCTTGGCTGGAACTGTAATAGGATCGCTTGCTGGGATTATATAATTAGTTATTTAACTTGGTGTATGCAATGAGGGGTGTGACTCGTAGCATAATTAGTTTGGGGGTTGGGAGAGAGTGATGTACTGTGTGACTGCACTGCAAAAAATGGTCAGGTAAGACTTACGGCAACATGTGTGCATTTGGGATGATGTGCACACTACAAGGGAAGTGAGTCCCGCAGACAGTGTTCTACTGGGACAGGAAGGTGGTATGGTCTCTTGGCAGTATGTGGCCATTCACTAGATGGAATGAAATGCAGCATGAGGCTACAGAAACAAATGTAGGTATGGCAGAGGGGGTAGAGGATAGACTCTGGGTACAGGTTTTCCGGGCTAGGATCCCTTTTCTATGATACCACAACAATCACAGGCAAGTCACTTACACTCTTCCTGCTTCTATTTATCTGTAAACTCAAGATAACAATAGTAATTATCCCTTAGGGCTGTTGGGGAAATTGCATGAGTCAATCTATAGAGCATGTTTCATCAGTGTCTGGCATATAGGTAAGTGCTCTCTCTATATGTTAGCGTTTATGTTATGTCAGGAGCTAGAAGAGCGTTTAATCTTTTTGATAACTCAGCATGCAAACAAAGACTTGGAGGGAATCAGTTACTTGTCCCAAATCACACAACTAAAGGCTGGCAGGAAAGAGATCTAACAGGTGATAGTGAAAGGTTTCTGGTTTGGAGAGCATAATGTCCCACGCTGAAAGAGAAGACTGGACGCTTGTGACCCAGCTTCTTTGGGAAGCTATGAGACAAAAAGTCCAATAAGCCATACATGAATCAGATACAGCAACTGGAATTCAGATACAGGACTGTCTGCTCCTGATCCTGGGATATAAATGCCACCCTTGCCCACACTTGGGTAGTTTCTTCATCTTTATAGTAGGGAATGATATCCCTATAGGTGGCTTCAAAATTTCAAACTGAAAAAAATATATTACAGGGCTTGGAATAGCATTTGTTACATGATAATTTTTGCTTAGGATATTTGACTGTGAGTAACAGAAAATAGGATCAAAAGTAACTTAAGTGGTTGAATTATCACTAAATCAGAGATCTGGGTGTAAGCAAATTGGATACAATGTGGCATTACACTCATGTTTTTAAAGACTCAAGCGATTTCTGTTTTTCTTATCTGCTGTGCTTATCATAGTCTCTGTACTAGTCACTACATGTTACCCATGCCACTTAGCATCCTATCTGGTGTGCATAAAGACAGAAGATGGAAGAATGCAATGTGAAGGGCACAAGGCCAGCTATACCTATCAGTTAGTCTACTCCATTGCAAAAGCTTCTTCAAGTTCCAACCTGTGACTTCCGATTACTTCTAATTAGCTACATAGGAGGCCGAAAGAGTGAGTTTGTTAGCTTTCCAATATACATATACTGGTGTCTTAATGGCTTTCTTTTGGATTGGTAGATGGTCTTTATTTATAAGGATATTACCTTTTCTATCATTTCATCTATCAATATTGAGATATGCCTTAATGACAGAGTAATTGGCTTGCCATTAGAAAACTGGTAAATTAACAAAACTCTCATGGAAAAAAATCAAGCTGAATACAGTGGAACTGCTATTCTACATGATAATCACATTCCTGGGACCTTTCATAGGTCAGGCTACAAATAGAACAAACACAGCTTTTTCCAAAGCATATTTGACATTTCTTCTTTTACTTCTACTTACAATGGGAGGAGCTACATTTTCATAGTACAAACCCAATAATGGTTACATAACAAAAATAAACCAGAAAATTGATTTATATCTGTGAATACAAAAGGTTAAAACTCTGAACATTTCACTAGAAGCATTTTACAAACAAAAATTTCACAGTGGTCCTTAGCTGTATCTCCACAGAGCCATTGGCAGTCTCTCTTCTTCATCTCTTTCTCTAAGCTTGAAAAAGAAATTTATTACACAGTACGTATGAATTGTCTCTCTGACAGAAATCTTCACCTGAGACTGGGCACTGCTGTGAATTTCTCTTTTGATGATGAAAAGATTATGGTAGATAATGTATTATTCAGGTTAGTCTAAGTTAGGCTGCAGTAAAATAAAACCTCCAAATTCAATAGCTTATCAAAATCAAAGGACTATTTTTTATGCATGCTAGGTGCCCAAAGAAAGTTGGCTGGGGTGGGAAATCTCCTCACCAAAACCCCTCAGGGATGCAGGTGAACAAAGGCATCATCATTATATTATATCATTTTCTCAATACAAGGCTCTGGATTCATTACAGCATTCATAGAGCGGGATGGAGAGTCAGGGACAGATAATTAAATGCTTTAGTCTGGGAGTGACATGTATTGTTTTTCTTCACGTTTCTTTAGCCAGAATCAGTCACATGGCCACGTTCCTAGAAATAAGGAAGAACTGCATGGTTAACATTGGTTAAATCTCTCTCTGCTATTTTTCTGCTTCATTTTTACAAACTCCTAAAAACAAATAGAAGAGGTTATATTTGTTCTCTTCACTTCCTCACTTTTGCTCTGGCTCTAATCCTGTGCAAACTTATTTCTAACTCCACTCACCCTCCACCCCCAGAGAAAGAGCTAACAGATCTTCGCTCCTTTGTCCTTAATCTGTGGAACATTTCCCAAACAAGTAACCCTTGTCTTTTAAAAATTATTTAAATTTAAATTGTTTAAAAATTCTATTCACTAGATATATGTTCTTTAAATTGTTCTCTAAGCTCTCCAGTATGACCTGGTTCCAAATTAATTCTCACCACATTTTATTCTTGGACTTTTTATTCTCTTCTGTTTTGTTCGGCACTGTTTGCTCCTCCTAGTGCCTATTTGCCTACTTCCCTCCCTCCCTCCCTCCCTTCCTCCCTCCCTCCCTTCATTTTTTTGTATTTATTTTCCATCATATTGTCATGCTTTTTCCATTTTTTCTCTTGTTTCTTTGGGAGTGTTTTTCTTATTTATTTATAATTGTTAGTAATAATAAAATAATGATAAATGCTTAATAAAGCATTTTTTAATACTTTGGGTGCTTTTGTATGCACTTTCTAATGTTAATCAAATTAATTCATTTAACAACTTTTTTAAAACATATTAAGTTACAGTTCAGGGGCATTAAGTACATTCACATTTTTGTGCAACCGGCACCACCATAGAACATTTTTGTCTCCCCAGACCCAGTCTCCCTACCCATTAAGATCATATAACTCCATTTCTCAATTTCCCCCTGGGTATCACCATTATACTTTCTAACTTGATGAAATTGGCTGCCCTACATACATTATGTAAGTGCAGTCACAGAGTATTTGTCCTTTGGTGACTGACTTATTTCAGTTAGTGTAATATCTTCAAGGTTCATCTATACTGTAGCATGTGTCAGAATTTCTTTCCTTTTTAAGCCCTTACAATATTCCATTGTATGTTTAAAACACATTTTGTTGGTCGGTCACGGTGCCTCACGCCTGTAATCCCAGCACTTTGGGAGGCCGAGGCGGGCGGATCACGAGGTCAGGAGATCGAGACCATCCTGGCTAACAGGGTGAAACCCTGTCTGTACTAAAAATACAAAAAATTAGCTGGGCTTGGTGGCCGGCGCCTGTAGTCCCAGCTACTTAGGAGGCTGAGTTAGGAGAATGGCCTGAACCCGGGAGGCGGAGCTTGCAGTGAGCCTAGATTGCACCACTGCACTCCAGCCTGGGTGATAGAACGAGACTCTGTCTCAAAAAACAAACAAACAAACAAACAAAAAACACATTTTGTTTATCAACTCATCTGTCAATGAACACTTGGGTTACTTCAACCTTTTGAGTACTTGAATAATGCTGTTACAAACATGGGTGCACAAGTATCTTTTTTAGTTTCTGCTTTCAATTATTTTGAACATATATACAGAAATGGAAATTCTCATAATTAAATTTATATTGATGTTCAAGGTAATTCTATTTTTACTTTTTTGAGAAACCACCACACTGTTTTCCACAGTAGCTGCATTATTTTACCTTCCTATCAACAACAAACAAGAGTTCAGTTTTTCCTCATCTTTTTTTTTTTTTTTTATACTTTAAGTTTTAGGGTACATGTGCACATTGTGCAGGTTAGTTACATATGTATACATGTGCCATGCTGGTGCGCTGCACCCACTAACTCGTCATCTAGCATTAGGTATATCTCCCAATGCTATCCCTCCCCCCTCCCCCCACCCCACCACAGTCCCCAGAGTGTGATATGCCCCTTCCTGTGTCCATGTGATCTCATTGTTCAATTCCCACCTATGAGTGAGAATATGCGGTGTTTGGTTTTTTGTTCTTGCGATAGTTTACTGAGAATGATGATTTCCAATTTCATCCATGTCCCTACAAAGGACATGAACTCATCATTTTTTATGGCTGCATAGTATTCCATGGTGTATATGTGCCACATTTTCTTAATCCAGTCTTTCATTGTTGGACCTTTGGGTTGGTTCCAAGTCTTTGCTATTGTGAATAATGCCACAATAAACATATGTGTGCATGTGTCTTTATAGCAGCATGATTTATAGTCCTTTGGGTATATACCCAGTAATGGGATGGCTGGGTCAAATGGTATTTCTAGTTCTAGACTCCTGAGGAATTGCCACACTGACTTCCACAATGGTTGAACTAGTTTACAGTCCCACCAACGGTGTAAAAGTGTTCCTATTTCTCCACATCCTCTCCAGCACCTGTTGTTTCCTGACTTTTTAATGATTGCCATTCTAACTGGTGTGAGATGGTATCTCATTGTTGTTTTGATTTGCATTTCTCTGATGGCCAGTGATGATGAGCATTTTTTCATGTGTTTTTTGGCTGCATAAATGTCTTCTTTTGAGAAGTGTCTGTTCATGTTCTTCACCCACTTTTTGATGGGGTTGTTTGTTTTTTTCTTGTAAATTTGTTTGAGTTCATTGTAGATTCTGGATATCAGCCCTTTGTCAGATGAGTAGGTTGTGAAAATTTTCTCCCATTTTGTAGGTTGCCTGTTCACTCTGATGGTAGTTTCTTTTGCTGTGCAGAAGCTCTTTAGTTTAATGAGATCCCATTTGTCAATTTTGGCTTTTGTTGCCATTGCTTTTGGTGTTTTGGACATGAAGTCCTTGCCCATGCCTAGGTCCTGAATGGTAATGCCTAGGTTTTCTTCTAGCGTTTTTATGGTTTTAGGTCTAACGTTTAAATCTTTAATCCATCTTGAATTGATTTTTGTATAAGGTGTAAGGAAGGGATCCAGTTTCAGCTTTCTACATATGGCTAGCCAGTTTTCCCAGCACCATTTATTAAATAGGGAATCCTTTCCCCATTGCTTGTTTTTCTCAGGTTTGTCAAAGATCAGATAGTTGTAGATATGTGGCGTTATTTCTGAGGGCTCTGTTCTGTTCCATTGATCTATATCTCTGTTTTGGTACCAGTACCATGCTACTTTGGTTACTGTAGCCTTGTAGTATAGTTTGAAGTCAGGTAGTGTGATGCCTCCAGCTTTGTTCTTTTGGCTTAGGATTGACTTGGCGATGCGGGCTCTTTTTTGGTTCCATATGAAGTTTAAAGTAGTTTTTTCCAATTCTGTGAAGAAAATCATTGGTAGCTTTATGGGGATGGCATTGAATCTGTAAATTACCTTGGGCAGTATGGCCATTTTCACAATATTGATTCTTCCTACCCATGAGCATGGAATGTTCTTCCATTTGTTTGTATCCTCTTTTATTTCCTTGAGCAGTGGTTTGTAGTTCTCCTTGAAGAGGTCCTTCACATCCCTTGTAAGTTGGATTCCTAGGTATTTTATTCTCTTTGAAGCAATTGTGAATGGGAGTTCACTCATGATTTGGCTCTCTGTTTGTCTGTTGTTGGTGTATAAGAATGCTTGTGATTTTTGTACATTGATTTTTTATCCTGAGACTTTGCTGAAGTTGCTTATCAGCTTAAGGAGATTTTGGGCTGAGACAATGGGGTGTTCTAGATATACAATCATGTCATCTGCAAACAGGGACAATTTGACTTCCTCTTTGCCTAATTGAATACCCTTTATTTCCTTCTCCTGCCTAATTGCCCTGGCCAGAACTTCCAACACTATGTTGAATAGGAGTGGTGAGAGAGGGCATCCCTGTCTTGTGCCAGTTTTCAAAGGGAATGCTTCCAGTTTTTGCCCATTCAGTATGATATTGGCTGTGGGTTTGTCATAGACAGCTCTTATTATTTTGAAATACGTCCCATCAATACCTAATTTATTGAGAGTTTTTAGCATGAAGGGTTGTTGAATTTTGTCAAAGGCTTTTTCTGCATCTATTGAGATAATCATGTGGTTTTTGTCTTTGGCTCTGTTTATATGCTGGATTACATTTATTGATTTGCGTATATTGAACCAGCCTTGCATCCCAGGGATGAAGCCCACTTGATCATGGTGGATAAGCTTTTTGATGTGCTGCTGGATTCATTTTGCCAGTATTTTATTGAGGATTTTTGCATCAATGTTCATCAAGGATATTGGTCTAAAATTCTCTTTTTTGGTTGTGTCTCTGCCCGGCTTTGGTATCAGAATGATGCTGGCCTCATAAAATGAGTTAGGGAGGATTCCCTCTTTTTCTATTGATTGGAATAGTTTCAGAAGGAATGGTACCAGTTCCCCCTTGTACCTCTGGTAGAATTCGGCTGTGAATCCATCTGGTCCTGGACTCTTTCTGGTTGGTAAACTATTGATTATTGCCACAATTTCAGCTCCTGTTATTGGTCTATTCAGAGATTCAACTTCTTCCTGGTTTAGTCTTGGGAGAGTGTATGTGTTGAGGAATGTATCCATTTCTTCTAGATTTTCTAGTTTATTTGCATAGAGGTGTTTGTAGTATTCTCTGATGGTAGTTTGTATTTGTGTGGGATCGCTGGTGATATCCCCTTTATCATTTTTTATTGTGTCTATTTGATTCTTCTCTCTTTTTTTCTTTATTAGTCTTGCTAGCGGTCTATCAATTTTGTTGATCCTTTGAAAAAACCAGCTCCTGGATTCACTGATTTTTTGAAGGGTTTTTTGTGTCTCTATTTCCTTCAGTTCTGCTCTGATTTTAGTTATTTCTTGCCTTCTGCTAGCTTTTGAATGTGTTTGCTCTTGCTTTTCTAGTTCTTTTAACTGTGATGTTAGGGTGTCAATTTTGGATCTTTCCTGCTTTCTCTTGTGGGCATTTAGTGCTATAAATTTCCCTCTACACACCGCTTTGAATGCGTCCCAGAGATTCTGGTATGTTGTGTCTTTGTTCTCGTTGGTTTCAAAGAACATCTTTATTTCTGCCTTCATTTCGTCATGTACCCAGTAGTCATTCAGGAGCAGGTTGTTCAGTTTCCATGTAGTTGAGCGGCTTTGAGTGAGATTCTTAATCCTGAGTTCTAGTTTGATTGTACTGTGGTCTGAGAGACAGTTTGTTATAATTTCTGTTCTTTTACATTTGCTGAGGAGAGCTTTACTTCCAACTATGTGGTCAATTTTGGAATAGGTGTGGTGTGGTGCTGAAAAAAATGTATATTCTGTTGATTTGGGGTGGAGAGTTCTGTAGATGTCTATTAGGTCCACTTGGTGCAGAGCTGAGTTCAATTCCTGGGTATCCTTGTTGACTTTCTGTCTCGTTGATCTGTCTAATGTTGACAGTGGGGTGTTAAAGTCTCCGATTATTAATGTGTGGGAGTCTAAGTCTCTTTGTAGGTCACTCAGGACTTGCTTTATGAATCTGGGTGCTCCTGTATTGGGTGCATATATATTTAGGATAGTTAGCTCTTCTTGTTGAATTGATCCCTTTACCATTATGTAATGGCCTTCTTTGTCTCTTTTGATCTTTGTTGGTTTAAAGTCTGTTTTATCAGAAACTGGGATTGCAACCCCTGCCTTTTTTTGTTTTCCATTTGCTTGGTAGATCTTCCTCCATCCTTTTATTTTGAGCCTATGTGTGTCTCTGCATGTGAGATGGGTTTCCTGAATACAGCACACTGATGGGTCTTGACTCTTTATCCAATTTGCCAGTCTGTGTCTTTTAATTGGAGCATTTAGTCCATTTACATTTAAAGTTAATATTGTTATGTGTGAATTTGATCCTGTCATTATGATGTTAGCTGGTGATTTTGCTCATTAGTTGATGCAGTTTCTTCCTAGTCTCGATGGTCTTTACATTTTGGCATGATTTTGCAGCGGCTGGTACCGGTTTTTCCTTTCCATGTTTAGTGCTTCCTTCAGGAGCTCTTTTAGGGCAGGCCTGGTGGTGACAAAATCTCTCAGCATCTGCTTGTCTGTAAAGTATTTTATTTCTCCTTCACTTATGAAGCTTAGTTTGGCTGGATATGAAATTCTGGGTTGAAAATTCTTTTCTTTAAGAATGTTGAATATTGGCCCCCACTCTCTTCTGGCTTGTAGGGTTTCTGCCGAGAGATCCGCTGTAAGTCTGATGGGCTTCCCTTTGAGGGTAACCCGACCTTTCTCTCTGGCTGCCCTTAACATTTTTTCCTTCATTTCAACTTTGGTGAATCTGACAATTATGTGTCTTGGAGTTGCTCTTCTCGAGGAGTATCTTTGTGGCATTCTCTGTATTTCCTGAATCTGAACGTTGGCCTGCCTTGCTAGATTGGGGAAGTTCTCCTGGATAATATCCTGCAGAGTGTTTTCCAACTTGGTTCCATTCTCCCCATCACTTTCAGGTACACCAATCAGACGTAGATTTGGTCTTTTCACATAGTCCCATATTTCTTGGAGGCTTTGCTCATTTCTTTTTATTCTTTTTTCTCTAACCTTCCCTTCTCACTTCATTTTATTCATTTCATCTTCCATTGCTGATACCCTTTCTTCCAGTTGATTGCATCGGCTCCTGAGGCTTCTGCATTCTTTACGTAGTTCTCGAGGCTTGGTTTTCAGCTCCATCAGCTCCTTTAAGCACTTCTCTGTATTGGTTATTCTAGTTATACATTCTTCTAAATTTTTTTCAAAGTTTTCAACTTCTTTGCCTTTGGTTTGAATGTCCTCCCGTAGCTCAGAGTAATTTGATCGTCTGAAGCCTTCTTCTCTCAGCTCGTCAAGGTCATTCTCCATCCAGCTTTGTTCCGTTGCTGGTGAGGAACTGCATTCCTTTGGAGGAGGAGAGGCGCTCTGCGTTTTAGAGTTTCCAGTTTTTCTGTTCTGTTTTTTCCCTATCTTTGTGGTTTTATCTACTTTTGGTCTTTGATGATGGTGATGTACAGATGGGTTTTCGGTGTGGATGTCCTTTCTGTTTGTTAGTTTTCCTTCTAACAGACAGGACCCTCAGCTGCAGGTCTGTTGGAATACCCTGCCGTGAGGTGTCAGTGTGCCCCTGCTGGGGGGTGCCTCCCAGTTAGGCTGCTCGGGGGTCAGGGGTCAGGGACCCACTTGAGGAGGCAGTCTGCTGGTTCTCAGATCTCCAGCTGCGTGCTGGGAGAACCACTGCTCTCTTCAAAGCTGTCAGACAGGGACACTTAAGTCTGCAGAGGTTACTGCTGTCTTTTTGTTTGTCTGTGCCCTGCCCCCAGAGGTGGAGCCTACAGAGGCAGGCAGGCCTCCTTGAGCTGTGGTGGGCTCCACCCAGTTCGAGCTTCCGGGCTGCTTTGTTTACCTCAGCAAGCCTGGGCAATGGCGGGCGCCCCTCCCCCAGCCTCGCTGCTGCCCTGCAGTTTGATCTCAGACTGCTGTGCTAGCAATCAGCGAGACTCCGTGGGCGTAGGACCCTCCAAGCCAGGTGTGGGATATAATCTCGTGGTTCGCCTTTTTTTAAGCCGGTCTGAAAAGCACAATATTCGGGTGGGAGTGACCCGATTTTCCAGGTGTGTCCGTCACCCCTTTCTTTGACTCGGAAAGGGAACTCCCTGACCCCTCGCACTTCCCAAGTGAGGCAATGCCTCGCCCTGCTTCGGCTCGCGCAAGGTGCGCGCACCCACTGACCTGCGCCCACTGTCTGGCACTCCCTAGTGAGATAAACCCGGTACCTCAGATGGAAATACAGAAATCACCCGTCTTCTGCATCGCTCATGCTGGGAGCTGTAGACCGGAGCTGTTCCTATTCGGCCATCTTGGCTCCTCCCCCAGTTTTTCCTCATCTTGTAAGCACTTATTTTATATTTTATTAATAGCTAGCCTAATGGGTGTGAAGTGGTATCTTATTGTGATTTTGATTTGCATTTCTCTGATGATTGGTGATGTTGAGCAAGTTTTCATGTGTTTATTGGCCATTTGTGTATCCTATTTAGAGAAATATCTAGTCATGTTCTTTGTCAATTTTTTAATTGGGTTGCTTGGGGGTTTTGTATTATTGAGTTGTCGTTTTTTATATATTCTGGATAATAATTCTGTATCAGATATATATTCACAAATGTTTTCTCTCATTTCATGGTGATATGGTTAGGCTCCGTGTCCCCACCCAGTTTTCATGTTGAGTTGTAATAATCTACACTTGTCAAAGGTGGAATCAGTTGGAGATCATTGAATCATAGGGGTGATTTCTCCCATAATGTTCTCGTGACAGTGAGTGAGTTCTCACAAGATCTGATGTTTTTTTAAGGGGCTTCCCCCTTCTCCCAGCACTCATTTTCTCTCCTGCCACCCTGTGAAGAGGTGCCTTCCACCATGATTATAAGTTTCCTGAGGCCTCCCCAACCCTGCTGAACTGTAGGTCAATTAAACCTCTTTTTTATAAATTACCCAGTCTCTGCTATTTCTTCACAGCAGTGTGAGAATGGACTAATACAGATGGGTTGATTTATCACTCTGTTGTTAGTGTCCTTTGATTCACACAAGTTTTAAATTTTCATGTAGTTTAATTTATCTGTGTGTTTCCTTGTTTGCTTGTGTTCTTGGGTCTTATCCAAGAAAATATTAAAAATCCCAAATCATGAAGTTTTCCCCTATTTTCTTGTGAGACTTTACTAGTTTTACCTTTTATATTTAGATCTTTGATTCATTGTGAGTTAATTTTGGCTTGTGATGTAAACAGGGGTCCAACTTCATTCTTCTGAATATATGTATAATTTTCTTAACATTGTAAGTTGAAAAGAGTATCCTTTTCCCATTGAATGATATTGGTCTGCTTGTCAAAAATTATTTGACTGTGTATGTGAAGGTTTATTTAGGGGCTGTTCATTGTATTCCATTGCTCTATATATCTGTCTTGATGCTGTTACCAAACTGTTTTGGTTACTATGGCCTTATAATAAGTATAGAAACCAGGAAAAGTGACACTTCCTATTTTGTTGTTGTTGTTGTTGTTGTATTTCACAAGATAGTTTTAGCCGTTCAAAGTTCCTTGAGATTCCACATAAATTTAAGAATTGATTTTTCTATTTCTTCAAAAAACATTATTGTATTTTTATAAAAATTGCTTTGAATGTGTAGGTCACTTGGGTAGTATTGAAACCTTCACATGCTATCTTCCAATCCATGAACACAATATCTATTTATTTGTCTTTAATTTCTTTCTGCACTATTTTATAGTTTTCAGGGTATGAATCTTTTACCTCCTTGGTTAAGTTTATTCCTAAGTATAAATTTTTTTGATTACAAACAAATATAATTTTATTTTTTATTTTCTTTCAGACTGTTTACTGTTAGTGTATAGAAACACAACTGGTTTTTGTGTGTTGATTTGGTGTCCTGCAAATTTGCTTAATTAATTTATAGTTCTAATATATTTTGGTGGAATTTTCAGGGTTATCTACATATCATAATATTTCATCTGTAAATGGCAATAATTTTACTTTATTTCCAATTTGTATGCTTTGATTCCCTATGCCTAATAGCACTGGCTAGGACTGTGTAAATAGAAATGGTAAAAAGAGGCATCATTGTGTTGTTCCTGATCTTACAGAAAAAGCATTCAGTCTTTCACCATTGAGTATGATGTTAGTTGTGAGTTTTTTATATATGGACTTGATTATGTTGGGGTGCTTTCTTCTATTCCTAACAAATTGAGTGCTTTCACTGTGAAAGAGTATTGAATCTAAATCAATGGAAATGATGATGTGTTGTCATCTCACTCTGTCACCCAGGCTGAAGTATAGAGGCATGATCATAGCTCACTGCAACCTTGAACTCCTAGGCTCAAGTGATCTTCCTGCTTCAGCTTTTCCTGAGACTACAGGGTTTTGCCACCATGCCAAGCTAATTTTTTAATTTTTTTTATTTTAGTAGAAACAGGGTCTCACTATTTTCCCCAGGCTGGTCTCAAACTCCTGGCCTCCAGTGATTCTCCCACCTTGGCCTTTTAAAGTGCTAGGATTACTTTGGTGGGACAAGCAACTACTTTGTCCAGCCTGGTTAGTTCCTGTATGTTGAACCATACTTGCCTTCCAGCAATAAATCCCATCTGGACATGGTGTATAATCTTTTTAATATGCTGCTGAATTTGATTTCTGGTATTTTGCTTTTAATATGCTGTTGAATGATTGAATTAGGTTGACTAGTATTTTGTTGACGATTTTTGAGTCAATATTCTTAAGTTATTAAGTAATATAGATCTGAGTTCAGTTTTTCTCTTGGTTTGGTATCAGAGTAATGTTTGCCTCATATAATGGGTTCAGTAGTGTTCTCTCTTTTCTGACATTTTGGAAGAGTCAAGAAAGACTGATGCTGATTCTTCTTTAAATGTTTTGTAGACTTCACCAGTGAAGCCATCTGATTTCTCCTTCAACCCATTAATTGTTTGAGTGTGTTATACAATTTCAACATGTTTGTAAATTTTCCAATTTTTCTTCTGCTGTTCATTTTTATTTTAATTCCCTTATAATTGGAAAAATATTTTATATTATTTCAATCTTTTAAAATTTACTAAGTTGTATTTTGTTGTCTAACATATGGTCTATCATGGAGAATGTTCCATGCACAGTTGAGAAAAGTCTGTATTCTTCTGTTGTTGGATAGAGTTTTCAGTATATGTATGTTACGTCCAACTGGTCTATACTATTGTTAGAGTCCTGTATTTCCTTATTTATATTCTCTCTGGTTGTTCTATCCATTATTGAAAGTGGGGTAGTTAAGTATCTTCTATGATCATAGAGTTGTCTGTTTCTCCCTTTGATTCTGCAGTGTTTGCTTTATACATTTAAGGCCTCTGATGTGTGGTACATAATCATTTTAATTGTTATACCTTCTTGGTGTATTGACCCTACTATCAGTATGTAATGTCTGACAGTAATGTATTTTGTTTCTTATAAAAATTGTTAACTTAAAGTCTATTTTTTCTAATATGGTTTACTATCCCGAGTTTTTTTTATTTATATTTGCAGGAAATATCTTTTTTCATCCTTTAATTTTCAATCTATGTGTGTATCCTTATATCTAAATTGAGTTTCTTGTAGACAGCATATTGTTGGATCCTGCTACTTTTTTAAAAAAACCTCATTCTCTCAGTTTATGTCTTTTTATTAGGGAGCTTAATTCATTCACGGATAAAGTTATTACAGAGAAGGAAAAGTTTACTTTTGATGTTTTGTTATTTGTTTTTTATTTGTGTTATAACATTTTAGATCTCTCATTTCTTCCATTAGTGCCTTTCTTTGTGTTTAATTTTTATAGTAACATGTTTTGATTCCTTTTTCGTTTTCTTTCGTGTGCATTCCATAAAATTTTTTAATAGTTACTCTGGAGATTGCATATGATATCCTAAAGTAATAACCTATTTTATACTGATAATCAATTAGCTTTGATAACATATAAAAGCTCTACTCTTTTGCAGGCCTACCCTCACCCACCACTTTCTCCTTTATGTTGCTGATGTCTTTACTTTCATCTTCATATGCTATGCCTTCATTATCACAGAGTTGTATTTAATGCTTGTGTCTTGAAACAATGTAAAACATGGATTTACAAACCAATATAAAATAGCACTGCTTTTAATATTTGCCTATTACTTATTTTTAATACAAGACTTCAAATTTTCTAAGGATTTGAGTTAGTCTCTAACATTCTTTCACTTTAACTTGAATGGTAACTCACTTTAACATTTATTATAGGGAAGGTCTAGTGGTCATAAATCTGTACATTTTTGTTTATCTGAGGTTGTCTTAATTTCTCCCTAATTTTTATTGGAAATGACGTTCTCAGCTGACAGGTTTTGTTTTTCCTTTTGATACTTCTAATATTCCAGCCTATTGTCTCTAGGCTATAAGTTTTCTGCTGAGAAATCCATCATACATGATGAGTCACTTTTCTTGTTTTGCTTTCAAGATTTTCTTTGTTGTTATCTTTCAACAGTTGGATAGTAATGCATTTCAGTATTGCAGTCTTTGAGTTTATTCAACTCAGATTTAATAAACCTTTCAAATCTGTAGATTGTAGGTCTATGTCTTTGCTCAAGTGCATGAAGGTTTTGAACATTAAAAAACAAAAATACAAAAACCAAAAAACTCTGTGTCCTTTTCTCTCTATCTTCACCTTCTACAACTCCAATATTAAATATATTAGTCCTTTTGATGCTGTATTTTTTTTTTTTTTTTTTTTTTTGTCTGAGTCTCACTCTTGTTACCCAGGCTAGAGTGCAGTGGCATGCTCTCGGCTCACTGCAACTTCTGCCTTCTGGGTTCAAGCAATTTTCCTGCTTCAGCCTCCTGAGTAGCTGAGATTACAGGTGTGCACCACCATGCACAGCTAATTTTTTTATATTTTTAGTAGAGAAAGGGCTTCACCATGTTGACTGGTCTCGAACTCCTGACCTCAAGTGATCTGCTGGCCTTGGCCTCCCAAAGTGCTGGGATTACAGGCATGAGCCACAGTGCCCAGACTTGTATCATAAGTCTTTTATGAAACTGTGAATGCTAGATTATCACCTCCCTGTTTTCCTCTCCCCTAAATCCCTGGTAATCACAACTCACATATAAGCTATATAATACAGTATTCATCTTTTTGTATCTGACTTATTTCACTTAGCACAATATCCTCCAGATTTGTCTATGTTGTTATAAATGACAGGGTTTCCTTCTGTTTAAAGGTAAATATTCCATTGTATGTATATATTACACTTTGTTTATCCACTGATCTGTTCATGAACATTAGGTTGTTTTCATATTATGGCTATTGTGAATACTATAGCAACAGAGAAGTGCAGAAATCTCTTTAATATCCAGATTTCAATTACTTTGGATATACAGTTGTCCCTGGAATAACATGAGGGTTAGAGGTTCCAATTCCCCATATAGTCGAAAATCTACATATAACTTGCTTCCTCGAAAGCTTTACTATTAATAGCCTACTGTTGACTGGAAGTCTAATCAACAACATAAACAGTCAATTAATATATATTTTATGTTATATAAATTTTATACTGTATCCTTACAATAAAGTAAGTTAGATTAAATGTTATTAAGAAAATCATGAAGAAGAAAAAATGCATTTACTATTCATTAAGTGAAAGTTGATCATCATGATGAAGGTCTTCATCTTTGTCTCCACATTGAGTATGTTGAGAAGGAAGAGGGAGAGGAGGGCTTGGTCTTGCTGTCTCATAGTAGCACAGGCAGAAGAAAATTTACATTTAAGTTTTCATTTAAGAAACATATATTTAAGAAATTTCAATTTAAATTTAAACCTGTGAAATCCAAATACATATTGTTCAAGGGTTAACTGTATAATCAAAAGTAGAATTGCTGAATCAAATGGAAATTCTATGTTTAATTTTATGTAGAAGCTTCTTAGTCTTTTCCATGGTGGTTACAGGTAACATTTCTACCATCAGTGTACAGTGTTCTATTTTTTCTCTATGACTTTGTCAACATTTATCTATTTTCTTCTTTTTAATAATAGTCATTAAAACACATATGAGGTAATATCTTATTGTAGTTTTGATTTGTATTTCCCAGATGATTAGTGAGGTTGAGCACTTTTTTGTATATGCATTGGCCAACTGTAAGTCATCTTTAGAGAAATATCTATGCATGTTTTTTGCCCTTTTAAAAATGAAATGCTGCTGCTGCTGATGATGATATTGATGCATATTATTTTTTGCTATTGAGTTGTAGAAGACTGTCCCATATTTGGGATATTAACCTCTTATAAGATATATGGTCTGCCAATATTTTCTCCAGTGCCATAATTTGGCTTTTTGCTGTGCTGATTATATAATTTTTGCTTTGTTGATTGCACATAATTTTTCATTGTGATGTCCAATTTATCTATTTTTAATTTGTTTTATGTGCTTTTGAGTAATGTCCAAGAAACCATGGCCAAGACCAATGTCTCCAACATTTTCTGTATTATTCTTCTAAGGGTTTTATTGTTTCCAGGTTTATGTTTAGGTCTTTAATCTATCTGGGGTTTAGTTTTCTATATAGTTTAAGGTTAGGGTTTTATTATTTTAAATGTGAATTTAAAAATTTCCAAACATTGTTCATTGGAGAGACTATCTTTTCACCATTGTGTATTATTGGCGCCCTTTTTGAACAACAGTTGACTGCATATCCATGGGTTTATTTCTGTGCTCTCTACACTGTTCAATTTGTTTATTTTTTTAATGCCAGTACCATACTGTTTTAATTATTGTAGCTTTGTACTTTTTTTTTTTTTGAGACAGAGTCTTGCTCTGTCACCCAGGCTGGAGTGCAGTGGCGTGATCTCGGCTCACTGCAAGCTCCGTCTCCCAGGTTCATGCCATTCTCCTGCCTCAGCCTCCCAAGTAGCTGGGACTACAGGTGCCTGCCACCACACTCAGCTAATTTTATTTTTTTGTATTCTTAGTAGAGATGGGATTTCGCCATGTTAGCCAGGATGGTCTCAATCTCCTGACCTCGTGATCCGCCCACCTTGGCCTCCCAAATTGCTGGGATTACAGGCTTAAGCCACCATGCCCAGCCTCTTTGTAATATATTTTAAAATCAGGGAATGTGATATTTGCAGGGTATTTGTTCTTCCTAAAAAAATTTTTAGGGTATTTAGGGTCATTTGTGGTTCCATAATAATGTTAGGACATTTTTTCTATTTCTCTGAAAAATGTCATTTGGATTTCGATAGTAATTGTATTGAATCTAAAGATCGCTTTGGGAATTATGTACACCCTAAAAATATTAGTCTAATAAATGAACAACAGATGGCCTTCCAATTATCTGTGTATTTTTAAATTTCTTCCATTAAGATCCTGTAGTTATCGGTAAACAAGTCTCCTAGGTTGTTTATTCCCAAGCATTTTATTCATTTAAGAGCTATTATGTATGGGATTGTTTTCTTAGTTTTTTTTCTCAGATAGTTACTTGTTGGTGTACAGTTGACCCTTGAACAACATGGGTTTGAACTGTGCAGATCCACTTATATGGAGATTTTCTTCTGCTTCTGCCACTTCCTGAGAAAGCAACACCAATTACTCTTCTTCTCTTTAGATTCCTCTACATAAAGATGATAAGAATGTAGATTTTTATGATGATCAACTCCCACTTAATGAATAGCAAATATATTTTTCTTATGATTGTCTTAATAACATTTTCTTGTGTTAATTGACTATGTTATCAGTAGGTAAGGCTTTGGTTAACAGTAAGCTATTAGTAGTTATGTTTTGAGGAAGTCAAAGTTATATACAATTTATTTTCTGCATGGAGGATCAGCATCCCTAACTTCTGCCTTGTTTAAAGGACTGTATAGTAATGCAATTGATTTTTTGATGTTGATTTTGTATCCGGCAAATTTACTGAATCAATTTTATTGGTTTAAAAAGATTTTTGTGAGGTCTTTATGACTTTTCTTACTTAATTACCCTTGTTATGACTTGCAGGCTACTTTGAATAGACTTTGCCTTATTTCATATAAGAAAAGTTTTCAGCGTTTCATCACTGATTGTGATACTAGTAAGAGCTTTTCATAATGACTTTTTTTGTATTGAGGTAAGTTCCTTGTATGCTGTTTGTTAAGAATTTTCATTATAAAAATGTGTTGAATTTTGCTAAATGTTTTCTACATCTATTGAAATGATTATGTAATTGATATCCTTCTTTCTGTTAATGTGGTGTTGTATCACATTGATTAATTTGTGCATGTTGAACCATCCTTGCATCTCGGGAATAAATTCTACTTGGTTATGGTGTTTGATTGTTTTAATGTGCTGCTATATTTTGTTTGCTAGCATTCTTGAGGAGTTTTGCATCAATATTCCTCAAAAGTATTGACCTGTAGTTTTCTTTACTTGTGGGGTCTTTTCCTGGCTTTGCTGTTGGGTTGATTCTGACCTTATAAATAAGTTCAGAATTATTCTCTATTGCATATACTGAAAGTGTTTAGAAATGATTGGTGTTAATTTTCTTTAAATGTTTGGCAGAATTCACCCTTGAAACAATCTAGCCCCTGGCTCCCTTCCCCCTCCCCCCTCCCCCTCCCCCTCCTCTTCCCCCTCCCCCTCCCCTCCCCTTTGTTCCCTTGCCTTCCCTTCCTTCCTTCTCTCTTTCTTTCATTCATTTTTTATTACTGCCTCCATCTCCCTATTTGTTACTGGTATGCTAAGGATTTCTATTTCTTCTTGATTTAGTCTCAGTAGATTGTACATTTCTAGGAAACTATTTCTTACTTCTAGGTTTTCTAATTTGTTGGCATATACTTGTTCATAACAGTCCTTTATGATTCTTTTTATTGTGTGAGATCAGTTGTAATGTCTCATCTTTCATTTCTCATTTTATAAGTCTTCTCTCTTTTTTCTTTGTTCTTTTGGCTAAATGCCAATTTGTTTATTTTTTTTTCAAAAAATTAACTCTTAGTTTACATTTTTTCAAAAAATTAACTCTTAGTTTGTCCATCCTTGTTTCACTTATATATCCTCTAATCTTTATTATTTTTTTCTGCTAATGTGTGGTTTAGTTTTTTTCTCCTAGTTCTTGAGGTACAAAGTTCAGCTGCTTAGTTGAGATCTTTTTTCTTTATTAATGTAGGCATTTTTGGTGTAAACTCTGAGTGATGATTTTGCTGCATTTCATAGGTTTTGATATGTTGTGTTTTTTTATTTAAATTGAGATATTCTTCAATTTACTTTTTAATTTCTGCTTTGCCTGAATAGTTGTTGAAGATTATTGTTTAATTTCCATCGATTATAACTTTTCTTTCTTTTATTGATTTCTATTTTCATTCCATTGTGATAAAAAGATGTATTAATTAATTTAAATTCTGTTAAATGAGTTAAGACTTGTCTCATGTCATAGTGTATGATCTGTCTTGCAGGCTGTTCTGTGTGCACTTGAGAATAAACTATATTCTGCTGCCATTCGGTAGAAAGTTCTATACATGTTTGTTAGATTCATTTGGCCTATAGCATTACCCAGTTCTGCTTTTTTCTTACTGATTTTCCTTCTAAATGATGTATACATTATAGAGCATGAAAGTTTCTTACTATTATTATATTGCTGTCTATTTCTCCCAAGATTTGCTAATATTTGCTTTATATACAGGTTGAGCATTGTAATCTAAAAATTCAAAATCTGAAATACTCCCAAATTCAAAACTTTTTGAGCACTGACATAATTCCATAAGTGGAAAATTGTACACCTGGTCTCATGTGATGAGTTGCAGTCACATTTAATACTGTTAAGTACCTTTGTGTGAATAAGTGTAGGAAAATGATTGCTTATTAGCAGTCAAGAATAATGGTGATACCAAACAATCACAGATTTTTTGGATGAGTGGCTGAGATAGTGACAATTTAAATTTTTGAAGGTTAAATCTACATAAGCATTGTTTCATATACAAAATTATTTAAAATATTATATAAAATTACTTTCAGGTTATATGTATAAGGTATATATAAAACATAAGTGAATTTTATATATAGACTTAGTTCTCATTCCCAAGATATCTCATTATATATGTGCAAATATTTCAAAACAAAAGAAAAAGAAAAACAAATTTGAAACACTTCTGGTCCCAAGCATTTCAAATAAGGGATACTCAACCTATATTTAGGTCATTTGATGTTGGGTGCATATGTATTTACGATTATTATAAGTTCCTTTAGAGTTGACCATTTTATTATTATACAGTGACCTTCTTGTCGCTTGTGACTGTTTTTGACTTAAAAAGTCTATTTTGGTCTGATATAAGTGTGGCCACTCTTCGTTCTTTTTGGTTACAACTTGCAAGTATACATTCCTCCATCTCTTCACTTTCATCTTATGTGTGCCCCTAAATCTATCATTAAGTCTTTTTATTCAGTAAACAGTTGGATCTCAGTTTTTAATACATTCAGCCACACTACATCTTTTTTTTTTTGAGTTTAGTTCATTTATATTTAAAATCATGATTACTATGTAAGGAATTACTCTTACAAGTAGTGAATTGTTTTGTCTTTTGTGTAGTTCTCTTACTCTTTTTCTCCCTTGTCATTCTTTAGGTCTTGATGGTTTTTTGTATTGATGGGCTTGGATTATTTTATCTTTATATTTTGTGTATCTATTGTATTTTTATGGTTTTCATAAGATTTGCATTGAACATTTCATAGTTACAATAGTGTGTTGCATGCTGATAACAACTTATCTTAACTCACAGAAACCCTAGACTTAACTTCCTCTCTTTCCCAGTTTACATAGTCAATGCCAGATTTTACTTCTTTCTGTACTGTATTTCTATTAAAAATCTGTGGTCATGGAGATTTTTTTTCTGTTTATGTTCCTGTGTATTTATTTTTCTCTTCAGATGCAATAATTTAATATGACCTGACTTCAAATCTGTTTTTTCTTACTTCTGCCTATTCAAATCAGTTGTTAAATACTTCTATTAAAATTTTTCATTCAGGTATTTTGTTTTTCAGCTCTAGAATTTCTCTTTGGTTCTTTTTAAAATAATAAATACAATAATTTTTATCTGTATTGATAATCTCATTTTGTTTACATATCACTTTCCTATTTGTTTTAGTTATTGGTCTGTGTTTTTGCTTAGCGTGTTGAACTTATCTAAGATAGTTATTTTAAAGTCTTTGTTTAGTGGGTCCAATGCCTGTGTTGCTTCAGGGACTGCTTATCGAAATGTATTCTGTACCTTTGAATGAGTTGATTTTTCCTGTTTTTGTGTTTTTGTTGTTGTTGTTGGGCTTGCAATCTTTAACTGAAAATTGGTAATTTGAAAGAACAGCCACCTCTCCTATTCATTGCAGATTGGCTCCCTGCAGGGGAAAGCTTTATTAATTAGCAGGGCATGTTCTGAGACTTGTAATTGGCCCAATATGAAGACTTGCGGTCTTCTCAGGACTTTTCTGGATAGGTGTCTTTGCTAGGCTGTGTGTCTGCTTTTATTTATATTTTATTTTTTTCTGATTTCTCTCCCTACACAGTTATTTTTAAATTTCTTATTTTCTATGTGACTCTTACTTATTATGTTCCTTCCCTGGGCCTTAGGTGTTCTGTTGTGTTCCTAAGTCAGTAAGCTCTAGCCTCAAACATCTACAAGTCTATAGTTTTCCTCACTTTTGTGAGCCATGCTTGATGCTTCCAGTGGTTTTTACTAGCCTAAGATTCAAGCTGTACTCTTTGGCTATCTGAGCTCCATGTTAGGTGACACAGAGACCAATCCTTCAAGCAGTCCCCAGACAGGATAAGACATTGAAAATTAGGTCTTCTCTGCTCTCTGTGGTTCACAGAGGGAATTAGAGAATGGGCTGCCACTTCCCAAACTATGGCACACCGCACGGAAGAGAGTGTAGGATAGGACACATGAAATTTCCTAATGTATTGAACATGGCGGCTTTTTCTTGATTGAGTTCTCAGTTGGTCGTATAGATCTTTGACTGATTTTCAGAAATCCCAGCAAGTTGTTTTAGTCAGCCTCTATTTGTTTCCTTAATATATTCATTGGGGAATGAGGGCCTGGATCTTTCTAGTTTGCCACCTTGCTAACGTCACAACCAATTTATTCTTCAAGCAAGCCTATAACATAGGTATTATAAACAATGCACTATTTTCTTTTTTTTCAGATTAGAAACTCATGATAGAGAAAGGCTGAGTAACTTTGCCCAGGTCTCACAGAGTGTAGCCAGCAGAGAGGAGTTTTGAACATTTTCTGTGAATTTAGAATTTTTATGGACTATGATTTACTCTGAGATAGAGAAAAAGCCTTGATGTCCCCATTTGTTTTCTAATTTTTTATTCTGACCTTGAATTTTGAAACATACAGAGTAAGTAATAGGCTGATACTTAAATTCAATTGTTATGTCATAGCTGAGCAGCAGAAATCAAAGTGGAGCCAGTTAACCTAAAGAATGAAACTCAAAAATAATAAAGAAATGGTGTGTCATTGGTATAAGTAACACACAAAAGAAAAACCAACTTTACCCTTCAGGTGTGCAGAGCATCTGTGAGTAATGACTTTTTATTTTAGTTATTCTTTTGCTAAGTGTTTTGAAATCCACTGAGTAAGAAGGGTCACAAAAAGTAGATTTAGTGGAAATTGGAAAACAATAGTTTTAGAAAAATGTTTGATTTCAATATATATCTTATGCTCTCTGGGAACCTCTCCCTTCTTAACATTGA
Organism: Pan troglodytes; assembly: GCF_028858775.2. Lineage (NCBI taxonomy): Eukaryota > Metazoa > Chordata > Mammalia > Primates > Hominidae > Pan > Pan troglodytes. The sequence continues at coordinate 26,402,040 of NC_072411.2, read as the reverse complement.
GACCACGTCTGGCAAGCAGTTGGCAGGAGGCAAAGGTCTGCAGCAAGGGACTACGAACAAGACAATTACTGGAATTCAGAAAAGAAAAAAAAGGCTTTCCCCACACAGAGTACTGAATATCAAAGAGCAATTTTATCTTACGCTGTAAATGAAATGCATCTGTCTATTCCACTCTAGCATGGATAAAGGCTTATGGTGGGAGGTCTATCCTCAGAGTCATCAAATAAGAATTTTTTTTAATGTTTGTTTTAAAATCGAAGTGTTGCCTGAAATGTGATAAGGCCTGTAACAATATGTGCTGGGCTCCAATTATAATCTATTAATAAGCAATTAATAATAATTATCACTAATTGGTAAGTCACTTTCATACATTTATGAATACCAAAAAAGGCAATTCAGTAAATTTTAACGATAATCTAAAATGGTCTAAGTCTCATAGTTTGCTGGAGGAATATGAAGATTAGATATTTTTAGTTCAATGAGTTTCATTAAGTAAAACCAGGAGGAAAACAAATAAATTGGAATATGACTTGTTTCATTTATACAAGACACATTTGCTGCATGTTTGCTCAGTATCTAACACTAGGTAAGATGTTAGAGTTTTTAAATAAAGTTGAATAATGTATTGTCCCTGCCCTTAAAGATCTACAGAGAGACATGAAGACCAAGACGTGGAAGTAAATTAATAATCACAGGGCACCGTGGTGCATGCCAAGGTAAAAGTGCATACCAAATGTAGCAGCAGAGGTGAGGATCTATTTGCAGAAGGACTGAATTGCCTCCTAGAAAACTCAAGCCTTATTTACCATTGCTTTGGGCACATCTCATGAACACGTCCTGTAGACAGACACATATCTCTATGCTAGATTTATGGAAACAGCTCTAATTAAAATAAAGCTGTGACTACCAGGGGATGGTTGAGGAACAAAGCCTTATTCTTTGCAATAATGTACATGCATAGCCTTGAGGAGGTCCACATTGTGATTTCAGCAATGTCTTGGCTATTGCTCACTCTCTCCAGCTCTATGAATATGTGTACAGGGAAACGTATGACTCTAAAAACTGAGAGAGCTCTTGCACTAAAGTGTCAAATACAGTGAGAAATCACTAGAGTTGACCCCAATGGAATGACATTTGAAAGAGACACTGTCCTTCTCAACACTTTGATCCCAAAGCACAATACTTGGCAGCACAGAACATCACAATGGGATTTAGACTGTATGTGTGGCCAGGGAGACTGGTGAGGTTCTAGTGGACCAGCAGTAGACACCAGACATGGTCTGTGGCATCTGACAAGGCCAAAGAGGCAATGCAGAGCAGCAGAGGCACCCTGTATGGTGTGGCACACCCAGAGTAACAGCAGCAGCCCCCAGTGTGACAAGTGGAGCAAGAGAGAAGACTGTCAGCAGAGCCCTGTGGAAGAGAGACAGCAATGAATAGAAGCATCATGCCCAGGGCACAGCATTGAGGATGTTTAGTAGCAAACCTATTGGTGGGCATATGGAATAAACCAGAAATATTACCCAGGAATATTTCCCACTTTGGAGCAATACAAGGCCCAACTTGAATAAGTAAGTGCTAATGCCAGGGATGCCTGGACTGTTTTAGTTACCATGACACCTCCCTCCAATCTGTATCCATCTCAGAGGGTAGAGGAAATGTAGGTAATCCGTGTACACACCCAAAGTAAGGTACCTGACAAAAGGTATAATGCATAGAAGTTTCTTTTTTTTCCTTCAACAGCTTTATTAAGTTATAATTCACATGCCATACAATTCACCTACTTAAACTGTGCAATGCAAAGGTTTTTAATATTTACACGGAGTTGTGGGACCATCATCATCATCTAATTTTAGAATAACATCAAAAATAATATGCTTACTCATTAGCAGTCACGTCCCCATGCCCCCTATTGTCCCCCTATCTCCTGATAACCACTAATCTATTTTCTTTCTCTACAGATTTGCTGTTCTTATTTCATATAAACAGAATTACATAACATTCATTTTCTTTGGGTAACTGGCTTCTTTCAATTTGGATAATGTTTTCAAGGTTCATTCATGTTGTAACATGTATCAATACTTCATTCCTTTTTGTTACCCAATAATATTCTATTTTATGGATATGCCAAATTTTGTCCATCCAACCATTAGTTTATGAAGACTTAGGTTGCTTTCACTTTTACTATGAATAATTTCTGTGAGCATCCATATACAAGTTTGTATGTGGATATACATTTTCATTTCTCTTGGATATATACCTAGGACTAGAATTATCGGGTCATGTACTAATTCAATATCTAACATTTTAAAGAACTGACAAAGGATTTTCTAAAATGACTATATCATTTTACACTTCCAGAAGCTATGTATGAGAGTTTCACAGCCTTGCCAATACTTGCTAATATCTGTCTTTTATTATAATCACTCTAGTATGAGTGAAGTGGTATATCATTGTGATTTTAACTTATTCTCTAATGACAAATGATGTTGAACATTCTTTATGTGCTTATGGGACATTTGTGTATCTTCTTTAGAAAAATTTTTATTTTTACTTGGCTTATTTATCATTTGTTATTGAGTCCTAAGATATTTTCATATAGCCTGGATATAATTCTCTTTTCAGATACATGATTTGCAAATATTTTCTGACATTCTGTTAGTATCCTTTACACACATCCTTGATGGTATTGGTTGATGCAGCAAACATTTTGATGTTGCTGTAATCCAATTTATCTATTTTTTTCTTCTGTTGTTTTGGATTATTTTCAGTCATATCTAAAAATAATGTTAACCCAATATACTGAGGATGTACTTCTACATTTTCTTATGACTGTTTTATATTTTGGGCTTTTACATTTTGGCTTATCATGTATTTTGAGTTAATTTTTGGGCATGATGTGAGGAAGGGGTCGAACTTATTTCCTTTTTTATGGATATTGAGTTGTCCCAGTATCATTTGATGAAACTATTATTTATACCCACATTGAATAGTCTTGGCACTTGGTAGAAAATCAATCAACCACAGATTGTATGAATTTATTCCTGGACTTTGATTTCTATTCCATTGATCTATAGATCTATCCTTGTACCAGCACTATACTGTTTTGATTATTGTAGCTTTGTAGAAAGTTTCGAAATCAAGAAGTGTGAGTCCCCCAACTTTGTTTTTCCTTTTCTGGATTGTTTTGTCTATTTTTCATCCCTTGTATTTCCAAATGAATTTTAGGATCAGCTTGTCAATTTCTGCATAAAATGGAAGCTGGAATTTTGATAAGGAATATTTTCAGTCTGTATATTAATTTAGTTATCATTGCCATTCTACAATTGTGTGGGAACCTCAGTACTCTTGGCCAAAGCAGCCTCAAATAATAGAGAATTTTCAGGACAGAGCTGGAGTGGCGTGAGGGAAGCTGGTGCTAGCTCTTCTTGGGTTCAGTTTGTAGCTCTATTTTATTTTGATTTGTTTTACTAGAGACAAGGTCTTCCTCTGTCACCGAGGCTGGAGTGCAGTGGCATAATCATAGCTCACAGAAGCCTCAAAGTCCTGGGCTCAAGTGATCCTCCTGCCTCAGACTCCACAGTAGCTGGGACAACAGTCACTTGCCACTGTAGCTCTAGACCAGCAGCTGGTAAGAGTGGGAACCTGGAGTCTTTAGCCACACTCACCCAGAATAGAGCTTTGTTACACTGACCTGGGAGGCAATTTGTTACACAGACTCACTGTTCTTACAAAGATTTAGTAGATTTTGTTGAATATTTGTGTCTCAATTGCTGTATGCCCTTATGAAAATTTCCAGAGACTAAGTGTTGCTTTTGTTTTGGTTTGGTTTGTTATATTTAAATAATTTTATGCAGTTAAGTGATTGTTTCACTAAAAAAAGCATCTGTCTTGCTCCTTACACACTGCCCCTACTTGTAGTTTTGTAAGTTCTTCTTCCTTTCCTGACTTCTGCAATGAAAAGTCATCATGGTTCTGATCTATTGCTATAAACTTACAAATGTGGGCTCCTCCATGAAGAGTTGTGCTTCCTATGTGCACATTGTTGTTGTTGTTGTTGCTGTTGTTGTTGAGATAGGGTTTGAGTTTCACTCTGTCACCTAGGCTGGAGTACAGTGGCATGATCATAGCTCGATGCACCCTGCAATTCCTGGGCTCAAGTGATCCTCCCACACCGGCCTCCCAAAGTGCTAGGATTGCAGGAGTGAACCCCACACCCAACCCTATGTGCTCATTCTTAAAACAAACTGTTTTTATTGTATTTAATCACCTAATATTGCAGTAATTTTTTAAGAACCTCAAATCCAGGTCTATGCTATTTTCTTCTTTGTAACACCAGGGTCCAGCATAGGCTTGACACAGCGTAAGTATTTATTGAAGAAACAAATGAATCCATGCATGAATAAGGTGAGCAAATTGAGACTGAGAAGAAATTGGGCTTTTATTTCTCTACTTGGCAATATGAAAACTGAGAATAATACAATACAGCATATTATTTATTTAAATACTTTCATTGCCTCCTTTTCCATTAAACACAAATATAAATACCAAATCGCAAATGCAATTCCTGAATGTAATTCCTTCTCCCAGGGTAACTTGAAGTTATCCCAGGTTGCTGACTAAAGGCTATTTAATGGTAAAGTGTTTTATAATATGGGGAATTAGGCCAAATAATGTTTTCAATAAAGGGACAATTTGCTGGGAAAAGAAAATTAGAATCAGCAAATTTTTAACCTGACAAATTAGAAAATATTATTACTATTTTTCATCCAGTGCACTTAATAATTGCCAAGTACTTGTTCTAATGTGCATTAGAGTCTATTAAATCATCTCTGTGCTAACATTGTCTGTATTCCTATTATTGCACTTTCCACACAGGACTGTAATTACTGCACTTATTTAGGCATTTATTTCCATCATTAACTGGCGTTCTTTGAGAGTCATCACAAAGTATTGAATATCGGTATGCCCCAGATGCATAGCACATAATCAGTGCTCAATAAATGTTTGTTCAATACATCCTTTCATGTATGATCTTGTTATAATGATGTGCTTTCATGTCAGCTCCTTCAAGCTCCTCAAAGATAGTCTTTCATCTTCTTGACAGTATTCGCAGATTGAATAATTGGATTAACAAGTAAATAAATAAATGAGGGAATTAGTGACTGAATACATTTTCTAAAAACTGTTTTATTTTCTTTTGTTTGTTTTTTGAGACAGAGTTTCACTCTTGTTGCCCAGGCTAGAGTGCAATGGCGCAATCTCGGCTCACTGCAACCTCTGCCTCCCGGGTTCAAGTGATTCTCCTGCCACAGCCTCCTGAGTAGCTGAGATTACAGGCACATGGCAACACGCCCAGATAATTTTTGTATTTTCAGTAGAGATGGGGTTTCACCATGTTGGCCAGGCTAGTCTCGAACTCCTGACCTCAGATGATCCACTCACCTCAGCCTCCCAAAGTGCTAGGATTGCAGGGGTGAGCCACCGTGTCTGGCCCCTAGAAACTATTCTTTATATTTCACAGCCCTGGGTGGAAAAATGGATATGGATGTATGTACTAACACATGGATATATTAACACATGTGTTAATACATACATCCATATCTCAATAACTATGAACTACTACCTACTTAACTATGTAGTCTAATTTCTCATGGAGCCTCCATCTCAAATATTCTCAGTGGTACTCTCCAAGTTCATGAATAGTTGTAGCATTTGGTTTACTTGATAATATTCCTTAATAAAATTTATCTGAGGGTTTTCTTGCCTTTTCTTATAATAAGGCCTTTGTCAGATCCCCCAAATCCTTCAGATATAGTTGCATATATCCGCAGAGGACAATTGACTGTATATTTGTTTGTTCATTTGGCGTCCAAATGCTTAAACAGAAAGTTGTGAGGAAATACAGAACCACATCCTTGGTGAAAGCCAGGCATCCTCCACCATCATAAGGCTCCAGGAGCCAAGCCATCTCTCTTCTTAGCTCTACCAGCAAAGATAAAGGACAGATAGCAGCATAGACTTTGCCAACCGAACACTCCTCCGTGAGATGTAGAATCAGGAGTTAAGTGAGACGCAGGCTGGTTAGAACTCATGGTGTATGAATGTGCAGGAGCAGTGGTGCTCGCTTAGTGGTGGCTGCATACTGCCCAGACAACTTCTAGTAACAACCGGATGTTGTGTTACGTTCTTGAGCATCCAGGTCTTCTGTGATTTCTGCTAGCTAACCAAATGCAGCTTCCTGACTACCATCAGTGTTTGAGTTACAATGGCTTTTTAATAAATTTCTTGTTTTGCTTAACTCAATTAAAGTCAGTTTCTCTTGCTTGGAGCACAAAACCTTGATTGAGACAATATTTAAACAGAAAAGGTTAAAAAGGTTTGAGCATTTTACTTTCCAAGAAGTTACTCAGCCCCAGTAAAAATCAAAAGATACAAATAAATGTTCAGAAAAGAATATCATTTACCTCCTCTCAATAGAATATCTGAGTTCTGCTGTTTCACAGATGGAATACAGAATAGGTGGCTTTATCATGCCATCTCTTAAATCTCTTGATGGAGACCAGCCTCTACAAATCCATGTTCATAAAACACTACTTTGGGAAGAGGTTAGTGAGTACTCTGGAGAAAGGGGATTCATAGTCATATAACGTTGTGGTATACTGGATGCAAAATACTACTCTTGGAGATTCACTACATACATTAGCCTATTTAAGACTCCTCAGAGTCTTAAAGGCTCTCATATATCCTTCCGTAACCCACTGCTTTTGGGATTAATTTAGAAAACAAATTTCAAAACAAGCTAATTAACATAATATGGAATAACAGCCTACCGAAACCAATTTGAATAACATTAATAGAGATTGTTAGTGTTCTTCACGATTTACCTTGGAGGGAACAGAGGCACTTGCCAAAGAACCTGAAATGCTTTCATGATGCTTTTCAACCCAGTGCGGCAAAATTCCTTGTGCGTCCTGCCACCTGTCTCCCCTTCTGAGTGGCTTCAGAGAAGCAGGAAAGTGTAAGAGAGGACTAATTTCAAAACAAAGAGACAAAGAAAAAATACTTACTGTGTAAATATGAAGGACCAAATACTCATAAAAAGCAAATGTTCTGTCCTCTTGAAAGTAGAATAAGCTCCCTAGTTTGCTTATAGGTATTAACTGGAGGAGAAATGTAGTCTCTAATTGGATGCTAAGGGAGGAAAATAAGGAGCATTCATTATTGCTCATTTTTCAATATTACTCATAATAGGAAACCACTAGTCCGCATCTATTGGTCTAGTGAAATAGAGAAAGAGGGTTATAAGGATATTAGTGTAAATGAAATCTGTAAGAACATAATGTATGAAAAAACATCTAGCCGGGTGTAGTGGCTCACGCTTGTAATCCCAGCACTTTGGGAGGCTGAGGCAGGTGGATCACAAGGTCAGGAGATCAAGGCCATCCTGGCTAACATTGTAAAACACCGCCTCTACTAAAAATACAAAAAATTAGCCAGGCGTGGTGTATGCACCTGTAGTCCCAGCTACTTGGGAGGCTGAGACAGGAGAATTGCTTGAACCCGGGAGGCCAAGGTTGCAGTGGGCCGAGATTGCACCACTGCACTCCATTCTGGGTTACAGAGTGAGACTCTGTCTCAAAAAAAAAAAAATCTAGATACAATAGCTTCCTAAATATAGAAATAAAAACCAAAAATGAACAAAGGTAAACCACGTAGATTACATAGTGAAATAATATATATAATATATGTGTGATTTTGTGTGTGTCTGTGTGTGAGTGTCTAGGTTTATTATTGTGTATACATATATTCATATAGAGACTGTAACATGAAAACATTTAAAAAACCTGAAGGCAAGCATATTAATCACACTAATAAATGTAAATGGGTCAAACTCACCAACTGAAAATAACATTTTCAGATTTGCTTAGAAAGTAAAATCAAACACTGTGCAGGAAATACACATAAAGGAAAGAGACAGAATGGTTAAAAAAATGGTATATGAGGCATAGAAAACAAAAGGAAAGTAGTTTCTCCGTCATGATCTATGACGAAGATTGAGACTAAAAGAGTTATCAAAGACAGGACCTTTTGGAATGTTAAAGTATCACAATGAAAATATTAAATATTTATTTGTTCAAAGATGGAGAAATAATTTTCATAATGCAGAAATTACAGAAGATGTAAAAATAAATATATAAAAGCATATTAATAATAAACTTTAATAAACTTCCCTTAATCAAATTCAGGGCATTCAATAACAGCAAATAAAATCACTAAAGATATCGAAGACATAGGAACAGAAATAAAAAAGAATCTTTTAGACATACATCAAAATCTGTACCCCAAATTATAAAGAATATACCTTCTTTCAAATACACGAGAAATATTTATGAAAATTGATGATAGCACGAAAGAATACTGCTATAAATTCCAAAGAATAAAAGTAATGCGGATAGAATTATCTGACTATTAAAATGTAGTATACCAGAAAATATTACTCTTGACTGACCACAGGACAATGTACTACAACATTCTATTTTTTAGAAGATAATAAATCTGGAAATAATATAACATACTATTAGACATCTGTAAATAAAGTGAAACACAGACTGAATATTCATAATGTTTAAAGTTTGAAAATGAAAACAGTAAGAAATCTATGCCATAGTGACATACCTATCTCTAGCTCCAATATTTTAGCATTATATGGCTATATCAATAGGAGTAAAAATAAGTGTATGAAACCCGAAAAATTCAGACAATAATGAAAGAGTAAAGCAAATGAGATAAGAAGAAAGGAAATTATAAATATGTAAATAAATATTAATTTGAGAGATTAAAAAATAGAATCCATAAGTAAATGTAAACAAAGCTCTTTAAATATGTGTGAAAATCATTAGCTACACAATCAAGTAAAAGGAAAATACCAATAAAATTATAAAAGACAAAGAAAATACAAATTTAGAAAAATTTGTCCAAATACATTTGAAAAACTAGATGAAATGGAGAAATGTGTAGAAAAAAAATCTTGAAAAATTTACCCCAGTACAGACAGAAAATTAAAAAGCCCAATTAACATGGAGTTAATTTAAAAAATAGTTTAAAAATCTACTCCTATATATATTATAGTGTGTGTGTGTGTGTGTGTGTGTGTGTGTGTGTGTGTATCAGATCCAATGTTTTTGTAGAGGAATTTTGACCAAACATGAACTAATAAAATAACAATTATTTACCACTATTATCCCTCACAGTACTGATGGTTGCCTGGGCTTAGCTCAGTGGTTCTTGCCCAGGGGCTCTCATAAGGTTGCAGTTATAACAATGACTAGATCTTGAGTAACTCAACAGCTCTCTTACTCACGTGACTGATATCTGGGCTTAAAAGACTCAAATGGCTGAGAGCTGAATAGCTGGTCATCTCAGCCATCTTTATGTGGTTTCTCTACATGATGTCTTTAGCACAGTGGTTGCAGGATAGCTGGACTTCTTAGATGACAGTTCTGGGCATCAAAAACATATGTTCCAAGAAAGATAGGTGGAAGTTTCATCACCTTTTATGAACTAGCCTTAGAAATCACACTGTCCATTTCTTCCACATTCAATTTATTGGAAGCAGGTCTGTAAACCAGCTCATATTCACAGAACAAGGGTTTGACTCCAACTCTTTTTTTGCATGCAAAAGAGAATTTGCAGGCATGTTTTAAAACTACCATCCACCATTTTAACAAAGTTAACACAGATTAATAAATGAAAAAGCAAAATAATATATTATTTGGAGATTAAAAAACAGCTAAGGGGAGATTCACAGAAAAAGTTGTTACCTCTCTGGAAGGGAAGAGAAACTAATCATGGAATAATTCAGACAGACTGATCTTTCTCTGTTTTGTGAGCTGGATGGTGGGTATTTTACTAAGACATCTGCAACAATATCTCCCAACCAACAAGCTCTTCTTACTTTTTCACTCCTCATATTAAAAAGTGAGTTATGGATCCCCTACACTTAAAACTTGGTAGACTTGGGATTGCTTCAACCAATAGCATTTTTTTTGAAACCTCCAAGATGAGGTCAGAAAATGAGCTGCAGCTTCTCCCCTGTTCACTACAGAGCTTGTGGGACCTCTGAGCTGCTGTGTGCAAAAAGTGTGATGACCTAGAGGCTGCTGGGAGGTCTGGAAGCCAAACCCTCTGTAGGTGCTCCACTCAGTAATTATAGTCTTTGAGTCCTCCCAGCCCAGGCACCAGTCTTTAAAATTACTGATTATTCTTCTGAGTTCAGACCAAAGCTATGTTACTCCCAAGCTTTGAATCTTCCCAGAGGAAGCTCCAGACATTGGCACACAAAGACAAGCTATCCCCATTATATCAGGCCCAAATTCCTGCTCATAGAGTCATCAGCATAATGTGATTGTTTCTTGGTGCTAGGTATTGGGGTAGTTTGTTATGCAGCAATAAAATTTATGCAGCCACATGGGTGTTACTATTATTATTAATGCTATGTGTTATATAAATTCTTGTTTCTATATTTAATAGAAATAAACATTTACAAAGAAAGAAGGGACAAGTTTCACATCAGTGGATAGTGTTTAAAATATAAAAGAAAACTATCACCTAAATGTGTTGGTGCTGGTAAATAGTGTTGGACTGAGCAGAGATTACAGTTAACCCTTGAACAACATGGTTTTGAAATGTACAGGTCCATTTAAACATACTTTTTTCAATAAATATGGTTGTTTTTTTTGAGATTTGCAGCAATTTGAAGAAAAACTCTTAGACAAACCACATAGCCTAGAAATATTGAAAAATTAAGAAAACATTAGCTATGTCATGAATGCATACAATATAAATAGATACTAGTCTTACATATGTCAACTGACTGTTGATGTTATTGGTAAGGCTTCTGGTCAACAGTAGGCTATAAATAGTTAAGTTTTAGGGGAATCAAAAGTTAATGTGGATTTTGGACCTCAAGGAGGGTTGGCACCCCTAATTCCCATATTGTTAAGGGTCAACTATAATTTAGAATAGGAAGAAAGTTCTCTTTTTGTTTTGTTTTGACTGCTTTTGTATCACCTCATTTGGGGTATTGTTTTATGTTAGTAAACATTTTAACTTATAATTTAATCTTCTTTTTGTTAGCATTTAATTTGTTTGTTGAATTAATACAGTAAAGCAATCGTCACCTGACTTACTAGGTAGCGTGGGTTACATGCACTTCATGGCAGCCTGGAACAGACCCCTGTGGGTGGTCAGCAGTCAGCCATTCAAAGAATCATTCCCCACCAATGTGGAGAAAGTGTTTGGGAACTCCAACTTAAAAGATATGGTACTTCACATATATGATATTTACATAGAGTAGCCCTGAAAGATTGCTCATAGATAGGTAGCTGACTTTCAGAACAGTTGAAATTGAAGTATGTGACATACTAATAAGATACAATTGAGGGAAGGAAACAAAGTCGATTCAAATCTGCTGCCTCTATTTTTCTGCAGCTAGGTTAAATCAAATCACAGGTCTAACTGATTTTCACATGAGTGACAGTGGTTCCTGTTCCACAATAGGTATAAGCAGAGATGTATTTATTTTTTAAAAAAATAAGAATTCTGGCGAGTCACGCCTGCTGGCTTAGGTAGATACAAACATTAATAATAATGATTAATAATAATGACAATAGCTATAACCTAACAGTGACGTTACAGAGACTATTTTAAGCACACAGCATAGAAGTCATAGATCTGGGACTCAAATTCAGAAATTTTGGCTTCAGAGTCTGCCTTTCACTACAACAGTTCACCTCTTATAATAGACTTAGATAGGCAAATACTAGAGAGAATAAAGCATAGAGAGATACAACAATAGACAAAGAAACCAAGAGCTATAAAGACACACACACAGGCAAAAACATTATGGAGATATGTATGTAGATATTATGTAGACATTATGTAAACATTATGTAGGTATGTATGATAACAATGTACTACATGTGCAGAGATCCACTTAAACCCTTGAATTTTAGCTTGAAAAATAAAAACCATCTTCCCCACTTGTCATCCAAAAATATCAGCACAGAGAAGGGAGAAGGTCAAACAAAAGTCACTGTTTAATTTAATTTTTTTTCCAAATTCTCATTGGAAACTTCTAGCATGATAAATGCTCTTGATCAATGTCAGGACACTTTCTCACTAGTGTAGAAATAAAGAAGGAGCCTGGAGCCAGGAGAGACCTACACATATTTTAACAATGAAAGAAGCGTGTGATGTGTGCAGCTGACATCCTAGAGAGTGTGAGTTAGCAAGGGACTCTCCCCATGCGCCTTCCTGGGCTGCACATGCAAGATGTAGCCAACATTGAGAATCCTGGAGAACAGCAACTGTTCTAGGAATGACTGCTTTTATCTATTTTCTCTTCTGCCCCTAGAGGACCCGGGAGTTTAAGCAACAGGAGACGTGAACTTAATACTTGGATAAGTTTTCCAAACTCTTGATGTCTCAGTCTCTGTGATGGTAGTATAACAATATAAAAACTCACAATAGTAATGATAATAATAATAATAATAGTTGCCCTGAAGTCTTGTCATGATGATTACAGAAAGTATAAATGGAGTAGTAATTTTAAATTACAGTAGTTATTCTAAAGTTAATAAGCCTCTTTTCCAACTTCAGCATATGAAGGAAATCCAAGGGGAATGAAATGTGTCCACTTTCTAATGCCCTCCCTAGCGAAGGCCCAACAACATTTCAGGCCAGTTTTACTCTGCTACAATTCATTTGCACTTAAGTGCATCTGACCTATAATAAGTTCATGAGAACTTTAGAAGAATAATTACATTTTAGCAGGAGATAACCATTTAAGTCAAAGAAAGCTCTCTCTTGGTGATAATTTGGACTGTTTAGGCCAGTTTCAGGAGTACCCTTAGGGGAGGGGTAATCTTTAAACACTGACTTGACAGCCGAGGGAAAGGAAGTCTGGTCAGACTCTTCCTCGGCTGATGGGGAACTCATTCTTGATGCCAAGAAATCAACTAGAAGTTGCTGGAGATTCTTTCCTATCCTGGATTCATCCCAGGATAAATTGAATTGCTATAGGATTGCTCATCATTTAAAAACTTCAAGACTCAAATAGGAAAATTCACCATGGTGAAAATTCAAGAACTATGAAAGACTGTGGAAAAGATATGTTGAAGAAAGAAATGATCCTGATTTTCTTCAAATATAATCTGAGAAAAGGAGCATTCATTGAGCCCCATCATTCATTGAGCATTGTGCTATCATGGGTATTGTCACATAAAAAATCATACTTAATTCTCACGACACAACTAAAGGAAAGTACTTGTATTTTATTTGGCTTTTACTACCATATACTCACTATCAAAATTACGAAAAATGAAAAAAGTATTGATATAAACATTTTAAAAAACATAATTTCTTCGTAAAGGCAATAGCTATTATTTTTGTGTGTTTACTTGTAACATTTCTCAGTATATGCATGATGTATTTTATACAGTTTACATATTACCCTTAAATCATTAATCCTGTTATTTTCACTTATTGTGTGCAGTTTAATGTTTGTATAATATTTTGTCATATGAGTATTTTTGTATTTATGAATGTATACATTAATATAGAAAATTTACATGAATAATACAAAACAGACATTAAAAATAACCTTTCTGCAGGACAAATTAGTTATAAGTATACTGAATTGGGAGAATCAATTTGGAAATAAAATTAACACCGAAGCACTATTTAGTTGCCATAATAAAATTTATTTGCCCAGAACAGGTTTATTTGTAGCTGTTATGAAGCTGAATTTCTGAAACTCATTCTCAGAAAGGTACTGATGGCTTTAGTGCCTTAAATGCCTTATATATTTAAAATTGATAAGTAAATGAAAATATCAGAGGAGAAAACAACTTCTAAATAACTGATTCTACCCCTCCTTTATTTCCATTTCTAATCTTACATTTAGGTAGAAATATCTATTACTCAGAACAAATCATCAGGACAAAGTATAATTTTAACTGGCTATGGCACGATTCTCACCAGTGTGGAGCTCAGATATGTTTTCTGTGTACATGGGCAGTTAGTAGCAGCTTTGGAGCAATAATTACACCTGTGGAATCAACAGTGTATAGACTGATGTCTACAGTAGCCTACCTCATAGGTCTTCTCTGTTGTCTGCAAAGCATCAATAAATAATATCTCAATATGGAATCTGTCTTAAAGTTCAGAGCAGTTTTATCTTAGACACACTGGGAAAAAGTTTATAAATAAAACTTTCAAAATAGTTTTATAAATATAAAATCTGAGGGAAGCTTTTATATATCAATTTATACATAACTGTCTTCATCATCTCTCTCTCTCTCTCGATATTGACATAGACATAGACATAGATGTAGATACACGTGTAGGTCTCCACTGCTTCTGAAGCTCTCCAGTAGAGGCAGTAATCTTGAGAATAACCCAATAACTATTACAAAAATGTTCTTCCTGGGTGCTTAACACCTTGATTTGTGGTTCCTGCTTGGTCCAGTCAATGGCAGGCGTGGTTTCCTACATTCCTTCTCTCTCAGCTTTGGCTCTAAGTGTGAAGGAAGGCATGGGGCTAGAGAGCGCATGGCTGCTAAATGAGCTACTGAAATGTATTTAACTCTTCCCCTATAGTTGGATATTCAGCTATTCCTACATGTTTACATTACAAACAATGCAGTTGTTACCGTATTTAAGCCTAAATCCTTATCAACATGTCTTGTTATGTCCTATAATAAATATTTTAAAATACACTTTTTCATGTAATATATACTAAATATATTTATACCCAAATCATTTTCTAGAAAATATATTTTAATTTACACCATCACCACTGGTTTATTAATGCGTGTGCTTCCCCACATTTTAGGGGAACTCTTTAGGGTACTTTTTGAATTAAAATGACTTAAAGACCCAAAAAGGAGACAAGACTTAATGATGGTCTTTCAAGTACATTGTAATTTGTAGAAGAGACAAATTACCTCATACAAAGAACACCCCTGGGATCAGCCTTCTAATGAAATCCAACTCACCTTTTTTGACACCTACTATACTGTCATAGGTATCTTGGACACATTATTTTATGTAATCCTGACAACAACTCCAGGAGGCTATTGCTTTATTTTTATTGTTGAATCTTTGGAAACTGTTTCAGAGAGGTTAATTAACTTGCCATTGATAAAACAGCTTCAGCGATATTGAGCTTCACACTGACACAGGCCAAACAGCAAAATGAAAGTAAGCAGACCACACTGCTTCTCAAATCCCACCATATAAAGGGCTGATAATTCAAATAAATCATACCCCTACTGAATATTCCCTTCTCTGTGGTCTTTCATCTTACGTTTAATTAAAATGTGGGTAACAAATCCCATTTCACCATATTCATTATTCATGCAAACTCACGAGTCACATACAAGTGACAGTACAATATTGAGAATTTCTATAAAACCATTTATCACCATCACTTCTTTGCATTTACTGTTGCTTAATAAACAGTAGATACCATCTCTTGGCACAATGAGGCAGGCACACACACAAAAAGAAAAGAATTCTGCAACATTTAATTAATGGCAATACCTAACAATTATTTATGTGAGCTCATTACAATCTGCTGTTTGTTACAATCCATCCATAATTTTGAAATAATGGTAAATGATATTATTGTAACCAAACAATAAATTTGGTTAAAAGAGAACACTCACATATGGAAGTAGATGGAACTATCTGCCCTTAAAAATGTGTAACTATATATCAGCTGTTGAAACAACCACTTATGTTAAATGCGATCACTTCTTCCCTTTGGTTTCAAATCTGGGGTGACTTGGAGAAGAGGGAAATTTGTATTGTATGTATTTACTTCACATAGAAAAGGCACAATGGCTAAATGAAGTCAGTTACAACTTGGAGGCAGCTTCGTAGATGAGAAATGGTATATAACAATAGTTACTGAAAATTACGATGTTATAAAACACTGCTGGAGTTTATCAGAAACATGAATAGTGCTTGTCTCAACCTAGTGCTGTTGGTCTCTATGCATGTGAATTTCAAAGATACCTCCTTAAAAAAAAAAAAAGCTTTATTGTGATGTAATTTATATGCCATACAGCTCAACAATATACAGTGTAGAATTTAACAGTTTTTAATATGTTCTCATAGTTGTGCAAACATCACTACAATATAACTTTAGAATTTTCATCACTCCAAAAGGAATCCCTATACCCATTACAGTCATTCCCCATTTCTCTCTGCCTCCACAACCCCCAGGCTTAGATGGACCCATCTTGTGTTTTGGTGTAGACCTGGGGCTTTATGACATTCAACATTTCGTGTGAAAAATAAAGAATCAAACCTGGGCAATGTAGTGAGACCTCATTTCTACTAACGTTAAAAAGAAAGTAGCTGGGTATGGTGTCGTGCGCCTGTCATTCCAGCTATTCAGGAGGCCGAGGTAAGAGAATCACTTGAGCCCAGGAGATTGAGCCTGCAGTGAGCTGTGATTGTGCCACTGAACTACAGCCTGGGTGACAGAGCAAGACCCTGTCTCAAAAATAAATAAACAAATAAATAAACAAATAAATAAATTAGTTAAATAGAAAGGATCAGAGCTCCGATTGGAGTAGACAGTTTGACAACCTGTGTCACACCTTAAAATATAGAATTTGTTTCCTTTTAAATTTATATGTACTTTCCTAGCTGAATACTTTGCTTTCTTTTCCAGAAGATTGCAAAGAATAAAGCTACCTTTACTAAACAGTAGTAGTCTAGCTCATTTAGCCAGTAAGAAAAGTATTTTTTAAAAAACGGAGTTTCTCTGAGTATTTAGATAAAATATTTCAGAATATGCAGAAGGAATGGGAACCAGTTTGTTTTTATAAAAAGCAACCACATGGCCGGGCGCAGTGGCTCACATCTGTAATCCCAGCACTTTGGGAGGCCAAGGCGGGCGGATCACGAGGTCAGGAGATCGAGACCATCCTGGCTAACACGGTGAAACCCCGTCTCTACTAAAAAATACAAAAAATTAGCCGGGCGTGGTGGCGGGCGCCTGTAGTCCCAGCTACTCGGGAGGCTGAGGCAGGAGAATAGCGTGAACCCGGGAGGTGGAGCTTGCAGTGAGCAGAGATCGATCGCGCCACTGCATTCCAGCCTGGGCAACAGAGCGAGACTCTGTCTCAAAACAAAACAAAACAAAACAAAACAAAACAAAACAAAACACAAAGGGACCACATGAACTCAACGGTGTAAGAATAACAGGGAAACATGCAGAGGAACTCTGGCTACTACAGTAGAAAACAATCTGAACAAGTCAAAATCCACCTTTCCCGGTGGCCCAGCCTCCCTTGACCTGAGAGCCCTAGGATCTTTGAACTTAGTAACTGTTGCGTGTATTCCAATATTATTAGCTCATGATCCAATGCAACATTTTCATCTCCTTTCCTCAATAAGGACCTCTTTTGGGACAAAGCTTGCCTGTTATCTGGACACAAGTGCAGCAGGCAGGGGGGCAACATGACTTGGTCCCATGATACCATTAGCATGGTGGACCTGGTTCTCTGTTTGTAGAAGGAGGTTAATTGGATGAACCTAAATATTGCTTTCAATTTGATGTCTGTAATTGTCTGAGACTACATTACTTGCGTTGCTCCATGTTCATCCTAGGATCCACCTGAAAAGAGCAGCATTCACAACCCATGACCACTGTGCCCTAGCCATCCACTCCCATCACAGATTTAGGAGAAGGAGTGGACATATTCCCTGCAAAACAAAGGCAACACCAGGCCAGTGAGAAGCCGCATTACCCGGGCCCTCAGGCAGCATCAGACGTGGAAAAGAGCAATTGTCAGAGTAAAATATTTGCTTATCCAGTGGAATTTGTGATTACTGTTCAGTGGATTCATGGAGATCAATCTTCTCCAAAGACAGGCTTTCCATTTTCATCAATCAGTGCTCCTCACTGGCATCAGCACACATGAGCATGCACATAAATACATATATACACACACATACATATATACACACAAGCGTACACATAACACGGCACATGAAGCTCCACCTCTGGGCTTTTGTTTGGGACCTGCTCTCCGCTCATACCTAGCAGGCCACAGTTTTCGGGGATCCAGACACTGGGCAGAATGGATGGAAAGCATGGCTGTGAGAGGAGGTTGAACATTGACAAGGGAGCTGAGGCCACAGGGAAAGTAGGGGATGCTGTGAGAAATAATTTAAAGCATAGAGAGAGCAGGTGGTATGATGGAAGGCCTCAGTATGTACATGTGTTTCTGCAAACAGTTTCGAATTTGTTTATGTGCCTATGCCTGTTTGTGTGTGCGCTGTGATGGGGAAGAATGCTGCTGGGTGAAGCTGGAGAGGTGGGCTGGCCTCTGGCTTCAAGACACTCACAGATGCTCTCTCTGAAGTCTCATAACCATAGTCTCTGAGGACAGGACAGAGTGATCCACTTCATGGTGATGGGTAGCCCCTGAGAGGGAAGAGCAAGGCAATCTATCCTCAGACTTAGTTTTAGAAAGATCACAACGGCATAAAACACACACTAGTGGTGTTTTTTTAAAAAAGGAGTGGGAGGGAATGTCCCTCAAAGTTAATATATATAGCAGTCACCTGGAATGCGTGTCTAAAATGAAGATTTCTTTCTCTCTTCCAGAGACTATGGTTGAGATTAAACAAAATTATCTCTAAGTAAAGCATGAAAGTGCCTGGAATATAAAAGGCAAAGTAGAATAAAAAGTAGCTGCTCTCCTGCTGATGGTGATTTCTATGGTGATGGTGACAAGGACGTTGACTCTCTACTTGGGATTCAAGAAGCCTGGTCACATCTGGAAAGGTAGGTCCTGTCCAGGGAAGCCATCTGCCAGAGGGTCTTTTTTTCTTTGTCTTCTTTTCAATGTTGTATTTAGCATTCAAAAATATGGGATCTCAAGTCAATGACTTAGAAAAATTGACTGAATAAAATGTTTCCATGAACAATATAAAAAGATTAGCAATATTTGCAAATACATCAATTTGACTTTGTTTAATAGTTTTGCTTATATTTTCAGCAGATATCCATTATGCTATAATAATATGTATTATAAGATAAATCCCCTTGTTATTTTTCTTTTCACATCGAATTTTTATTCCACTCTTTCTATGTTTTTAATTGATATGTAGTAATTGTACATATTATGTGATATAGCATGATGTTCCAATGCATGGATACACAGTGTAATGATCAAATCAGGGTAATTAGCATGACTGCCACCTCAAATATTTAAAATTTCTTTGTAGTAAGAATATTCCAAATCTTGTCTTCTAGATGTTTTGAAATATTTAATACATTATCATTAACTATAGTCACCCTACTGTGAAATAGGACACCAGAACTTATTCTTCCTATATCATTGTAATGTAGTACCCATTGACCAAACTATTTCCATTTCCCCCTCCTCCTTACCCGACCCAGTCTCTGGTAAACACTATCCTATTCTCTAAGTTTGTGAGATCAGCTTTATAGACTCTAACATGTAAGTGAGATCGTGCAGTATTAGTTTTTCTGTGTCTGGTTCATTTCACTTAGCATGATGCTCTCCAGGTTGATCTACATTATTGCACATTGCAGGATTTGATTCTATTTTATGGCTGAATAGTATTTCATTGCATAAATTTATCAATTTCTTTATCCATTCATTCACTGATCGATACTTAGGTTGATTCCATATGTTGGCTGTTGTGAATAATGCTGAAATAAACATGAAGGTGCGGATAACTCTTTGACATGTTGATTTAATTCTTTTGGATACATACGCAGTAGTAGAATTGATGGATTATATGGTAGTTCTAGTTTTAATTTTTTGAGGTGACACCATACTGTTTTCTATAATGGCTGTACTAATTGACATTCCCACCAACAGTGTATAAGGGATTCCTTTTTCTCCATATCTTCTCCAACAATTGTTATATTTTTTTACTTTTGATAACAGCCATTCTAACTGGAGTAAGGCGATACCTCACTGTTGTTTTGATTTGCCAGAATTTCTTAATCTCAATCCTCTGGTTCTCTAAGGCAGTGCTTCTGGGCCCTGACTGCACTTTGAAATAATCTGAGTATCTTTCAAAAATATTACATCAGAAGCAATTCTTTATGATTTTTGGGTGTTAGGATCAAGCACTGAAATTTTAATGAAGTTCTCCAGAGAATTTTAATTGCACATAGATTTGGAAACTGCTGGACAAGTTACAAAACTCTGGTTTCACCTTCACCTAAGGCTTCAACTAAAAATGCAGACTTCTGGGCCTAACCCCAGATGTAGTGAAATGGATTACCTGGAACCAGTGGTGGAGGTGGATGACTTTCATGTTTCCTAGCACCCTGGTTGGATTTCTATGCATATTAAGGCATAAATCACTGCCTTAGAGGGATGGACTGCATATAAGTCATACCTTATCTCATCTCATCCTATCTCCAGGGAAGGGTTGCTGTCTTACTCAATCTTCAAAGAATAATCAACAGCTTTTTTCAGAATGCTTGACATATAGGGCCACAAATATTTTCACATTGCTCAACTATATTGCAATGCATTTCATGCTTCTAAAATTTAGTAGAATGGAATATATTTGCCTATATAAATATATACATACATATATAAATGTAAATAGTTTCTAAAACCAGTAATGGGTCTTTTATCTAAAAGCAACATATGTACAGTTCATTCTGGTGGATGCATTTTTATTTTACTTTTTCTTCCATTAATAGAAGGAGAGAAGAGAAGGGCATTCAACAGATATGTGTTGAGCCCTCACTATCTCCTAGGTGCTGAAGCCCTGCCTTCCACTGAGGCACATGTCCCCTGAAGAGCCATCAGGGTATAAGAAATCTGAAATGTAGAGTTTTGTATGGGTTAGATTTTTATTTACATTTTCCAAACTACATCTGTTTAATTTATCCTCCCCAGCTTGAAGTGGAAACTCCCAGCAGCTAAAAAAGCAGTAACCCAATACCTGAATCAAGATGAATACATTTGCAATCATTTATACTTTCATCTCTTTTTCATGCTGGAGACCTTGTGTGGGTCTTGTCTTGTCATTGCATTAGCATTTGGACAAATGATAAGCCACTCCCTACCCTTCAACTGTGAGCCAAGGCAAACAGATTTATCAATGTCTATACCTTTTAATTTTTTCTTTTTTTTTCTTTTTATTATACTTCAAGTTTTAGGGTACATGTGCACAACATGCAGGTTTGTTACATGTATATATACATGTGCCATGTTGGTGTGCTGCACCCATTAACTCGTCATTTAACATTAGGTATATCTCCTAATTTTTTCTTTTTTGATGAATCATTGAAAAAATATGGTAGGTTCTTCAGTCAAATTTAAGGATCCTCAATAGTCTTGTTAGTGATATCAAAGTAAATAAGTGATTTACCCAGTGAGATGAAAGGCCCATCATAGAATGTGAAATGAAAACCCTGATATACTCAAGACAGATTGTTTTGGAATAGTGAATATATATTTATATCAATATATATTGTTCAGTACTAAGTCTGATAAACCCTGTCTTTTACATTTTACTTAATGATGCTTTTGAGAGCTTGATGATCCATTCTGTCATATTTTGCACAAAAATCATGGTAGCAAAATTGAAAGAAAAGGTGGGGACATAAAACAAATGTTTAAAATAGCTTGATATATAACTCTTGTTGAAACTTAAACACTTTAGAAAGCACTGAGTTTATGATCTGGTCTTTTGAAAGCTTCTGCTCATTTTTGTGTCAGCATATTTAATGCCTGTGAAGGACAAATCTTTTTTAAAATTTGATCATAGCATTTATGAGTTCATATTATAAAGCCCTATTCATACCTACAATGGATAGAAACCAGAGCAAAGACTCAAATATCCTGTCTCTTTGCAACGATTGCTACCATTAAAAGCCTAGGGCACAGAGGCCTTCACTCAGTACTCTCCAGGCAGGACAGAGAAGTTGAGGGCAGTGGCTCCAGGTAGCAAAATCTGCAGAGTCATGCAGGAAGCATTATCGTTTTATTTCTGAGGCTTTCTCATCTCCTGCCAGAGGTTGATCACAGAGCTCCAGATTATTCGAACACCAGGGAAGTGTGGGTAGAAGGTTACACAGAACCTGCTGTTGGAAACTTGGGTGGGAAGTTGGGGGTCTGGACTCCCCTGGTGTATTTCCAGAGGTGTGTCTGGATGCTTCTTTCCCTCCACCCCTGCAGGAACCTGAGCTGCCTCTCTTCATCTCTCTTTACTCTCTAACATATTCCCCTCATCCTATTTCCCATTGAAGTATTTCCTTCATCCTTGTTTTTCACATTTATTATTCCAGATGCCAAATGATCACCTGCCTCTTTCCAGAGTCTAAGATTCAGCTTGCTGCTTCTGCTCATTGGACCTAATTTGTGTCTTTTGGCTCATGCTGCCTTCTTGCCCATTTCCAATGGGTCTGTTTTATTGTGGTCAAAATACCCTGTATGTAAAATTGTTTTCTCAATTAGCTTCTGAATCCCTGAAGTCCTTTCAGTTCCTTGGAGGACTTTCTGAACTTCTGAGCCAGGCTTATGGTTGTGATTTCAAGATGAATGGAGAGGCCCGACTTCAAAGAACTCAAAATGGAGCAGAGGAGAGTGGGTCTAGGAACAGGGCCAGCATGGTGGGTTCACAGAAGGTCAGAAGACTGAGGAAGACCAGGGCACCAGAGAAAATCACTCTGAAACATTGCTCATAATACCATAGCATCCCCTATCAGGTTTCTCTTCCACGGTACCATTAGAAGTAAAAATATGTTCAATATAGACCTCACATAAGCCTCTGTGTTCAAATGAAAAGATTTTCTTTCCTACTCCAACAGTCTGCTTCTGATGTCTCTGCTTCCCAGAGTCCAGCTTTCTTTCCTCTCTCTTTGACTTTACTGCCTTTCACCCCTTCTTTCTCATCACTACCTCTTTCTCACTGGAATATTCTGTCAGTCTCAGAGGCTGCCCAGAAAGAGCGATGTCATGGGTTTGCCTAAAAAGAGTGGCCACTTGCCCTGAAAACAGAAAATGTAAAGGTCACCTGCTTTGACTTGTATTGTCCCTGAGCCCCCAAGGCTTTGTCCTGCCTCTTGCTTGTGTAAGGTGCACCAATACAAGGTTGTAAACCAAATATACAACTCTAAGGCCCCCCAGACATCTGAATGGACTTCCTTCTCAGCCAGGACACTCTTAAAATTTAACCTGAGAGACTGGTTAAGGCCATGACAGGAAGTAGGGGTCGGACATGCTTCATTATACCTCTCTGGCACTAAGATCAACACAGACCTTAAGTCTGATAAGAAGCATTTATGATCTATTCTCTCTGAAGCCTGTTACCTGAAGGCTTCCTCTGCACAATAAGAATTTGGTCTCCACAATCCTTTATCTTAACCCAGATATTCCTTTCTAGTGATTCCAGGTCTTTAGATAAACTCAACAAATTGTCAACCAGAAAAATTTGAAACCTACCTATGACCTGGAAGCTCCCAGCTTCAAGTTGTCCCACTTTTCTGAACCAAACCAGTGTATTTCTTAATGTATTTGATTGAAGTTTCATGTCTCCCTGAAATGTATAAAACCAAGCCTCACACCGGCCACGCTGGGCACATGTTCTCAGGGTCTCCTGAGGGTTGCATCATGGGCCATGGTCACTCATATTTGGCTCAGAATCAATCTCTTCAAATGTTTTACAGAGTTTGACTCTTTTCTTTTCTTTTTTTGTTATACTTTAAATTTTAGGGTACACGTGCACAATGTGCAGGTTTGATACGTATGCATACATGTGCCATGTTGGTGTGCTGCACCCATTAGCTTGTCATTTACATTAAGTATATCTCCTAATGCTATCCCTCTCCTGTCTCCCCACCCCACAACAGGCCCCGGTGTGTGATGTTCCCCATCCTGTGTCCAAGTGTTCTCATTGTTCAATTCCCACCTATGAGTGAGAACATGCAGTGTTTGGTTTTTTGTCCTTGCGACAGTTTGCTGAGAATGATGGTTTCCAGCTTCATCCATGTCCCTACAAAGGACATGAACTCATCATTTTTTATGGCTGCATAGTATTCCCTGGTGTATATGTGCCACATTTTCTTAATCCAGTCTATCATTGTTGGACATTTGGGTTGGTTCCAAGTCTTTGCTATTGTGAATAGTGCCACAATAAACATATGTGTGCATGTGTCTTTATAGCAGCATGATTTATAATCCTTTGGGTATATACCCAGTAATGGGATGGCTGGGTCAAATGGTATTTCTAGTTCTAGACTCCTGAGGAATTGCCACACTGACTTCCACAATGGTTGAACTAGTTTACAGTCCCACCAACAGTGTAAATGTGTTCCTATTTCTCCACATCCTCTCCAGCACCTGTTGTTTCCTGAATTTTTAATGATCGCCATTCTATCTGGTGTGAAATGGTGTCTCATTGTGGTTTTGATTTACATTTCTCTGATGGCCAGTGATGATGAGCATTTTTTCACGTGTCTGTTGGCTGCATAAATGTCTTCTCCTGAAAAGTGTCTGTTCATATCCTTCACCCACTTGTTGATGGGGTTGTTTGTTTTTTTCTTGTAAATTTGTTTGAGTTCTTTGTAGATTCTGGATATCAGCCCTTTGTCAGATGAGTAGATTGCAAAAATTTTCTCCAATTCTGTAGGTTGCCTGTTCACTCTGATGGTAGTTTCTTTTGCTGTGCAGGAGCTCTTTAGTTTAATTAGGTCCCATTTGTCAATTTTGGCTTTTGTTGCCATTGCTTTTTGTGTTTTAGACATGAAGTCCTTGCCCATGCCTATGTCCTGAATGGCAATGCCTAGGTTTTCTTCTAGGGTTTTTATGGTTTTAGGTCTAACATTTAAGTCTTTAATCCATCTTGAATTA
Source organism: Pan troglodytes (assembly GCF_028858775.2). NCBI lineage: Eukaryota > Metazoa > Chordata > Mammalia > Primates > Hominidae > Pan > Pan troglodytes. The sequence goes on along the minus strand of NC_072411.2, from coordinate 26,377,102 downwards.
ATTTTTCTATAAAGTGTAAGGAAGAGATCCAGTTTCAACTTTCTACATATGGCTAGCCAGTTTTCCCAGCACCATTTATTAAATAGGAAATCTTTTCCCCATTTCTTGTTTTTGTCAGGTTTGTCAAAGATTGGATAGTTGTAGATGTGCAGCATTATTTCTGAGGGCTCTGTTCTGTTCCATTGATCTATATCTTTGTTTTGGTACCAGTACCATGCTATTTTGGTTACTGTAGCCTTGTAGTATAGTTTGAATTCAGGTAGTGTGATGCCTCCAGCTTTGTTCTTTTGGCTTAGGATTGACTTGGCAATGTGGGCTCTTTTTTGGTTCCATATGAACTTTAAAGTTGTTTTTTCCAATTCTGTGAGGAAAGTCATTGGTAGCTTGATGGGGATGGCATTGAACCTATAAATTACCTTGGGCAGTATGGCCATTGTCATGATATTGATTCTTCCTATCCATGAGCATGGAATGTTCTTCCGTTTGTTTGTATCCTCTTTTATTTCATTGAGCAGTGGTTTGTAGTTCTCCTTGAAGAGGTGCTTCACATCCCTTGTAAGTTGGATTCTTAGGTGTTTTATTCTCTTTGAAGCAATTGTGAATGGGATTTCACTCATGATTTGGCTCTCTGTTTGTCTGTTATTGGTGTATAAGAATGCTTGTGATTTTTGCACGTTGATTTTGTATCCTGAGACTTTGCTGAGGTTGCTTATAAGCTTAAGGAGATTTTGGGCTGAGATGATGGGGTTTTCTAGATATACAATCATGTCATCTGCAAACAGGGACAATTTGACTTCTTCTTTTCCTAATTAAGTACCCTTTATTTCCTTCTCCTGACTCTCTTCTTTGACAAGGTGCTCACTTGTGTAGGGTGATCCAATCATTTCAAGCCAACAAGCTTCCCAAACAAGCAAAAATACCTTTTGAAACCTTTCCATATTCTACACTTTCTAGGTGGGCTGCCCTTTTCTCTTGTCTACTGAGCAAAGTCTTTCTGATTTGAGACTCAGTTCAGGTATTACATCTTTTTCTGAGATTAGGCTTTGTCTATTCTTCCTCTTCTCCCAGCCCCATCACACCAGCCACCTCACCTCCACGGGAAAGCCTCCTGTCTACACTTTGTGTTTCTGCTCTTCTCTGCCAGGCTCTGCACCCTTCTCCAGGGTGATTCCCACTACTGGGTACTGTCTGCTTACCTGTGCCCTCTGGCCCCACAGTATGCTCCCTTCCTCCATGTCTATAGCTCCATTGCCCAGGGTAGTAACCAGCACATGAGAGCAGAAGAGGGCAACCTACTGACTAAGAGCGTTTATGCACTGGAAGGAGTCACTGGATGAAATCATAAACAAATATCCCCGGGGATAATGATGTTTCCAGTGAAGGAAAAACACAACAATGATAATGGTTACCAAGCTCTAAGAAAACAATGAATTTGAGAGGGCAACAGAAATAACAGCAGGCTTCTTGGTTTCCAGATATAATCCAGGACTCTTAAGTGTAGGTAAAACAAAACAACAAAGCAAAAACAAAACAAGAAACATAATATCAAACTACAGTATTTTCTTAATGTTCAAATTCAAGAACCTAATGTATAGCCCCTTGCCAACATTTATAAAGAGCAATGTTTTCTGAGAACTTTGTAAAGGAAAGAATCAAAAATTTACTTCTTAAGAAGGATATTTCATATTTCTCCCCAAGACCCTTACATTGAATTGGTAAATTAATTAAAAGTACTAAGAAAACACGGTCCAACAATAAACTTCTCATAAGAAAATGGCAGATGTGTTAGTAACATTTAAAAGCTATATGCATAACCTCCTGCTTGACCTCAGTAATTCACAATTACTTATCCCTCAGTCAGTTTGCATCAAAGTGAGTTAAAATAATGTCCAGGAGTAAATTTACTCACTGAGATATCAGCAAAAGGAAATAGAAATATCACAGGATAATTGAGAGAAAAGAAAATGTGAAACTCTTTTATTTCTTTGATAAAACATACTGCTAATGAGCTTCTAAAACATGATTTGCCAAGAAATAATCAATGCAAAGGAGCACGTTTTAGGTCTCGTGTTCACTGCTTGTTGGTTGATTTTTTTATTAAGGCTGAAAGAGGACAGGGCTAGAATGCCACCATGAGTAATTACAACTCTCAAGGACTCAGATGGCATATTTAGGAAGCGACATTTTGCCATGGAGTTTAGACACCCAATCGCTTTTTCTCAGGCATCCTCAAGCCTTCCTGGGCACAAACCCCTACAGCATGAGCACTGGTCCCATGTCCTAGGACCACAAAAATACAAATGCATGCCTCTCTGTTTGTAGTCCCATGAGACATGCTTGCTGCTTTTAGAGTGACTGGCCACAAGTGTGCAAGATCCTATAGGCAGCAGCAAGGGAAATAAGAAAAAATAAAAAATAAAGTCTGAGTTTATGTATTTTTAAAAATGTAATAAATTCAGTGTAAAAGTTTTTCATCTGGAATTGGATTTTTTTTTAAAGTCTGTAAGTGTGCATTATGTACAAATAACAGAATTTAAAAAGACATTGCTGAATCCTATTTCCCAAAGGTCACCATCATCCTTCAATATTGATTGAATTCCAAATTGCACCTTATTCCACTTCTGTTGGCCTTTAGAATAAGGTCAGTATCCAGTAGCTGCTTGGTTTTCTGAAAAGAACCCTGAAACGACAGCCAGGAAAAGTCAGTTCTTGTTGCTGGATTTATGAGTCACATAACCCCGGAAGAAGTTCTGAGGCTCAGTTATGTGGACAGCAATACCTGCTCCACCTACCCCAGAACACTGGCATCTACAACATCAACAAAAAAAGTCAGTATTTCTGGACTTTCTAGATAACTGCCAGAGTCTAATCATTTCCCATCCCCCTAACAGTGGGCTAGGTGGAGTCAGTTTCTGCAACTCCTATCAATGTTTCCTCTTTAGTCATGAATATTAGCATAGAAGTTTTGCAAGGCTTTTAGGGAGGATAAGAATATAAGGACATTACAGAGTTATCTGAAGAATGCAACAGGAATATCTGTTCAGAGCCCTGGGACAAAAGCCAGGCTTCCTTCTGGGTTCTCCAAACCTCACACACCTTGACACGTTTCTTTGCTCATCTTCCTCATTCCCTCAAGAGACTACTGTTCTTTGAGATTATCTTTTTCTGTTCATCTCAGTTCCCCCATTCCTCCAGCCAGGAACTCTCTCCTGGAACCCCCTCCATCACCCATCTAACCCTGCTCACTTCAAGACTGATCTTCCAGTCCTCCAACCTGAGGTTCTCAGGACAATTCAGCCACCAATGAGTCTCTCTTCTGACCACTTCTCTGTTATCAGAGGAATTTCACTCCTCTGTGCTCTTGAAAACTTATTGTATACCACCAAGTGTTCTTAGTTATCTATCAAAAGTTTGCTTTATTCATCCCCTTGAGAGGAGGGATGGTGCCTTAAAGTTTGCTCTATTGCCCACAGCATCTAGCACAGCATCTTGCTAATGAAACACGTAAGAAATAAATATTGTTGACTGATGGAGTGCTGGTTGGAATACCAGAAGCCTTTTTTGGTAGGAGAGGATTATATTGTCTTTGATACTTCCATTGACACATAACACTTTCTTTTCGACCACAATACTGAAAGTAAAATAATTAAAAAATAAAACTTGTTGAACTAAGTTATCTTTCACTGAAATAAGGGTTATATTAATGTCATGCTGGCTTCTCCTAAATGTCTGTGAAATGGATATTTCTTCCTTGTATTCAAAATATCGCTTTCTAAAACCTCTGTCTGCTCCTGAAACTCCTGTCTTCCTTTCAATTAAGAAATTTTATGGGAAAGCCTAGTTTCTTTCCCCTAATACTATTGTTTTTGTTGGAAATGAAGCCGGTCCTAGTTTTAAGCCAGACTTAGAGATCGTTGCGAGAATTTTCAAAGTATAAAGCCAGTTAATAAAGAGCTTCACACACAAAGAAAACTTTTAGAACTGACATTTTATGCAGAACTTTAAGGCTAGGATGCATATTTTTTAATTTCTGAAAAATAAAAATGTCTTGTATAGGAGAGGAAACTGTGCTCTTCTTTCCCATATGGAATTAATTACAGATAATCATTGTATTACGTCCTCTTTTTTTTTTTTTACTTGTATAAGAACAATGCCATGTTTCTTTTATGTGACTAAAAGAATTAGCCTCTATAAATAGAGTGATTGTCCTTGTCAGAAACAAATCAGTTTCCACAAGGATCTTTTTAAGTATCCTTTTAATAATTCAGTTTGGCTGAACATTATAAATGAAATTAATTAAATGAGTATGTATATAAATTACCTGGTTAAGAGACTGATCATCGCCATTATTACTAATAATAATACAATTAATTTTAAAGAAATATTCAGAGTGAAAGAAACCAGACTCCCAAAGAGAAAACAAAGGTACATTCCATCTATTTAAAATGGAAAATGCAAAATTTTCTACACTGAGAGAGAACTCCCTGGGACAGAGATCAATGGCTCCCTAGGACAACGGGAGGGATGGGAATAAGAATAAGAAATTGCAGAAACAAAAACACTCTTTAAGAGGATGGCTATGATCACCATGCTCACTAGCTTTATTGAGGTGATGATTTCACAGGCATATATGTAAGTCAAACTTACACAATTGTACACTTTGAGTATGTGCACAAATACAGTGTGCTTAATTGTACTTCAACAAAGATAATATCTTAAAATGTGTTCATTGGTGGTGCATGAGATTATCAGGTTGTGACCTTCTACTTCATGGCCTCAATCCTCCTGCCCTCCAGGTGCCCCCTGGCCAGCCCCCTACAACATCCAGCTGCCATGCTATGCCAAAGCTGTGGTCTCTTGACAGCAGCATTCTCCTTCCCTGTCTTAAACATAAGTGCCCTCAGACTCTACTCAGACTCTCTGTTTCATTTCTTTTCTTTTCTTTTTTTGGCGGAGTTTTGCTCTTGTTGCCCAGGCTGGAGTGCAATGGGGCGATCTCGGCTCATTGCATCTTCCGCCTCCCAGGTTCAAGCGATTCTCCCACTTCAGCCTCCCGAGTAGCTGAGTAGCTGGGATTACAGGTGCCTGCCACCATGCCCAGCTGATTTTTTGTATTTTTAGTACAGATGGGGGTTTCACTATGTTGGCCAGGCTGCTCTAGAACTCCTGACCTCTGGTGATCCACCTGCCTCAGCCTCCCAAAGTGCTGGAATTACAGGCATGAGCCACCACACCCGGCCCTCAGACTCTATTTCTATTGAAGCATGTTCAAAAGAAAGCACCAATATAATATTCAATACGGAAAACATTCACAACCCCAAATGCTTTTCTCTCTCTCTCTCTCTCACACACACACACACATCCACATCCACACACTCATTACTTTGCTTCAACAGGTATCAACATTCTCAACCAAAGAAACAAAATTACCTAACTGGACAGGCAGGCATCAGGATAGATGGAAATCAGGTTGGCGTGTGGTATCACAGATAAGGGTGATGGATTATACTCAAGATCAGCCCACATGGGACTTAACGTGTTCACTCATCCACTTATTCATTTGTGCAATATGCATATTTAAACATCTATAGGCAAAGTCTGTTGCTCATTTCTGAGCATCCAGAGAGGAAGAAAATAATCTCCCTGTCCTTCTGCTCTCACAGAAGAGAAGGACAATAAATAGATACGTATTTCCAGTGCAATGTGAGTCATTAGAGAACATTTCTGGCAAAACACATTTCCTCATCCAATGTGCCTCCCTGAGGTTTCTCATTCACATGCATATTTGTATGTATTTACTATACCCATATATCTTAAAAGGATATACTGTTGCTTTACATTTTAAAGACTTATAAAAATGATTTCTAGAATAATGGGATCAAGTACTCAATTCTTTCAGATGTCATTGGAAGGCTTATTGGAAGAGGTGACATTGAATCTGAGTCTAGAATCTTGAATGTTTCAATGTTGTTATCACTGAGCTGTATTTGAGGTGTTAGTTACATTTTTTTCTTCCTCATAAGAATAAAGTTTCTAAATAAAGTTTTCCATATCATTATCCATATCACACATAAAGGTGACCATACCATTAAATTATTTTGCATTAATTTATATTTCTTTACTCACAAATTTGGGGGAACTTTAAGTCTTTCAGAGAACTCTGCCGAGTTTAGGGAAATAGAAACCAATCAAAAAACAAAAACCTCTCCCTCAACCAGCATATTCCTTCTCATCCTGGATGAGGACTTTCATTCTGGGCAGAGCAGGCTGGCAATAACGAAGAAGAAATGAGTCCGAAATAGGCAAGCATTTTCTTTTAATTTAGGTGTGTTCTGTTCCGCCCAGTCCCTTTCCCAGAGCTAGAAAATATTAAATCACCTTTCCTGTGACTTGGCTAACCAAGTGTAAAAGCCCATTCTTGGGGCACACCTGTAGAAATAGGATGATATTCTAAGCTTCGTCCTGAAGACTCCAATTAGGTGGAATCTACTGTGAAGGAAAGAAACAGAAAACAATCTCAAAAGACTAACTGTATGCCGGGTACTTCTGAATATCTGGAGATTCAAGTCGTGGTGCTCTTTTATGTGGCTATCTAGGCCTTTATTCACACTGTTCAGAGTGGGGAAAAGTCTGTCTCCCATTGTCGTTGCTGGAAGTTTTTCTAGGACATCATGTGAAACCCTTTCCTTTTTCTTCCTCACACTCCTAACTCTTATATTTTCTTCTAATAAACAATGTGTCAAAGAACTGGTTGATTTTATATGTTCTCCCCCTGTGGCTGCTGTGGGCAAAAGCACTCTGACATTGATCTCATTCCAGAGATGCCCTGTCCTATGGCTTCTAATCAGCACGGAGCTGTCAGTTTAAATTCCCTGAGAAACTCTCCTGTCTTGGGGGCTTGATGTAAGACATGGCAGCAGGAAATGGAGAGCCCAGGAAAAGAGACATACATACTGTATTTCAGACTCATCAAGGAGTCATTTTCCCATCCAAATATCTCATCAAGTAGCCGGGTAATTTCTCATGGGCTCTTGCAGTGCCCTTCACTTTGTGACCCCTTGTTTAGGTTTCGATTTTGATTTGCTTTTCAAGATTATGAAAACAAAGAAAGGCATGGTACAATCTAGAAGGAGTGTGGCTACGGTAGTGAAGGAGAAAAAACAAACAAAAGCAAAAAATTTAAAAACATGGCCTCTGTCTATTTTCTTCTTATTTTTGCCTCAGTGTCCCATTGCTTATTACCAGTCTCTTTAAAACAAATAAGCTAGTTAAATAAATATATTTGTGCAACACCAATATAGAACTCTATGCTAGACAGTGGATGAAAACCCAAGCAGTCCCTAATTTTATTCCTGGATGAGGTTCAGATCTACTGAGTGCAATGTGGACGTGATCATAATGAAGTCAAAGCTGTAACATGCCAAGCACTCTGTTTAATATGAACATTTCTGATTACTTTAGTAGACTGAGCTCACACATTGTATCACTTCTTCCAAACTTCCAATTCAAATAACAGAAATTCTAGGGGAAAAACTGAATAGAGAGTTAAGCTTAACACCAAGGATGCATTCCAGAGCATGGCTTTGCGAAAACAGGTACTGTCAAATAAGTCTTAAGGTAGGTGCCCAAATTGGCATAACTATTACGAAGGAGAATTAAGAAAGACCTCACACAAAACTAAACAAACAAACAACAACAAAAAGCATTTGTCCCAGTACTGTCACTTTTAGGAATGCATTCTCAAGACAAATCACCAACAATATCAAAATACATATGCACAAGATTATTAATTGCATCATTATCTGCCATTACAAATATTAGAAATAAATGACCATGTGTAAGAGATTGGGTGAGTAAACTCTGATACATACACCTGTTATGGAATGATTTCCAGGAAATATTGCTAAGTCAAAAAAATTAAATTTAAAAGGGAATTAAAAATATGGTATTTTGTGTAAGATAATTTGATAAGTAAAAATATTTGTGTTGTGAACATATCATTACTAAGAAACACTGTAAAATTAAGCCATATGTTTATGAGATTTCTGACCTATGAAAGGTAAACAGGAATGGAGTAGAAATGTTGAAAGTGCAGGCAGCATCCTTCTTTGGTTATATTTTTGTATAGTTTTGACTTAGAATGCAAAGTTAATGTTTACACATTCTACAGTATAAAATAAAATCATTAAGCATTGGGAAGAAGAAAAATCCTAAAATGAAATAAATGGAATTCAAACAAAAGAAAATGGCATAACTTAATTTCAAACAAATATCATAACTACTCTGAAAAAAATCAGTTATAACTTAAGTAGCTTTTAAGGGAAGTGCTTTGACTATATACCCTCAGACTGCAAACAAAATTAGCTGTGGATGAACCCCAAACTCTTGTATTCATGTTATTAGGTTTCTTTATCCAGTACTATGAGTTAGCAGTTCCGAAACTACCTTCTGTTTCTGATAGATATAAGTAAAAAACTAAGTATAATGAATGTAACAGGGATCAGATCTCCCAGGGTTGAGGGGCTTACAAATATGAAAAAGGAATAAAAGTATAGTGAATCCTATGGCGTTTGATTGGAATTGGAGATATTGAAATGTAGACAAGGTTTTAGAGAATTAGAGATAAATATATGGAGAAGTCAAAATATTTTCATCTCTCCATCTATTAATTCTTCCTAGCTCCACTGAGCCTAGAAACAGTGGCACACAAAGCAAGGAGGACATCAGAAGCCCACATGTTGGTTTCTAAATACTCTTCTCCATGAAAAGGAACCTGGGCTCCTTGGGAAATGGCTGATTTCAGGTCTAGGACAAGGAATGTCCACAGTCACTTTGAATATCTTGTTCTGGGTCAGAAATAGGGAATATCTCAAGAATGACGGGGCACATCAGAAGGATTTATAGCCAGATTGAAGGAACTCTCATTGGCCAAATTTGGACAGTTGCTCATTAAAGCAGATAATGACTATAATGGCTTATAAATAATTCAATGAAATGAAAACACGTGTCCATTTGGATAAAAATTAGGAATAAATAAAAAAATGGGGAAGATGGCAAAGCTTTTCTTTACAGTATAATGGCAACTATAAATGTAAAATAAAGGATGGAGCTGGAAAATTATCTGTCTCCATGGCAACCATCTTACAATTATAACTTTAGACAAAGCTACAGTATATACAAGAACTAATGGGTGTTTGATGAGGAGCAGGATATGTACATGCTCTGAAAGTCATCCATTAATTACAAAGGGAAAGCTGGTAACTTCACAGTGGAGAATCCTGGTAAACACCATCTTAACTAAGGATCAAAGTCAACATCACTGGCGGCAGGACAAGCCAACAATGTGTACCTCCTAATTAAATTCACTGAGAAGAAAACGGCATCAGTTTTTTTTGGAATGCCTACCAACATGCCTAAACAAATCCACTCATAAGGAAAAATCAGACAGTAAAACGTTCAAAGAATATTCCACAAAATAAATTGCCTATACTGTTCAAAATATCAAAACTATGAATACAAAATCATAGACTATATTGGCATGAGCAGAAATTACATTTACAGGAATTGAGAAATAAAGGCAAAAAGTGAAGACAGAGCATAAACTGTATTCATTCATGTATCTCATCAGGAAAATTGAAAAACTAGGCAAAGACAACAACATATGAGAAGTTTTGTTTGTTTATTTTTTTTTTTACTTTTGGGACATATGAACCTGTCTATATTCAGGTCTGTGATATTAATGATAATTAATTGCTTCAGATAAACAGCTAATTAATTATTACTTAATTTCTAAAATGGAAAATATTATATAAATATATCTAAATAGACCATATTAGTTAGGTATCTTTTTTTGGGCTAGGTAACAAACAATCCTCAATTCCCAGTGGCTTACAACAAAAAGGCTGGATTCCCATTGATGGCTTATGTCTTCCAGTGGGGGTCACCTGTTGATGTGCTCCATGTCTTCTTTAATCTGAGATACAGGTTAAAGGCAATGCACCTCTCTCAGACACTGACGCATGCCGTTGTCAGGTCTGGGAGAACTGAGACACAGCAGAACACTAGAGGCTATGAGAGTTCCTTCTCAACAGTGAGATGGGCCACTTCTGCTCTCATCCCACGACCAAGGTGTGTCACATGCCCAAGCATGGCACCCATGAGACAAGGAAGTAAAGCACTCTTAGGCAAGAACAGCAGGTAAATGGGGACAAATACTGCCAAACTGTTGACTTTATCTAAGTGTAAAACTATAAAATACTTATGGTAATGATTTGTAAATTAGGGGAAAAAAGGCTACAGAGGAAAACAAAAGAAGCCAAAATCAAGCACTCATAGAATATTGTTGGTAAAATTATAATGATGCATTTCTTTTCATTCTCTGTCTCCACATACACATATTCACTCACACACACACTGCATGCACAAATTTACACCTAGCTCTTTCCAGTCAAAATTATATTGGTGGCCAGGGTGTGGTGATTCACACCTGTAATCCCAGCACTTTGGGCCAGCCACTTAAGCCCAGGAGTTCAAGCCCAGCCTGGGTAACATGGCAAAACCCTATCTCTACACAAAATACAAAAATTAGCTTGGTGTGGTTGCATGTGCCTGTGGTCCCAACTACTTGGGAGGCTGAGGTCTGAGGTGGGAGGATCACCTGAGCCCAGGCAGGTAGAGGCTGCAGTGAGTCGTGATTATGCCCTTTCACTGCAGCTTGGGCAACAGAGTGAGACCGTGTCTCAAAAAAAAAAAAAAAAAAAAAGCTGTTAAAATTATCTAGGTTATTTTCAATTTTCCTTGTTGAAATAATGCCATAATGAACTTCTGTGATTACATTTTTATTTTTGTATATGATTATTTCTTTAAGGTCAATTTCCAAAAGTGGAATTACTGAATGAAACTGCATAATCATTTGAAGATTTCTGATGCACATTATCAAATTGCTTTCAAAAAAAAATTTGTCTAATTTATTTTGCCTTTGTTTCCCAGACTTACTATTGCACCCACTGTCCTGATGCTACATAAGTTCTATTCTTTAGCACTCCTTTGTTGAACTACCGTGATCTGTGAAATACGACCAGAAGGAGGGATATTAAACTCGTCCCCTGATAACAGCATCCACACACATAAACACCAACAATTCTCCTCTTAAATGGAATTCAGTCTTTATTTCAGATTTTCCAGTAAATAAGAAGTATCTTGTCCTTAGGAAACTTTTGCCTATGCTTGCCTTAAAATATCAGTTCGATGAATTTGGTGTATTGGAATCCTCTATGCCTCATGTCCTCCTATAACAAGAGATATGCACAGGATATTCAGCGAATGTAAAAGTCCATTAACATGTTTAAGGAGTCTAGTGATGAACAATGGTAAAGAACATGCTTCATTATCTCTGCCAATCCAGCAGGACCCAGAGGCAAGCAAGACTCAGCATCTTCTGAGTCTGCCACCTGTCAGATCAGCAGCAGAAAAGGACAAAGGAAAACAAGAGTGTACGATCTATTTGTCCCAGATCTTCCTTTAGCCCCACCAAACCAGCTGCCCTAGCATTACCCTTTCTGCTGTGGTTATTGATCTCATTGATAAAAAAAATAACATTTGAGTGATAGCCGGCATTCATTCTGCTATCCAGTGCAAGGAAGGAGTTCCTTCCTGAAATTAATTGGTTGTGACAGAGGGAAGGATTTATCAGATGCAAGAGGCATAACACTAGATTTCAAATCAGGTACTTGAAGGACATGAATTTGGTTCATTAAATTATCTGTGTATGGCTGTTTTCAGGAATCCCATTCTCCACAAAAGCTACACAACGAAGTTCAAATTTGATGAAGCTAGTATGCCCAGTGGCCCTTATCAAAAAGTATAGGTTTTCTCATTTTTAATGCCCTTGGTAACATCTCTCGTTGGGAGCTGATGATATTTAGAGAAACACTTTTGTCTAGTGGGATGTGAGCTGGGTGGTTGCTCTCACAGAATAATCTCCTGAAGAGTTACTTTTATTTCTTTTTTTCTTGTCAGTGAGTATAGAATAACACGATTCCTTGCCCAATTAAGGAAATATATTTATCCCTATATCTATCTATAATCATGAGAGAGGAAAATAATCTGACGTTGATTCTCTGTATCAGGATCTATTTTATTCAAACTCAAATATTATTAGTCGCCCCCTCTTTCTCCTCTTCTCACACTTGTTTCAGTTTTCTGAAATGTATTTTCTGTCTTTTGGTTTGTATAATTCCCTCTTCCCTGTTATAATCAGAATAGGTATCACATCTGACCACCTTGTTCATTTAGGGACCCTTCTCTGCCTCCTGCACAAGCTTATTCATAATTCCATAAAAACCTTTGTCAGCCTGTTTTGTCACAGATCATGTCCTGTTCACTTATATATCTTATTTTAAGAACCAATGTGCACCTAACACTATTCACTTGTTGAAAGATCAAAGAAAAAAAAAAGAGAGAGAGAGAGATGCCAGATGCCAGCAGCCTCCCTATGTCTGGGCTGTTGGGTTTTTATACATCGAATGGGAAGTAAGTGTCCAAGAGCTTGCAATCCATAAGGCCTCATATAGCATGTGCTGTAGGCTACATGGTCAGATTGGAACAATTGCAGGAAGCACATACCAGGTATATGCTGAATGACTGGTTATGGTCGTTAATTTTATGTGTAAACTTGCCTGGGGGTAAGGAATGACCAGGTAGCTGAAAAACCTTCTTTCTGGATGTGTCCATGAGGGTGTTTCCAGAAGAGATGAGTGTTTGAGTTAGTTGACTGAGTAAAGATCATCCTCATCAATACAGACGGACATCATCCAATCCATGCAGGGTCTGAATAGAACAAAAAGGCAGAGGAAGGGCAAATTCAGTCTCTGCTTGAGCGGGGACTTCCTTCTTTTCCTATCATTGGACATCATTTTCCTAGTCCTCGGACCTGCAGGCTCGGACTGGTACTTACACTTTTTGCTCTCCTGGTTTTCAGGCCTTTGGGATTGGACTAAAGCCACACCACTGGATTTCCTAGGCCTCCAACTTGCAGAGAGGAGACTGTGGGGCTTCTCAGCCTCCATAATAGAGTGAGGCAATCTCTCATAATAAATATTTCTCTGTCTCTCTCAATAAATATACATATATACTACACATATAACAGTGCTTATTGACACTTTCTCTGGAGAGAGACTAATACAGAGTTCTCTGGAGAACTCTGACTAACACATTGATAATGGGTTTGGTAACAAAACTTGGTTCCAGCCTGTCTGTCATAGATACCAATACGATACTGAGTTATATATAGGCATGCATCTACCAGTCAGTTATTTACAGGCAAAATTTGTGTATGTTTGTAAGACATAGTTGACCTAGGCTGAAACCTAACTCACCCTGTGGGCTCATTGCTTGATGAGTTAATATAAAGAATTATCATAAGAGAGCATAGCCCAGGCAGAAAAAACAACCTATAGACTGAGAAGAAAGGTCAGAATTTCAGTTTATTTTACGTGCAAATCTGTGAATTCATTTCATATGCATGGAGATATTAGGTTGTAGCTCTTTTCAACTTTTAGCAGTTGAATGGCAGAACATATTTAACTCTTGCATACAATTTTTCTCATGCTTGGTTCAAAATGAATTAAAATTGGAAATGTCTCCATCATGGTACAACAGGCATTGTTATGGTGAATGAATCTGCAGCTGCTGAGAAAACATTTAGTACCAAGGCTTTTATTTAGAAAATATAAAGCAATAAATGTCAACTAAACCCTATGGGGTAGACATGACATTAAATGAGTCTAACTTTCAGCAGCAAAAGGGAGACTGGCAGAGCACAATTGTGGATGCTACTGAAAAAAATAAAAACTCTTCAAAATTATCCATCACACACTTCGACTCCTCAATGAAAACAGTTACATATGTCCCCCCAGCCACCTGCTTCAGATTCTTAATAGAGGGCTGTGAATTATTTGTCTTCATAAAACTTCAGCACTCAACATGGTCTCTGTCATACTGCACAAACTCAATCCTTGTTGAATTGCGAGTTATAGACATGATTTCCCAAAATAATGAGCTACATCTAAGAAAGTTTTTTTTAAATCACTTCACTTATAAAGAATGTCATGTTACAGGGGTTATTCTTGTTAAACATGAGCTGGCAGGAAGAAACAGGATGAAAAATAAAAGAAAAAAGAAGCAGTCAGTATAAGAAGAAGAAAGAGATTAGATAGAGATTAAGAGGATTTGGGATAAGCAAACAGAGCAGGAGTGAGAGAGGCACAGAGAGAGATGGAAGGCAAAGATGAGAAAGAGAAATAAGGATAGGTGGGGGAAAGTGTGAAGATGTAAGAAGAAGAAAGTGGGACACTGATTGAGAGAGGAAGAGAGAATATTTCAGAAATCAAAATCCTCTGGCCAGGCATGGTGGCTCATGCCTGTAATCCCGGCACTTGTGGGAAGCTGAAGCTGGCGGATCATCTGAGGTCGGGAGTTTGAGACCAGCCTGGCCAACATGGTGAAACCTCATCTCTACTGAAAATACGAAAAAAAAAAAAGAAAAATATATTATCCAGGCAAGGGGCAGGCACCTGTAGTCCCAGCTACTTGAGAGGCTAAGGCAGGAGAATTGCTTGATCCCAGGAGGCAGAGGTTTCAGTGAGCCAAGATCACACCACTGCACTCACTCCAGCCTGGGTGACAGAGTGAGACTCCGTCTCAAAAAAAAAAAAAAAAGTTTGGTTATTTTATACTTTCTTCTTCACACAGACTTCAGGCTGTCCTAATTAAGCAAGAAAAGGTTTGTTACCAGCAAAGATGGCATTCTCATGATGTAACTTTGGATATAAAGTTATTTTTCTCTAGTTGGAGAAAAATATCAGTAGTGCTAGAAGAAAAAGGGATTGATATTTTTCTTAAAGACATCAAGCAGACTTTTACAAACACTACTACAACACCAGGGCTCCTAGAGAACAAAGGCAGTGGTCGATGTCTACTCTAGCTTATCACCTAATTTCTGAAGTCCTAAAATCACTGGACTTTAAGAAAGCAGCCCATCAGCCACATTGAAATCGATGGTTGTCATGGTGAGGATATTCCTGGAAATAAAGACCTCTTTAGGCCAAGGCAACACGATTGCTTACAGGCAACAACTAACATTTCCGCATGGACAGCATAGTAGACTCTTTGAATTATAAAATCTTATATTTGAAGGAAATCTTAGAGATTGTCTTATCACCATTTCTTATAAGTCTACTAAAGATGAGGAAGTGGAGAGACCCAGATCAAGGGAGGGACTTATCGCAGGTCCCGGGAAGTATCACCCAAACTCCACCCCCTAGCCTCTTAGACTCACTGGAAAGAGGAAACTCAAAGCAGGCACAGAAGGAGAAGCTTTTTGGCATTGAAGCTCTCTTCCTGGGGGCTAAACCAACTGAAAGATTTCCTTTTATATTTCATGAGGCTGACCCAAGTCAGTAGTTCAGAGATGCATGGTGAAGCCCTGTGCCTCCCAGTGGGCAGTTATGCCCCATTCCTTGAGGACTGGCTTTGTATCACAATATTTTGCAAGGCCAATGCACTGAATTTTGACTTTTGTGGAGGTCCATTTTGAAAATGGATGCCAGACAGTAAGAGACAACAGATGACAAATAAATAAACATCTGAGAACTATCTCTGTCTTTCTCTCTCTCTCTTCATATATATGTATATAGATAGGTAGATAGGTGATAGATAGATATACATATAAACAGAAATATTTAAGCAGATATATATATATGGATGGATGGATGTATAGATAGATAGACAGATCTGCTTAAATATTTTTGTTTATTTTCTTTTGTATTACAAGAAACATCACATACTTTATCCCCATGTTTCTTTCCCAACTTTATCAGATGCCATCTTAAGATGGGTCAGATTAGAATGACAAGCAGAGATTTGAAATTAATTTATGAAAATCACCCTTTGGAAAATATACTGCAGAAACTGCCACAAAGAAGAAAAGTCCAGGAAACCTGTGCTGCACATCTGGCCTTGTGTGCATTTCAGTTAATATCAATGAGGGCCCCTATGTGCCAGGATCTCTGTTAGCAGCTGAGAGCACACATCATGGCTGAGCTCATTGCCAGCTGTTTGTCCTCTTTGGGCTTCAGATACTGGATCTGTAAGACAGAGTTTCATAATATTTCTCTCATGGGATTATTGCAAGGATTAAATGTGTTAATTTGTGTAAATTCCTCGGAATAATTTCTGCCATATAAGTGTTTCATAAATGTCAGCTATTAATATTCTGATTTATTTTTTCTTGGAGCCTTTTTGTACATTCTTGCCATCTGGCTTTGTTTCAGTGGGTGACTTTCCATTGGGCACATTCATGAGTCTTCACCCACCTATCTAACCTAGGTCCTGAGTCGAGTAAACTGGTTCCATTAACAAACACTTCATTAAGGTTGGTGAGTTTCATTGATTCTATGTAGGTTTAGAGTGTGGCACAGACCTGCAAAAGTTCATATAAGAGATGACAGTTAATTCAAATGTGGGCATTGTGAAATAAAGCAGATAATTCAATTCTTAAGTAATGATGATGACGCTTTAGTCTCTGCCACCTCAGGGCAGATTTCAGTCTAATAAAATAATGTGGAGAAAAAGCCTCCACCTTGTAACCCCCAATGATAATAGATTGGCGAGAGCATGGATTTGCTCCTAATCTCAGTTAGGGGATTCTGGTAAATGCTTAGTAACCAGCTCTCTGGAAAAAAAATAAATGAATAAAAATAAGTTAAAAAAATAAAAAAAAAACACTCATCTGTAGCATTTTCTTTTTTCATGGTATAAACGCTTTTACCTAAGCCAGTTTTGAGCTTTTACCTAGGCCATTGTTGAGTGACCATTGAACGTGGATTTGGGAAGAGAAGCACAAATTGGAGAGTCGGCAGGAGCCAGCCCCAGCACATCACCATATCGAGATCACACTGACTTATTCTCTGAACTAGGATAAGTTAACATTTCAAATCCCGAGTTTCATTGCCTGTAAAGTGGAGACTAGGAAAGTTTCCTCAAATATTGATGGTAAGACTAAATAAGGTATTATATGAAAACTCTCACCATAGTATTTGACCTATAATAAAGATTCAAAAGTATCATTTCAGCAGGGCATGGTGGCTCATGCCTGTAATCCCAGCACTTTGGGAGGCCAAGGCAGGTAGATCACCTGAGGTCAGGAGTTCGAGACCAGCCTGGCCAACATGGTGAAACCCTGTCTCTACTAAAAATACAAAAATTAGCCGGGCATGGTGGTGAGTACCTGTAATCCCAGTTACTCGGGAGGCCGAGGCAGGAGAATTGCTTGAATCCGGAAGGTGGAAGTTGCAGTGAGCCGAGATTGTGCCAGTGCACTCTGGCTTAGGTGACAGATCGAGATTCTGTCTCAAAAAAAAAAGTAACATTTTCTCCCTTTCCTCTTTTTGTTTTTTTCTCCCTTTCCTCATTTTGTTTTATTCTGGATGTCAGGAGTATTCTGGGTACCCAGATGTGGAAATATTGACACCAAGGCAGAGAAATACAGGAAAAGGGTCACAGACTTCTATGGCTTTATAATCAGTTTACTAATTGACATGTGACTCTAAATTTTGCCTAAACATAAAGCACCATGGCAAGAGGCCCTTTTGCTTCTGGTGTCCTTACATGAGACTGTTCCCCTATCAAGGGGTTAGAGTATTCACTCAGAGAAAGATACATGCATATCTGGGTTTTATATATATACACACACATATAAATAAGATAAATCAGATTATTTCATTTCTGGGTATGTTTATTTTTCATGTGATTGTAAAATTAGACTCTCCTACACAGACATTAGTGACAGTGAGTTGTCCATATGTCCCCTCTTGTCTCATTGCTATTGTCTGCCTTCTCTCACACTGCAGCAGAGTCCTGTCTCAGCCTTTGACGCATTTTGAAATTCACATGTGAAAACAGCCTTTCTAGATCTAATCCATTTTGTTCTGTAGTAAGAATGTGGCTTGATATGGATTCACTTTCTGTTTTTTTCTACTTCTAGCCAATCTGAGACAATTTTCTAGCCTAAAGTTAATGTATTTTAATGGGAAGCTTGAATAATAGTCACAATGTGTCTTTGATATCCTCGTCAGGCATATAATCTTGGTCAACCCTGTGAGATAGACATCATTCAACTTATTTTATATAATTTGGGACTGATGATCTGAGATGTTTATCCTCTTCAAGTTGGCACAGATGTGGTTAGCCATTTCTGTGATACCCAACATTCCCTCTCCTTTTCTTCTCCCCACTGTATACTCAAATATGGCAATACATAATTAATTTAGTACTACATGCTCACTAGGTGCCAGTCACCAAGCTAGGCAGTGAGTAAATAAGACAGAAAGCAGGATTCCTTGTCAATCCTCATTCTATATGATTTTTCATCAAATTTTCACAGTTTCACAACTGCCTACTTTTGAAGACACTCAATTCCCTTGGCTTCCATGACCTAGGGATTTCTTTGTTAGGGATTTATCTTCCACTATTTTCTTTTTGAAAATTAAACTTTAGAGGTCTTAGACCCTCTCCTTTTACTATATATTCTTCCTCTAAGCAAAATTACACCACATCTCCAGCTTTAATTGCTATCTCTTGTGAGCTGAATTGTATCCTACCAAAATCTATATGTTGAAATCCTAAACCCAAGTGTGTCAGGCTATTACTGTATGTGGAAGTAGAAGCATTGAAGAGAAGTTAAAGTAAAATGAGATTGTATGGGTTGGCTCTAATTCAATACGACCACTGTCCTTATAAAAAGAGGATATCGGCACCAAGGGAAGAACATATGAAGGCACTGAAAGAAGATGACCAGTTTCAAGCCTAGGAGTGAAGCCTCGGAATCAACCTGCCAAGGCCTTGATCTTGGACTTCTAGCCTCCAGAACTATGAAGATGTAAATCTGTTATTTAAGCCATTCAATTCATACTTTGTTAAGACAGGCCCAACAAGCTAATACATCATCTATATGCAGGGGCTACCTAAATTTATGTTTCTAAACCAGCTGTCTTCTTTGAGCCCTAGACTGTGTTGTACAACTACAAGATATACCTTCTTGGATACTTTAAAACACATCTGCAAAACCAAATTAATGATATCTCCCATTCAGACATGGCCATCTTCCAGTATTCTCTCTCTACGTCCATGTCACTACCACCAAGCTTTACACATTTGTCTTTATTACTCTCATGTCATCACCCATTTTTGTCCATTTTACCCCCTAAATGTCTATGGAATTCATCCACTTCTCTATCTATCAACTTGGTCTAAGCTACCATTGTTTCTCATGTGTGCTATTATGCTAACCTCCTAACTGGTGTTCTTGGATCTGCTCTTACTTTTTCCAGTCCATTTTCCATGCTGCAACTAACCTACTGAGTTAACACCTTTCCTTCCACCCTCCCATTGCTTTTATCAGAAAGATGCCCACTTTAAGATGGTAGACAATGTGGTTCTGGGTCAGTTAACTGAATATCAGTTCATCAAAAGCCATTTGCTGAATTATGAGGATTTATTTTGTAGTTTTCTATTTTCTCTTTGTTCCTTCTTTGTCATTTGACCTTGAATCTGCCCCTACCCTCTTGTGGGCTCTTGTTCATGGTTGCAAAACAGCAGATCCAAAACATATACAGAGGTAAACAGCAGAGTGAAGAACAAACACAGAGACAGGGGCAAGACTAAAACTCTCAGTGATCAGTCCAACTGGTTGTGAGGTAAGTGGCTCACCAGTTTAGAAGAATTGACTCTAGGAATCAATTTCTGAAGAATTGATCTACTTATCCACTCCCTAAGAGTGCTAAGAGATCTGGGTACCACCATTCTTTCCAAGTTATTTCATACCAATTCCTTTCTTACAATCCTGCCAGTCACCTTCAAAGACAAAGGACTTTTTAGAGCCCAATGTAGTGGTTCCTAACTGGAGGTATAAAGCTGTCTTGGAGATGCTTCAAAATGTGGGAATCATTTTGTTGTCATAAGAAGCAGGGTAGAATTTGGGACCCAGATCCTAGCCTTTCTCAGATGAAGGTAAAAATGCCAAATATTTTTCTATGTAGGTAACAATTCCACCCAATAATGTCTCTGTTGAGAAACATTTGGAGTGCATGAGTCATCCCACCATAGGCCTTCCCACTTGCTGCTCTTTCTCCCTCCAGTGCTATCCCCACCCTCTCTTTTACCAAGTTAATTCCTATTTAACATGTAGACCTTGGATAAATTGCTACTTCATAGGAACGTTTTGACCTCCCAAATACGTCAAATTGTACACTCATAGCACTGTGTGCTCACAGTGTTATAGTTAGACATTTATAGAACAGTTGACTGTCTCTTTTCCCAGAAGTCTGTACAGCTCCATGCGGGTAAGAACCATACCTCCTTTTGGTAATGGCTTTTTCGGGTAATCCCCAGCACCTGACAGAGTACCCAGCACATGGAGGCACTCAGTCAGTGTTTGCAGACAGCAAAAGTTAATGAATGTGTGAATGCATAGGCCCTGATCTCAAGGGACTTGCTGTATGGCTGGCGACAGGGAACAGAGCCTGGTGTCAAGCCCAGCATAGAACCACCACTGAGCAAAAAAGGAGTCTGCCCACTCTGTACAAAGTGCAGGGCTGGATGGAAGGTGAACCCCCCAATTACATTTTAAACCCTCAGGACTCAAATTAATCATTGGAATGGTGACACTTGATGTAAACCACTTCAAATGGGTTGGCTGTGTAAAACCTCTGTCTTGCAGATGTCCTGAGTCAGCTCACGGGTAACCACACCAGCTTTTTTCTGGAGGATTCAAAATACCCCTGGACTGAAGAATGCTGCTGTTTGTTTGTTCCTCCAGCAAAGGCTCAGTTGTTTCTTAGAGAACAAAAGGAGGAAGCAGTGGTCTAGTGCTGGTCAGAGCAAACTTCAGAGCTGCAGGGTGAAAGGGCAGAAAATGATGGAAGAGAAAAATTGAACTGGAGATGAGGAGCAGGAAATAAAAGAGCCAGTTTTAAAATGTTTCCTGTAATTGAATAGAAACATGTGTCCCTCATTTGCAGAGGAACCCCGGGGCAGACAGACCACCTCAGGATATTCATTATTTCTTTAAATCCTTAATTGGGCACTTCAAAAGATCTCAATTAAGCTTTTTAAAAATACAAAGTTTCAGTTGAAAGAAATCCATGGGGACCTACACCGTTCAGTATCCTGGTCTGGACCAATGGCCTTATTAAAAACAGGAGGAGGTGATGTACAAAGGCATCATTCCTGAGTCATTGGTTAAAGGAAGCATTCAGACTGTCTCTTCCCCATTAATAGGCTAAGAATCAAGGAAACAAAACAAAACAAAACAAAACAAAAAAACAAGAGAAGACAGACAATTATGCCCTATTCAACTCTAACTCCCAAATGGAGTTGTGCACCCTAAGAGGCCACCTCATTCCTAATGCCTGTGAAAAAATAAAAGTCAGGGAAATACTTACGGTCCATACTGATCTGCTCTGAACTCTGCCTCTGCATTTGTGCACTTCAGTCCTGTCAACACTTGCATGCGTTGTGAATGGGCCCATCCACTTCTACTTTCAGGTTCTAAACAGCTCACTCCTCATGCTGAACTTGCCTCCCATGGCCTCAGCATCCAGTAATCCTGGTTAATTCTGCCCTCTGCTGGAAACTTGCTTTGTCCCTGCTGTGGTCACATTGGTCTCTAGTCTGCTGCTCTATAACTCATGATTGCTTTTCTAACATTGATCCTTTCTTCCTGTCCTTGGGTCCCTCTAATTCTAACAAGCAGAAATACTCATTATATTCCTAGTGTATGGAGCGCTGCCCAACCACTGCAAGCCAAAGACAAATGAAGGAATCTCAGCTCAGCAACTTGGAAATTTATCTCTGTCTTCCTTGCTTTCACTATGTTTGTTCTGTCCTTGAACCCCAGCTGATATACTTTTGCCTTTTCAATGTCACCACACCCACACAAGGCATTCTACAATTCCTTTTTCTGCTCAGTGCTCTAGATCAGCTATGACAGAGGACCTTTGTTGTTAGTAGAAGGAGTCTTAAGCCTAAAGTCTTAAAGCTGAACTGTAGACACCAGAGCTGAGTAATCATGGTTCTTCCAGAATCTTCCTGAATCTGCTGGGGCTTCCACTGTTTTGGAAGGCTGGAATGGCTAGCGCCATACTCTACATGAGTGGCCAATAGAGCCTGATGCTCGTTGCTCTGTTATGCAAAATCCTGGCTTTCCTAGACACCCACCCATTGCCAGTGACACACTCTCAAGAGGCCCCCAGCCTCTGCCTGGTAGCACACTACTTCTGTTGGGTGGTTTGCGACAGGTAGGATGCAGCCTTGCATATCTTTCTGATTACTGGGAGGCTGCCCTTTCTGAGGAAGGTCCTGGCACTTACTGGGTTTGTGATGGAGATTTCTTGGCTGTAGCCTGTCTCGGGGTGAGCACTGGGTGTAGGCTGATTCTATTCATCATCTCTAGCTTGTTTCTTCAGCTCTGTTTCATCTCTGTTAACCTGTTGTGATGTCTCTTTATACAGGTCAGCACAGCTCACACTCCTGACATGATCCCAGGGAACAGGTTGAAATGACTGAAGGAAAGCACATTTATTATAAACTGGTCCAAAGCCATTTGGGGCTTCTTGAGAAATATCACATTATCAACCTCAGGTACAAAACAGCTAGGTGTCCAATGAATATTCTCTCAATCATTCAGGACAGCTCTTCCTAATGACCATTTTCTCTAAGGTTCTTCAGATTTCTCTAGTTATATTACAGGCAACTGATGCTTTATTGTCATCACAGAGTGACAAGTGGACAGAGGTAAGAAAGGCAGTTAAATAATTATAAGTTTATCCATTGCAGCATTGTAGCAATAGTGTCATATTAGACACAGCCTTAATGTTCATCCATAGGTTACTGGTTGAATAAATTGTGTGTCATTAAAAAAAAGAGTAATTTTCAACTATGAAATAAGATTTATTTCTATCAAATAATATAGTACGATTTACTGGATGTATCATGAAGTGAAAAAAGCAAGTAGACATTACTACGTATTGTAAGTAACTCTACCTCTATGTAAAAAGGAAGGAGCACTGAGGATATATACTTATATGTTTGTATACATGTAGGTATTTTACATGCTTTCTTGCAAAAAGAAATACAGGAAGTATATACCAGAATCTGAAGATAACAATTACTTGTGAGAAAAAAGTTGGATAGGAATGGAAGCTGAGTGTGGTGGCTCACACCTGTAATCCCAGCACTTTGGGAGGCTGAGGTGAGTAGATATCTTGAGCTTGGGAGTTCGAGCCCAGTCTAGGCAACATGGTCAAATCCCATATCTACAAAAAAAAAATAATAATAATAATGGGGCATGGTGGTCCACACCATCGTCCCAGCTACTCAGGAGGCTGAGATGGGAAGATGGCTTGAGCCCAGGAGGCAGAGGTTACAGTGAGCCAAAATCATGCCACTGCACTGCAGTCTGGGTGATAGAGCCAGACCCTGTCACAAAAAAAAAAAAAAAAAAAAAGAAGAAGAAGAAAAAGAAAGAAATGGATATACAAATTTTCTGAGTATAGCTGTATATATAATCTTTACTTTAGAACTATATACATGTTTTACATATTCAAAAACTAAAACTAAAATGAGAGCTGAGCTATGAGGATGCAAAGGCATACGAATGACACGATGGATTTTGGCGGCTCAAGGGGAAGGGTGGGAGGGGGGTTGAGGAATGAAAGAATATACATTGGATATGTGTACACTGCTTGGGTAACGGGTGCACCAAATATAAGAAATCACCACTAAAGAGCTTATCTGTATAACCAAGCAGATTCCCCCAAAACTATTGAAATAAAACAATGTAAATTATTTTTTAAGTTCACTTAGCTATTGCAATTATTATGTCTCCTTGTGAACAATTGTGTACTGAACTTTTAGTTCTTCCCACATTTCTCAGAAAACTTGAATTTGCCACAGTCTTCCTTTTCTCTCAAACTCCTGTTATTTTAAAGGGCAACTCCAAAATCCATATGGGTGAACTGAATAAATGCCTAACCATAAAGATTCTTGAGCTCCTCGAATCCATAAATCTTCCTAGGTAGAGCACCATTAGCCTGTGAATACAATGCTCACCTGGCAAAAAGCAATGCATCTCTAAAACTTTGCTCTAATATTCAATGTTCTGATCTTTGTCTTCTGTGTCTCCAGCTGCCTCATTGATTCTCCTCCACTCTCTCCCTTTCATCACCATCACATGGAATCCCTTCCTCCGTCCTGCAGCCTATATACACAGTGGTGCATCACTTTACCACTTTTTATATTTCTTTATCATGACTCTTCATATATCTAGAAACCTGAATAGAATGGGATAATTAATGACCTAGTTCTTAATACTTTTCAACTGTTTTTCTTTTTGCCTTTCCACTTTGACAGTTCACAGTAAGCATTTTATCTAGTTCCCAGTCTCAGAGGGAATGCTTCTAATATTTCACTGTGAAGTATGATGCATGCTGGAGGTGTTTAGTAAATATTCTTTAGTGTGTCAAAGAAGAGCCCTTTTATCCCCAGGATTCTAGGAGATTTTATCGTTGATGACTTTTTAATTTCATCACTTAATTTTCTGTATGTATTGAGGTGATTTTTCTCCTTCATTTTGTTAATATAGAGAATTGCAACTATTGATTTTTGACTATTAGACTAACTTCATATTCCTAGAGTAAATTCAACCATGGTTGTAATTTATTTTCTTTTTGTATAGTTAGCTGAGTGTCTGCAAATTTTTAAAGGGTTTGTATCTATCTCCATGCAAAAAGATAACATACTACTTACCTCTCTTATAATGGCCTTGACAGATTTTTCTCACAAAACAAGTTGGAAATATTATTTTTTCTTTATTCTCAAAAACATATTTAGGATTGTTACATTTCTTTTTTAAATATTTGCTAGAATTAATTAATGAAGTCATCTGGGCCTGAAGTTTTTTTATAGGAAGTTCTAAAAATATTGTTTCATTATTTTTAATAGATACAGACTTATTTAGCATTCTTTTTTTTCTGTCAGTTTTGTAAACTATCTCTCTAGGAATTTGTCCGTTTATGTTCTGAAACATAGTAGACAATTTTGTAAATAATATTCTTATTTTAATGTTTGCAGGATCTGTCATGATGCACACTTACCAATTTCTGGATGTTTTTCACTACCAGTTTCACTAGTTATTGGTTATATTAGTCTTTTCCAAAAAATATATACTTTTGCTCAAAGAAAGTATAGTTGAGGTTTACAATGTGATGTTATGGTATACATACACATAGTAAAATTGTTACGTAGTGTGGCAGATTAACATATCTATTATCTCACACAGTCACTCTTGTGTGTGACAAGAGCAGCTAAAATCTACTTATTTAACAAAAATTCTTAACATAATACAATTATAGTAACTTTAGTTCTCAGGTTGTACATTAGATCTCTATACTTATTCATTCTATGTAGCTGCTATTTCATACCCTTTGACCTACATCTTCCCATTTCCTCTCCATACCTCCCCCTGCCCTTGCTAACCAATATTTTGCTCTCTATATTTGTGTATTTAAGTTATTTTTTAATATTACACATATATATTAGACTATGCAATATTTTTCTTTCCGCATATGGCTTATTTACTTAGTGAAATGTCTTTCAGGTCCATTTATGTTGTGGCAAATAACATAGTCTCCTTTTTATGGCTTCCATTTGTCTAATTTATCTTTTGTTGTCTGTGTTTTTGTGGTCTTCTCCTATAAGTCTTTATTCAGACCAATGACCTGAAGTGTTTCCCCAATGTTTACTTCTAGAAGTTTCATAGTTTCAGGTATTATATTTAAGACTTCAGTCCATTTTGATTTGAATTTTGTGTATGGTGGATAAAGGAATCTATCTTCATTCTTCTGCATACGCTTATCCAGTATTCTCAGCATCATATATTGAAGAGACTGTCCTTTCCTCAGTGTATGTTCTTGGTGCTTTTGTCAATTATGAGTTGGCTGTAAATGCATGGATTTATTTCTGAGTCCTCTATTCTTTTCAATTGTCTATGTGTCTGTTTTAATACTAATACCATACTTTTTTGGTTACTATACCTTTGTAGTATATTTTGAAGTCAGGTAGTGTAATGCCTCCAGCTTTGTTCTTTTTGCTCCATATTGCTTTGCCTACTTAGAGTCTCTTGTGGTTCCATACAGATTTTAGTTGTTTTCTTTTTTTTTTTTTTTTTTTCCTATTTCTGTGAAGAATGTCATTGGTGTTGTGGTAGAGATTGCATTGAATCTGTAAAGCCCTTTGGATAGTGTTGACATTTTAACAATATTAATTCTTCCAAAATTATGAACATAGGCTATCTTTTGTTTGTATGTGTGTGTTGTCTTCAGTTTATTAAATCAGTGTTTATAGTTTTCCTTGGAGATAACTTTCACTCCTTTGATTTAATTTATTCTACAGTATTTCATATGTTGTGTTACTATTGTAAATGAAATAGCTATCTTGATTATTTTTCAGTTGTTCACTGTTGGCATGTATAAATGGTAGTAAACTTTTACGTCAGTTTTGTATCCTACAACTTTATTGAATTTGTTTATACATGCTAACAGTTTTTAGGTAGCGTTTATATCATGTTGTCTACAAACAAGCATAATTTGACTTCTTCCTTTCCATTTCAGAGGCACTTAGCTTCTTTCTCTTGTCTAATTGCACTGTCTAGGACTTCTAATACTATGTTAAAGTGATGAACGTATTCATTCTTGACTTATTTCCAATCTTAAGAGGAAAAGTTCAATTTTCCCCATTGATTCTGATGTCAGCTGTGAGTTTGTCATATATGTCCTTTATTTTTGTATGTTCTTTCTGTATCCAGTTTGTTCAGTTTTTATCATAAAAGTATGTTGAATTTTGTCAAATACTACTTTACCATCTACTGATTTTATGATTTGTTTTTTTCCTTGATTCTGTTAATATGATATATCATGTTCATTGATTAGCATGTGTTGAACAATCCTTGTATCCCTGGAATGAATCCCTCTTGGTCATGGTGAATAATATTTCTAATGTGTTGTTGGATTCAGTTTGCTAGTATTTTAAAATAATTTTTGCATCTGTGTTCATCAGGGATATTGGCTTGTAGTTTTTCATCTTTGTTCTATACTTGTCTAGTTTTGGTATAAGGGTAATATTGACCTCATAGCATGAGTTTAAAAGTATTCTCCATCTTTGATTTTTTGGAATAGTTTGAATAGAAGTGGTATTAATTCTTCTGTTAAAGTTTCGTAGAATTCAACAGTGAAGCCATCAGGTCCTAGACTTTATATTGATGGGAGACTTTTTATTATTGCTTTGATTTCATTACTCATTATTGATCTGTTCAGGTTTCGCATTTCATCATGGTTCAATCTTAGTAGGTTGTATGTGTCCAGTTATTAGTCTATTTTGATAGGTTTTCCAATTTGTTGGCATATAGTTGTTCATAATAGTCTCTATTGGTCAATTGCCTTTCTGTGGTATCAGTTATTTCTCTCTTTCATTTATAATTTTACTTGACTCTTCTTTCTCTTTTCTTAATCTAGCTAATGGTTTGTTAATTTTGCTGGACTTTTTGAAGACAAACCTTTCATTTTGTTGATTTTTTTGGTGGTGGGGGACAGAGTCTCACTCTGTCGCCCAGGCTGGAGTGCAGTGGCTTGATCTCTGCTCACTGCAAGCTCTGCCTCCTGGGTTCACGCCATTCTCCTGCCTCAGCCTCCCCAGTAGCTGGGACTACAGGTGCCCGCCACCACACCCAGCTAAATTTTTTGTATTTTTTTAGTAGAGATGGGGTTTCACCGTGTTAGCCAAGATGGTTGTGATCTCCTGACCTCGTGATCCACCCGCCTCGGCCTCCCAAAGTGCTGGGATTACAGGCATGAGCCACCGCGCCTGGCTGATTTTTTTTTTTTTTTTAGTGTCCATTTTATTTATAGCTGATCTGAATTTTTTTTTTATTTTTTCCTTTTGCATAGCAGGGAGGCTGAGGTGGGGGAAATGCTTGAGTCTGGGAGTGTGCACCATCACACCAAGTTAATTAATTAATTTTTTTTTTTTGTAGAGACAGGGGTCTCCCTGTGTTGTCTAGGCTAGTCTTGAACTCCTGGGCTCAAGAGATCTTCTTGCCTTGGCTTCCCAAAGCGCTGGAATTACAGACATGGGCCACTGTGTTTCACCTGCTCTGGTTTTTATTATTTTTGTCATTCTACTGATTTGGGGTTTGGTTTGTTCTTGCTTTTCTAATTCCTTGAAGTGCATAATTAGGTTGTTTGTGTCAAATCTTTATACTGTTTTGTTGTAGGCTTTTATTGCCATAAACATCTCTCTTAGCACTATTTTTGCTGTATCTCATAGATTTCAGAATATTGTATTTCCATTTTTACTTGTTTCAAGAAATTTTGAAATTTCTGCCTTAATTTCTTCATTGACCCAGTGGTCATTTAGGAATATGTGTTTTAATTTCCATGTATTTGTATAGTTTCCAAAATTCCTCATCGTATTCCATTGTGATCAGAAAAGATACTTGATAAAATTTTAACATTTTTGGATTTGTTGAGACTTGTTCTATGGCCAAAAGCATGGTTTATCCTGGAGAATGTTTCACATGCTGATGAGAAGAATGTATATTCTGCAGCAGTTGGGTAAAATGTTTCCTAAACATCATTATGCTCATTTGGTCTAGAGTGTTGTTTAACTGATGTTTCTTTATTAATCTTATGATCTTATGTCTAGATGAACTGTCCATTACCGAGAGTGGGGTGTTGAAGTCCCCAGTTATTATTGTGTTATGGTCCATCTCTCCATTTAACTCTACTAATGCTTGTGTTAAAACTTTGTGTGCATTGGCATTGGGCCATATATATTTACAATTCTTACATCTTCTTTCAGAATTGACCTCTTTATCATTATATAGTGACATTATTATTTACATCTTTTTACAGTCATTGACATGAAGTCTAAATTATCTGATAAAAGTATAGTTACATTTGCTTGGAATATCTTTTTCCATTCTTTCATTTTTAGTCTCTGTGTCATTGTATGTGATGTCAGTTTCTTTTAGGCAGCATGTATTTGGTTCTTTTTTTTTAAATTATTCATTCACTACATGTTTTAATTGGAACATTTAGTCCATTTACATGCAATACATGCAATGTTATTATTGATTTACTTTTCTTTGGTTGTTTTATAACTTCTCTCTTCCTTTCTTACCATCTTTTTTGTGGTTAATGGTTTCCTCTAGTAGTATATTTTAATCTATTGTTTTTGAGAGTTTATTTCTAGTTTCAGTGTATCTATTATACACTAAAATATATATGCATATATATACTTTTGCTTTGTGGTTACCGTGAGGCTTACAGAGAACATCTTGTAGACACAATAAGTAAGTTTAAACAGATGACAAGTAACTTTTATCACAAATAAACAGACAAATAACAAAAACTCTACACTTTAACTCTATCTCCCCTATTTTGACATTTTTGTGTCTTAATTTACATCTTTGTATATTGACTATCTCTTAACAGTTTTCCATAGTTATTTTTATTTTTGGATAGATTCATATTTGTGTTTCATACTAGAATGTGAGTGGGTTACACACCATAATTACAGTGTTAAAGTATTGATTCTGTGTACTTACTTTGGTCAGTGAGTTTTACACCTTCAAATGTTTTCTTTTTGCACATTTATATCATTTTATTTTAGACAAAAAACTCTCTTTGGCATGTCTTGTAAGAGAAGTCCAATGGTGACGAATTACCTTGGTATTTTTTTTTCTTTGCCTGAGAAAGACTCTGTCTCTCCTTCATATTTGAAGAAAAGCTTTGCTGGATACAGTATTTCTGCTTGAAAGTTTTTTTTCTTCTTCAGCACTTTGAATATTTCATCCTAGTCCCTCCTGGCCTGTCTTTTTTTCCCTGAGAAGTCTCTTGCCAGATGAATTAAAGGTAGTTTATTTGCTACTGACTTCTTTTTATTGGCTTATTTTAGAATCCTTTCTTTGTCTTTGATATTTGAGATTTTGATTATCATACGCCTTAGGATAGTCTTATTGGGTTGAATCTGTTTAGTGATGTGTGATCTTCCTATTCCTGAATAATTGTATCTTTCTCTAGGTTTGAAAAGTTTTCTTTTATTGTTTTGTTTAATAAGCTTCCTACCCCTTGCTCTTTCTCCACTCTCCCTTTAGTGCTGATTATTCTAAGATTTGCAAGAAATATAGATATTCTTTATATCTTCCAGATGTTCCTTATTCTTTTTCATTCTTTTTTTTCCTGATTGTATATTGTTCAATAGCCTGTCTTCAAACTCATTGATTTTTCTTCTGCTTCATCCTTTCTGTTATTGAGAGCCTCTAACGTATTTTTCAGTTCAATAAATTAATTTCTTAGTTCCAGGATTTCTGTTTAATTTTTAAATTATTCAATCTCCTTGTTAAATTTACCTGATACATTTCTGAATTGCTTTTCTGTGTTGTCTTAGAGTTTGCTGAGTTTCTTTGGGATCGTCATTTTGAATTCTTAATCTGAAAACTAACACATCACTCTCTCTTTATGGTTAGTCATTGGCTCCTTGTTTTTTTTTTCCATTTGGGGAGGTCATGGTTCCCTGTCTGTTCTTGTTTATTGTAGATATATGTGTATGGCTTCACATTGAAGAGGTATTCTAGTTATTTATTCTAGTCTTTGCTGTCGGGTTTGTTTAGGTCTTTTGAAGGTATGTATATTTACTTAGAGGTTCTTTGCAGTTGCCTATGAGTCCCCTTAGTCCTAGATCACTGTTTCCTTATCAGTACTAGATGGTGGCTTAAGTCAATGTTAGCCTTGGCTCTTGCAAACATGAAGAGCACTGCCCATCCTGGAAGGGAAAATTGCAAAATGGATATGTGGCTATGTGGAAAGGCTGGTGTGGGTGCCTGCCCAGAAGACCCATGGAACATGCCTCCTATAGCATAGTGCTAGTACATAGGCACTGTGATTTAGCATCTCCTTCCACTAAGATAAAGAGCAGGGTTTTATGGGCTGATTTTTTTAGTTCTTGCTGTTCTCATTCTTCACAGCTGCCTTTAGGTGTTTTCTACCTAAACACATTTGGAATGCTTCTCTTGGGTTGAGGCAGAAATGGTTTTTCTGCAAGGAAATCCAAAATGATGGGGACGCTAGTTGTCAGCCCCAATTTCACTTTTTTCCAATGTAGAAGCCATTAAGTCCAGGAGGAATTTTCTGGGCATGGTGCCTGGTAGATTGGGAGGGAAGCACTGTGTATAGAGAATTCTATTTGTATTACCATTTCTCTGAGTTTTTAACCTCTTTGTGCCCCTGGGGACTTTCTCAGCTACAGATTTGAGTTCTAGGATATTGCTGATGATGATCTTGGCATTAAAAATTTGTTTTTGGCTTTCTCTTGGGGACAGTGAAGCCAGATTGCTTCTACTTCACAGTTTTTGTGCATCACCTGCAGCAAGGTCTGGCTTCATGGTGCTACTCTCTGGACTCTTTCTGGACTGGCCACCGCTGTGCCCCAGAAAGTGCTCACTCTGTGGATCATGGACTCACCTTCACAAGGGGGCCTTAAATAAAATAAATAGCAGCCATTGTTTTGAACTGAGATCCTCAACAAGGTCCTGATAGATAAATCATAATGGAGTCACTTATGCTAAATATCACAGAATCAAACAGAATTTAAGAATGGGTCTATTTTCCAAAAGAAAACAGGAGATTCACAGCAAGCAGTTATAAGAAGCCCAGATAATCTGACATTAATTCATACCAGGAAAGTAACTTTGAACCACCAATTCACTTTTTGTTCCTCATTTCTCCTTCCTTCAGTCTTTTCTGCCTATAAGATCCACCACCCCTGCTCTGCTCAACAAAGCACCTTTCTATTTCACAGATTGAATGCTGCCCTATCAGTGAATCAGCAATTAAAGCTAATTCGTTACTGATATGGTTTGGCTGTGTCCCCACCCAACTCTCACTTTGAATTGTAATAATCCCCATGTGTCAAGGGCAGAGCCAGGTGGAGATAGTTGAATTGTGGGGGTGGATTCCCCATTTCTGTTCTTATGAGAGTGAATAAGTCTCATGAGATCTGATGGCTTTTTCAAGGGGAGTTTCCATACACAAGCCCTCTTGCCTGGCCACCATGTTAGACATGACTTTGCTCCTCAGTTGCTTTCTGCCATGATTGGGAGGCCTCCCTAGCCATGTGGAACTGTGAGTCAATTAAACCTCTTCCCTTTATAAATTACCCAGCCTTGGTTATGCCTTTTTTAGCATCATGAGAACAGACTAATAGAGTTCTTAAATTCTTAAACTCAACTTCTTAAAATGTCATTCTTTGACAGCCTAGAAACATTTTATTTGCCCAATGAGTTATAGCTCTTCTCATCAAAAAGTGTAGTGTGTATATATATGTTCTATATACATATATATGCATATATACACATATATACATACACACATATATACGTATATATGTATACATACACACATATATACGTATATATGTCTACATACACACATATATATGTATATATGTCTACATACACACATATATACGTATATATGTCTACATACACACATATATATGTATACATATGTCTACACATATATATGTATACATATATGTCTACATACGTATATATACATATATGTATACATACATATATATGTATACTTACACACATATAAGTATACATACACATACATATATGTATACATACATATACATATATGTATACATACACATACATATATGTATACATACATATACATATATGTATACATACACATACATATACACGTATACATATATACATATACACGTATACATATATACGTATACACATATACATATATACGTATACATATATACATATATACGTATACATATATACGTATATACATATACATATATACATATATACATATACATATATACATATATACATATACATATATACATATACACACATATATATGTATACATAACAGTTGTTGTTGTTTCTTATTTCTGAATATTCTTTAATAGCCTTACAAGATTCACAGCTTGGCTCAACAGGTTGATACTATGGACTTCATGAGCCAGGCTTTCAGTTAGATTTTTCCAAAGGGATGCACTGACAGGGTATGGAAGGTTGGCAGGACCTTCTCTGCTTCTTTTCTGCTAGACCATTGGATGACTGCAGCTGAAATTCCCTACCTAAAATCACAAGTCACATACAGAAGCCCTCTTCTGTAGCTACTGTGATAACTTCCTTTCAAATTCTAAGAAAGATATTCTCTCTTTGTTCCTTCTTCTGTTTTTAATTTAATCCACTTTTTCCAGTTTTGCTAGTTGAAGAGTCTATCAGAATTAGTGTACCAATTTTTGAAAGCGAATTCTTCATCTACTTTTCATGGCTTCGAATGGCCTTAGATGTTATACCCTACTGATGGATAGCTACACTTCAAACCTGTTTAAATTATAAACACAAATATCTAATTGCCTGTTGGAAAACTCCATCCCAATTTACCATTCATATCTACACACAACATGTTGCAAAATAAATGTTTTATATCTAGCTTAAATGTGTTCTTTATCTCTGATTTCTTACCCAGTTGAATAATCTTTGTCAATAAAACGTTTGTATTCAAGTGACATGTATTCAGGCCCGAAAATATGTGAAAGTTTAATTGTGAATTTCTGAGATTTTTTACCTCTCCCTTTAGAGAAAAGTTTAAGAATCTCATGTTTTTTGCTGTCTTCTTCTGCATGAGGGGGTTATTTATTTTTCACCTGTCACTTATGATCGAAGTTTTCGTGAGTCTCAGTTGTATGCACTCTCCTATCGAACTCCTTACCCTGGGAAGGCTGTAGGATTTATTTCTTTCTTCTCATTTATATGTTAAAAAGAGAAGCTGATGGAAGTCAATGTTAGCAGATACTTTTGAATGAAAATTGGCTTTCTTGGTTTCTTGAGTCACAGGAATTTTATTTTAAACTTATGTCTGTGAAAAAAGAAGATGCTGAGGCAAAGTTAACAAAAGTAGAGAGTTTATTTGCACTAAACTTGTGGATTGCAACCTGGGAGCATAGACTCAAGTTGCTCTGAATATACCCTTCAATTAGCAGCAGTCACAAGTAGATTTTTAAAGACAAAAAAAAAAAAAAGAGGAAGAGGGAGAGGGAGCGAGCTGATACAAAGTTGTTTGTCAGGGTTTCTCATTGATTTAGGGAAACAGCATTGATTAGTGATTGGCTACACACTGTCAAGCTATAGGGTGTTGGTTATAGTGTCCGGAGCAATATTATGAGGTTAATGTTTTGCTATTTGTGTCAAGAGCAGGTTTAAGAAATGAACACACAGCTCAAGGGGGGAAGTGGGATATGACCTGCTGCAATCTCATTTGACATCTCTCTGGGCCTAATAATTTAAAAGGACTCATATTCCTCAGATAAAAGTTATTTTTTATTCCTCATGTCTGAGCTTTATTTTCTTTCTTTTTCTTTTATTTCTCTATTTATTTCTTTTAGGGCAAATTCAGTAAATCATCTTTCTTATTTTAATCAAAACCCTTGTTTCCAGTGGGAACATTTTATGGTATTTATCCCTCCTTTAAGTTGGTTGATCCATTTACTATGATCAGTCTTGAGTATCTTGAGAGGGTGGTAGATGAAGCACCTCTTGCCCTGACCTTTATTTCTCATGGAGAACATGTACCATGGAGGTCATATAACTTCAAAACAGAGCTTGAGATCCAAAGAATCCTGATGTATTTGTAAATAGCGTAAGTAGTTTTAACTTTGAGTTCCCAGAAGGACCAATTTAGCCATTGGTCCTTCTGGCTCAATGCTACACACATAAAGAAAAAACCTGAGGATCATTTGATCCAAGTGCTGCAGTATTGGCTGTAGAAAACAAAACAAAACAAAACAAAAAACAAACAAAAAACCCTCATCGTTCATCAAAATTGTTTCTCTTTTACTCATACAATGAATTAGTCACTGAGAGGTAGCTGACCTGCGAGAACCTACACTTGCCATGCTTCCTGGCCTTTAGGTGTAATCAAGTCACTTCTTACCACGGAGTTATAGGGAGCAGGTGTGCTTTTTTTTTACTATCAATTTTTCCTTCCACCACTTGGGTATAAATGGCTCCAAGATTAGTATACTGGAACAGTAAGATTAAGTCATCTCTGTCACTGAAAGAGAGTTACCTGTCAATAGTTACACCTTTAGAGAGCAAGAAGTAACTTTGATTTTGTTAAACTACAAAAATTTGGGCAGTTAACTTGTTACCACAGTGCTATGGTTTGAATGTTTGAATCCCTTCAAAATTTATATGTTGAAATCCTAACCTACAAGGTAATGGAATTAGGAAGTGGGAACTTTGGAAGATAATTAGGTTGTGGGGGCAGAATACTCATGAATGAGATTAGTGCCCTTATAAAATAAAAGGACCAAGAGAGACCTCTTGCCCTCTCCAGCATGTGAGAAGACAGTAAAAGATGGCTGTCCATAGAATCAGGAAGCAGGTGCTCACAAGACACTAAATTTGCTAGTGCCTTGATCTTGGACTTCCCAGACAGCAAAACTGTGAGAAATAAATTTTAGTTGTTAAAACATGCATTTTATGGCATTTTGTTATTGCAGCCCAAGTAGACTAAGACATACAGATAGTGGTTGGAACTCACATTTATTGAAGTCTGTAACTACTGCAATTGTATTAGGAATTATTAAATTCTGCAATTTACTAGGAATTTTTACACGTTACTTTTAATTTTTCTGGTACACTTAGTTGGCAAATTTTATAACTAATTTACAGACAAGGAAACTGAGACTCATACAAGCTTATCTTGTCCGAAGTTAAAGCAAAACACTTAAGCATTTATCATTTTTAGATGGCCAGAATGTTTTCCCTTCATTACAGTTCTAACAACAAAATTTCTTCTCCTTATCCATACATTGGTCACATGACTCACCTTGGCCAATAAGTCTTCCATTCCACCAGCTACACTAATGCCAGAGTAGACATCTCGAAACCAAACAGAGCCTATTCAGAGCTCTCCACAGGACTTAGTGGACAGACATTGACATAGAAAACTTCATTCCATTGGAGCTACTTACTTAGAACATGTTCCCAAGCATCATTTTTATTGGAGGAACTAACTTCCTCTGCAAAATAAAGTCCAGCATGAATAAGGGCAGATCAAAGAAAGAGTCCTGGCCATGTTGAATTTTGGTTCTAGCACTTGAGACCTGGCAACTGTAACTATCTTGGTTCCTGTGAGCTTCCCCGACAACCCTCACAGTTACCTGAGCCAATAAAGTTTCAGTTATGCTTTAACTTGTGTGAGCTGAGTTTGTTACTTATTGCCAAAAAAGCCTAACTAACACAGTCATAAAATTTCACATAAAAGCGCCATAAGCCAGGTTTACTTCATGACTAACACTTCCTATTGTATCTCTTTCCTGGTACTTTTAGCTAAGCCTTATTTTAGCTAAGCTGTATC
The DNA here is from genome assembly GCF_028858775.2 of Pan troglodytes. NCBI lineage: Eukaryota > Metazoa > Chordata > Mammalia > Primates > Hominidae > Pan > Pan troglodytes. Next base: position 26,340,527 of record NC_072411.2, on the reverse strand, counting down.
TATATATGTCGTTATTGCTCAGGCTCTTTTGACAAGGTAATTCACATGTTTCTTGTGTATTTATTTCTTTGAGATCAGATACCATTCTTACTGGTATTTTATGAATTGAGAAAATTGACAGCTGCAATGTCCTTCTATGTCTTGTCTTAACTTTTGTAGAATTTAGGAACCAAAGTTCAAAATTGAAAAATTAAAATTGTATGAAAGTCTCATCTCAATAACAGTTGATTTTTCAAATAAAAGAAAATATTATCTTTCTAGCATCTCCAGTTGTTCAAAGTTTCGAAGCTTAGAAGAACTATATTTTAAATCTCTCTCTCTAAATTTATGTGTGTACAGAAGTAAAACTGTTGGGTTAAAAATTAAGAATAAGGAGAAGCTGCAACATTACTGGGTTTATTTTTTGATGAGAAGCTGGTAATGGGGCAGGCAGCACCTTTCATGCTTTCGACACATGCATCAGATATACAAACTGGCCTGGAATTAAATCCCCTTAGAGTTTTCTCAGAAGAGGGAACCATATTTTAACTTAGAATTCATTCTGTTCATATAAATTCAAATATGTTTTTTCATTACACTGGGTGCCTCCCAGGTATAGGATAAGAAAAGAAACACTCATGAATCCCATATGACAGGAGGCACAGAATGCTAATGCAGACAAAATTCCCCTCATTGTTACTATCACTGGGTATACCATAAAAGAAGCAGCTTTTTTGTTCACAGCTCTGTCAAGAGGGAGGATCCACCTTTTGCTCAAACCCCAGTCAGAAATATACTCTTTTCTCTTAATAGAGAAGGGTTTATCAACCATCCTGGTATAGGGAACAGGTAACTGACCAGAGACTTAGAAAGCCAACATTAGAAAGGCAAAAAGGTATAGAGCCATACGAAGAAAGCAAAACCCTGCCTCCAAACCTATAATTTGTAGCAAACATTTTATACATCCTGTTGGAAAGAACAAAAGTTTACTTTAAATGTCATGCCAAAGACACCCAGCTTGAAGTACAAATTGAAATAACAAATAAGCAAAGTGGAAGAATTTTATATCCTGTATCAAGAAAGGACAGAACAAAGAGATAAGAGACAAGGAGATCATAGGGTACTTGGAAAGAAACATGTAGAATATAGGATTCATTTATTTATGGCATGACTTTTTGGTCACAACATTCATAATTGTTTTATAAAATTGCATTGAAGTAACTTTGGAGTTATATGCTCATGCTTTCAATTCCACAATTAATACTGCATCTATAGACCACATAAAGCCATGAGTTGAAGAAATCTTGAAGCATGTATGAATTGTGGGTCCCCATTTGACGACTGTAGTCAAGACTGGGCCTCCCTTAAAAATAAGTGATCTGACTCTTCTCCAACCACTCCTGTCTCCCACGGAGCAGCAGCCTGAGTGCTGAGGGTCTGATGGTATCCCTGGCCTGGATTTCCCTAGTTGGTGGTATTAGGAAGCTTATTGCTCAGCACTGGTTGGACAGCCCTTGAAGCAGCAAACTTTGCTTTTTCTCCCTGTTGGAAAAAACAAAGCTTTTGTGTCTGGAACTGGTTCCTTCCAGTGGGTTCCTGGTCTTGCTGACTTCAACAAAGTGGGTTCTTGGTCTCGCTGACTTCAAGAATGAAGCTGCGGACCTTCACGGTGAGTGTTACAGCTCTTAAAGATGGTGTGTCCGGAGTTTGTTCTTTCCCATGTTCAGATGTGTCCGGAGTTTCTTCCTTCTGGTGGGTTGGTGGTCTCGCTAACTTCAGGAATGAAGCCGCAGACCCTCACTGTGAGTGTTACAGCTCATAAAGGTAGTGCGGACCTGAAAAGTGAGCAGCAGCAAGATCTGTTGTGAAAAGCAAAAGAACAAATCTTCCACCGCATGGAGGAGGATCTGAGTGGGTTGCCCCTGCTGGCTAGGGTGGCCAGCTTTTATTCCCTTATTTGGCTCCACCCACATCCTGCTGATTGGTCAGTTTTACAGAGCGCTGATTGGTCCATTTTACAGAGTGCTGATTGGTCCACTTTACAGAGTGCTGATTGGTGCATTTACAATCCTTTAGTTACATACAGAGTGCTGATTGGTGCATTTACAATCCTTTAGCTAGACACAGAGTGCTGATTGGTGTGTTTTTACAATGTGCTAATTGATGTGTTTACAATCCTTTAGCTAGACACAGAGCACTGATTGGTTCGTTTTTACAGAGTGCTGATTGGTGCATTTGCAATCTTTTAGCTAGACACAGAGTGCTGATTGGTGCATTTACAATCCTTTAACTAGACACAGAACACTGATTGGTGCGTTTACAATAATCTAGCTAGACAGAAAAGTTCTCCAAGTCCCCAGTAAACCCAGAAGCCCAGCTGGCTTCACCTCTCAGTTTGTTCCCTGAGGGCAGCTTGCCTTTCTTCAGTCTCTCTTTTTTGACTGAATGGGGCATTGGAATCTGTTAGATTCAGCTGTTCCTCAGGGGTAAGCAGCTGTCCCAGTTTCTCAGGAATCAAGGATTTTCTGGGATGAGTACTTTCAGTACTAAAACCAGTACAATCTCAAAACTGGGACAGTTAGTCACCCTAAATCAAGGTCCCCATTCAAGAAAGGTGATAGATGGCCTTGGCACAGTCTCTGCTCTTGTCAGTTTAAGTTTTTCCTAAATGTAGGAGGTGGAAATCTGGGTGCCAGTGGAATCAACAATGATGAGGATGATAGAGATAATAACACTGTTGATAATCACTGAGACTTTATGATTGTGCAGTAATTACTGTAAAGATTTTACATGTATTATCTTATTCCATTTTTCCAAGAACCCCAGCGTTAGCAAAAGTGCCATCCCTATTTAACACATGAATAACCGAGGGCAAAGAGGTTATGAAAATGAATCTATGTCCACCTGGTGAGGTAGTGGTACAAGGTGAGAACACAGGCAATCTAACACCTGAGCTAGCACACTTAAACACTACCATATATTAATGCTCCTTTAATCAGTGACTCCAATGTCCATGGATTCAGTTAGAACCTGGGTGAGCCAGGGGTGGGTCCTGGGCCACTTGACTCCAGTCTTTCCCCTGACATCAACCCAGAGACTCTACTTAGTTCCAGTGATATTTCATGGGGTTTTCTGAAAATCTGTCTGCTAGTTACATTACATGGCACTTTTGAAACGGGAAAAGTTCCCTTGTCCCCCTCGCAGGGTTGTGCGATGGGAATGTGGCTTGCTTCTTCAGTGCCCCGCTATTCAAACCTCTAGGGGAGCATACAGACAGGCAGGTTGTGGGGCTCTGACCCCACGGCAGTGTCTAGGGGTGAATGTTTACAGCTCCTAAAGCCCCAGTGGGTGTGTGTTACAGGGTGCTCTTTTAGTTTTGCTGTCTGTAGGCTTGTGTTAACCAGCTCGATTTAGACCCTCTCCCTTGTCGCAGGACAGAGGGCTTTCTGTATCCCGGGTTCTTGCCTTGGTGTACTGGAAGAATTGAATCACACGTGGGCTTGGAGAATGAATGCAAGATTTTATTGAGTGGCAGTAGCTCAGGGGAAGTCAGAAGGGATGGAATGGGAAGATGTTCCCCTGGAGTCAGGCCACTCACCGGCCAGGGCTGTCCTCCAACTCCCCAGCCAAACTCTGCATTGTTCTACTTTGCCTGTGGGTGGCCTGGAAGTGTGTCAGTGCCTGTCAGTGTGTTCCTCTCCATGTCCAGTCACCCGGGTATTCCTCCGCTGATGTGCTCCTCTTGACGTCCAGCTGCCTGTGTGTTCTTCTGCTGATGTGCTCCAGCCACCTGTGTGTCTGCCTGCTAGAGTCTTGGGGGGTTTTTATAGGTACAGTATGGGGGAGTGGCAGGCCAGGGTGGTCTTGGGAAATACAACATTTAGTCAGGAAATGCCTGTCCTCACCCAGATCCATGGGGGTGGAGCCCTAACCAGGGACCATGCCCTCCTCTGTCCAGCACTTCCCTTCCTCCCTTCTGTATCTTTTTTTTTTTTTTTTTTTTTTTTTCTGAGACAGGATCTCACTCTGTCGTTCATGCTGGAGTGCAGTAGCGCGATCTCGGCTCACTGCAACCTCCGCCTCCCGGGTTTAAGCGACTCTCCTGCCTCAGCCTCCTGAGTAGCTGGGATTACAGGCGCCTGCCACCGCGCCCGGCTAATTTTTGTATTTTTAGTAGAGACGGGTTTTCACCACCTTGGCCAGGCTGGTCTCAGACTCCTGACCTCGTGATCCACCCTCCTTGGCCTCCCAAAGAGCTGGGATTACAGGCGTGAGCCACCGCATCCGGTTCCCTTTTGTCTACTAAAATTCTTTCTCTTGGGTTTCAGTTTTCTCCTTTTTAAGAGGATAATAATAATTTTCATTATCACCAAATTAACAATCTTGTCATGATTATGCATAATCATCTATATGAATAACAATTTTAAAAGATAAATATTGGTTAGACTATCAGACTTTCAGCAAGCTTTCATGGAGTGGAGAAAAAATAAAATCACACAGATCTGACTACAATGTGGAAGTTATACAGAAGTGCTGAAAAGAGAAGAGCGTGGTTCCCTCTGTCTCAAAAAAAAAAAAAAAAAAAGAATTTGCTTCATTAACCTCTATTTTCTAGGACCATAGAGTGATGGAATGCAACAAGGTGTTGGGACAGTATCTCATTCTTAGTCTAAGAAACCTGTCATATTAGGTAGAATCCTCTGCAAGAGATGCAGCCAACAGCAGGCAGAGATTTGCTTGAATAAAGATGCCAGTGTACATTGATCTATGAAAATGTGCTCTACTCTCTGATTAGAATGGAATAAAGCCTATCATTTGACATTGGACCATCCAGATGTGGATCTAGTAAGTAATAAAAATGTATGTGTAGAGTACCTGTTGAGGGCTGCTTGGTTGTATGACCGTTCTCTCATGCTTCTGCACAGAATATAGAGTAAAAATTTCCCAAACAGAATATATATTTCTGATAAAAGCAATCTTATTTTTCAAGCCTTGGGGAAAATGACTCACTGCAGCTTTTTATTTATATATCCGTATTGCATAGGTTGACAATCTAGGAAGGGAAGAAGAGTTCATGCTTCATGTGGTACACCTCCAACTCTCCTCTGAAGGAAAGAAGTAAATTGTTATAACAAAGAACACCAGCGAAGTCTTGTCAACATCACTTTCTGATGGCAAAGCCCGGTAAAGTTGAATACATGGTAAGGAAAAATAAATATTCTTATTGCCTACAGGACTTGATATCTACATTATCTAGTTTAGTATTGATGAAATTACATTATGTTTCTCTGCTAGTGCCATATTTGTAAAAGATAGTATATTTTTTAAAAAGTAACTAATGTCCATAGTGAGAAATTTGGTAGTTGACTCAAATCATCTTTCTACTGAGATGATACTCTATTTTAAAACAGATGTACCCCCAGTCTGGGGCTCTTTGTCTCTGTTGCCTCAGAGAGTCTCTTCAGGAGACTCATCCTAAAGCTCTTCTCATCATTTTATGTGGCCTCCATAGTAGGCTTTTTCACTGCAGTTTCTGCCCATAGTGCACACTTGGTGTTTCAGTTGCTCTTGCTTGTCAGTCGACCAGGAATTCAGTTCAGCTTCACTCTTCTATGGCTATCCCATTCAGTCTTGTGCAAACCTATGAATTCTAAGATTTGAGGACACTTCTAGGACACTTCAGGCCCCATAAGTACCTGCTCAAGCCCTTCAAGCTCTATCATCATCCAACTATATTTTATTGACATTTCTTACATTCCAGGTACCTTCCCATATTAATGGCTACAATTGACAGAGCAATTACTATGACCCAGCTATAACAGAGATGCACACATATTGACTCACTGTACCCTCACACACAATCTCTGCAAGGTAGATGCCATCATCATCCCAATTTTAAGATGAAGGACATGAGGTGCAGCTAGGAAGTGGCAGTGCTGGCATTTGAACCTTGGTAATATATCTCAAGTCTCTGTACTCTGCATCACTGGACTATGTTGACCTTTGTATTTGTTACTAAATTTTATCTCAATTGGTAAAAATCTGTATGTTGGTGTCTATTCCAATTTTACATTTGAAGACATGATAACTCAAAAAGGTTGAACACACTTCTCACAGTCCCACACCCAGTTAGAGGCAGAATTGGAGTTTGAATCTAGGTGTAGCTGACACCAAAGAACATGCATTTTCCAGTAAAATAGTTTCCCTCTGTTGTGGTCTCATAATTTTGAAATTCATATGTTGCATTGATTGCATTGAACCTGTCATGATATTTATCTTTCACGTGAATGTTAAAAAGCACATAGTTAGGGCTTACCATGAGCCAGACACTAGATTTGGACAATGCTGTCAACACATATGAGGACAGTCAAAAAGACAGACAGTGGCCAGTCTCTAACTTCTAAATATCAGGCATCGAGTTATCACACTTTCAACAAAGAACCTGCACAGTCAATGGGAATTCCATTTGTTAATTACAGTTTTGTAGGATTCTGCAGCCAGGAGTTACCAGGGAGCAAAGAGGAGGCCAAAAGCTAACAAAGCTCTGCCTGCCATCCCTACCTAGCCTGTGAAACAGGGCTACACTTTTTGTCTGCCCATTTATGCAAGTTCTCAGAAACAGGGAAGCTTTAAAAAAATTTTTGATTGAAAACTGCAGCTTGGAAACATTTTCACAAAGTCATTGTAATGGCTTTATACTTGATATGAGTTCTACTGAGAGCCTTCATAAGAAACCTCTGATCCTAGCTCAGGAGGCCCTCCAGGCTGATGCTGTCAGTCTTTGATGACCTTGTTTGCTGGTGTAGCAATTCCTGAAGCTTTATAATTGCCCAATCAGCCAGTTTCACATTCTGGCCCTGTAACTCTGTTTTCTCTTGAAATTAGGTAAATAAGTTTCTCTTCTTCGTCTCTCTGGGAACATCCTAATCATTGCTTAAAGACTAAGTCGATTTTAATTTCTTCAGCAAAGATGGTTCTGCTCTTTAACTGTAGTTGATCATTCCCTTCTTCCTACAACTTCTATGCCTGTGTTTCTTATTACTGTATTTATAACTGGCACCAAATTTATACGTTTACATATCTCTCTCTCCTTCTAGATTATATATTCTCTGGGGCATGAGAGGTGCTATAGTTTAGTATATTATATAGACTAGAAAAGGCAAACTGTGTTTTAAGAAGCTTTGAGCTTGGGAGTCCCTTAAGAACTTCAATTTGGCTAGGACTACAAACGTCTGCAAACAGAGTGGTCAGGTCACCAGACAAGAGTCCCCACCAGTGACTTGGAGCAAGAAATCAGATTCCTTGGGACAGTAGGCTGGGCTGAGGCAAGACCCAGTGGTGATGTGATTTTGTGCCAAGGTCCCTGGAGAGAAGCAAGTAACACTAGAGACAGAAACTGGGCACCGGCACCAACTATGAAGACATGCCCCTCAGCCTTTAGCTAGGAGAGACAACCAGACTCAAGGTCAGATGGGAGCAAATGTAGGAAGAGAGCAGGCCAAGCAGAAAGGACTTAGGACAGGAATTATCAGGGCACATGCCTTTGTGTGTTGGGGCCACATTCCTATCGCCTGTGGAAGGTGCAGGGTTAGGATAGGATGGACCAATTTACAGATGGAATTTCAATTCTAAAATCCTGGTTTTGAGGGAAGAAGACCTATTTTTACCTTTGAAACGCATTTTCAAAATCTTTGGTCACCAATGCATGATGAGTTCTGGAAAAAATTCAAGAGCTTACCCTCTGGTGTCATTGATATTACTAGCAGGTTATGGCTTTGCTACACCTATTTCTCTCAGTGAAATGCAGCCTAGCATGTCTTTTAGAACAATGAAAGAATGGATTGCATTTTCTGATGACTTTATCTGATGTCATAAATGAATGAAAGTTGAATGTTTCTTTGAGCGCTTTAAGAAACACACTGAATGCTAATTAGCTAACAGGATAACAGAAATTTGTCCCTGGAAAAGAGCATCAAAGATGAAAAGATTGTGAAGAATATTTAGGATTTGGAGAAAGGATTTTGGCTTCTGAGAATGTTCAAGGCCATTTCTGGTTTTATATATTACAGTAAAAACCTGAGGGATCCTTGTTTATGTACTCTAAGGGATTGTGCTAACATTTTCCTGAATGGAGGAGAGAGCAGTGTCACATGTTTAATTCATTTCAGTATAGGGACTTATAAGAATTAATGCCAATTGCACTCACTTTCTGCATGTGCCAGGGACTCTGCCATGCAGGATAGAAGCACATTTTCCTACTTGCATTTACCACAAATTTATGCAGTCATTTTAGAACCATAAAATGAATTTGCAATGGGCCTGGGGAGACCTGAAATTCATACTGCTTCTCTTTCAGAAAAGGAGGCCAAGGGCTGTTGATGTTATGTCATTTGAACACTGGACCTGGAATCAGGAGACCCAGGCCGCAACTCCAAGCCTGCACCTACAAGGTGTTTGATCTTGAACATGTTATTTAGTATCTTTGAGCCTGCACTTCTTCCCCATAAGAAGGGGAATGTATATCAATCTTAGGATGTTTGTTGTCAGAAGAAAATAAGATGATGAAAACGTGAACATTTTTGATATGATCTTAGACACATATTCGTTGCATTTGCGTCTTCACCCAAGGGCACAGACGCTTATTATTACTTGGGCCTTTCAGGTCCCATCTTGCCAGGTCCTGCATAAAGTCATCCCCGCTGATTGCCCACTTAAAAGTTGCTAAATTAGACCCCTCCCTTCCCATATTAACTTATTTATTTACATATATGTTTACTGATTTCTATATCAGGGACTCTAAATTTACACTTGATGCCAGTGTGAGTTTAATTGTGGCGGCCATAACAAATTACCTCAAACTTAGTTTTGAGGTTTAAAACAACAGATACTTATTATCTTACAGTGCTGGAGGCTGGAGTCCTGAAATCGAGCTGTCAGCAGGACTCCCTGTGCTCCCTCTAGGGCCCCGGGGAAGAATATGGCCCTTGCCTCTCTGTTTCAGGTGGCTGCCAGCATCACCTGGCTTTTGGCCACGTCACTGCAATCTCTGCCTTTCAGGCCAAGTTGCCTCCTCCTCTGTGTATGTGCCTAATCTCTCTCAGCTTCTCTCTTAGAAGGACACAAGGGATGGAATTTAGGGCTCACCCAGAGAATTAAGGATAGTCTCATCTCAAGATCCTTAACTTAATTATACCTCAAACATCCTTTTTCCAAATAAGGTAATACACATTGCTGAGATAACGATATAGACCCATCTTTGAGAGCCATTATCAGCCTGCCACAGAGTCCCAGGAAGAATTTAAGATTATTTATTGATGTCCTGGAACAAAATACTTGAACAGCACTTTATAGTTTAAGTCAACTTATAGAGCAGAAAATAATCTTAAGTGGGTTAGCATGGGCTGACAACGGCACTCTGGCAGGTTCTCCTGCCTATCAGTGCCAGGTGACACAGGATGGGTGAGGCGTGCCCAGCAGGAAGTCAGTCCAGGGCACAGACAGCTTCACCAGAGTTCCCTCCTCGCCCTTCCTGACTGATGCAGGATTTTTCTCAGGCTGTTCATGGGACTTGAGATGGGGGCAAACTTTTACTTTGCCTGCCATGCTCAACCCCTTGCGGGAGGGAGCACGTGAGCGAGTGAGTGCAGAACCCGGCTGGCCACTACGGGCACTCACACAGGAGCAAGTTCCCTGCGGGGCCCATGACCAGACCAGTGACAAATGAGCAAGTGTGAGACTTGGCCAGCCACTCCAGGTGCCAGCAGGAGCAAGCTCTGGCGGCAGCACCCAGGTCAGGGCAGCGAATGCCTGCAACCTGCCCCAAGGACCCAGAGCGAGTGTTACAATGCTCCTTTAGTTCCACTGCCTCTGGACAGCTGTGTGTTAACAGCTCAGTTAACCCCTTGCTTCATTGCATGGGGTGGCTGCCCTCCACCAGCAAGGGCAAAGGGCTGGTGTGACGGCCTTGTTTTGGGTACCCACACTTGGTGGATCCTGAACACTTGTCCAGTGTACAAGAAAAATGCTTTTGTGGGGGCACTTGAAGGATGGTGAAGGCAAATAATTTTATCGAGTGGTGGGAATGGCTCTCCGTGTAAGGGGAGCTGGAGAGGGGACAGGAAGGGTAGATAATTCTCCCTAAAGTCTGGCTGTCTCTTCCCCGAAGTCAAGCTGTCTTTTCTTCCCCAAAGCCTGGCCATCTTCTCTCTGAACATAAGCCATCTCTCCCCTCTACCAACTGAGTATGGGGTCTTTATAGGCACAGGATGGCGGGGATGGGGCAGCCCATAGGTAGTTTTGGAAAAGGCAACATTTGGTTGGTGAAAAGGTATTATTCACAAAGAACCAATCTGGAGAGAGTGGGCAAACAGGAATAGAAGTTCTCACTTTGGGCCCCGGGTTTTAGGCTTTTTGGCTTAAAGGTGGGGTTTCACCAGGAACCTGTCTCTCTCTGCCTAGAGCCTCTATCTCTGCCTCCTGCCTCCATCATGATCAGAGGCTTGTGTCCTGTCATTTGGATTGCAGAACATATTACTGTATCTGATGTACACAAATCTTCACAAACTAGATTGCTGCTATGAGACTGTGGATTAAAAACAATAATGTAAATGTACTTAACATTTACTTGTGCTAAATGTAAACATAAGTAAATTATAAGACAATAGCAATGATGATATCTCTCCCTTTTCTGATACACTCTCATCATTGTCACTTGTCCACTAAGTATTAAAATTACCTGGAAGGCTAAAATATATTTTTGCTATCATTATTATGAAGAATAAACATTGCCTTGAGTATATTGTGCCCTTAAGTTACTAGCTAATGATAACAGAAAGCAAAAATGAATGGCAAGTTATTAAAATATACATTGTTTATTTTATCTTTAGCTCAACTTTAAACCTTGTTAATTTATTTGTTTATTTGCATACATAATATATCTGAACAGGAGTACCTGTATGTTGGAGGTGAATGTACTTGTTTTTCTTATAGAATATGCAATCAAAAAGGTTTGGTGATCGTTTTTCTACCTCCTGTGACTATAGCTTGGGTGCTTATTTGACCTCTATGTTCTCAAGTCTTTTTTTTTTTTTTTTTTTTTTTTTGAGACAGAGTCTCGCTGTGTCCCTCAGGCTGGAGTGCAGTGATGCGATCTCGGCTCACTGCAAGCTCCGCCTCCCAGGTTCACACCATTCTCCTGCCTCAGCCTCCCGAGTAGCTGGGACTACAGGCGCCCGCCACTGCGCCCGGCTAATTTTTTGTATTTTTAGTAGAGAGCGTGTTTCACCGTGTTAGCCAGGATGGTCTCAATCTCCTGACCTCATGATCTTCCCGCCTTGGCCTCCCAAAGTGCTGGGATTACAGGCGTGAGCCACCACGCCTGGCCCTATGTTCTCAACTCTTAACTTCAAGTCAATGCCTCTTGAATTTGCAGTTTTGATAGTCTCAGTTATCTTGGCTACATTTGTCTTTCCCTTTTGACTTGAAATAATATGAAGTGATCCAGGGTAACTCCTCCAGGACAAGCTCAAAACTTGTTACTAGAATATACTCAAAGAAAGAATCTAAACAAAATAGAATTGTAACATAAATGAAAGATTTAAATATTAAATCACTTAGGTCAAATATTGAAGGAGGATTTCTGTTTCTGAGTAATGAATACACATCCTCTAACAATATTTCACAGGTGTTCTTCTCACAAAATTTAGAAAATTGCTTCACATTGTGGATATATAGCTATTAAGGATGCCAGAGAATTTCAGTGTTGAGAAATGTATTTAACACTGTTTGGCTGAGCATGTGTCATTTGAACACAAAGCCATTGTCCCACAGGGCATAATATGTTGCAGGGTGATATAGGCAAACAGATAACTGACAGAAGAGAGACTTTGGCATGGATTGTAGAGAGAGTTTGGCATGGATCATTACAGTAACATTTTACGCACTCAGCTTGCTGGTCTATAAACCTGATGATTTTTCCAGTGGTACTGTTTCACTATTCAGTGTAAATGATCATTGTTCAGCTGACACTGATTGCTGTTGTATCCAACTAGAAACCTACCTTAGAGAGGAATTGTCACTATTGATGATTTGTACCCAATCATTGCCTCTTGGATACTATTGCAGATTAAACAGACTCTTCCTCATGCCCCAATTTGCAGGAGAGACTGACAGAGTTGCCCCCAGAGTTGACATGGTGAGGTGCTTGCACAGATAACTCACTCTGTTGCTCCAGGGCTAAGTTATGCTTTGGACTTGGGCATAAGACAAATCTGTTTCAGACTTAGTTCAGTTTTTCACTGGCTGCCTAATTTCCCTGATAGCTCTGATCCTTAGTTTTAGCATCTGTAAAATAGAATACATTTTTACAAATTCAACGGCTACATGAATGACGATGAGAAATCCCTCAGAACAATTCCTCTCCATGGTTTCTTACCTACCGTCATACTATGAGAACTTCAAGTGTTAAGAGTTAACTATTATTTCAATTTTTCATTGTATCTAAAACTATTTTCTCCCATATTTGATTCCTCTCTTTATTGGGTTAGCCCTCTGCATTTCTATGCCCTTACCATGAGGAAAAAACAAAACAAAACAAAAAACGCTTAGTCAAATTAAATTTAACAAAGTTTAATTTAGCAAAGAACAATTCATGAATTGGGCAATCTCCCAAGCCAGAGCAGGCTCACTGAGACTCCAGTGTAGCTACATGGGGGAAGAAGATTTATGGACAGAAAAAGGAAAGTGATACAGAAAGTGGATGTGAGGTACAGAAACAGCCATATTGTTTACAGCTCAGCATTTGCCTTATTTGAACATGATTTGAACATTGACCACCTTTGATGAACCAAAGCTCAGTGATTGATTGGCACAAGAGTAGACTACAGTCTGTTTACGCCTCTGTGTAGGTTATAGTTCACAATGTACAGAGAAACTTTTAGGTTGAACTTAAAATATGGAAGGAGGCATCTTTAGGCTAAACTTGACTTAACACATATAATTGGCATTATATGTGTTATATAAGATTCTAAAAGTTTCTATCTAGAATATATTCACATAATAGTATTAAAAAGGAAATAATCATGTTAATAAAATAGGTACTATTTATTAAGTGCCTACTATGTGTCATATATTGAGCTGTTCTATATATTTATTTTGATTTGATTAGACTTAAGATTGGGATCCAAAGAGTTCAGAGTAAACTTCACAGTATTAAAACATACAATGACATGAGGAACAATGTAAAATATATGTTGCTTACTCATAAATAAATTACGCATGAAATAAAAAATCACACAAAACTATTATCTCAGATTATTTTATTGCTACTGTGAGGCCAATTTGACTAGCTATTTCAATGCACATCAAAATTTTTTGTTGTTGTAATGTTGGTTAAAATTTGTTTGTATTGGAAAAATACTGGGCTATGTAGAGAGTAGTTTTCAGAATAAACACATTGTGAAAACTCTTTAGAGCTTTATCAGGAGCAATCTGTAAATTGTGTGGATTGATAAAATAACCACTGCAATGCCTACTGTGACTTCATTGTTGAATCAAGACCACCATGGTATGAGTTTGAAAAAAAATCAGAGAGGGGCACTTAAAATGCTAGAAAGAAGGGGCATAATTGAAGGAATTAGAGCCTGGAAATTCTCTGAGGTGTAGAATCTGAGGTGCAGGGAGGTGGGTTTCTATCCTTACCATCAGGACCAATGGCTTACTGGCTTACAGTTCAGAGTTACTGTGACGGAAATACAATGGTTACTATGGTAATAGTAAAACAATTAAGCTTAATAAACCTGTTTTATACCTAAAGCTCAGTAACAAATCCAGGTTTCTATAGAGAAAAGAAGTAGCAGAAATGGCAGAAAAATGGAATTGACACATTTATTTCAAAAATAAAACAGCCAAGGAATTCACAGCTTTCTAAAGGAAAAAGATAATATGTATGCAGTCCAACCAAGCACCATGAATTCTTGTTGACTGCTACAGTTGAGCAAGCCTGTTGGTTTTTGTAGGACAGAGCTCTGGGATTAAAGTATTTGGATGAATCCACCTAAACCTCTCTGACTGAATGTGCTACTCCCAGGGTAGGGGCCAGGTCTCTGAACTCATCATGCTGGCTACGGATTCTGGGTCTAGAGGAAAGAAACAAAGAGAAAAAGAATACTAGGGATAAACATGGAACCAATGCATTCTTAGAATACTGAATTTCTAAGCTTTTCACTAAAAAGTCTATTTTCATAAAAAAATTAGTCATTTTTTACATAATTTATACATGTGTGTATGATATATACACATGCACCTATATGCACATATACATGTAAATTATATATACACATATATGTATATATACACACATATATATACATATATATTTATATATATATAAGTTTTCATGAATTCTTTCATTTTTAAAACCAAATTAAAAACTTCTTTGGGCTAGGCATTGCCCTCCCCACAACTTATAAAATAGGGCAAGAGATACGCTGGTAGAAGATGCATGTATCAAAAGGCCGGGTGCAGTGGCTCACGCATGTAATCCCAGCACTTTAGGAGGCCGAGGTGGGTGGATCATGAGGTCAGGAGTTCAAGATCAGCCTGGCCAAGATGGTGAAACCCCATCTCTACTAAAAATACAAAAAATTAGCTGGGTGTGGCGGCGCATGCCTGTAGTCCCAGCTACTTGGGAGGCTGAGGCAAGAGAATCTCTTGAACCCGGGAGGCAGAGGTTGTGGTGAGCCGAGATCGTGCCATTGCACTCCAGCCTGGGCAACAACAGCGAAACTCCATCAAAAAAAAAAAAAAAAAAGAAGATGCATGTATCCTGGTTCACTTCATTGTTTTAATGTTATCTCAAGAGACCTAGATCTTGCCATATGATGGAGGCTCAGGTACGTTTGAAATGACCTCTATTTGCCTGATCAAAGATAGGACATTCCATGCTTCCCTTTTGTAGTGGAAAGGAAGGGTAGGAATAGTTAGATGGTACTTATTCTTCAACACACTAGCCCCAGATATAAATTGATGGGAATATTTTTTGATTGCTGGTTTAGAGAAATGAAAAACAAAAATTAAGTCATTGAAAAGTGAAAGTGAAAGCGTTTATTGTCCATCTTGTCCTTGTTATGCATAAATAAAATTTCCAGAAATTCAGAAATATAAATGCTTGTAGATAAGTTGAAGGATTATCACTGCTATTCTTTTAAATTTCTACTTTTATTTTAGATGTGGGGTAAATTTTTAAAATTTCCACTTTTGTTTTAGACATGGGGGTATATGTGCAGGTTTGTTACATGGATATGTTGCACCCAAGTAGTAAGTACAGTACCCAATAGGTAGTTTTTCAAGTCATGACCCTCTTCTTCCCTCTCCCCTCTAGTAGTTCACAGTGTCTATTGTTCCAATATTGATGTCCATATGTGCTCAAAGTTTAGTTTCCACTTATAAGTGAGAACATTTGGTCTTTGCTTTTCTGTTCTCATGTTAATTTGCTTAGGGTTATGGCCTCCAATCCTTCCGTATCATTGCAAGGGACATGATTTTATTCTGTTTACGGCTGCATAATATTCCATGGTGTATATGTACCACATTCTCTTTATCCCAACTGCCATTGATGGGCATCTAGCTTGAGATGGGTCTTGTCTCAAAGGAACCAAGACAGACCGGGTCAAGCTCCACAGCATGCTAGATGTTGATTAGAGAAAGTTTCTCTTGTTGTGCCCACATGCTCTGCTAGGTTAGGCCACCAGCATGTGTGTGCTTGGACCCTGCCCTCCTTACTACATGACACTCTCCCACTTTTACTTTCTGTACCAGACACAAGAGTCTTTGGAGAGATCCTAAAATTCACCACATTTTTTCCCAACTCAGGGATTTTATATGTCTCTAACTTTGTTTAAAACATCACTGCCCCTCTAATCCTATGAGGAGTGGAAATGTATCATTCAAATCTTAGTTTAAATATAGATGTTTTCTTTCATCTTTATTGCCAATATCAGTGCCTTGATTATTTTTTTCTTACATTTACCTCAATGTATAGGGATTCATTTTATATATTCTGTTTCTCTCATTAGACTGTGAGTTCTATAAGGTTAAGAACAGTCTTATCTTCATCCATATAGCCAAAGCCTCTAGTACGATTTCTGGCAAGTTGCTCAATAATATTGTAAAGTATGTGAGAGATAGGTGATAGGACACTCACAGCAACTCCTAATGTAGATGACAATCTTGCTTTATCACAGACACTTGGGAAATTCTCAGGAATACTTAGGAGTATTCCCAGATCAGATCCCCAGAGATTCTGAGGCAAAGAACCAGGACCCTCTACTCACTGTGATTCTGGCTCAGCAGCATCCAAATCTCCTGGGAGCTTGTTAGAAACATAAGATCTTAGGCCCTATTCTAAACCTATTGAATCAGAGTCCAAGAATCTTTGGTGATTCCTATGCACATTAACATTTGAATAACACTGTTTGAGGATGTTTACAAAATAGTCTCCAACTGTTTCTAATGTTCAGTTTGTTTGAGAACCATTGATCAAGAATATGGCCAAATCAATGGAATAAAAAACAAAATTACTCCCCAGGCAGAACAGATAATATTACATTGTGCATTTCTTCATTTAACACAGCATTCAAAATGAGCATCTACTTTAATTAGCACTATGCCAGGCTCAGAAGATATAAAGCAAAATCAAGAATATTTCTGTCTTTTAAGAGAATTTAAGTCTAGAAGTAGGACACATACTCACAAACAATTGATAGCAATAATATGCTAGAGATACAATTGTAGACAGCACATAGGCAAGAAAGATGTGCTGAATAGAAAAGGAAGCCCTTTTTACTGGAATCTATATGAAAACCCTTAGGAAACCTACCCTGGTGACACATCTTGACCTGTGCATTGATGTTTACATGTCAGGGAGAGGTACAGAGGTACAGCGACACAGAGCAGGCTGCTGTGACTGAGAATCTGTGACACATTTGTAGGCCTGGCAGGAAGCAAGAGAAGACTGGGAGGTCCTCAGGGCCATGTGATGCAGGGTGAACATCCACTCTACTTGTGCAACCTCTGCCATTGGAGCCCAAGAGAGGAGACTGGTGCATGAACAGGCAATTAAATCGTACAATAACCAGTGCTCGCACAGGTGTGAGCACGGGAGCTCTGGAGCCATAGGGAGGGCCAGTAGCTAGCCTAGGAACCACAGCTATATCCCAAGCGTACCCAGACAATATGAAAGCGAAGGGAAAAGCAGAGATTGCAACACATTTGAAGGCTTAACAATTAGGCGAGGCTTCAGACGGGGGCGGGGTTTAAGGAAAAGTAAAAGCTCCTCAGTGTTTCCAGACCAAGTGTAAGGGAGGTGAGGCAGCTATGAATCTGCAAGGTAGGAAAAAGCCAAAGCATGCAGAATCTCCAGTGTCACACAGGCAGCTTGGATTTTACCATTTTTTAGTGGAAAAACTGTAAATGATTTTGAATAGGAAAGCAATATGATCACACTGTATTTGAAATTTCAGAATGACAAATAAAGAATTGGAGAGGAAGAGGAGAGATGTGGAGGCCAGATTGTGAGTGAGGATGGGTCTCAACAGTCCAAACAGGAAATGATGAGAATTGGCCCTTGTAGATGAGTATAAGAAGGAAAGGTTTGTTATACAAAGTACAACTCTCAAACACAAGAATAACATATTCCTAAGGACTTTTCAGGAAAAGTGGGAAGTGTGTTCATGAAGGCAGGAAAATACCTTATCTCATTAACTTTGAATGCATTTCTTTTCAAAAGAATTCCCACTACAGCTTGTCTGGGCACTTCCAGGTGTACAGAAAGTCTTACAGCTCTGCAGACCAGTGACCCACAGCCTCCTTCTCTTACCTTTGACTGTAATTCTGGACCACCCAATCTGGGGCTTTAAAACCCAGGGAATTTGGTGAGAAAGGTGGAGGTGGAACAGGAGGGGAACAGCAGAAGCAATGTCTCCACAAAGTGACCTGACATGGTTTTCTGATGATGGTCATCATAAACGGCAATGTGAACAATAAGAAGAGGACTGTGGCAAATACTGTGTCTCAGACCAAGGAAAATTGTCAAATTACAGCTCTTTGGTTTAGGGTCAGAAAATAAAGACTGGCTGCGTAATATTTGTGTTTCCTCACCATGGTCAGGAGAATTACTGATGAGTTAATTTCCTAAATCAGAAGATTCCTGAAGTCCTGAGAGAGAAGTGGAGGGAATTTTGTAAAATGCATGCGCCTAGGCAAAGAAAGGTGTATTGAGAAAAAGGAGATTTAAAAACTACAAAAATATTTAAGTTACATGTAAACATTTTTTAAAGCTTAGGAATTATGAAATTTCTGGGAATGTTTTTGTTTTTTTTTTTTCCAAAACACTGACTGTGAGAGCAAGGTGGTAGAGATGAATTTCAAATCCAAAGGATTATCTGGAAGATAAATCTCCATGAGAGGAAAGCTTGTAAAAATGTGAGTGATTGACTGGAAAAATTCCAGGATTGCAAAAATAGTAGTACAAATAGAAGCCAACAACTTTTGCACATTTACTATGTGCTAGGCACTACGGTAGCATCTGTTAGTTAATTTAGTCTTCCCTTATAAGGAGAGTTCCATTAACATTCCCATTTCACAGATGAGAAAACTGCTGAGCTGAAGTAACTTAGACCACAGGACTTGTCAGGGACAGAGCTGGTGTCCTGGTGCCAAAGTGCCTGCTCTGAACAAATGTGGATTATAGTTAGCTTCTATTATGTATTGCAAAACATGACAAATTCAAAAGGAAGAAAAGCTCCTGAACTTGAGGCTACAATTCCTATTTGAAGCTGGGAAGCATATCCTGATAATCCAATCAAATTGCCACAAACATACAACCATTATCAGATTGTGTTTTCTAAAGAAAATCATTCGCATATTGTTCTTCTGTTCAGACTCCCTTAATAGCTATGCCTTGTCTACAGCAGTAGGTACACATGCCTGAACCTGGCTTGGATTCCCTCCACAATCTTGTTAAAATATCTCCAGACTCAATCATCTGTGCATTTTTACATTCTTACCTCTTTCTACACTCTCCCTTCAAAATCTGTGCTCCAGCCACAGAGAATCACTGTTCCCCCAAAAGCACTTTGTGTCTCTGCTTCTTATTCACTGCCACAAATTGGGCATATTCTTTCACAAGCAATATATAATGAGTTTTTATTTTCCTAAAACATCATAAACTGTTTTGGAACCATGATGGGCACAAACATCTAATTCATTTTGTCACACAACTAGTAAGTAGGAAATCTAGCATTCAAATGAAACTTTTCTAACTCTAAAACCACACTTTTTCTGTAAATTAAGTTGTCTTTCCTTGCCACACTACTTGCCTCTCATTATCTATGCCATTGATTAATTTCAGTTCACTCATGTTGGAGAAGGAAATCTTGACTAAGAAAGATTTTGTTTCATGACTTAAGACAAGTCAGTTGAAGTTCCAGATTAAACAAGACAGTGGTTGAGAAGATTATTGCAGCCTATAATTTAGCATGTCTAGATTCATTCCTATGATCCTATCTTCCAAATATGAATTGCTGAATAACCAAAGCTGAAAAGAAATTATCCAAGAATAAAGCAGTAAGAAGAAGCAGGCAAGTACAAGTTTCCTACCTTGTTCTTTATCCATACATCCTTCTCCCAGTCCAGACTCTTCTTTCAACTCCATGCAGTAAATATTTCTACAAGACCCAACCGATGCCAAATTCTTGCAGAAACTGAAGCTCTAAAGGTAATCACCCAGAGTGTACTTCCTAGTGAAGTTAACACTAGAGTAAGGATCTTATTGCAAAAAAAACTTCACACTGCAGAATGACCTGTGAACAACAATTCTGCAAAATGCTTTCTTAAAGAGGTTGATCCCACAGTCTAATAAGCCTGGGAAATGCTATGTGCTCTTAGCTCTTCCTTGGTATTTGTTGTAAATATTGTCATGCGTGTCCATATAGAAGACCACCTAAACAGGCTTTGTGTAAGCAGCAAGGCTGTTTATTCACTCGGATGCAAGTGGGCTGAGTCCAAAAAGACAGTCAGTGAAGGGAGATAAGAGAGGGGCAGCTTTATAGGACTCGGGTAGGCAGTGGAAAGTTAGAGTTAAAGGTGGTTATCTGTTGTCAGCACAGGAGGGGGTCACAAGGTGCATGGTGGAGAGATCATGAGACTCATTGTCCAGGAGAATTGATTGGATGGATTGATCAGTTAGGGTAGGGCAGGGACAAGTCCTAGTGGTGGAATGTTGTAAGATGGGTTAATCAGTTAAGGCAGAAACCGGTTGTTTCACTTCTTTTGTGGTTTTTCAGCTGCTCCCGACTTCTTGGCTCCTGCAGGCCATCGGGATGTATATGTGCAGGTCGCAGGGGTTACAATGGCTGAGCTTCGGCTCAGAGGCCTGACAAATATTAGCTGATTAAATATCTTGCAGTGATAAAAATCTGTTTTGCTTTACTTAGCTCTGAATTGACTAAAACCCTATGACTACAGACACTTCTGTTTTCCCCTATGCAATATTTAGTAACATTCTATGGAATTAGAGTTCGTTCAAATACATTTGAGGCAACAGTAGCCAAAAATATTTCAACAGCCTCATAATCAATATCTATCTCTTTTTTTCTCCTTCTTCAGACAGTTACTTACACTATTGCCAAGGTTGTCTTCCTCAAATAATTCAGATTATAGAATTTATGCCATGTATACACATGCACACACACACAGGCACACAATTTCAAATCAAACACACAAAAACAAGAAATCCAAGGTCTACCATTTTATAGTAAATTCTAATGCATCATCAGAGCCTTTTAGGCTTTTTTTTCTGTCAAAAATGTTTCTTCAGTTTTATGAACTATTGTTTTCTTCATCTTAACTCAGTGACATGGTATTATCTACCATTCCCACCAAGCCACCAGACCACACCCTTGATGTTGGTTACTATGGTATTACTCTCTTCCATCTTTGCCTTTAGAGACTCCATGTACTCTGCTACAAACCAGGCCAAGAACTTTCATGAAATCATTCTTGATCCCCACCACCTTAAGTAAGCAGTCCCCCTCCTGTGCTTCCATTGTCTATGCCACTGGTTCTTCTCACAGTCTATGCCACTGATTAATTTCAGCTCACTCATGTTAGAGAAGAAGGTAATTGTGACTAAGAAAGATTTTCTTTGATGACTTTTTAAGACACGTCAGTTGAAGTTCCAGATTAAACAAGACAAGTGGTTGAGGAGATTATTGCAGCCTATGATTTAGCATATCTAGATTTTTTCCTATGATCCTGTCTTCCAAATACGAATTGTTGACTAACAAAAGATGAAAAGAAATTATCCAAGAATGACATAGTATAAAGAACTCTAAAGTAGTATAAAGAACTCTTCTTGGTCCTTTCTTGAAGAATGCAACACATCCTGCATCACTCACTGATACTCTCTTTCTCTTTTTCTGCTGGCCCCTTGAAGGGTACGGTGCATGAGCTAGCAGCATGGTGCCCTGGCTTCACCACCTGTCTTGTGTGAAAGTCCCCATCCTGGGGCATCAAGGCTGCTTAGCCGACTAACGATCCTTGGAAATGGATCCCAACTCTGGGGTAATACAGAATATCATCTTGCCTGGGAAATGTGATTTGTCTCCCTTTCCATTTCCAAATAACAAAAGTAAAAAAAAAAAACCTCTCATTGGTAAAATAAAAATGGGTTATATTCAATCTTAAAACGAGATATAAGATCGAAATGTAATCAATATTAGCTCTGGTGATGTCAAGTTCCTGACTGGCCAATCAGGTCTATTGGTCTCTCAGAAAGCTTCTTTTCTGTCATTGCTGTGTAACAGCCCTCTTGTTCAACCTCTGTTCAGAAAACAGCCAGGAAATACATCCAAGTTCAGATACCTTCCAGCAAGACTGTAGGTTAAGGATGACTGTGCATAGAGTCAGGTCCAAGTGTCAAGGAAAAGCCAGCTTTGTGAGGTAAGAGTGACTTCTGTCACTCAGCTATCAGATATTTCCTTCTCATTAAGTGGACATATCTGAAAATATTTAGTTAATAAAAAGTGTAAGGTAAAGTTCATTGAGTAGTTACTATCTGTGCGGGGGCAAGAGGCAGAAGAAGAAAGATCTGAGCTCAAAGAAGTTACCTAATTTCCCTAAGATTACAGAACTAGCCACTGTTAAAGTGGAGTGTGGTATCCACGTGTGTGGCTCCAAACTCTGTGCCCATAACGGTGATCCTCTCCAAGACCACTGCAAGTTCAGGCGAGAAAGACAGGATGCTCCAAAGTGTGCTGTTGGACTGAACATCCAGGAAGGTTTTTTGAGTAAATAAAACCAAGTATTTTCTTGGAAGTTGGCTAAATGCAACTTCCCTGCGTGATATAGTTAGACACATGATTTTGCTTGAGTTGCTGTACATTATACCACCAAAGTGGGGGGGAAAAGTCTGGGTTTGAAATGCCAGTGCCTGTTTCGATGTAAATTCTCCATATGTTCAGTAAAGTACATTGACTTCCAAGTAATAGTTTACTTTTGACTTGATATGTATTGACTCATGCCTACTAGGGACTTATTGTTTTCAGTAAATACTCTGTGAAATGTTTTCTCACTTAGCTAAAAAGATAGCTTAGCCTTCAGCAAGATTTTTTGTTTTCCTTTTCAAGTAGAAAAAAATTTGGTCCTGTTGCCCCTTCTCAAAATTGATCTGAAACCATTCATTTTAAGTGTCTATAATCTAAAGACCTAAGGGGGAAAACGTTATTTAAAAAAACAATATTGCCGATTTAGAAAGGAATATAATATTTATTACTACCACATTAATATAAATACAAAACTATACTTAATATTACCCCAAATATGTAAAATTAGCAAATAAAAATAATTGTAAAAAGATATTAAAAATGGATCAGACCTTCATATACATGAGGATTATTATCTGATTAATTTCCAAATGAATACCAAAAAAAAAAACATTTAGATAGGCTGTTGTTTGGTCCCAAGTATGTATTTCCATTAAGAGCTTTGTTTACTTTGTTTCTCTTTATACACCATGAACCAACTTCAAAACTCTCATTCATACTGTATCACTTGCTAAGTCACTGTATTTTCAAAAAAGAAATAAGGCTTTTCCCTCACACATTTATAATTACTCTGTTTCTGACACTGAATGGACCAAAAACACACTCTCATATTGAAATAAGCATGTTGTGGTATTGGCCAGTGTCCAGGACAGAAAATTGTTTTCCCATATGGCAGCTTAATTCTAATTCACATCCTAGGAAAATTGCAGCTACCAAATCAAGCTAATTTTGTTATTTTATCCAAGTAGTTAAAATTATGTTATTTTTAAAATTTTAAGTATCTTCTCTACAACAATATGTTAATAGTAGCTATCCACAGATACTGGGATGATGGGAAAAATATTTTTTTTTCTTTCTGCTATTGTTCTGAGCTTTCAATTTTCCTTATCAGTTGACTTAAATAAGATCACTTTAAAATAAAGAGAAGTTTAAAAAAACCTAGGACTTTACATTTTAATTAGGGGATATCGAAGAGATTCTTCAACATGGTTTATTAATACATATATCATTGCATTTTATATCATATTTATATACCATTGCATTAGAAACAGATATTTTACAGATATTCCATAACTGCTTTAGATATGGAGTGCAGCCTATAAAGTGTAGTTACAGCTTCTGATGAGCAGGAATCTAGAATTAGCATCCCTATTACCATCAAAAAGGGATTTTGTAGGGGTTATTTGCAGACTTCTCTGTGCCCCATTCCCTGTGCTCAATTCCTTGTCTTTCTGCTCTTCTGTTCTCTATTACAGAAACTACATTTCCCAAGATCCTTTGCCAACTGGCTCGCCATGAGATTCAGCCAATGGTAGGTACTAACGGATGATTTGAAGTCTGGAGAAGGGCCATCTTATGGGAGCATGTTTCCTTCCCTCTCTGCCTCAGCTTGTGTCATCTGGAGAAGAGCTCATCTGTCCTCTAGTATGTCCCAGGGCTTGCTCCAATCACGTTGAAGTCCAGCTTCCACTAGCTGGCCCTTGCTCCCAGTTTCCAACAACACTGTCTGCTCTTCTGCTTCCTCCATTTTGGGGTGCAGTAGTTTCCTGTTTGGGTCATTGCTAAGACCCTATTTGCTTTCTCTGGTTTTCCATCACCATATGACCAATTTTCTGCATTAAATTTATTCTGTTCCAAGTATTTAGATTGGTTTCTTTTTTCTGATGAGACCCAGGCACATACAGTGGTCATTTTTGTCATATTCTGTGGCCACCATAGAGATTGTGTCATCGCCACTTTCTTCTAAATTTATGAAGCAAGAGCGTATTCCATATGTGCACTGATTATTTTAAGTCTACCACTTACTGAGCAGCCACTGTGCACCAGGTATTGTAATGGATGCCATCCAGCCTATTTCTCTTCAGCCTCACTGCAAGACACAGTTGTCCTCATTCTCTTTATTCCAGACATGTTGGTTTTCTTTCAGGTCACCAAAATAACACATTTGTTTCTACTCAATGCCTTTACACATGCTGTTCCCTGTGTGGCATGGAGGAATGGTTCCCAATCCCAGAAATGATCCTCACTTATTCTATATGTCTCAAGTTAAAATATTACATCTCTAGGTAGGCTTTCCTGACCCTAGACTGTTAATGTTTTCCTGCTGTACACTGCCATTTTACCATGTACTTGCCCCCTTGTGGTAGTTTCAAAATTAATTAACTTACTGTACAGTTTGTATTTTAATATCTCATTGTATCTGTTAAAATGTATGACCAATCGCTGGGCACGGTGGCTTACGCCTGTAATCCCAACAAATTGGGAGGCCAAGGCAGGTGGATCACCTGAGGTCAGGAGTTCAAGACCAGCCTGTCCAACTTGGTGAAACCTTGTCTCTGCTAAAAATACAAAAATTAGCTGGGCGTGGTGGCATGCATCTGTAGTCCCAGATACTCGGGAGGCTGAGGGCTGAGGCAAGAGAATCGCTTGAACCCAGGAGGCAGAGGTTGCAGTGAGCTGAGATTGTGCCATTGCACTCCAGCCTGGGTGACAAGAGTGAAACCCTGTCTCAAAAAAATGTATATATATATATGTATATATATGTATATATGTATATATGTATATATATATGTATATATATGTATATATGTATATATGTATATATGTGCATATATGTATATATATATGTGTATATATGTATGCTATATATATATGTATATATATATACACACATACACACACACACACAAGTATATATGTGAAGGCTAGGGCCAAATTCACATAATTCACCTCTGTGTCCCCAGTAGCTGTGTTGATTCTTACACACACAAACATTTGTGCTTGATATTTGGTGAATAAATTATTTCATAGTCTTCTCAGCATCCTTTTAAGATGGAAATTATCTTATTTTATGTAATTGTATTCAATTCTTTCTACAGTGTATTGAATAAGCTGCTACATCACATGGACCGTTTTAAATGCTGAAAGATAAAAGCAGTGATCAAGACAGACAAAAGTCTTTTCTTCACGCAATCAATCACATCAACACAATCAACATCCTAGCTAGGAGTTGTGCAATAAACAAGTGAATGCATAATATGTCAGATGATAAGTGATATTGAAAACAAATCAGGGAAGGGAAGTAGAGTTTGCCATATGAAGGCTAAGTGTTCTGAGCAGGAAGGTTGCAAAAACCTTGATACTGTGATGTGTGAGCTGAGAACTGAAGAAGCTGAGACAGTAAACCAAGTGGATAGAAGAGAGAAAATAATTTCAGAAAGAGGAAACTGCATCGATTTTAGAGATAGGGAAACTAAAATTCTGAGGGGTGAGGCTAATTTCCTGATAGTATAAGAAGTCTCCATCTGCAACCAAGTCCACATGACCTTAGGCCTGCACACTAGCCAACGTGTTATCAACATGTTGAAATCCTAGTATGTGGGATATAAAATCATTGCAAAAATTTCACCACAACCCACATCAAATTGAACCATTCAGTTATGATCAATATATTCCTACTCACCATGCTAACCATAGTTTATAAGAGAAACAGCAGGTGGACACAATATTAAGAATAGAATTCCGCTTCTGATTTTAGGCCAGTTTGGCTAAAAATGTTATTTTGTAGGTGTTTGTTAGCAGTGGGTTAGGACATCATCACTGGTAAAGCAAAGCTCTGGGCAGCATACTTCAGAGAGCCACTGAATTTTGTACTGTGTCAGAGCTGTGGTCAGACCCTCACCATTTATCTCATAGGAGCCAACAGAGTGTGTGGTGTTGGATGCAAGAACATCTACAGTGATGTGAAAACAACTTAAAACTCA
This sequence comes from Pan troglodytes, assembly GCF_028858775.2. Taxonomy (NCBI): domain Eukaryota; kingdom Metazoa; phylum Chordata; class Mammalia; order Primates; family Hominidae; genus Pan; species Pan troglodytes. Next base: position 26,314,183 of record NC_072411.2, on the reverse strand, counting down.
TATGTCACCTTCATGCACACGGCCATTATCGAGACATCAAAATGATCTTTTTGAAGCCTTGACTAGTGAAAAGCTGATGTTTAGTTCTGTCTTTAAAGTTAGCTGTGGCATTTCTCAAAATTATTTTTATGTGTTAAGAACCACTAATGAAGACAGATGAATACAACGGTCTGTGTAGGAACTCACAATGACAGCTCATGTCACATTGTCCAATTGTAGATTTCTTTTGGTCAGAGATGGCTCACCATTGCCATGGTTACTACTTCTGCCCATGTCCTTCCCTCTGTTGTCCTTGAGCCTCGAGATTAAAAGAAAACATTCAACTTCAGTGATGAAGTTGCAGGTGGGTAGAGATTTGGAGTTTTCTAAGCTTGGGTTTTTAATTCTAGGTCCAGCAGGGATTAATTATCAAAGATTTATCCCTCCCAACCCCACCACTAAAATACAGGAGCTTGTGTTACTAAACTTCAAAGCTTAATACAAAATTATCAATAGTCCACATTAACTATACTAATATTATCTGACAGGTATTAGATCTGAGCAAAAGGCTGATATATTGCGTATGTTGTCTGATTATAACTGACATTGTTTAGGAGAAGCAGCTTGGCAGAGGACAAAATCACAAGAAACTGGAACTGAGAAAGCTGAATTATGTCTTTGCTATTCCAATGACTAGTACTGTGACTAGGGCCACATAATGTACCTGTGGAGCTTACTTATTTATTTATTTTTGATCAGCAGTTACAAAGTGGGAGTAGAAGACTTCAAGTTCCATATTTGAAGAAAAAAAATTTTGTGGTTCTCTAACTTATACAGTCAATGTACTTGTATATGTTGGCATCCGGCATTTACAGGAAAATGCAATCGGAAGCACTTGAGAAGATGCTTTTAATGGAAGTAGAATAGACTTCCATTAAAAAGACATATTACATCTGGAAAAGGGCAGCCGTTCTCAATCTCAAATAGCATTTGATTCCACTGTAATAGTATCCAGGCTAACCAAAAACATTACGGATACTTCTTCAGGTAGCCCAGAATGCTGGAGTTTTTTCTCTCTAATATTTGATAAAGCAAGAAGTAAAAATTATATAAAATACTAAGATCAGTAAAATAAGAGCAAGATGTTTTCGAAACAATAATTAAAAATCTAATGGAAGGGCTCGGTGCAGTGGCTTATGCCTGTAATCCCAACGCTTTAGGAGGCCAACGTAGGAGAATCACTTAAAGCCAGGAGGTCCAGACTAGCCTTGGCAACAAAGCAAGTCTCCACTCCATCTCTACAAAATAAAAGCAGAAAAGATAAGCTGGTTGTGGTGGCCTAAGCCTGTGGTCCCAGCTACGTGGGAGCCTGAGATGGGAGGATTGCTTTAGCTTACAAGGTCAAGGACTCCTAAATTGGAGTGCACGCCACTTAATCCTGTCTCAAAGGTTAAAAAAAAAAAAAAACTTAATGGAGTTTTGTCTTCCCAGTTTTCACAAAAAATTTCTATCTAACTTTTATAACCCTGTCTGTATTAATAAGTCTGGAAACATCAGGTGCATTTAGGACTACTTGCTTGAGGGTAAATAGCATTTTACCTGTTCTGTTTCTCTGCATTGCTGTTACACAGGTCATTTGTCAGACCTATAGATACTTTTGTATTTTGCAATTATTCTCTCTTCCTGCAAGCACTTTATTGCCTTCCCGATGATTACCTGCTCCCCTCCCCATAATTTTATCTTCCAATGAAAAGTGGAGAAAACACTGCACAACATTATGTCAATTCTTCGAGAATCTCATAAACTATAAACTGTAGAAATTGGGACTGTCCCTTTAGAATTTCTGTCCTTTTACTTGGAAGACTGTACATTCCTTGATTTGTAATTTTAAATAGGCAAGAAAGTTCAAATCTTTATATTTGCCCTTTTTCACTTTTGAACAGTAGCTTAGCTTATATTCTGGCAAACGAATGTTCATTAATGTTTGCCTTTCTTTTCTCCTCAGTAGCATTGATAATGGTGACTTTAATGTGACAATGAAACTTTAATGTGATTTATGACATATCACTGACAAAGTATTGATATGCCTAATATACAAAAAAACTTCTAAAAAGAGAGGAATATGATAAAATATACTAATTTATCTATAGAAAATGGGTTAGAGATATGAACACATATTTTGCAGAAAAAGAAAGGCCAGTTTCCTTTAATCCTATGAAAACGTTCTCAAACTGGAATATAATGAGATAAAGGAAAACTTGAAATGCAGTAATGTATCATTTCTTATCTAACACACTGGCAAAATCCAAAAGTTGACAATATGCACTGTTGTGGAGACTATGGGGAAATAGTGTCTGTGGAAATGTAAAAATGATATAATACCTAGGGAGTGGAATGTTGCAATATGTATCAAACTTACATAAGCATTTATCCTTTAATTTCAGCAATTCACATTCTAGGAATCTACTGGGGCCGGGCGTGTTAGCTCACGCCTGTAATCCCAGCACTTTGGGAGGCCCAGGTGGGCGGATCATGAGGTCAGGAGATCGAGACCATCCTGGCTAACACGGTGAAACCCCGTCTCTACAAAAATACAAAAAAATTAGCCGGGCATGGTGGCGGGCGCCTGTAGTCCCAGCTACTCAGGAGGCTGAGGCAGGAGAATGGTGTGAACCCGGGAGGTGGAGCTTGCAGTGAGCCGAGATCGCGCGTATGCACTCTAGCCTGGGCGACAGAGGGAGACTGCGTCTCAGAAAAAAAAAAAAAAAAAAAAAAAAAAAAATCTATTGCAAGACATATGCAAAAGGAATGTGTGCACATGTAGCTTATTTGTATTAGCAAAAGATTGAAACAACCCAAATGTCCACACTTAAGAGACTGAATAAATTCTGATAGCTCTATCTACAAAAAGGAGTAGAGATAGCTATAAAAAGTAATGGGGAATACTTCTGTATGTTATTGTGAGTAAGGTCCTGAATATAAAGGAAAAGACAGCAAAGTGGAGAAAAATTTATTCTTTACTATAAATATATAAAATAGTTAACTAATGTTTATTTGTGTATGTACACACCACATACAAGCACACACACAACACATGCCTACATTTATAAGAAAAACAATGAAAGCATAAACCATAAAATTGAACAGAAAGGTACCTTTGTGAGCAAGAAGACAAAAGGGTAGAAGAGACAGGAATGGAAGCTGGACTGTCCCGAATATATAGCGTTTTATAGATTTGACTTTGTAAGCATGTCAATATTTTAGATACTTATAAAGTAAAATAACATCCCAATGAATAAGATGATGAAGACAAAGACATTTACATGTGTATCAAGTTGATGATATTATTAAATGAAGAAGAATTATTTCAAAGTATGTGAAACCCAATAATATCCCCATCTTACTAGTGGATTATCCCACAAAGAAAAAGAGAATTGTAAAATAAAATAAAACAACCCCAACTATTTTATTTGCTGAGTCATAATGTTGAAGGTGATGCTGGCATTATTATCCTCAGACCATTGAGTATGTAATATGGGATAAAGCAATGACTAATTTTCTTGCATCCTTAAGGATCAAGATAAAAAAAAAAAAAAGAAATGAGTTCACCAAAGCTAAGTAAAGACAATATAGTCCTGAATTTGAATTGGAAGCACCAAAATGACCTTGTGAGCATTTTATCTCTAAAAAGAAATACATATTTTCTAGCTATTTCACAAAACAGTCTATGAAGAAACACCAAGCCAGAGAAAATGAACAACTCTAGCACACAATGTGTGTTCTTAAATGTCATTTTCTACTAAAAGGAACCAAAACTCCTTGCAGAAATGGCTGAGTTGAAAAAGTAAAAGATGAATTCAGAAGCTCTAGTTTGACTAGATAACAAGAAAGTTATCAGAGACTAATAACATTTTATTAACATATCTCAATTATAAATTTTAAAAAGAATACCACTGACTATATATGAGACAACTTTAGCATCAATGATGATAAATACTAGAGACAACTGATGCACATTCAGTGTAATTAAATCCAGGAATTCCTTCAGAGGATACCAGGAAAATATATTGTAAGTTTAAAAAGTTGGTATATAAAGAAATAAAATACCATACTCTTCCTTTCCAACATGTACTGTACTTCAAGATATCCAAGATCTCCAAATAATGAATAGAGTTTTTCCTTTTAAAGTTTTCAAACTAATATGAAAAAGAGTGACAAAAGTTAGGAGTCATTTTTAACTCCTAACAAATTGATGAATCTTGATAGTGATCATTGATAGCTGCCAACATCACTTCCAAGAAAGTCAACTAGACAGTGTGTGTTTCTGAAGAAAATATATAACCCACCTATGAAGCAATTTTGCCAAAAGCTCTAGAAGATCTACAAAATGTAAAAGCAAATTTACAGGAATACTAGAAACAGAACATGTGAAATGAGACTAAGAGGAAGACTAGAAACTTTGCAAGATAAACATCTGGTTTCTTTAACAAACAGTTGCAAAGAAAAAGTAAAAAGAGATCAACAATAGATCAGTAATTCAAATGGAACTTAAGAGACACATCAGTCGACTGCTATATGTTTGAAACCCCAATTTAAATAAGCAAACTTAAAAATACATATATCCAGTGAAATTTAAATGCTATCTAAATCCCTGCTGATATTAAAAATGTATTGCTAGTTTATTTATATATTTGATCCTGATAATATGGATATTTTAAAAGAAAAATCTTTCTTAGCTTCTAGTAATTCATGCTTATATGTTTACAGATAAAATAATGTGATCTGAGGTTTTCTTCCAAATAACCAAAGTTGGAAGAAGTGGGTGGTGGTATGAATAAAACAAGACTGGTGATAACTTGAAATTTTGGATGTTATCTATGGGTATCTGGGGGTTTATACTATTTATGCTGTTTATATGTCTGAAATAGTGTATAATAAAAAGTAGAATAAAAGTGTTTATTGCATCACTGCTTAGCACTTTGACCTTTCTCAAATATGGATTAAATAATTAGCTGATGATGTGGTGGTATGAAGAAATCCCTCCAAAAAATGATTCCCAGAATAAAAGTGTTTTCTTACCAGCTAGTCACATATGACCCACTTTTTCTTCTTATACGATTATGACTTTTGTCTCTTGGAATCCATTGTTACCGTATAAATTCTACCCCAAGGGAATCGAAAGCACTAATAATCACAACTTTGTGAGAATTATACCACCAGAGAGCTTGCTTATTGTAATAGCTAAGAAAGGATGCTATGAATGCATTTAAATTTTTCCTTGAAACACTTCACTTCCAGGAGATAGATGCTATTCTAATCAGTTTAAGTTGGAAGGGGTTTAATATAGGGTATAACATTGCCTACAGAGGGTTAGGAAAATTAATAAAGTAGTGTAAATTGAATGTCTAAGTATTACTTCCAAAGCCACACAACAAACCTGGGCTGCCAAGGTGACCACTGACTATTCTATGATGAGAAAAGCTTATACAATCTGGATATGACTACATTTGGGATACCGTAATGCCCCAGTCAGGAAGCCAGTTCCAGGACTCTGAACCACACCTGTTACAAAATGCATCAGAAAAAAAAAATAACTGCAAGTGTATCAGATAGGCCAAATTTAAATCAAATTTGGATGTCTCATTAAAAAGGTCTGCAAAACATAGTTTTGGCTCTCTAGCCATCTTATTCCTAGAAGTCACATTTGATAGAGGATAGGACTGAAGTGAGACACCAATCAACCACATTCATCAGAAGGACAGTATGTTTTTGGTACCCATTTCATCATCATTAGAGAGACTGGGCAGCAGCAGAACACAATCCAAAAATGTCGCTCAGAAATGGCACTATTTTGCTGCAGAAAAGCTTTTTCTAAATAGAAAATGATACCAGGCACTTGTTCTTTGAAAATAATAATAATAATAATAGAATAACAGAACACATATCAGGATAGTAATCAAGACCTGGTTCGAAAGAATGTACCAGTGCTAGCAGGAGATAATGGCATCTAATTAAGACATTAATTAAAACTAATACTTACCTAATTAGAAAATGTAAAAGTACTATTAGACATTTTTCCTTTTAAATTAGCTGAAGCAGATGATTAGCAGGTGTTCTTAATGTAATTCTTGTAATTAAATAGAATACCACATGCATAAAATTAGACCTGTAAATAAAGACATTGCAATCAATCATTATTAAATGTTTGTAGAAGACGTTGGAGAATGGCTGTGGAGGTGCTGGCCCCACCATGCTGGCACTTTGCCAACTGTATAATTGCTTTCTTCAGACTCCCAAATTCTACTATATCTTAAATTGAACAAGCCCCATTCTTCAACACTTTTCCTGAACTTTCTAGGACTCCCTATGCCCTTTGGATCTCTCAGATCTCAGGTACTAAAAGGAATTACCCAAGGGAATGATTTAAATTGGAGCAGAAAGAATGTAGGTTAAACAGGAAATATTACAGTGGGCACTGAAGAAGTTAGCAAGGTTTTTAAGGCTACCCTAGAGGACAAGCTGTGTTCTCATTTGCTGGAGCAAGTGCAGGGTTAATGCAATCTTCAGTAGCTTCCCAGATCTATGTCTTCTGATTTCTAGATACTATACTTATATGTATTATATTATATCATGTTATAAAAGTGTTTTCATTTGTTACTCATTTTCATTCTTCTGGTCAAATTAAAGCTTCTTAAGAGTAGGCATTAATCTATCATGTTGTATTGACTGCTACATTCACAACACCAGAATGAGATTGAGAACAAAGTAGCTGGTCACTAAATATTGAGTTAATGAAATAATGAATGAATGAACGCTACTCTGAGTTTGTGTAGAAGACGTGTATGCAGGTGTGTAGGTGCATTTCCTCTGGCATTATAAATGCTTGAGGAAAGTACTGTGTGTGTAACTTTTCATAGAATCAGAACTTCTAGCATGCTGGTCAATAGTAAAACATTCATATCAAGTCTGGATTAAAACTCCATATCACGGAGATATGAAGTTTTAAATAAATGTAATTAGCCTGAGGCTGCTAATAAGATGGCTGTGTTCAGCCATTCAATCTCTACTCCATTAGTTCCCACAAACAACATCATACCTGAGGACCACTAACCCACATGCATGGAATAAAAATGCACAAAGGCCAAATTCAACTTCCATGTACTGGAGACCGTACATAAGGATGAGGCATCAATGAAATAGCACCACGAGTGCAAAAATGCACGGGCATAAATACCACGCAGCTCACACTGTTAGGGCTTTTTGATAATTAGGATGGCAGAGTCCAGAGCAAAGCTCTGAGGAATGGCTGGAAAAGAGAGCAGGATCTAGTAGGGACAGAACCTTGGATGTCAGGCTAACAGGCTTTATTTTACAAGGCCTCAAAACCAATCATTGATGGATATGAATTGAAATATCGACTTGTAAAATCCATTTGGAGAATGAATTCTAGGGGCCAGAGATGAGACAGGAAGATGGCTGGCACCAGGATAGTTCACCTTGATTCCATTTCTGAATTTCTAATATCTTCTCAAGTGTCTAATTAAATCAAAAGTACTGCCTCTCTTGTCCTTTCCACATTCTTCTTTGAGGTTTCTATATTTCCAGCAGAAGTTCTAAGCCCATTAAGGCTTTTCTTAACAAATAAAAAGATGAACTGAAAATGGAGGAGAGAACCTAAATCTATCAAAATCAGTAGTTTCCCTGACGGTTGCTGTAAAGGGATGGCCTGTTTTCCTGAGCCTTGGTGTGTGTTGAATAAAAGCACTGATGTCTTCACAAGAGAAAAGATATAAAATTGTTACCTAAAGTTGTTGGGCAGCTATAAAGAAAATAAATGACTCTATTACTTTGAAATGTAAGCAAACATCAACTCTAAAGCCCTGGGCAACACATGAAGCCGCCTCTATTTATAAAAGGGAGTTTGATGACATCTTCTCATATAGTAAATAAAGGAACAACTGCGTCATTGTCTGGGAAAGGGTGTTTGGATGCTTGGCCCTGAAGTGGGATTACTGGGGTGTGGTGGTGTGATCCCTCCTCTTCCTTCTAGTCACTGTTAGGCTTCCTCTGTGTCCACAGCACATGGGGACCCAGGGGGAATACAGCATCCACCCTTGGCTGGTTGGAAAAGCTTTACCCAAAACAGACCACAGTATTCCAAGAACTTCAAAGTCAAATGTCTTTCAGTACCTCTACAACATGTAATTTGGGAACTCCCTTTACTCTGTAGGGGGCGTTCATGAATGTTTGCTATTCAACCCCAAGGGATAAAGATCTCAGAGGCTACCGTGTTTAAAGACATAGATCTGGTGCTGGCGGCTTGGGGTGGAATGAAGTGGGGAAGCTATTTTCAGGTGGAAGAAGAGACAGTTTAGAGCTACCGCCTGTTTTTCTCTCCTCCAATATGTGATTGGCTGATTAGAAGACCCTGGTTTGTCATGCCCTTGGCTACTGGAGTAGGTTCAGAAGAAAGCAAGCCTGGCGTGGGCAGGAAAAACACACTCACACTGTTCTACAATGCAGAGAAGGGTTCAGTGTTTCCTGTGTGCTAGGGTAGCTGCCTTATTCTGCCATTTGAATGGATGACAACATGAGCAAATTGATTGATTGACCCTGGAGAAGAGAGGTAGAGAGAAAATTTATTCTAGGTAGCAAAAAATTAAATACCTTTTTCTTGAATCAGACTATAATTATAATTTATATTAACTTCATTGACTTTGGGTAACCTTTTATATAACCTCTCAGGCTTAATTTCAAGTGCAAAATCCAAGAAAAAGAAAAGAAGAAGAAAAATATCAGATTCACAGGGGTTTGGGGGCATAAAATGGTAAAATGGCCTGACATATGTAATTACTGAGTATATGCTGATTGCATGTAATTAGTATTTTATCACTACTGTTATGTTTATTATTACTATTATTATTGAGAATATAAGAAGGGGTCAATAGAGTTTTCATGAGAGCAAAAATAAATAATCAGAAAGAAGACTTCAAGGATTGTGTGTTCCAATCACCAAAGGAACATTAGCCAGGACAATCTGTTAGGTATTTATCAAAACACACACATACACACAACCTCCCCGTGTATTGATTGTAACCTGCATCCATAACAAGTGGAGGTTTCAGGGCTTTGCAATTGGGTTCCTAACTATGCTGTATTCCAAAGTCCACCAGGCATTCAGCACAGAACTGTGGTGCAGAGCAGGATCTCTGGTTGCTCATCAGAAGTAGCGGTGGATCACTGCAGAATCACAGCAGCACCTTTGGCTGGGTCTGGTCCATTCACAAAACATCACCACCACTCCATGGACCATGTTTACTTAGGGCTAGTTTAGCTTAACCGACAACCAGTCCCTGTGATGCCTTCTTATTTCCATGCTCATAGTCGTGTTTATTCTCTTGAGGCTTGAAGCTGCCCAGGTTGTTAGGTGTCCATATGATGTGCTAAATTAATTTATGCCAATAGGTCATAGTCAAATAACACCTGATTATAATGCACTGGTTTTCATTAAGGTAAAACCACTTGGTGGAGAATGTAAAAGCCTCATTGGTGGTGAGTAGTGTATTCTTAAAAGATTGATGAGTTGCTATTGTTGAGACAGTCAGACCCTGGAATGCCTGGCTACTTTATCTACAGGATCATCAAGGTAATACCCATATAGCCCCAAGCCTGAGAGGCCTTGGTAGCTGTCTCTTCTTCCCCATCAGGACACTGGCTGAGACTCTCTGGCGTAAGCCCTGTTTGCCTTTGCTCTTCCACTCGGTGGGTCCACTGCCTGCAGGAAGAACCTCACTCCTTCTTCTCTCCCTGCAGCCAGCACAGGGATTCTGCTGCCTAGGGCAGTGGGCAACTGTAGCCCTTACCCTTTGACCTCTCTCATCTTTCTTCTCTTCTAAGTTTCGGAAGGACAGAGACATTAATGATTGCTTTTTGTTTACTTGTACATTGGGAATATAGCTGTCGGTGGAAATGCTCACTTATTTGTAGCAAAAAGGAGTTGATTTTAACACTTGGAGCTATGAGGTTAGACAACACAGGAAGGAAATGCATCTAGGAACCCTGATGGGGAGTGGACATTGGGGTCCTTCTAATTACCGAGTCCAGACTGCTGGTATTAAGGTGTGCGCGTGGACAAGGAAGGTTGAGGAGGCAAGTCCTGACTGTAACCAGTAGCCTGAGGTTTGGGCTCCACCTCACATGTCTTCAGAGTTTGGAAACTATTAGCAAGATTGTTCTTAGTGTCTTCGTCTGCTGTCTGTCCTCAAGAGATGACAGGGGAGAAGGGAGATTAATAGGGTAGCATCCAGGCCTTCTTGCCTCCCTCACTTTGATATCAAAGATGCCATCAAAACCTAACCACTAGTCTTAACAGCTGCTGCTATGGATCACTTGTGCCGTGTATGTACTGGACCAATCCTTCTCCGGACGCTCCTAACATGGAAAAGGACAGGCCCTGGTCCCAGAGGAGTCCAAGTTGACAAGGTTATCAAAATTGAGAGGCTGTGAAGGACATGGTATATCCCATTGGTGTGACAAATTCAGTCTTCAAGAAGCCAAGGTTATCTATGGAGGAGTAGGAGAGGAGAAAAGGGAAGAAAATCAGATAAACTGAGTGCTTACTAAGCATCAGGCATCAGTTACTTTCAAACATAATATTTTAATCTGATGGCAAACCTAGAGAGTAGAAATTTTCTTTAAAGCAAAATATTTTGTATTTAATTGTAGATTTGCCTGTATTTGTAAGAAATAATACAAACAGATCACATGTATCCATTAGCCAATTCCCCCAATAGTAACAATTTACAAACCTATACTACCACTGCCACAAAACCAGGATATGAACATGGAAACAGTCAAGATACAGAGGAAGTCCATCACCCCACGATCCCTCAAGGTGACCATTTACAGCCACATGCACCACCCTCACAACCCACCCTCTCCTTAACCCTTGGCAGCAAATAACCTGTTTTCCATTTTCATAATTTTGTCATTTTCCTTTTGTATGACATTTTAAGAATGCTATATAAATTGAATTAGACAGTTTGTCATGTTTTGGGGATTAACTTTTTTTATTTAGTATAATTCTCTAGAGATTCATTCACATTGTTGACTATCAACAGCTCATTCCTTTTTATTTCTGCATAGTATTCCACACTATGGATATATCACAATTTATTTAACCATTCACTTGTTAAAAGAATATATAGATCATTTCCAGTTTTAGACTCTTACAACAAATAGAGCTACTGTGAATATTTGTGTACAAGTTTTTGGTGTGTATGATCATAAGTACCCACCCCCCCCCCCATACTGGGATAAATACTCAAGAGTACAATTGCTGGGTTGTATGATATGTAGGTAGCTGCATAGTTTGTTTGTTTCTTTGTTTTGTAAATGCCAAGCTGTTTTCTAAAGTGGCTGTACCATTTTACATTACCACAAAAGTGTACGAGTTATTCCATTTCTCTGAATACACACCAGCGTTGGTATTATATATGTATATATACATAAATATACACCTTTATTTATGTCTACCATATGTCTTTATTTAATTTTTATTTCATTTATTCTTATAAGTATTTCATTGTGGTTTAAGTCACATTTCTCTAATGGCTAATGATGTTGAACATATTTCATGTGTTTTTCTGTGATCCATATTCCCTTTGCTGAATAGTTTGCCTATTTTCTATCGGAATGTTTTTTACTGTTGCGTTTTGAGAGATATTTATAAATTGTAGATACCGGTTTTCGGTTAGATATGTGATTTGCAAATATTTTTGCCAAATGTGTAGCTTTTCATTCTCTTAGAGCATTTCACACAGCAAAATATTGATAAAATTTTAATTTTGATATAACAAAAAGCATCAACTTTTTTCCCACTTTTGTTGTCAAGCCTAAAAAGTATTTGCCTTGCTCAGATTCCTGAACATTTTATTTTATTTTTCTCTAAAGGTTATACACTTTTATATTCTACAATTAAGTCCATGATCCATTTCTTGTTACTTTTTGTACAAAGTATGATGTTTAGGCAGAAGTTCATTTTCTTGGTCTACAGAATCACTTCAGCACCACCTGTTGAAAAGGCTCCACTTCCGTTATTAAATTGCTTTTGTACTTTTGTCTAAAATCACTTGGGCAAATTTGAAAGGGTGTATTTCTAGGTTCTCATACTGTTCAACTGTTCAATTTGTACACCTTTTTGCCAATAGCACATATTTTTAATTACTACAGCCATGCGATAAATATTCTTCCCATTGCATTTTTCATTTTCAAAATCATTCTAGCTATTTTAGTTCCTTTGTCTTTATATATAAATTTTAAAATAAGTTGGTCTATATCTGCAAAATATCTTGTTGCAATTTTAATAGAATTGCATTAAACCTGTACCAGTTTTAGGAGAATTGGCATCCACCTTTGCTTTGTTGTGTTGTCCAATTCTGAGCAAAAAATGATTTCTCCATTTATTTTGATCTTTTGATTTATTTCATCAGTGTGTTGCAGTTTTAGGACATAGGTCTTATACATCTTTCATTACATTTTTATCTAAGTATTTAATTTTTATCAATTATAACTGTATTTTTAATTTCCCTGTTCGTGTGCTATTTTGTATATTATATATAATAACAATTGACTTTGTTTGTTTATCTTGCATACTAATACCCGACTGTAATTACTTTTTCATTTGAGGATATGTTTTTAATTTGGGAATTTTCTATGTGTCATCTGCAATTAGGAAGAGTCGTACATCTTCTTTCTCTACCTTTATGCCTTTTCTTTTCTTTTCAACTTTTTGTAATAGTTACACCTTCTAGTAGTATGTTAAGTAAGAGTCGTGAGAGCAGACATCCTTTCCTTGTTTCCAAAATTATGAGAAAAGTATTTCATCTTAAACCATGAAGCATAAGATTAGTGCTGTATTATTATATATTTTTTTAGATACCATTCATCAAGCTGAGAAACTTCTACTCTATTGCCACTTTTCTGGGAGTTGTTATCATCAATAGGTACTGCATTATGTGAAACTCTTTTTGTATATCAATTAATACTATCATGTCTTTTTTCTTCTTTAGGTTGTTAATATGGTTGATTACATTTTCAAATATTGAACCAGGCATGCATTCTTAGAACCAATCCCATTTGGTAATGGTGTATAATTCTTTTTACTAATTGCTTAATTCTATTTGTTAATATTTTAAATAATGTTTGCTTCCAGCCTTATGAGGATGTTAGTCTCAAATTTTCCTTATTTTTTCTCTTTTATTTCTCCTTGTATTTTTCATTTGAATATAAAAGTAATATAAGCTTCATAAATAAATTGAAAATTCCTTTATCCTCTTCAATTTTCTGGAAGAGAATCTGTAGAGTTAATATTAATTATTTAAATGTTTGTTAGAATTCAATAGTAACATTGTCTGAGGCTGAATTTTTTGGGTAGGAGTTTTTAAATTACAAATTAAATTAAATATTACTTATAGGACTATTCAAAACATCTGTTTTATATTGAGTGTGTTGTAGTAGTTTGTGCTTTTTGAAGAATTGGTCTATTTATCTAAGTTGTCAAATGTATGTGTATAGATATGTTTATAATAATTCCTAATCCCTTATTTTCTTTTGATGTCTGTAGAATTTATAGTGATGTCCCTGTTTTATTTCTGATATTGGTAATTTGTGCCTTTCTCTTTTGTTCTTTGTCAGTCTTACAACTGGTTTGTCAATTTAATTAATCTTCTCTAACAATCAGCTTTTTAAGTGGACTTTTTACATTATTTTTCATTTTCAATTTTATTGATTTTTCTTCTTTACCATATTATTTCCATCCTTTTTCTGTGGGGCTTATTTTTCCTTTCTCTTTTTTAAAATAAGTTTTCAATGTGAGAGCTTAGGTTATTTATATGAGATCTTTCCCATTTTCTGATATAAGCATTTAGTGTTACACATTTCCTTTTCTCCACTGCTTTAACTGTGTCATACAGATTTTGATCTCATGGGTTTTTTTTTCATCTTTTAACCTGTTCAATGTACATTTTACTTACCCTTGATATGCCTTCTTTTACCCAAGGATTATGTTTTTTAAATGTCATTTGGCTTTCAAATATTTGTTTTTTTCATATTGATTTCTAGTTTGATGATTCGCTTGTTCTAACAGAACACACTGTGTATGATTTCAATGTTTTTAAATTTGTTTGTTTTAAGGCCCAGAATATTGTCTATCTTCATTTGTGTCATGTGAATGCTTGAAAAGAGAGGTTTTTCTGTAGTTTTGAATTGGAGCATTCTATAAATGTTAAATAGCTCTTGTTGGTGGATTGTGTTTTTATATATATGTGCTGATTTTCTGATTGATCCATTATTGGGAAAGGAGAATTGAACAATTGTAATTGTGAATTTGTCTATGTCTTTGTTCAGTTGCATCATATTTTATTTCACACATAGTTATATTTTTTAGTGTGTACAAATTTAGGATTGCAAAACAAGGAAACAGAAATAAAAATAATATTTAGAATTGCCATGTGTTTAATCCATCCTGCCAATAACTCTCTTTTACTTGGTGTATTAAGACTACGTTTAATGTAACTGTTGATATATTAATTCTTAAGTCTGCCACTTTTATTTGTTTTCTATTTGTTCTTTCCATTTTCCTTTCTTTCTTTTACCTTTTTTCTCCCTGTAGGTTACTTGAATGTTTTTTTGGAATTCCACTGTATGTATCTATAGATTTTTAATTTTTCTAGTGTGTCTCTTTGTATCAGTTTTTAGTGGCTTCTTTAGAATGTGTGTATGTGTATATATATACATTCATATACAGTTGAACTTTGAACAGCATTGGGGTTTGGGGCACCAATCTCCTGTGCAGTCAAAATCCACGTATAACTTTTTGACTCCTCTGAAACTTAACTGTGGATAGCTTACTGTTGACCAGAAGCCTTACTGTAACATAAACAGTCAATTAACACATATTTGTTATATGTATTATATAATGTACTTTTACAATAAAGTAAGTTAGAGAAAAGAAAATGTTATTTAAAAACCATAAGGAAGAGAAAATATATTTAATATTCATTAAGTGGAAGTAGATTAACATAAAAGTCTTCATCCTTACATTGAGTAGGCTGGGAAGGAGGAAGAAGAAGAGGGGAAGGCATTTTTGGCTCAGAGGTGGCCAAGGAAGTAGTGGTGAAAGAAGTAGCAGGGGAGGCAGGAGAGACAGGCACACTCAGTGTAACTTTATGGAAATACACCATAATGTCTGCCTGAATGTTCTGCTATTTTACTGTCCTAAAAATGTTTCCATTCAGTACCAGTCTTTTTTTTTTTTTTTTTTTTTTTTTTTTGAGACAGAATCTCGCTTTGTTGTTCAGGCTGGAGTGCAGTGGCGCGATCTCGGCTCTCTGCAACCTCCGCCTCCTGAGTTCAAGTGATTCTCCTGCCTCTGGCTCCCAACTAGCTAGGACTACATGCACATGTCACCACGCCAGGCTAATTTTTTTTTATTTTTAGTAGAGACAGGGTTTCACCATGCTAGCCAGGATGGTCTCCATCTCCTGACCTGGTGATCCACCCACATCGGCCTCCCGAAGTGCTGGGATTAGGGGAGTGAGCCACCACACCCGGCCTACAGTACCAATCTTTCTTCTATCACTTGCTTCAGTTTCAGTGCCCATGTCATAGAAGGGTTCATATTGTAAAAGAAATCAAAAGCCGAATAAGCAGAACCCTTCTGAAAGATTATCTAGTGTCAATTTCTTTTTTGGCACTGTTTCTTCTGTCTTGTTCCTCATCATCTGGCACAGATTCAGAAGCATTCATTTCCATTTAGTCATCTTCTGTTGTGTCCCTATTATGTCTTGAGTTTATCTGATCCATATCTTGAAACCCTTTATTTTTCTCCTTCCACCATTTTTTTTTTTTTTTTTTTTTGGCCATATCCACAATCCCTTTCATGATTTTCTTGATTGGCCCTGCCGTAAAAACTGTGAAGTCATGCACAACACCTGGACAGTTTTCTAAAGCGGGAATTTATTGTGTCCAGTGTTACAGATAACACAACATTTTCTATAACAGTGATGGTATCTTCAATGGCGCATTCCTTCTGGACTTTCATGATGTTCTCTCTATTGGGGTTCTCTTTCTTATTGTTGACAATCCTTTCCATAGTGTGTAATGAGTCTTAAAGGTGCTTATGATGCCCTAATCTAGAAGCTGAATTAGAGATATGTTTGGGGGCAAGTAGATCACTTTGACATTTTTAGTGTTAAATGCATGGGGTTCTGTGTGGTCAGGGGCATATCAAAAGAACTTTAAAAGGCAGTTCCTCACTGGCAAAATACTTCCGGACCTTGGCGACAAAACATCAATGGAATCAATCCAAAAGATGGGGGCTTTTGTTGTCCGGGCCTTCTAGTTGTACAACCGAAAGACAGGAATCTGCTGTCAGATCTTTACTTCAGGATTAGCAGTTTTACAGATATAAGCACAGTAAACCAAACTACATTTATACAAAACAGTAGAGTGAGCCTGGCCTTTCCTGCATTACATCCTGGTGCTCACTTCCCTTTCTAGTAAATGTCCTTTGTGGCTTTTTTTTTTTTTCTTCCAGAATAGAGCACTTTCATCCGCATTAAAAACCCGATCCTTTCTCCTCAGTGACTTTCTTAATGGCATCTGGGAACTTGTGTGCTGCCTCTTGATCAGCAGAAGCTGTTTTTCCTGTTATCTTGACATTTTTAAAGCCAAATATTTTCCTAAAATTGTCAAACCATCCTTTGCTGGCATTAAATTCTCCAGCTTTCAATTCTTCACCTCCTTTTTGCTTTAAGTTGAAATATAATGACTTTACCATTTCTTGAATCATGTTAGATTCTGTAGGTATGTCTTTCTTATAGCAATCCTTTGCCAGCATGAAAGCTGCATTTGTAATACTAGATAAAAAGGTATTTCACACAAAGTGAAAGGTTGTTGCATCTTCTGGCATAGCTGCTGCAAAGGCCTTATAAAGTGCTCTTTACTCTGCTTTTTAGAAGTACTTCCAACATCAAGAGTAGCACTTTCTATGGGTTTCATGGTGTTATTCTAGGTTTACAATAGGTGAGATGAAAAATATGCAAGAATTGTGAGATCGCCTTTTACTGCAAAATGCAATGTACTGGAGAGATGAACTGCTCATTTTAAGGGGATAAGGGTAATACTTGAGCTCGCCACAAGAGCAAGAGGAGATGACTATGAAATTATTACAGCACTACAGCACATACTATCATGAATTGTATGTAGTTATGATTTAATACTACATCTTTACATTGGTTTACATTTCTCTTGAATGTGAATGGCATCATGTGCAGTCTGTGTTGATGGGCATACGTTTTGATAAATTTTGACTTTTTATAATAGATTTGTATATACTTTATGCTAGTAAATTATAAAATATACTAGTATTTACATATATTTCATGCATTCATGACATACTTTTTTCTTAATTTTTTAAAATATTTCTAGGCTTCTCGGCCTGTGAGTTTTTTCAATTGTCACAACTCTCCAAAAAATGTTTCCAGTATATTTATTGAAAAAAGTCTGCACTAAGTGGACCTGCACAGTTCAAACTCATGTTGCACAAGTCAAACTGTATATATTATGTATCATTTATATATATATATAATATACACACTATATATGTAATTGTGAAATATATTATCTTAGAATTTATTGATGCCAACATCTTACCAGTTTGAGTAAAATGTAGAAACTTTACCTCCTTTTATGTCCCATGATGCTTTACATATTTACAATATGAGACCTTTTGTCTTTTAGAAACTACTCAGTAAAAAAAGTAATATTTTTTGCTTCTGATGGAGAGCTGATGTATTGACTTACAGTTGTTGGCATTTAGGCAAATTGTTTTGGGTGAGTATTAAACTACAAGGGAAGTCCCAGAATGAAAGTGTTGGTTCCCCTTCTTATGGATGTACTCACATATATGCATATTTGTTTTGAAAAAGAGAGCACCTATTACTGTGTGATCTGTTGCTTTTTAGCTTTATATTTAGGGAAGATAATTTATCATGGAGGAGAGAAGCCCATGCAGCAGGGACATGTGATAAGCTCCTTGTTCTGAATAATGAGATAGACTAGAGGTATCATAAAACGTCCAGTTAATCATCATCTCAGCAAGGGTATTGGGGACTCAAAAAATAACTCTAAGAACTTAAAAAGACTACTTAGATTTTGTAAAGTTGCCTTCAGTGTAGAAAAATAATGTATCCTTACAAAGATGTCTACATTCTAATCCCCAGAATCTGTGCATATGTTGTTACATGGCAAAGGGAATTAAGGATAAGATGGAATTAAGTCTTTTAATCAGGAGATCATAAAATGGGGAGATTCTCCTGGGTGACTGGGGTGAGGCCAATAGAATCAGCACAGTCCTTATAAGTGGAAAAGGGAGGCAAAAGCGGAGTGAGTGTCAGAGTGACGCAGCATGAGAAAGGCTCAACGAGCCCTAGGTGGCTTCAAAGATGGAAGAACATAAGCCAAGGAATGCAGGCAACTGGAAGCTGGAGAAAGGACAGAAATGGGATTCCTTCCACAAGGAATGCATAAGGAATGCAGCCCTGTCAACACTTTGATGTCAGCCAGGTGAACCAATTTTGGACTTCTGCCATCGATAGCTGTAAGATAACATTAGGTTGTTCTAAGCCACTAAGCTTGTGATAATTTATTACAGCAGAAATAGAAAACAAATACAGCAACTGTTAATTGTCCTTTTCATTAAAATTGAGATTTCCCCAGTTTTTGACATGATGAGCGGTTTTCAATTGAAATCTGGACATCCAGAATGTAATGTTTTAAAATTCTGGATCTCATTTAATTGAATTTTTAGATGGCTTTTCTAATACTACTCCAGCAAGGAAAGTGTGGATGCTGCCTCAGTATTGAAGGTGGGGATAGATGTTCAGGTTCCGTACTTAGCTTCTAATGACACCTGGGAATGAGGATGTGGGTATAATTACTTCTGGGTGGGGGTAGAGTTTCTGTTTCTCCACAGGCTGCCACTGATACCACCCTAACTGGGAGGGTCAGGAGTACCTTGTTACTTTTT
Organism: Pan troglodytes; assembly: GCF_028858775.2. NCBI lineage: Eukaryota > Metazoa > Chordata > Mammalia > Primates > Hominidae > Pan > Pan troglodytes. Next base: position 26,295,114 of record NC_072411.2, on the reverse strand, counting down.
CCTATGTGGCGTTGACATCATGGGGACTGGCCTCCTTACCACTGCATTGCAGTGAAAATCTAGGCTCTCCACCAGGTCTTCTAAAACGCCATTCCCCACATGGAAGGGAGAGCTCTCTTGTTACTGTTTGATGTGAATGGAAGTCCAGGTTGCACACATGATCTCCACCGACATCAGATGAAGTTGGTACATTACTCCCCAGCACCATTGAAAATGCTGGCTTTAGATTCAGCCTTCTCTTGATCCACCTGGAGTCGTTGGGGATGCGTCATTACAGCCTGGTGAGAATGGAAGCCTAGGTTCTCCACTCAGCTTTTATTGTCTGAGTGCTGGAGGGGATGCAGAGTTTTTAGGGTGTTTAGCTGGTGTGGAGTGGTTCCTATCTAAAACTCTTCTGTCTTTTTAGACTGTTGTTTTTTTTGTTGTTGTTGTTGTTGTTTTTTTTACTGGTTCTTTGTCTATAGAGAGGAGGCTTTTGTTGGGGCTTTTTGTCTGTACGCTGTGGTGATTTCTGGTTGCCCGCTGCTTTCACTCCATGTCTGGGACTTAAGAAGCAAAAAGGAAGCCCAGGGACTCCCTGCTGTGTTGCTGGTTCTGTCCTGAGATCTGTAGCTCATCTGCCTTCTTCTTTCTACCTTTTAGAGTCTTTTTGCATTGATTTTTATTTTTAAATATACAGTCAAGGATTTTTTGTTCTTAGCAGGAGGAACAGAGAAACATATGTCTAATCCATCTTCCTGAAAGCAAAAACCCTACGATTTTCTCTTTAATCATAAATAAGATGAGGTACAAAGATGTTAAATAATTTGCTAAAGCTTACACATCTATTCATCCAGTAGACATGATGTTGAAGTTAATTCCCTCTCCTCACTTTTTTTTCAACTCTAATAGTTGTAATGATAGTTTAGGGCCAAATAATTGAATGTTTTAAATGTTAGTTTAAAGAATGTAGACTTTTTTCTAAAGGTAACACAGAAGCGTTGAAAACAATTTAGAAGAGCCAGAAAGGGCATGTGATCAAGTCATTTGGCCCAAGTTTTTATTTAAAATGGGACTTAAGTCTGCGTCTATGTCTAAAACATTTTCTCTTCAACATACTCATATAATTTCTTCTGAACACTGGCTATCTTTTGGATTGTATAGCTATTTTTGGTTTCTGCTTCTAATTCTCACTTGCATTTCTCAAGCCTCAAAATAGATCAACTGGGGGAACAAGGCTGCACCTTGTCAGGTTACTAACAATCTCAGGCAGAGGATGGGTAAGGAGAGTGTCAAGGGATATTCTGACAGAATTGCCAAATTAAAACAGCTTTAAAAATACGTATTTAGCCAGCACACCTTAGCAGAGCAGCTGTGAGTGCCTCTTGAAAGAGCCAACATGCATTCATCTCACAGAATCCAGCTTTTTTGTGCTAATTTATTTGAACAGAATAAGTGTTTGTGTATGAGTATTTATACAGAAAACACACGTCCATCTCATACACAACTAGAACTACTGCATATCAGATATACCATGACAAGCAGGAAAAACATACGTTTTATTTTTTCTTGGACGTATTTTTTCAAAAGTTCCAATGAAATGTTTTCATCCAAACAAATAAGAATTTATTGAAGTCCTAGTGTATGCTTGGTTTATAACAGGATAGAGATTCTTTATACGTTTTAGCTTTGAGACCTGTTTCATCTTTATCAACCCCTCTATTCAATCTGACCTCCTGATGTTCATTAGAAAACCTCACTTCCTACTCAATGAGTAAATCTTGGCCAAATGAACACAATTATTTTAACTTTTCTTTTCTTCATGTGCATGTTCTTCTCCCATTTACTTCTGTTCAAGAAGAAGGTGTATCCCCCACCCGCCATTCCAAGGCTAACGTCTTCATCTGGGAAATTCTCCCCCGTTCCATTCTCAGCCTAGGGCAGATGCTTCTAAGCGTTCTTGCTTCACAGTGCTGGCAGGGTCTCAGTAACTCGTTCATTGACTGCTAGGCCAAAAGAATTACCTAACAGTTCCATTTGTTAAGTCATTAGGTCCCCCAAAATGGATAAAAATGTGTGTCCCAATAGCTTTGTATCCTCTAGAAAAAATAATTTACATTAATTGTAAAAACTATTCTAAGAAAGCACAATTACTTACTAATAGGACAGGTATGCCTGTTGGGCACTTCTCGATTTCTGAAGCCTTGGAATCAGACAGGATGCCAACACCCTCACACCCTGTTTCACAGTGATTTTCACATGGTATTTGTTTTGTATCATGGCAAATCCTGACAACATGGTTTCAAATCAACAGGAGCATGGTGCAGTCTAAAGTAAAATATGTGCACTATTTCGCAAAAGAAATTCATCACATGGAGCTTCGCAAATTTAAAATTAAAAATATCCCATGGTGGCCATGTGAGTTTACTGTGCTTCTCTCAGGCACCTGAGCACCCATTGTGTCAGCCATGGGCATAATAGCTGTAAGTATCAACCACAGAGACAGACAGTGTGAGCTCCAGCCCCACCTCTGGCGCATCATAGGTATGTGACTTGGGAATAAATCACTTCTCCTGTGTTTGCAGTGTGTACTGTGTGTGTGGTGTGTGTGTGCAGGTGTGTGTGCACATGTCCTTACTTAAAATTTTTCTGGATGATAGTGTTTATTTCATAGGTTTTAAAAATGCAAATTAAGTAAACTACATATATATACATATATATGATGTGTGTGTGTGTGTGTGTGTGTGTATAAATTATTTTCAACAATCCCAGGCACAGAGTATACATTATATAAATAAATGTTAGCTATTTATGTATGTGTTAGCTATGCCCTAATTTTCAAAACTTTAAAAAAATTATCTACTAGATCTTTCCCATAAGACTCAATATATGCTAAAGGCCCCTACAGGTCTAAAAATAAAAATTTTAAAACAACATAAAAAAGAAAGAAAAACATGATTTTCTTAAATATTCTGAAGTCATGTATCCTTTTTTTAAAAAAACAAAATCCTGCTAAAATGCTCTGAAGAATTGAGCTCTGCTCCCACCACCTTCCCACACATGCATCATTCTTCACTGCATAGCATCTGGTCCTCCAGTACTCTACTTTTTTGGGAAATCTTGTTCTCTACTGTCTTCTCAGGCAGTGAGATGCCTTGGTCTTCCTTCCTTTCTGACTGCTAGTCAATATACAGGTATACCTCAGAGATATTGCAAGCTCAGTTCTAGACCACTGCAATAAAGTGAATATGGCAATAAAGCAATTCATATATTTGTTTGGTTTCTCAATGCTTATAAAAGTTAAGTTTACAATACACTGTAGTCTATTAAATGTGCAATGGCATTACGCCTAAAAAACAAATGTATATATCTGAATTTAAAAATATTTTATTGTAAAAAATGCTAAGAATCATCTGAGCCTTCAGGCAGTCGTAATTCTTTTGCTGGTTGAAGGTCTTGTGTCGATGTTAATGGCTGCTGACTGATCAGGTCAGCGGTTGCTTAAGGTTGGACTGCCTGTGGCAATTTCTTAAGTAAGACAACAATAAAGCTTGCCATATCAATCAACTGACTCTTTTTTTTTTTTTTTTACAAAATATTTCTCTGTAGCATGTGATGGTGTTTGATAGCATTTTACCCATATTAGAACTTTTTTCAAAATTGGAGTCAGTCCTCTCAAGCTCTGACACTACTTTATCAACTAAGTTTACTTAATATTCTAAATCCTTTGTTGCCATTTCAACAATGTTCACAGCATCATCACCAGGAATAGATCCCATCTCAGAAACCACTTTTGTTGCATGCACATAAGAAGCAACTTTTTATTCATTCAAGTTTTATCATGAGATTGTAGCAATTCAGTCACATCTTCAAGCTCCACTTTTAATTCTAATTCTTTGGCTGTTTTCACCACATCAGCAATTACTTTCTCCACTGAAATCCTGAAGGCCCCAAAGTGATCCAAGAGGGGTGGAATTAACTTATTCCTAACTCTTGTTAATTTGATATTTTGATCTCCTCCCATGAATCATAACTGTTCTTGAGGTCATCTAAAATGGTGAATCTTTTCCAGGAGTTTTTCAGTTTCCTTTTTCCAGATCCATTAGAGGCACCGTCTATGAAAGCTACAGCCTTACAAATGGTATTTCTTAAGTAATAAAGCCCGAAAGTTGAAATTATCCCTTGATTGACAAGCTATAGATTGGATGTTGTGTTAGCAGGCAGGAAAACAATCTTCACCTCCTTGTAAATCTCCGCCAGAGCTCTTGGGTGGCCAGGTGCATTGTCAATGAGCCGTAATATTTTGAAATGATTTTTTTTCTCAGCAGCAGATCGCAACAGTTGTTTTAAAATATTCAGTCAGTAAATCTTACTATATAATCAGATGTGCTGTCATGCAGGCTTTGTTGTTCCATTTATGAAACGTAGGCGGAGAAGATTTAGCATAGTTTTTAAGGGTCCTAGGATTTTCAGAAGAGAAAATGAAAACTGGCTTCAACTTAAAATCACCAGCTGCATTATTCCTTAACAAGAGAGTCAGCCTGCTCTTTGAAGTTTGAAGCCACGCATTGACTTCTCTCTCATTATAAAATTCTTAGATGTCATCTTCTTCATTATAATGCTGCTTTGTCTGCATAAAAAAATCTTTTGTTTGAGACAAGCAGAGGATTATCATGGCAGACGGGAGGCAGGACTAGATTGCAGCTCCAGACAGCACAGTGTGCAGAGGCTCGCATTGTGAATTTTGGCTCCAGGTAGACTGCAAGAACAAACCAGCAATCCCGAGAGGACCCCTAGAACCTCTAAAGGAAGCGAACTGCTCCTGCAGGACCCGGAAGACACCCCCAAATACTGTGAGTGCCACAACTGTGGTAGTGGGAAAGGGAGAGCCTCCTCTCCTGAACACACACCCCCACTGGGGAAACTGAAGGTCTGCTTGCAGGAGAAGCTTCTGACCTTACTTGGAGCTGAGTCAATTTAGAGAGCCGAGCAAAATACAGGGGTAGAGAAAGCAGCAGAAAGGTCCTGGGAGCTCGCCAGGTCCCTAAGCAGGCTATTCTTGCCTGGCACCAGATGGATCCATCCGGAGGGCAACCAGAGGAGTGAGGGGTAAAACTCCACAGGGAGAAGGGAATCTCTAGCCCAACTGTGTAACAGTGCGAACGGTGGTGGGGAGAAGCCTCCAGGCCAGAACTTAGGGGAGACCATAAATCCAGGGTGCAGACTCCACAGGCAGGGAGAGAACCAACCCCTTTTCTTTCACAGCTGAGAGGTAGGTAGCCTGGGGCAAGTTATCAAGCCCAGCTCATCCACACCTGGAAGCAGACTCAGGGCTGTTGGGGGCGGGCACAGTGGGAGTGAGATGGGCCCTATGGTTTGCAGGGGAGCTGAGTGAGGCCTGTGATTGCTGGCTTTCCCCCACTTCCCTAACAACCTACATGACTCAGCAGAGGCAGCCATAATCCTCCTAGGTACACAACTCCAGTGACCTGGGAATCTCACCCCCATCCCCCACAGCAGCCGCAGCAAGACCTGCCCAAGGAGAGTCTGAGCTCAGACGCTCCTAGCGCCACCCCAACTTGATGGTTCTTTCCTACCCACCCTTGTAGCCAAAGACAAAGAACATATAATCTTGGGAGTTCTCGGGCTCCGCCCACTGCCAGTTGTTCTCCATACTACCAGAGCTGATGCTGTCTGGAAAGCAGCCACCTCCTGGCAGAAGGCCAACCAACACAAAAATAGAGCATTAAACCACCAAAGCTAGGGACCCTCATGGAGTCCATTGCATACACTGGCCCCGCCACCTCCACCAGAACAGGCACTGGCATCCACTGCTGAGAGACCCATAGACAGTTCACATCACAGGACTCTGTGCAGACAACCTCCAGTACCAGCCCGGAGCCTGGCAGACTTTCTCAGTGGCTGGACCCAGAAGAGAGACAACAATCATTGCAGTTCGGCTCATGGGAAGCCACATCCATAGGAAAAGGGGGAGAGTACTAAATCCAGGGAATACCCTGTGGGACAAAACAATTTGAACAACAGCCCTCAGCCCTAGACTTTCCCTCTGACAGAACCTACACTAATGAGAAAGAACCAGAAAACTAACCCTGGTAATATGACAAAACATATTACCATATCTTTGACATCCCCCAAAAATCACACTAGTTCACCAGCACTGGATCCAAACCAAGAATAAATCAGTGATTTATATGAAAAAGAATTCAGGGGGTTAGTTATTAAGCTAATCAGGGGGATACCAGAGAAAGGTGAAGCCAATGCAAGGAAATAAAAAATAGTAATAATACAAGAAGTGAATACAGAAATATTCAAGGAAATAGATAGCTTAAAGGAAAAACAACAAAAAATTCAGGAAACATTGGAAACACATAGAAATGCAAAATGTTTTCAAAAGTCTTAGCAATGGAATTGAACAAGTAAAACAAATTCAGATCTCAAAGACAAGGTATTTGAGTTAAACCAACCCAACAAAGACAAAGAAAAAAGAATAAGAAAATATGAACAAAGTCTCAAAGAAGTCTAGGATTATGTTAAACGACCGGAACTAAGAATAATTGGTGTTCCTGAGGAAGAAGAGAATTCTAAAAGCTTGGAAAACATATTTATGGAACTAATCAAGGAAAACTTTCCTGGCCTTGCTAGAGACCTAGACATCCAAATACAAGAAGCACAAAGAACACCTGGGAAATTCATCACAAAAAGATCATCACCTAGGCACATTGTCATCAGGTTATCCAAAGTTAAGACGAAGGAACAAATTTTAAAAGCTGTGAGACAGAAGCACCAGGTAACCTATAAAGGAAAACATATCAGATTAACAGCAGATTTCTCAGCAGACACCCTACAAGCTAGAAGGGATTGAGGCTCTATCTTCACCCTCCTCAAACAAAACAATTTTCAGCCAAGAATTTTGTATTCAGTGAAACTAAGCCTCATATATGAATGAAAAATACAGTCTTTTTCAGGAAAACAAATGCTGAGAGAATTTGCCACTACCAAACCACCACTACAAGAACTGCTAAAAAGAGCTCTAAATCTTGAAACAAATCCTGGAAACACATCAAAACAGAACCTCTTTAAACCGTAAATTACACAGGACTTATAAAAGAAAAATAAAGATAAAAGGCCAAACAAATAAAAATCCAAAGTACACAGGCAACAAATATCACAATGAATGCAAGGATACCTCACATTTTGATACTAACATTGAATGTAAATTGCCTCAATGCTGCACTTAGAAGATACAGAACCACAGAATGGATAAGAACTCATCAACTGACTATCTGCTGCCTTCAGGAGACTCACCTAACACATAAGGACTCCAAGTAAAGGGGTAGAAGAAGATATTTTATGCAACTGGACACCAAAAGCAGGCAGGGGTAGCTATTCTTGTATCAGACAAAACAAACTTTAAAGCAGCAGTAGTTAAATGAGACAAAGAGGGACATTATATAATGGTAAAAGGCTTTGTCCAACAGGAAAATATCACAATCCTAAATATATATGCACCTAACACTGGAGCTCCCAAATTTATAAAACAATTACTACTAAACCTAAGAAATGAGATATGCAGCAACACAATAATAGTTGGGGACTTCAATACTCCACTGACAGCACTAGACAGGTCATCAAGACAGAAAGTCAACAAAGAAACAATGGATTTAAACTATACCTTGCAACAAATGGATTTAACAGATATATACAGAACATTTCATCCAACAACCACAAGATAAACACTTCAAAAGTTCATGGAACTTTCTCCAAGATAGACCCTATGATAGGCTATAAAACAAACCTCAATAAATTTAAGATAATTGAAATTATGTCAATCACTTTCTCAGACCATATAGGGAAAAAAACTGGAAATAAACTCAAAAGGAACCTTCAAAACCATGCAAATACATGGACATTAAATAACCTGCTCCTGAATGAGCATTGGGTAAAACATGAAACAAAGATGGAAATTTAAAAATTCTTTGAACTGAAAGACAATAGTGACACAACCTACTAAAACCTTTGAGATACAGCAAAGGCAGTGCTAAGAAGAAAGTTCATAGCCCTAAACACCTACCTCAATAAGACTGAAAGAGGACAAACTGATATTCTAAGGTCACACCTCAAGGAACTAGAGAAACAAGAAAATCCAAACCCAAACCCAGCAGAAGAAAGAAAATAATCAAGATCAGAGCAGAAGTAAATGAACTTGAAACAAAACAAAACAAACAAACAAACAAAAAACACATACAAAAGACAAATGACACAAAGCTGGTTCTTTGAAAAGATAAATAAAATTGATAGACCAATAGCAAGATTAGCCAAGAAAAGAAGTGAGAAAATCCAAATAACCTCAATAAGAAATGAAACAGGAGAAATTACCTCTGACACCACTGAAATACAAAAGAACATTCAAGGCTACTGTGAACACCTTTACGCACATAAACGAGAAAACCTAGAAAAGATAGATAAATTCCTGGAAAAATACAACCCTCCTAGCTTAAATCAGGAAGAATTAGATACCCTGAACAGATGAATAACAAGCAGCAAGATTGAAATAGTAATTAAAAAATTACCGGCCAAAAAAAAAGGCCCAGGACCAGATGGATTCACAGCAGAATTCTACAAGATACTCAAAGAATTGGTATCAATCCTTCTGACACCATTCCACAAGACAGAGAAAGAAGGAACCCTCCCTAATTCATTCTATGAAGCCAGCATCAGCCTAATACCAAAACCAGGAAAGGACATAACCAAAAAGGAAAGCTATAGATCGATATCCTTGATGAACATAGATGCTAAAATCCTTAACAAAATACTAGCTAACCAAATCCAACAACATATCAAAAAGATAATTCACCATGATTAGGTGGGCTTCATAGCAGGGATGCAGGGATGGTTTAACATACACCAGTCAATAAATGTGATACCCCACATTAACGGAATTAAAAACAAAAATCACATGATCACCACAATAGATGCAGAAAAGGTATTAAACAAAATCCAGCATCCTTTTATAATTAAAACCCTCAGCAAGATTAGCATACAAAGGACATACCTCAATGTAATAAAAGCCATCTATGACAAACCCACAGCCAACATAATACTGAATGGAGAAAAGTTGAAATCATTCCCTTTGAGAATGGGAACAAGACAAGGATGCCCACTCTCACCACTCCTCTTCAACATAGTACTGGAAGTCCTATCCAGAGCACTCAGACAAGAGAAAGAAATAACGGTCATCTTAATCAGTAAAGAGGAAGTCAAACTGTCACTGTTTGCTGATATTTTCGTTTACATTGAAAACCCTAAAGACTCCTCCAGGAAGCTCTTAGAACTGATAAAAGAATTCAGCAGAGTTTCCAGAAAACAAGATTAATGTATGCAAATCAGTAGCTCTTCTATACACCAACAGCGACCAAGCAGAGAATGAAATCAAGAACTCAATCCCTTTTACAATAGCTGCAAAAAAATAAAATACGTAAGAATATACCTAACCAAGGAGTTGAGAGACAAGGGAAACTACAAAACACTGCTGAAAGAAATCATAGATGACACAAACAAATGGAAACACATCCCATGCTCATGGATGGGTAGAATCAATATTGTGAAAATGACCATAATGCCAAAGCAATCTACAAATTCAATGCAATCTCCATCAAGATACCACCATCATTCTTCATAGAATTAGAAGAAACTGTTCTAAAATTCATAGAGAACCAAAAAAGAGCCTGCACAGCCAAAGCAAGACTAAGCAAAAAGATCAAATCTGTAGGCATCACACTACCTGATTTCAAACTATACTATAAGGCCATAGTAACAAAGATAGTGTGGTACTGGTATAAATATAGGCACATAGACCAATGGAACAGAATAGAGAATCCAGAAATAAACCCGAAAACTTACAGCCAACTGATCTTCAACAAAGCAAACAAAAACATAAAGTGGGAAAAAGACACCCTTTTCAACCAATGGTGCTGTGATAAATGGCTAGCCACATGTAGGAGATTGAAACTGGATCCTCATCCCTGCCTTATACAAAAAGCATCTCAAGGTGGATTAAGGACTTAAAGCTAAGGCCTGAAACTATACAAATTCTAGAAGATAACATTGGAAAAACCCTTCTAGACATTGGCTTAGTCAAGGATTTCATGATTAAAAACCCAAAAGAAAATGCAATAAAAGAAAATATAAATAGCTGAGACCTAACTAAAGAGCTTTGAATGGCAAAAGGAACAGTCAGTTGAGAAAACAGCCCACAGAATGGAAGAAAATCTTCACAATCTATACATCTGATAAAAGACTAACATCCAGAATCTACACCAAACTCAAACAAATCAGTAAGAAAAAAATAAACAATCCTATCAAAAAGTGGGCTAAGGACATGAATAGACAATCCTGAAAAGAAGATATACAAATGGCCAATGAACATATGAAAAAATGCTCAACATCACTAATAATCAAGGAAAAGAAAACCAAAACTACAACGCAATACCACCTTACTCCTGCAAGAGTAGCTATAATCAAAAAAGCAAAAAACAGTAGATGTTGGTGTGGATGCGGTGAACAGGGAACACTTCTGCACTGCTGGTGGGAATGTAAACTAGTACAGTCACTATGGAAAATAGTGTGGAGATTCCTTAAAGAACTAAAAGTAGAACTACCATTTGATCCAGCAATCCCACTACTGAGTATCTGTCTACCCAGAGGAAGTCATTATACAAATGATTATACATTATACTTGCACACATATGTTTATAGCAGCACAATTCACAATTGCAAAATTGCAAATGCCCATCTATCAATGAGTGGATAAAGAAACTGTGGAATATATATATGATGGAATACTACTCAGCCGTAAAAAGGAATGAATTAACAGCATTTGAAGAGACCTGGACGAGACTAGAGACTACTATTCTAGGTGAAGTAATTCAGGAATGAAAAACCAAACATCGTAAGTTCTCACTGATATTTGGGAGCTAAGCAATAAGGATGCAAAGGCATAAGAATGATACAATGGGTGGGGCATGGTGGTTCATGCCTGTAATCCCAGCACTTTGGGAGGCCGAGGTGGGCGGATCACGAGGTCAGGAGATTGAGACCATCCTGGCTAACACGGTGAAACCCCATCTTTACTAAAAATACAAAAAATTAGCCGGGTGTGGTGGCGGGCACCTGTAGTCCCAGCTACTCAGGAGGCTGAGGCAGGAGAATAGCGTGAACCCGGGAGGCGGAACTTGCAGTGAGCCGAGATTGCACCACTGCACTCCAGCCTGGGCAACAGAGCGAGACTCCATCTCCGAAAAAAAAAAAAAAAACCAACCAAAAAAAGATACAATGGACTTTGGGGATTTTGGGGGAAGAGTAGGACAGGGAGTTGAGGATTAAAAGACTACAAATATGGTGCAGTGTATATTGCTCGGTTGATGGGTGCACCAAAATCTCACAAATCACCACGAAAGAACTTACTCATGTAACCAAATATCACCTGTACCACAATAACTTATGGAAAAAATTTAAAAAGTATATTTTGTTTAGTGTATCTACCTTAATGAATCATCTTAGCTGGATCTGGATAATTTGCAGCAGCTTCTTCATTAATAGTTGCTGCTTCACCTTTCATTTTTATGTTATGGAGATGGATTTTCTTTCCTTAAACCTCATGATTCAACCTTTACTAGCTTCAAGTTTAATTCTGCAGCTCCCTCACCAATCTCAGCCTTCACAGAATTGAAGTGTTAAGACCTTGCTCTGGATTAGGCTTTGGCTTAAGGGAACGCTGTGGCTGGTTTGATCTATCTAAAACTTCCTCCATATCAGCAATACAGTAAGGATGTACTACTTTCTTATCATGTGTGTGTTCACTGGGGATCACTTTTTTTGAGAACATTTTTGCATTCGTAACTTGGCCATTTGGCACAAGAGGCTTAGCTTTCAACCTATCTCAGCTTTTCACATGCCTTCCTCACTAAGTTTAATCATTTTTACCATTTGATTTAAAGAGCTATACAAGTCTTCCTTTCACTTGAACACTTAAAACTCATTGTAGTATTATTAAGTGGCCTAACTTCAATAGTGTTGTGTCTCAGGGAATAGAAAAGCTCGAAGAGAGGGAGAGAGATGGGAGAATGACAGGTCAATGGAGCGGTGAGAAAACACACATTTATTGATTAAGTTTGCCATATTTTATGGGCACAGTTTGTGGCACCCCCCCAAAAATTAAAATAATAATATCAAAGATCACTGATTACAGATGATTATATCCAATATAATAATAATGAAAAAAGTTTGAAATATTGCAGGCATTACCAAAATGTGACTCAGAGACATGAAGTGAGCACATTGTCTTGGAAAATTGCCACTAACAGACTTGACATACAGGACTGCCAAAGACCTTGAATATATATTTTTAAAAAGCCATATCTGTGCATTACAATAAAGCAAAAACAATAAAACAAGGTAGGCTTATATTTTAGATTGTGCTCTTCTCTCAAACTTTTAAAAGCAAGTAATTATTAAGGTTCTTTCTTGGTAACTCTGTGCCTCAGCATTAGAATATGCAGTACAATTTGTTTGTTTTAAATTAAGGGTGATGACTGGTCCCCATCTCTATAGATTCTGCTTGGTTGAATCAAATGTCAGAATCTCACACGATAAAAGTAGAAATAAAAGCAATATCATGATCCTGATTTCTCAATAACTGAATATGGTTTCAAAACTGATCCCCTTTTCCACTGTGGTAGGGTGACAAGCCCAGGCAGTTTGGGTTTTCCTTTTTAAACCAGATTTCATTCATATTGGAAGAGTTTTTCTAAAACTGTGCTGATACCCAGTGAACTTGGCACTAGCCCACTGGGGCTTGGTCATCAGTCTTTGAAATTTCTGTTGCATCATCTCTGTGTCAGTCTGCAAGCACCTTCTTTCTGGAGGCTCTCTTAGAAACCCAAGCACATTCCTGATTGTGTGGAATTGCAATCCTACCTCCACACTACAAACGGGTGCTAGAAAGCTCTCCTAGGCCCTCTCTACATAGGCATTTCCAGTTCAGGCTGTTCCTGTCTGCATTTGCTTCTCAAGTCCAGAGAACTTTGGTGTAGTGGGGAGAGGTGGCTCTTACTCATTTGGGGTCCTAGTGACTTTCTCTTCCTCTCAGGAAACAGAGCTTTAATGGCCAGCAACAGCAAGCTTCCTGTTTCTGATTTTTGTCTCAAATCATTTTCTTGAAGTAATTATCACAGATTGGTCAACCTAAGTAAATAGGGAAAATGCCTACGGCATGAAAGAAAATATTGGATAGAAAACAAATAAATACTGAGGTTTCTGAAATGTAAATAGCTTTATAGGTTATTCAGATGTGCAGCCAACATGGAGACCCAATGTTCTACATTTTCCACCTTATTCATTTTATAAATGCCATTTATCTCCCATCATGTTTAAATTCATGGTTCCCATAGTTTTGCCTCTGACATACCATATGACTCTGATGTCCATTTTTTCCTGCTTGACATTTCCACTGCTCTGCATTAGCTTTATCTCAGCATAGCTAAGAAGCAAGTATTAACTTGGTTCAAAATTTATATTCCTCTTCAATTCCCAATCTTGGGAAATGGCATCTACCTAACATTTGGTCTAGGAAACTTCAAACTAGCCTTCCATTCCATAGCTCTATATATCTACTCAGATGTTAAATGGCATAGATTCTGTGATCCCTTTCTAAGACAGACACTGCTTATTCTCCACTCTAACTGCTAACTGACATCTTATAGTGCAGTATATTGCATTTGTGATTTAACACGTATAATCTCAACTGATCTGTATAATAACTCTGTGATGTGGGAGAGGGAGATACTGTTACCACCATTTCACAGGTAAGGAGCCTAAAGCTCAGAGGACTGATGTCTGTAAGCTCATAGTAAGTCAAAATCAACAACTCTATGCACTTCCTCTTGGGCTTAATGATATCAGAGGAAAATCATACTCGATTTACGTGGAAAATAAACATATATATAAAGTTATCCTATAGATTTGACCCTTGAACAATGTGTGGGTTAGGGGAACTGACCCCCTGCATAATCAAAAATGTTAACTACTAATAGCTTACTGCCAATCAGAAGCCTTACCAATAACATAAATGGTTCATTAACACATATTTTGTACGTTATACCTATTACATACTTTATTCTTACAATAAAATAGAGAAAAGAAAATCTATCCAGAAAACCATACATAAGAGAGAAAATAAATTTATTATTCATTAAGTGGAAGTGGGTCATCCTCCTCCTCTTCATGTAGATTGAGGAAGAGGGAAAAGAGGAGGCGTTGTTCTTGTTGTCTCAGGATGGCATAGAAGAAAATCCACGTATAAGTGGGCCTGCCCAGTTCAAATCTATGTTGTTCAAGGGTGAACTGTATGTACATATAGGTAGATGTATTCAGATTAATAAATTAACTGATCTATCTCTGGAAGTGACCAAATTTCTCACCTCTCAAGATGTCAGGGTAGCCTCTGGATACACCCATGTGTAAGAACCTTAGGGCTTTCATTACCTCTGTAAGAAACACTTTTATCTCTAGAATGGTGGCTTGTCCAAAAATTTTATGTTGCTCATTTGCTTATGTTCTACTTAAATCATTTCAATATGATTTTCCTCTGATATCTTCACCACTATTTACATGTTTCTCCAAAAATTTGAGTTTAGTTAGAAGGAAATAAATAAATCCATATTAGGAGATTTTAATAATATAAAACCCATACATTTGCCTTTGTTTTTGGTCTGAGGCATTCCAACTTAGCCTTAATGTGTGCTATGTTTTGTGCAGCTGTTATTTGCCAACTCCTGAAATGAGAAATTTCAATCACAGGAAAGGCACGTGGCCAGAGACGCATGAGCAGATGTTTCCATCCCCGCATGTGACCTGCTCCTATTGATAGCTCTATGGGCTGATTTTCTGAGCAAATGAACAAGCTTACACAGCATATCCCAGGGGCAAACCACTGGAGGCAGGAAGAACATGATCCTCCTTTTGTTTTACCTGTTTTTTCCTCCTGTATGCTTGGTGACAATACTTCATGGGCTTCTCAACTTGATCCAATCTGAGAATAAGGTTTGCCCTTGAGCAAAAGGTCTTAGAAAGTCTTCCAATGTATGCTTGTTCTGGAAAAATTGAAGAAATATATCACTAAAGGGGTACAGAGTTTCATAGAATTCATAAGGAAAGGAAAATCGTTGGTTTATAAAGTGTTGATTTGTGGAAGAAGGAAAGCTGTGGGACCTATTTTGCTCCTAATAAATATGTGATAGAGAAGAGAATTAAACGTTAATTCAAACTTAATTATACATTAAAAGTGAGAAACCAAATGGTGTCTTGCTTAAGTACTCCACATGCTCAGCTAGGTAATATAAAGTTATATTGCATTTTCTTGACAAAAATTTATTTCCCAGAGGAATCTTCTTCCTTTGTTCATTGAGATTGCTTCATAAATGAAAAGCAGAATGCAAGAATGATGCTAAAATATCAGCACCAAGAAAGCACCATCTCATACAGTCTTAGTGCAAATGTTCTCCAAAATAACATGCTTTGGCGTAAGAAAAAAAAAGTCTTATTTACAAAAGAAGAAAAAGAATAACTAAATAGCAGATTGGATCTGAAAGTATCCAATAAAAGGACAGTGGTAGAAATCACAATTCTGTTGGCAGTGCAGAGACAAAAATAATTTATTATGGGACTCCAAACAAAAGAGAAACCAAAAAATGAACTCGGAGGCTGAAAATTCTAGTTCTGCCACTGACTCCCAGACCATGGGCAAATCATTTAAGCTTCCCTGGCCTCTGCCTCCTCATCTCTAAAAAATTAGCAGATCCCATCAGAAAGCACCGTGTTATGGTTACACAAAGGTTCACAGTATCTGTTCCCAAATGTCCTGTCTTTCACACCATCCTACTCTGCAACCTCTCACGTTCTTTTCCAATAATCCCAGGAAACTGCAGGGCTGTGGCCCCACAACTGACTCTCTTATCTATAAGCAAGTGCTATTGTCTTCCTTGCTTATAGAGGTAGGCATATTTTGTTGCGGAATAAACCATACAACCTTAGAGGGCCTTTCTTGCTTTCCCTGATAGTGTTTGATGATGCTGCTTCTTATACCAGAGTGCCCAGATTAAATCCAACATAACTGTAGCATTTCTAATTTTCCTTAAAATTCTTCCTCAGTGAAGTGTTCCCTGATTCCCTCAGTCATTACAATTTTTTCTTTGTATCTCAACTGCCTTTTGTTCACAGTGTTCTTACTGTGCTTATCTCACTGCATGGCACTAATTTGTGTATGTGACTGACTCCCCAACATTTATTAAATGATGAATAAATGAAGGCATCGAATTGAGCAATAATGAGGCCAAGAAGACTGGAGTGAAGCAGGGTAATGGGGAGTATGCTTCAGCTTAATCCTTCTCCAGGAGTTAACTGCATCCCTCACCACACCCCACAAAGCACATACTCAAAGCAAACAGTGCTATTTCCTTTTTGCCCAAAAAATACTAGTATTGCTCCAAGGTCAACCTGTGTAGGAATCAGCTCTTGATTTTTGTAAACATAGTATTAGAGTAAACTCAGTTGGCTTGGTACTCAATTTTTCCAGACCTAGGAGCAGCAACAGGAATTTTACACCCAGCACCAGAATCACCTAAGATTTGAATCGTCACCCTTTCCTTCAGCCATCCACACTGCCAGTCTAGGGAGAAATGTTTCAAAAACTGAGAAGAGGTGAACAGAGCAACATTCAGGTGGCATGTGGAAGATGAGGTGAAGAACCAGAGCATTTAAAGAGAATAATTGCAAATCCCTAGAGCCTCATCGTGCAGGTGAAAAACAGTTACATCCTCTCTTTGAACACATAATCAAAAACACATAGTGAAGAAAGATCAGCTAGAAATGGATACCTTTATGTCAGTCTGGGAGGTATTTGATCTGTCTCCAAACCCAATCTAAACTCAAATTTCTGAGCTATCTCTTGCCTTCACAGAAGGAGAAGCTTCCTCAGACACAAGAATCAATGGATTAAGTGGCTTGTCTGCAAATGTTGAAGGTCTTTGTAGAGAGGACTCTGTCTTATTTTGTTCTTCAACCTCTTAGCCTACTACAGAGCCACACATATCATGCTATCAACACATCTATGCTGAATTAACCAAGTTGAGAGAACTAAATTGATGGAGTCACATAGATGTCTGGATGGTAAAACAATTGCCACTCTCTTCTTTATCTCTTAAGACCATTTCTCTTCCTTTCTTTTTCTGCGGTTATTTTTTTTCTTGCTGTAGATTACAAAGAACTAGGGATGAGAATACATTGTATTCCTTTTGGTTTGTAAGCACATACGTTATTGATATGTTTTACTGGAAAAGACAAAGCTAAACTTGCAACTAGAAGATGCTGGTAGAATTTGATTGGAATAGTAGATGGAAGGTAAGTCCTACCATTCTAAAAGGAAACACACACATGCACACACACACACACACAGCTCACATCCCATTAATCTGTTAGTAGCGCTGTAAGTTTACACTACAGAGCCAGTCATTTGCCATTAGTCTTTATTGTGAAACAGATTTATTGATAGGTTCTTTCCAATGATAAGACATAAGAAGTACATGAGGTGAGTGACAGGTAGGAGGACAGAGGTCTTATGAGCTTGTAGCTCCCCAGACAAGGTGTGTGCACAGTCCATGCACACCCTAACACTTCCACCAGATTGACCAATGCTATCTTTGATACTATGCTAAGCTCTTATCTGTGCTAATACATTTAGTCCTCACAGTAACACTGTGAAACAACTACTATTGTGGTTTACACCACACAGAGCAAGAAACTGAAACCAAAAGAGGGGAAGTCATTTTCCAACAAAGAAACTAAGTGGAGGTTCTGGGGATCGAACTCAGACAATTAGCACGTATCTGTTAAAAAATAAGTGCTGAGATGGGAACTTCTCTACCTTGCTGCCTCTGATTAAAGTTAATCTTGCTGCCTTTGATTAAAAAATTATATATATATTAAATATATTATATATTTAATATATATTTATTTAAAATATATATATTTAAAATAGATTATATATATAAAAGAGCCTGTGATGTGTGAGTTTCTTTATTTTTCTAAAATCCTCACATTTTCTTTGGTTTCATATATATATATGATCTTTCCAGCATATATGTATATGTATATATATAGTGAAATATATATATAGTGAAATGTTTCAACAACGCAGCCAATAATAAATAGATACATGCATACATACATACAGTATATATACAACAATTTTCTTCATAAACTTTCTTCTTCCAAATGATGTTTCCCTGTCCAGTCCCACCCACAACCCTGTAACCACTGCTCCAGTTTGAGGCCTTTGATTCCTCAAATACAAATAGACACTAAAAATAGGGAAGTTATTGATTTTTTTGAGAGAATAATAGAGGCCCCAGAGCTACAGAGCTTTGGTTCTAGAGGTCCTAAATGTTTTATTTAGTCAGAAAATCACAGGGCTACCCTTCAGGTAATGTAACATCTAGTTAAAACTCTACCACTAACTAGCTGTGGCCAAAAATTAATTATTTAGACTTTATTTTCTTTAGTCATAAAATGAATGAGTTCTGTGATGCGTGAGTTTCTTTATTTTTCTGAAATCCTCACATTTTCTTTGGTCTTTTATTAAATGCAAATGAGATGAAATGCTAAATGGTAAAATAATATCAATTGTAATATATTTTGAAAATTATGTTAGTGTAATTTTTCACAAGGCTTGATATACAGGTTAAAAGTTTTTATTATGTTACTTTTAAAAAAGTACTAATATACTAGTCAACAATTTTTGTTGTGTTACATTAAAACACAATCCTATGACAAAAACACTGTTTCTCTTCCTTCCTTAAAAGTTCTTTCTTTTTTTTTTTTGAGATGGAGTCTCACTCTGTTGCCGAGTCTGGAGTGCAGTGGTGCAATCTTGGCTCACCACAACCTCCACTTCCCAGGTTCAAGTGATTCTCCTGCCTCAGCCTCCTAAGTAGCTGGGATTACAGGAAAACACCACCACGCTTGGCTAATTTTTGTATTTTTAGCAGAGACAGGGTTTCACAACTCCTGGCCTCAGGTGATCTGCCTGCCTTGGCCTCCCAAAGTGCTGAGATTACAGGTGTGAGACACTGTGCCTGACTAAAAATTTTTATCTTCTTGCATATTAACCAATTTTCTGCATTTTCTTGAAATATCAAGTCTCAGTTTTTTCTTGACATACATCAGCTATCTCTGGTTTTCTTATGGCCTACTTGAGTTCACAGATCTTATTCTGATTGTAGACTACACAGCCCACGAAATGTTAGTAGATAGGTAAAAGTGATCAGTAAGGATAAACAATAAATGTCAGATGGAGCACCCCTGTTCATCGTGAGTTAAGCAAAAAAATCATCCATTCCAGAAATATTTATTTGTTGGTGCCGCTATCTGCTGAACAGAGTTCTAAGCACTGACAATAGAGACAGACAAGTTATTTGTTCCCACAGAGTGTACATTTCCGTGAAGGATGCAGAAAATAAATAAGCATACAAGCAGAATAATTTTGGAGGGAGCAAAGGATCATGCAGAATTAAAGCAGAGTGATTTAATAGAGAATATAGATAATTATTTTAGATGGTAGATTTAAAAAGGTTTCACACTGGAGCTGAGCTGACATCTAAATGATGAAAAATAAATTCTGGTAGAAATAGATAGAAAACCATCAGGTCTGTAGGGATTTAGAACCTTGTAGGACACAGTGAGACATGAAAATTTCATTTTAAGTTAAAAGGGAGGTCAAGGGTTTATGTAGTAGGGTAAGACGATTTGAGCAATCTCTTAAAACATTGCATTCCCCCTCATCCCAACAATCTATAGAAGTTCATTGTCTCACTCCAAAATACTCTTGAATTCCAGGGTTGGTTTTCCCATCCTTTCCATATGTTAGAATCCGTGTCTCCTTAGATGACAACTCATAGCCACAATTAAGGTTTCTTTAGTAATTTACCAAAAATAATACATTTAAACAAATGTATGAAGATTTTTAAGGAAAACAAAAGAAGAATTCATATTACAGCAATCCAGAAAACATCCAATTAACTTCCTACCTAAATTCTTAAAATATATTTCAGCCATCCCACAACCATGATATTCTTTGATTTTAACTAGTGTTACCTGCTGTCCATTCTGCTAAATTTTTCTTTATAGTCACATTTTGAGAGATGAAGCCAGCTAGGCTTCTGGGTCAGGTGGGGTCTTGGAGAACTTTTCTGTCTAGCTGAAGGATTGTAAACACACCAATCAGTGCTCTGTGTCTAGCTAAAGGTTTGTAAACTTAGCACCAATCAGCACTCTGTAAAAACGCACCAATCAGCACTCTGTAAAATGGACCAATCAGCGCTCTGTAAAATGGACCAATCAGCAGGATGTGGGCAGGGCCAAATAAGACAATAAAAGCTGGCAAGCCAGTAGGGGCACCCATCTCAGCTCCACTTCCACCCCGTGGAGGTATTGTTCTTTTGCTCTACGTAGTAAATGTTACTGCTGCTCCCTTTTTGGGTCTGCACTACGTTTATGAGCTGTAACACTCACTGTGAAGGTGTGCGGCTTCCCTCCTGAAATCGGCAGACTGTGAACCCACTGGGAGGAACAAGCAACTCCGGATACAGCACCTTTAAGAGCTGTAACACTCACTGCGAAGGTTTGGGGCTTCACTCATGGAGTCAACAAGACGAAGAACCCACGGCAGGAAGAAAATCCAGACGCATGTGAACATGGGAAGGAACAAACTGTGGACATGCTATCTTTAAGAGCTATAACACTCAGGGCTAGGGTCCGCGGGTCCATTGTTGCCAGACCAAGAACCCACCGGCAGGAGCCACTTCCGCACGCGTTTGTTTTTTTCTCTCCAATGATTGGACAAGTAGTTGCAAATTTCTCTTTTTCTACATCATGTAACATTTCAATACTACAGTACCTTGTTAATTTACTCTTTAAAAAGTAGATTCTTGAATTTGAAATGTTTGATCATCAAAAGGAGTGTTACTACTCACCAACAATAGAAGACAGATTTTTTGTTTTTCCTACTAAAAGTTTTTACAGTTCCTCTTACATTGAAAGTTTCTAGACAATGTTATTTTATGTAAGACCCTAAGTAAGGCGGGGGCAATCTATCACTATTTTGGTTTTTCGTGTTTGTTAGACTTCTCCTTTATGATCACTTGGGATAAATAGCAATGGAAAATGAAATAAATGGATCTTTCCAAATTAGTTGAATGTATCACAACATAGAGAAACAGTCCAGCTAACTTTACTGATATTTGCTATTTTACTGTAGGTGGTGATGAAAAACCTATTTCTCCCCCTTTTTCTTGGAAAACGTGCTGGTCTTTGTTTTGTTCAGTTTTAGTGGATGAATAATTTAGGAATACACAAATTATGCTCTTAAAAATAACATTGTTTGAATTACAACAGGATGTACGTTCACAGTTCACAAATTCTGGCTTTGCTTAATTACCATTTATGTTGTTCATCATTGGCATAAAGGGAAGAAATATCTTTGGGAGCATTTTTAGGGGATTGAAAATAATATATTTTATTCAAATTCAACAGAGCAGGGGAAGTGATACCTATTTTTTCTTCAATTATTTAATTTATTAGGTACACAATATTCAAAAGTATGTGAAGATAAAGGAACTTGCCATTAAAAGATAAAGGTGCTTGCCATTATTTGAAAACTACACATTCATACAAACATAAAAAGTACTAATCTTTTCATATAGATTGTGCATGATCACACATTTTGGATAGTCTTTGGGGAATTTCTTATCTCTGGGTGCCCTCTCTCTGCTTCTTTCTTCTCCACAGCCTCAGTTTATTTCTACCAGCCTCTCAAGGCACGCAATTCAGCTAGTATTTTTCCGTCTAGTTTTCTGCTCCAGAGAATAGAAGGAAACGTTTGTCTTTTCATGGATGAAAGTATGAGTTTTCTCCAAAAACCCAAGAGCTCTCTTCTAAAACGGGCAGCAATTATCATTTTGTGAGATATTGTATTGAATTATGTGGGGTCCCATAAAGGAGTGTAGAAACAGTTGACAGGACATATTGGGAGGTGAGAAGAAATCTTAATGACCTGCTCCGCAACATCAAGAAATGATGAAGAAAACCCTTGATTTTATTTCTCTTGATCTTGCATGCTTACAATGCAAATTCCACAAGACTTAATTTCTGAATCAGAAAACCCAGGCATGATCAGTAAAATTCTGCTGAATTTCTGTTTTGGAACTTCATGAAGAAGACTGGGAATAGTTGTAGACTTTTGACTACTGTTGATGTAAATACTCGAATTGACTCTTAAATCTCTAATATAGTTGGATTCTCCTAGTGATCCCATGAACACTGTG
Source organism: Pan troglodytes (assembly GCF_028858775.2). Taxonomy (NCBI): domain Eukaryota; kingdom Metazoa; phylum Chordata; class Mammalia; order Primates; family Hominidae; genus Pan; species Pan troglodytes. The sequence continues at coordinate 26,272,681 of NC_072411.2, read as the reverse complement.
AGCAATGGAAGCTTTCTGGCCTGAGCGCTTGGCTATGAATCTGGTTCCATAGGAATGTTCTGTGTTCTCAGTTTCTGTTTCTGAATTTAGAAAGCCTATGCATACGGATTCTGCAGGTTGGCTACATCGCATCCTTTGTGAATGGGCAGATTTTCCACTAACAATACTGATGTCTTCTATTTAGGCTAATAGAAAAATATTTAAGGTTATATCATGTATGGTACTAGGGAAAGGTGTATGACTCCCTTGTGACATCCGTTGTCAAGTTCCCACATTCTTACTAGATGTGCTATCAGTAATCCGAGCTAGGGTTTACAGGGAAGAGGATGCCATTTTATGGCGTAATGTGGCAGGCAGTGCCATTTTAGTTATCTTCTGAGCTGGTCCGGTTCTACCTAGCTCCTGAGCCTAAGGTCCACCTCCTCCTGGCCAAAAGCCTATCAGCTGTTCCTGAGTTCCCTTCCTCAGCAACAGGGATGTGCAGTAGCTTTGAGTCTGTGGCTGACTCTGTGTCATTCTTGCTCTAACCTATTGGATGCACTTCCATGACTAAACGCTCCCTCAGACCTTAGCTCTCATCTTCAGTGTGTACCTGGTGCTGCTCTAGAACGGGCAGAACTCAGAGAACGCTGACTACTTAAGGTTAGAGTGCTCTTGGTGACTAACAAGGAGTTAGTTGACCTGACACCAACATCTTCATTTAATCAATCATATTATGAATCTTCAGATTCGATCAATATTTATTACAAAAAAAACCTTGTTTAACCATCTTGTTTTGGTTATTCTGATAACCAAAACATGGGTATTTAGAGAGAAGCTGAGAGTTTAAAAGAATGCACAGTTCCAAACTGTGTGTGTATGTGTGTGTATAGGAACACAACTTGATTAGAAGGTCACACTGATAACATTTTTTTTTTTAATGGAAACTCATATTGAGTTGCAGGTAAAATATTAATATTTTCTTTATATTCATGTTAATATATTTCATAGACTCAAATTATTAAAGTAAAATAACATTTGGATATTTGCTTATATATAAATTTGCTTATATATGAAGCCTGTGTCCCAGAATTATTAACCCTAAAAACTAAGAATAATTGATTTTGTTGCTTGGATTCCCAGCTCTTTATTATTTCAAAATTAAGGTCTTAATTATTAATATTGACCAGTCAAATTGTGTGATTAAATATGATGAATAAATAAGTGACAAAATATAATAAGGCCTCCCAATTAAGGTATTTTTGAACACTGTGTGTGTGTGTCTGTTGTTATTGTTTTCTACTTTTCTCTTGCCTGAGTTTCAAGTGAATTGGTAATAAGGAAGGATGGGGAAAAACATCTAACATTAAAAAGAATGGGAAAGGGGCCTTGAAAGAAAATGAGAGATTTGAAGGTGCTGAGAGAAGAATCACTTCGGCGGAAGTTCTAGCTCAGAACAAGGGCTAGAGGGGCCTTCACCAGGGAGGCACCCATCTGTGTGGGAACCCCAGAGTAGAATTTGGAAGGACTCAAGGCAAGAACAAGAGTGGCCTTGAAAATTAGGGAATAAATGGAAAAACTTTCCACATTGAATCTAGGCCAGTGGTGCATACCACTATCCCTCCCTTTACCCTTCCTTCTAGGGTGACTAAAGTTAGCAAAAATGTATTATATATGTCCAAGCAGCTAGAAGAGAGGACTTGGAATGTTCCACACACAGAGAAGTGATAACTACTCGAGGTGATGGACACCCCACATACCCTGACCTGATCCTTACACAGTCTATGAATGTAGCAAATACATCTACACAAGGACGCAATGTAATATTAATGTCCACTGAGAACAAAACAATTTCAAACTAATAACACAATCGTTTATTATCTCAATATGTTGCACAAACTATCTAGGGACACTGGATAGAACATCACTCCACCCTAACAGGAGAAAAGCCAGTTAGACTACAAAGGTATAACTCTCTTTGAGCCTAGAGAGCCCTCCATATCCATCTCCTTCCTTAAATATCAAATAAGAGCTCTTTCATAATTGCTTTTCCCTCCAGCCTTTCTAGTGCCAAAAGCCAGTTCCTCTGTCCTTGCCCATGTGTCTACAGCTGGGGCCCATCTTTTCTCGCCTAGCTGTCTGGAGCTTGCTGAGAATGTTTCTTATTTTCTCTAGGACACTAAGTTCTCCCAGGGAGAAAGTATAACTAATGTGTCTGTATACTGCCTTTAGAGGGATAGAACTAATAGGATATATGTATATGTGAAAGGGAGGTTTATTAAGTAGAACTGACTCACACAGTCACAAAGTAAAGTCCCACAATAGGCTGTCTGCAAGTTGAGGAGGAAGAAAGCCAGTGGTGGATCAGTCTGAGTCGCAAAACTTGAAAATTAAAGAAGCCGACAGTACAGCCTTCAGTCTGTGGTCAAAAGCCAAGAGCCCTTGGCAAACCACTGGTGTAAGTTCAAGAGTCCAAAAGCTGAAAAACTTGGAGTCTGATGTTCGAGGGCAGGAAGCATCCAGCATGGGAAAAAGATGAAAGCTGGAAGACTCAGCAAGTCAAGTCTTTCTACATTCTTCTGCCTGCTTTACTCTAGCTGTGCTGGCAGCTGATTAGATGGTGCCCACCCAGATTGAGGGTGGATCTGCCTCTCCCAGTCCACTGACTCATATGTTAATCTCCTTTGGTAATACCCTCACTGACACACCCAGGAACAATACTTTGTATCCTTCAATGCTTCATCAAGCATTGAAGCATTAATCAAGTTGACACTCAATATTAACCATCACAAGTGCACCACTTGTCAACTTGAACCAACATACATCTCCTAAAATCATACGCAATCTTCAAATAAAGACAATAATAAGGTCATAATTAGTCATAATTACACCTAACATAATACAGCTATCGTTCATACAACCCAGTGTGCACTAATCCTTAACCTAGATGCTATTACATAGAGTTAAACACATTTAAATACTGATATGAAGTCAATAAATCTTATGTCACACAGTAAAGGGAAAAAGGAAATAAAATGAAAATATTCTCTTAGTACAAGTGTCTACGTACACAAATATGTTCTTAACAAAATAAGGAGGAAATACTCATAGCAGTTACAGTCACTCCTCATTCCTGTAACCTGGTCAAATGGTTGTTACTGGTATTGATGATTACCTTCTACTACCCACTTTTTATTCCCTTTGCCTTCAGCAAGCACCTCAGAAGGTCATGGGTTTTTTAAAATTATTATTATTTTGTATGTGTGTGGTTTTTGTTATGTTTTTGTTTTTGTTTTGTTTTGTTTTGTTTTCCTAGTGGAGTGACTCAAACCTTCATTTCTGAAGGGTCTGGATCATTTGTAGTCCAGCCTGGATTGGGTAGTTGTTGTTTCCCCTTGACCTTAATCACAGGGTAATACTAAGAGTAGTCGTAAGAGATTTCCTGTATTCCAAACATAGTCTTCCTTATCTCCATTGTGAAGTAGGAGACTAATTTCATCCTAATAGTCTCAGTCAATCATCCCAGCCAACACTGTAACTCCCTTTTTAGCCCATTGACTTAGAGGTAGGAGGAACCCAAAGTGTCCAGGTGGCAATCTTCACTTCCAGCTTAATGGAATTATTGTTGTGTCTCCCGGTGGCAGCATCCCTCCCTCTGGAACTAAGACCTCTAGGCCAGCAGTACGTAATGTCACAGGAACAAGAAGCAAAAATTTTGCTAGTGGGTCACTGGGGGTGATGGTGAGTGGTGCCATGTCCACTTCTGCCCCTTGATTCCTGGACCCATGAATCCTGGCTATGGGAGGAAGAGTACCATATGCTGGATGCTGATTCAGAGCATACACAGCCTTCTGAAGAACTTTGCTCCAGCCCTGCAAAGTATTGTCACCTAGACTTGTCATTGTAATTGTGACTTCAAAAGGTCATTCCACAGTTCTATCAATCCAGATGCTTCAGGATGATAGGGAACATGGTAAGACCAGTAAATTCAATGAGCTTGAGCCCACTGCCCCGTGTCTCTGGCCAAAAAGTGAATGCCTTTGTCAGAGACAATTCAATGTGAAATACCATGATGGTGATGATGGTGGATAAGGCATTTGGTGAGTCCACGGATAGCAGTCTTGGCAGAAGCACTGCATGCAGGATAGGCAAACTCATATCTGGAGTAAGTGTCTATTCCAGTGAGGACAAACTGCTGCCCTTTTCATGATGGAAGGGGTCCAGTATAATCAATCTGCCACCAAGTAGCTGGATGATCACCTTGAGGAATGGTGCCATATTGAGGGCTCAGTTTTGGTCTCTGCTGCTGGCAAATTGGGCACTCAGCATTGGCCACACCCAGGTCAGCCTTGGTGAGTGGAAGTCCATGTTGCTGACCCCATGCGTGACTTCCATCCGTGGCACCATGACCACTTTGTTCACTGGGCAATGACAGGGGTGGCTGGGGAAAGAGGCTAAGTGGTGTTCACGGAATGAGTCATCCTACCCACTCGATTATTAAACTCCTCTCTGCTGAGGTCGCCCTTTGGTGAGCACTTACATGAGATATAAATATCTTCACAGTTTTTGACTACTCAGAGAGGTCCATCCACACCTCTTCTCCAAATTTCTTTGTCACCAATTTTGCAATCATGCTTTTTCCAAGTCCCTAACCATCCAGTCAAACCATTGGCTATAACCCATGAATCAGTGTAAAATCGCATATCTGGCTATTTCTCTTTCCAAGCAAAGTGCACAATGAGGTGGACTGCTCGAAGTTTTGCCTACTGGGAAGATTTTCTTTCACCACTGTCCTTCAAAGATGTCCTACAAAGGGGCTGAAGATGCAAAAACATATCAACATATCATCCAATATATGCTATAACAGGGCTCCCTTACATGGAGCACTTTTCCTCTCATTATTAGTTAATCCATTGCTATATGCCCGACACTATTCCCATTGTTTGAGTTATAGATATGCAGAATATGAACCATGTTCCTGAAGGAAAACATAATAATCCTCCCCAAAATATTGAAGATGATTAAATTAAATACACTAAAAGCGTGGGCTCTGTTTGCCTCATGGCAGGGCATAAATCTTTCCTCACTAAGGACAGCACTCGCTTCTCAGCCTACAGACGATACCAGCAGGCACCAGAGGAATCTGAGAAGCGATTTTACTATGTTCCCACATTTTCCCACCTTTTCAAAAAATGGAACTGTTCTATTCTTTGTCTTGTCTCTATTTTGGACTTATGGCTCTTTGTTAAAATATTATTTAAGCAAGGCACGTAAGCCACTGCCTTGAGAGAGAACTGCTTTTAAGCTAAGGCTTCTCCTGCATGATGGGTACAGCACGTGTTCATACACTTCTGCTTTGTTGTTGTTGTTGTTAATTTGACTTTTGTTTTCAGGAGAGTGTCTCAACTAAGAACTAAGAAGAGAAAGAAAAGAAATTATGTTTTCTTCCCTCCATCCCTAGCTTGTGAAATTGACAGTGTACCAGGGAAATAGTCATATAACGGGTAAATAGCATTTGCTGAAATGCCACAGCAATATGAAGCACAATCCTGAACCCATCCTTTCTGTCTCTACATTTTCTCTAAATCTAAAGGCCCACATTTTAAACACTCCACGAGTCACTTGTATTTGGATGTTTTGCTATCATTTTAAGCAGTGTGCCTCATCTGAACTTGGTAACTTCTCCTGGTATATTCTCCCTCTTTCACGTTTTTCAATTCTCTTAATAACAATATCTTTGCCTAATGACAAATTTTTAAAAGATCCTTTATATTCTAACCCTAACCAAGGGCAGCAAAATCCTTATCAGAAACATTTTTACATTTTCCTTTTGTTTTAATTTCCACTGCTGACTCTCTGGTCAAAGTTCTAGTCGCTTTGGCTCCAACTCTGTTTTCTCTCCTTCCAGTTGATCTGCACAAGCTTACTACCTCCTGCCTCAAAACTATTGGCTTTAAACATTTTATTTGATGCTTAATTGACCACAATAATTGTACAGTTTTATGGGACACCCAGTGATATTTTGATGCATAAAATATATAGTACTCAGATCAGGATAATTAGCATACTCGTCATCTCAAACATTTATCATTTATTTGTATTGGGAACATTCAGTATCTTCCTTCTAGCTATTTGAAACAACAGATTATTGTTAACTATAGTCATCCTGCAGTGATATAGAACACCAGAACTTAATTCTCCTAACTGGCTGTAATTTTGTATCCTTTAGCAAATCTCTCCCTATTCCTCCCCCTCACCCCTTCCCAGCCCCTAGTTTGTTAAATGCTTTTAACACTTAAAATGTCAATACTGCTTCCTATAATCAGTCGTTCCTTTGTCAGATAAAGCTACTAGAGAAAGTCACATATCAATAGAATCTCAATGGCTAATAGGAACATGGAACTAGTACTAGACAGATACTACATGGTTGCTGGCAGCTGAGGGGATGGTGTGTTCAATGTGGGAGGTAGGGTTTCCACTTAGTAAAAGTGCATAGATGAATACCTAGAGGCAAATGATATTGAGAGTTAAGGTGCAATGAGGGGTATAGAAGTAGTTAACATTATGCAGAGACAGAGTCAGAGAAGGTTGAGCAGAATATCTCTTGCGGAGTCTAGCTTTAATTTCTCAGGCACTGGGAAGTCAAAGATGTGGTTTTAGCAATATAATTATATGATTGGATTGGGAACCTTTAAAGAAAAATCAGTCTGGCATCTTTCTCTGCATACTGCAGTTCAAATTGTTTATTCTTTTTCCATTAGGTTAAGATCTGCTCAAGGGTGAAGACCAAGTCTTAATCCTGAATCTCCAGTGAGAACCAAAGTGGGTGGTTATAGCAGGCACACGCCCCCTGTTGACTGATAATGGATGATAATGGATGGTAACAGAAAGTCTCTTCCAGACATTTTCCACTTAATTATGTTTTAAAGTCATCCTAGAACAATTTAACAGTGTGTATTTTCTCTCTCCAGTTAGACACATTGTTATTTATTTATTTTTTAGACAGAGTCTTTCTCTGTCCCCAGGCTGGAGTGCAGTGGCGTGACCTCGGCTCACTGGAACCTCTGCCTCCCGGGTTCAAGTGATTCTCCTGCCTCAGCCTCCGGAGTAGCTGGGATTACAGTCGCACACCACCAGGCCCAGCTAATTTCTTGTATTTTTAGTAGAGAAGGGTTTTCACCGTGTTGGCCAAGACGATCTCGATTTTTTTTTTTTTTGAGATGGAGTCTCGCTCTGTTGCCCAGGCTGGAGTGTAGTGCCACGATCTCGGCTCACTGCAAGCTCCACCTCCCGAATTCACGCCATTCTCCTGCCTCAGCCTCCCAAGTAGCTGAGACTACAGGGCCCACCACCGCGCCTGGCTAATTTTTTGTATTTTTTAGTAGAGACGGGGTTTCACTGTGTTAGCCAGGATGGTCTCGATCTCCTGACCTTGTGATCCACCCGCCTCAGCCTCCCAAAGTGCTGGGATTACAGGCATGAGACACCGCACCCGGCCATTGCTATCTTTTTTAAGGGTAACTATTATATTATATTTTATTATTAAATTAAATAGATATATATATAGAGAGAGAGAAAGAGTCCCCTCCTCTCAATGCAGAAGACACAGGGCATCACTTATAAGGCAGTCATCGATTGGAGCTATTGATCTATTGATAGATTCCATCTTTTTTTTTTTGAGACAGAGTCTCACCCTGTCACCGAGGCTGCAGTACAGTGGCGCCATCTCCACTCCACTCACTGCAACCTCTGTCTCCTGGGTTCAAGCAATTCTCCTTTCTCAGCCTCCCAAGTAGCTGGGACTACAGGTGCATGCCACCATGCCCAGTTAATTTTTTGTAGTTTTAGTAGAGACAGGGTTTCACCATATTGGTCAGGGTGGTATAGAACTCCTGACTTCAGTTGATCCACCTGCCTTGGCCTCCCAAAGTGCTGGGATTACAGGCATAAGCCACCGCGCCCGGCCTCTTTTCTTTACTATAATAGGTTAGCTGTTCTCGTACAACATAATGACAGACTTTCTAAATGAAAATTTTCAGTGTCGTTAAAGTCCTGTCCAATTTCGCAAACATATTTGTCCTTTTAAAGGCCAGGAATGCCTCTTTTTCACATCTTGGACACAACCTTTATATTAGTTTGTCACTGGATGTACTAATTTTGATATATTTTGAAATAACTTGATGGATCTTGAAAAGTACCAGTCTGACTTGTTTTCAGAATTAAATTCATGACATCTGTTTCTTCTGCAAATGTTGTGATAATCTAAAACCCAAGCAAGAAAGGAGAAATAGACCAACTTCTGTGCAGAACTATTTTCCTTAAGAGTATGAACTAATAATTTATTTATTATATCAGGGTAAAGCTTGTTGCAATAAATTATTAACACATAACTGTATTTTTGTTGATATTGAAAACCTGTATCCAGCATTTATAAAATGTCACAGCTCTATTGTAAGTTGTAGTGAAAGGCCACATGGGAGTACAGCTCCTAGAGTAATAGATATTTGCCTCAGCATCATTGTGAATCTTTTATTAAGCAGTTACTTCTGTATGACAATGTACAAGAAAAACACATAAGCCTAATGTCTGTGCTCTCAAGTGTTGTCACCTAAAATAGTCCCTGGGATTTATTGTTACTTAGTAAACACTTTCTGAACAGGATGACAGATACGGTGCTGGAACTTCAACACACAGATCTGTCTGGGCTGCCCTCAACCCACTGGAGGGGTATGAAGAATGTTTAGTGAACAAGAGAGTTGTGTAATTCTGTTGGCCTCCCTGCCTTCTTAGCCTAACTCATTGAGATAGTATCATTCCTTCCTGGAAACAAGAAAAGCCTGGAGGGATCATCAGTGCATGCTGTGATACATTCCACAGGGCAGGTGATGCCATAGGGCTTCTCTTCCTCCTCTTAGCTGTCGTTTTTCCATAAGGAATAAATAACCACTGGGTATAACAATTCAGGCAATAGATCATTCAGCTTATTTCTACCAACCCACCAAGTCATATGCAGGCACAGCAAGATGCTTCCAAGTATGCTAGGCCAGCAAGATCTATTGTATTAACTCTACAAAACTAATTAAAAAAAAATTAGAGGCGGAGTCTTGCCCTGTCACCCAGGCTGAAGTGCAGAGCTGCAATCTTAGCTCATTGCAGCCTTGAACTCCTGGGGTCAAACTGTCCTTCCACTTCAGCCTCTGGAGTAGCTGGAATTACAGGTGCACCACTATGCCCAGCTAAAACTCCACTCTTGATGTTCTCCCAAAAGGGAACAAACTTTGGCTGGAACTCCTTCATTCCACTCTCTGCTTATTATATTTGCATGCAGTTTTATGGACTACTGCCTCTTGTTTTTCAGTTTTGCTCATAAGAGAAGCATATAAATAGTTTGTACTAAAAGATGGTATAATTCAACCCTTTAAGAAGAGAAGCTGAAGATGACCATGTTTCTATCAGATGGTGTCTGAAAAGAGGTTTAGGTAGAGCTCTGACAGACAGAGAGGGGCTTGGGGTAGAGAGGAGTAATCTCCGTGGTGAGAATAGCATGAGGGAAGACAAAGGACTTTCCTACAGGTTGCATGACAGGTAGTCTTTGGCTTGTTTGACTGGGGCATATGGCAAGTACAGGGGTGTAGCACAAAGCAAGAATTGAATGTTAGAGGCCATCGAAAGGATCTAAATACATATTTACTAAGTAACAATAAATCCAAGGGACTATTTTAGCCATCGAAAGGCTCTAAGTACATATATGCAAACACCACATACACACACATTTATATATACACATTTTATATGTGTGTGTGTTTGCACATGTGCGTATATAAATACATACACACATTATATATATTTTGTGTTCATTTCAAATGCATATATGTATATATGTATTTATATATACATATATAGTATATGTGTGTGTGTATATATGTATATGTATGCATGTGTGTATTTGAAATGCACTTCACCATTTAGGGAAACAGTGTAAAGATTTGACTTGTGCAAACAGACATTGTGAACAAGCCTGAAATGAGCAGATGTGAGAAGAAAGAAGAGTCAGAACAAGAGGTGAAAAGGAGCACCTAGAAAGGAGAGAAGAAAGGAAAAGAGTGTTTGGTGCAGCATCATGTGCAGGGGTTGGGGCCTGGATTGTCCCCTGCTGTGTTGAAGGATTGAGAGAAGACAGAAAACAATACAGAAAAAAGTTTTAGATTTGAGAGAAAGAACTCATTGCTAATGTTGGCTTCTCAATTCCCCAGATCTGAACAAAAGGAACTAGATTTACACCCTGCAGAGAGAACGCCACTTGGGATTAAACAGTTAGGAAATAAGTGGGCTGAACTTTCATGTGTTGAAGGGACGCTGAGCTTGAGAACTCAAGAATGTGTAAACTCTTCTGATAATTTTATTTCACATTTCCATCTGTTAATTATGGGAGCTCTCTAATTTTTCTTTTTCCTTTTTAAGTGATGCAAAGATGGCTTCCAACTTATTGGTTGTGGAAACAGTTTCATTCCTAGTCGGGGACTAGTCTGCCTTCCCTGTGATGGAGAAAAGCCACAGGAAGCAAAGCACTAAGGCTACTGCCTCATCAATATCAGCCTCAGGGCTCCTCAAAGCCCCAGCCTTTACACATTTATCTCTTCCTGTTCTGTGTCAATTTCAACAGTGGGGAATGCCCTGGGGCTGAAATAGACACAAGATCCAAATGAATCAATGTCCTATAAGCCAAGTGCTATGCCTTCAAGCAAGGCAGAGCAATTATTACCCAACACGGGTGCCCCTGCTGGTTCTCAAGGACAAGCAAGGGAAGTGAATCTATCATAGCCCTGCCACTTAAGATGCATTTTAAACTGCAGTGGCCCTCCCGCACAGCCATCGTTCACTTATGCTCAGTGTCATTCTTTTGCATTCTTTCAACACTGGCAATTTGCACAAAGGAAACCAAGAAGACAAGGCACTAGGCTGGTGGGTTTAAAGTGCAATCTTAGGGATAAAACTGCTCTTAAGAGGGGAAGAAAAGCTCTGGTGTAGGAACATCTCTTGAGCATTTTCAGTTCGCTGCAAATTCTTCACCCCAGCACGTGTATTCCCAAAATACATAGAAAGACGTTTTAGTTTGGTGTCCTGTCAGGCACTTAATTAGCCTCTGTTAAAGGATACTGAAGGGAGAAATGTAGCTATCCTTTTGAGAAGATCCCATCCCGATGAGAGAGACAGAGAAGTAAACAATTATAATATTGGGTAATCACATTAGCAGCGGATACAAGAAGGAGTGCCAGGAGAAGAAAGGAGAGCCAATTTCCATATCTGGCGGGAGTTCCTGGGAGCACTTCCTGTCTACCGGTATACCTGAACTGACTGTTGAAGAACAAAGGAACAAAGAAGAGTCAGGGAAAAACACTGTGGGCGGAGAGGGAGAATATTGCATCTGGTGGAGTGTAATGGCTCATCGTGTGTTAACCATAGGGTTTCAAGAGGGCAAGAGATGAGAGATTAAGATAGAGAGGGAGACAGAGCAAGATACTGGTAAACCATCTGCAGAGCCATGGCCAGCGACAGGACCCCATTCAGATCCCAGGAGATCCATAGGGGAGTTGTCAGCAGCAGTGACAGGACAGCATGTAACTATTCCACATAAGTGAAGGCTCTGTTCTTTTAAGTACTGAAAAGTATTTTATAGAATGATTTGTGAAATGCGTTATGCACTTAATTTCTCCTTATTTTTTTTGGCCCCAAAATATTGCTCTTTCATCTGCACTCTAACCACTCTCAGTTGGTACTTGTTTTATGTTGTCTACTTAATGTCATAAGTTGTAATATTTTTATCTAACTGGCTTCTGCCTGTCTCTCTTACTAAAATATAAGCTCCGGGAAGTGGCTGCTCTTTGAAGTTTCTACTCTTGTTGGTTTTGACTTTCCTCATCACAGGATACAGTTGGAATCTCACCTAGGATGTATTCCAGATTATATTTCCTGGAAATATTCCCTGATAACTGAGCTTCTTACTCTATTCCTGGCAAGTAGAGCTCCAGGACACAGTGTCACCAGGGAGCCTGGATCATCGCAGAGGAGGGGCATGCCAAGTTCCCACAATGTAGAGCAGGAGGGCAAGGAAGATCTGAAGAAAAGTGCCTAAGGGTGCATTTGGACTAGCTCTAAATTAACAAACCTTGTGATGCTTCCATTATGAAGAGCTGGTGTAAGAGAATTCGAAAGGCATGTAGTATAGAAGAATGGAAATAAGATATAGAGGTTGGAAATATGAGACTGGAGTCAGAGCCTGGAGGTGCTAGAATTTAAAAGGAGGGCTCTTACTGACTAATTCAGTCTGAATTGAAGGAGCAGTTAGGCACCAAAAATCTAGAGAGGTTAAGAAATTAAGTCATCAACAATCTAGAGAGAAGTTTAGGTATACCTACTCATCACTCATATATATATATATATGTATGTGTGTGTGTGTGTATATATACACGTATATATATACACACATATATATATTATATATGTACGTATATATGTGTATATATGTATATATAGTATGTGTATATATGTAGGTTTATATATATATATAGGCCTATATATATGTGTGTATATATATAGGCCTATATATATGTGTGTATATATATAGGCCTATATATATGTGTGTATATATATAGGCCTATATATATGTGTGTATATATATAGGCCTATATATATGTGTGTATA